>NC_056547.1:18281646-18904979 GCF_910596095.1 Thunnus maccoyii
CGCTGAGTTTAACAGTCTGTATTCTGTAATGAGTGTAATTATCCACTTGAATTAATATTGATAAGGTCACTCAATTTGTCAGTTTTAATGCTGTATCCTGATAACTGACTGCATCTGTTTTATTCCTTTGCCTGTAAACATCTTGTTAATGCAGCCTTGCCAGAGTGTTGCTTGTGTATTGCGCTTTAGCATCTAGTGATTCAATCTTTATGTTGGTTTCTCAATGCAAACATGCATGTTTGTGCGTGTGCGTGTGTGTGTGTGTGTGTGTGGACATGTACTGTAGTTGTATGGCTAAATTTTCAAAACCTTTGCACCTTATTATAGCTATTAAGCATTTATCCTTTTATGCATCATTTAGAGAGTAAGCACTCTTCAAGCACCCCCAGAGCTTGTGATGCATTCAGTCATTCTTTGAATCACAATGTGGATGAATAGTCTGATGCAACACAGCGTAAGGGAAGACCAAGGTCACAGCATCATTTGCTCACAATAATTTTTTCTGTGCGCAGGTTGGAAGTTGTCTTTACATTAGCTTCTCATACACACATTATTTCAAGGACAACAGCTCTCAAGTTCTAATACATTCACAATCAGTAGTCTGATGCTTTTGAAATGCTGTTTCACAAAGCTACTCTGTGAGATAAATGTAATTTTATATTCAACATTTGTGATTTGAAGTGTTTACTCCTTCCACGGAGATTATTTGTGAAGAGGGCTGAGTCACTCAACTGTTACTGGAAGCTGCACATGTACAAGCCAAGAGACTTCATTTTTCTATTTTCAACAAAAACTTCCCGGACCTACTTCTTGATGGAGGAATATGTGAAATCTCAAAAGGAGGTGATCTGGTTATTCGACCTTGTTTCTTATTCTTCTTTTAACACTTTTTTAACCAATGCCTTGGAGCAAAATTCTTTAAAAATCTCAGTGTTAAAATCCAATTTTAGGCAATGAGAGCAGTGAACACATGTACTGAATGGGAGAGTGATCTCAGATTTTTGGACCCCACTGTATGTGCTCTGGTTGGTGTGTGTGCTTGGGAAGCAGAGCTGCTGGTACAGGCTACTTTGCTACACCATGCATAATCAGGTTGAGGAGAACAAAGATGTTAGTTCTACAAACAGTGTTTGTTTGGATCAGGATGATCCCGGCATCCAGAACCCAAGAGAACAGTGGCTCATTCACAAGACACCAAGGACAGGGAGCAGCAAAGGTCTCTAAAATGTTGTGTATCCCTGGAGAATGACAAAGAGAGGAATAGTACAGCCTTCTCCCATTATATGCCTTTCATAATAATTTCATTTTGAAAGATATGCCCTGGAAAGCACTGAAAGGCTTACATAACTTTCACGGTAAAGTGACTATTGGTAAGCCTCTTTGCACATTAGCTTTGAATCGACATAATGGGAATGTTCCACTGCTGTGTTTGACAGATTACTTTAATGTGTGATCGATGATCTGATGAATCCAAGATCAAGTTGTCTTGCGATGTCAGGCTTTATAGTGAAGAGTTCAATCTTGTTGCAGTGATTCTGGTGCCTGCTTGTTAGCTCACTGCTGCCTTGCTTAGTAAAATGAATGGACTCAAAGCTTCACACCCAAAGGGGCTGCCAGACAGGACTTTTCTTTTCCCTCTTAAGTCAAAGCCCAGACAGCTAACTGATTGAAGCAGAGCCAATCTGCAGGCTCAAGGACCTCAAGCATACAGGCATATCTGATGTACATATATAACACATGCAAATTAATGCATACATGAGAACATGAAGTTTTATTTTTACTGTCATTGCTGTGACATTATGGATGGAACCAGTGATGTGTTTTGCCTAATGTGATATAATGAACCGCCTGAGTAATTGCCATGAGTAATTTGACATCTGTATTTTTTTCCACAAGCCCTCATATCTGTCTCATCATGAACAAGTTCATACAAGAGTGATATTAATGAACATAAACTACAGATGGAGCTGGGGCAAGATAGGGGCTCTGGAATTATGTAAATGTGGGGATCTGGAATGCTGATTATCGTTTGTTTCCTCAAACTATTTCCTTTTGAATTCAGGAATAACATTATGTGCAGTTCTGTCATCATGGTCTAATTCCCTGTGATCTGCCAGCAACCTATAATTCTACCACCATATCACGTACTGATCAGAGGAGCCACACCATTGTCACGGCTGGCACAATGCACCATTGTTGAGTCATCTATTGTGTAGATCTTTGAATAGGGGAGGATCCTTTCAAATGATAAGGTTTTGGTAAAGGGATGCTGGGCACGTATCCATTACACTCTGTGTGATCATTGTCCTGATTATGGAGAATAAGTGGGACATAGTACTTTATTACTCAACATCAATACTTCAATTATAAGTCCCATTAATTGCACACTGAGTCTGCGGCATTTTGTCTGGCAAAGTAATTTCAGCTCTGTCAAAACCCATTGTTGTAGCGGTAATGAAAGGCAATTCACGTAAACGATTAAATGTAGAATCTGGGTGGCCTCTTTCTCGCTACAGCCAAGTTGCCTTGAGCAGTTTCCTGCAGTATGCCATCCATTATTAGTCTCTGATTTTGTCACATGTCCTGTATGAAAGTAGGGATGCAGTGTGACAAAAGGTGCCAATGCCTGGTTATGCCTCATGTAGTTGATGTAGGAGATCATCTATTCCTGACAGCATATCTCAAAGGATCAGTGTTTGGAAGCCTTTTCTCTCTCCCATTGCAATTCTAGCTGACATTGATACCTTTCAAGCTTCCAAAGACTTCATTCTGACCCAAAACCTATTCAAAATCCCAACTGCATTCATATGTGTTCTCTTTTACAACCGTCTTATTCAAAAAACAGGAGAAAAAAAGGGGTTAAATGACTTGAATTTTGCCCTCGGCTCTCCTATGCTTTCTTTTTTTGCTTGCTTCGTCCTTCAGCTCCTTTCATCTGTCCTCTGAGTTCATATCCCTGTAGTCTCAAATCTAGGTTGGACCCATTTTCATACAAGGAACTAGGCGAGAAAAAGATACTCATGTAATTGCCTAACCGTACTGCATCACAAAAGCAAAAGTCTGGTTGAACCAGTGAGGCTGATGTAAGCATCTTTGAAAGGACTGGGAGATTGGAGAACAAACCTGACAGGAATACCGTATATCACAAATCTGGGGTAAATGTCACAGGAAAAACTATTTTTGCTGTTTTGCCTGTTGATATTCCTTTATGCAGATACAAGGACATGTCTGCAAAGCCATGACATTTTCAGACCTTTGTTTGTGATACATGCAGCTTAGAGTTCACTCAGCTATGACCTTTTAATGCCTGTTACTTTGCAGACTCCCCGAGAAAGATGAGAAGAAAATGAGGGAGAATAACAGGCTTGGCAGTAGTTTGGGAATTGATTGTGTGCCTTCTACCTCTTTAATGACAAACTGTTTCCCTGTGAGACCAATGGACAGCATAAACAACAGTTTGCCAGCACACATCTCAAATTTTTACCCCCAAATCACCCCAATAAATCTTCTTTCTTCTCAGTGTGCAATGCACCACTATAATAATAATTACATTTATTTCCAATGACAAGCTTCAACTTTGCCACAGAGCTTCCATATAAGGACATTGCAGACAGATCTTTTTCTGTGGACCCCTGGCACTAGTAGTCATTAACCTTCTAGTCAGGCAATTTGGGCCAGAGGAGCGTTTTTCTCTGGGTGTCAGGCGGTGTGGATATGAGATAGCTGGGAAGGCCAACCCCCCTCTTCACAAGGTGAAAAAGGCTATTTTCATTGGCCAGGTGATGAATGTGGTGTCTGTGTAGGTGCATCGCCCTTTTGGCGCTCCCTTTCTCGCTCTCATTCGCTCTCCATTAGTATTTTCCGTCATTCTATTACCCGTACTCGTTCATTTTCCTCCCCCCATCCCCCGTCTCTAGTCCCACCACTCTGTCACTCTCCTCTCATTTTCTCCCATCTGCACCCTCTCTCTCACACACACAGAATCTATTGTAATTGACTGTATCTCTCTTTCTCCCCCTCCCATCCTCCCTCATTTCCTTCCTCTGTGTCTCCCTCTCTTCCTTTTCACAGTGGATCAGCTGTTGCCGGCCTGAGCTGAAGGTGACCTGTTGGCTGGGCCAGGGGCTGCAACACAGGACATGGGTCCTGCCTCTCCTCCCCGCTCGTGTCTTGTGTTGCAGCCAGTGGTGCAGCCTGTCTGCCTCTCTGTCTGCCCACCGCAGCTCCCAGAACAGATGGATCCCACCAGCTGCGTACCTGCCGACCCTGCTCTTCACTTTACAGCTAGCTTGTGCCTTAACAATGTCATTCACTGTACTTTTCCAAATCAGTATATTGTTCTATCTCATATATAAAAAATAATAAAGTAATTTATTAAAATATATTGTCAGTTCTGTTGTATGTGTAATGATAACAGTGTCAAGGATGATTTGTTTTGGACTTTAATGCAATGTGCTCAGTGTTCTCAGCTTAGATTTAAAACTTGTTTCAGATCAATTTAGTCAGTTTTATTAATGTAGCGCTAAATCACAACAGAAATTATCACACTTTTCACATAGAGCAGGTCTAGACCTTCCTATTTAATTTACAGAGACCCAACATTCCCCAGTGAGCAAGCACTTGGTGACAGTGGCAAGGAAAAACTCCCCTCATATCTTATAAAACTTATCTGCAGCCCCAAGAGAACAAGTCCCCGGTGACATTTGCACTGTGACATTTAAAGCTAAGTTAGCACCCCTGAGGATTATTATTCTTTTGAAACTCTAAACACAAGGCAAGCCAAATGGGTTTTTAATTAGCTTTGACTTGCACCAAATGAAGCAGTACATCTGACTTTCCCAGGGAGCAAACATCATCATGAAGCAATAGCTCCTGACAAGGTCAACAGTGATGTACCTCTGGGAGAGGCGGGCAGGTGCTGGGGAGGCACACACTGGATCTCTGAGCACCTTTAAATGCTTCCTTGTCTTCCCCCGGGTTCCAATCATACAGAACAGATGAAGAGGTTAGAAAGTGACACGAGATAGCATTTGTCTTTGTTCTTATCTCAATAACAAGAGGAGATATGAGTGAACCGGGGGGAGTAGGGAAGAAGACAGACATGTGACGCTTTCTGCCACCAGATGAGACCGTTCACCTTGCATTGTTGCTCCAGTGACTCAGACTTGGCCAGAAACCAGTGTGTGAATGTATGTGTCTGTGTGACGGTGGGGTGAGGAGAAGTGGATGTGTGTTTGTGCACCTCAGGTGTGCTTGTTTTGTATGTGTGCATCTTTGTAATAATGGAGTGTGTGTGAGTGTGTGTGTGTAAGCTTTATAAAGCCATTTTCTGACAGGAGTGTCACTTGATTGGAATGTAAATCCGGGTGCGGATGCTTGCTGTTTTCAATCTCCCTCCACCCGGATTGTTTACCAGAGGGATTGAAAGGAGGCTGTGTGCTGAATGCTGTGTGAGCTGATATTGGCTGACTGTGTTTACCCTGCGTTGGTGCAGATGCCTCAGAAGCAATATTATTTATTTACTAGTAGTACACAGCCCCAAGCGCCTCCCAATATATTTGTGACATCCCTCCTGGAGTGTTCCATGATCAGATCTTAGCCTTGTCCAACCTTAAGAAAAATCATAAAAAATTGTCATGACATTATGATTGGTTTACATCTTTTCATGGACTCCAAAATGAACCATAACCAATTCAGGGGAACTTCTTTGCAGTTTAAAGTTTCCTTTTCCACTTTGTTTGGATGTTTACAGTTGACATTTTGAATGCAAAGGATAACTAAATTAGCTCAGTGTTCTGGAAAATACACTCGTTCGCTTTCTTGTCGAGAATTGGATGAGAAGATCAATACCACTCTCATTCCTATGCGGTAAATAAGCTACAGCCAGCAGCTGATTAGCTTAGCATAGCATGACGACAGAAAACAGGGAAACAGCTCTCCTGGCTCTGCCTACCGCATCTCTAAAGCTTACTAATTAACATCTTGTTTCTTTAATCCGTGGAAATGATCATTTTGTGGTTTTGCAGGAGGGTAACACCACAACTTAGTTTTTATATGGATTAAATAAACAAGATATAATGTGTTAATGAGTGAGCTTTAGAACTGTTTGTAGGTGGATGTTACCTTTGGACAGAGCCAGGCAACCTTTGCCCCCTGTTTCCAGTCTTAATTCTAAGCTAAGCTAAACAGGCTGTACAGACAGGGGTGTGCTATCAATCTTCACAACTAACTTTCTTCAAGAAAGTGAATGAGAGTATATCCTAAAATGTATAAGTATTCCTTTAATTACATAATAATTGAGCGAATTCTGCCCTTGATACTCCATATTCTCTCCCTAGCTCCGCTGTCCATAAATTAACAATTTATACCTAAAACCCCATGCTAACAAATGCCTGACCTTGTAAAGCACCTAATTAGCTAAAAGAAACATTTGCATATTATACCCAGAGAAGTGAGCAGGACACATCAGTCTGAGATCTAACAGATTGCTAGGTCTTAACAAGGATTTGCTGTGCCGCATATTTTTCCACACCAGTGCACTTGGTGTCTGCAATCAGCAGTTACAGATTGAGAAAGAGAGAGTATCCCCCTTGCTGCTGCAGTTTAATCTCTGCTTCTAACGGCCTAGTGCGTATGGTAATGCTACAGCAACAATATCAAGGAATTTATTCAGTTCGCAGCGGGGGGAGATGAAGAGAGAGTCTGAAGGAAGGGTTGGGAGTGGGAGGGAGCCGAGAGCCAAGTCCTCTTGTTACAGGTGTCTTGTCACTTTCTGTTAAATTGGATGTGTGTGTAGCGTGTGACATGGCAGGCACTCTAGGCTCAATGTCATGCCACCAGGTTAAAAGACATGCTGTCGGGCGTTGTCCTCTGAACAAGAGACAAAATAAAATTACAGATGGAACAATAAAGTGAAAAAAAGAGACATAACACAACTCTTTTTAATCATCAATTCTGCTGCATTTCTGGGCTAATAAAATATTATTTATGTGCAGTCATTCATGCTGAAGTGCAGGTATAGACAAAGGAATAAACGATAATATGGTTGGATGCTCATAATCAATTACAGCATATTAAATGTAGTCAAAGACAAAGAGTGGACACCAAGGCCTCATAAAGTCAGGCTTGCGCACTGTGATGACGGATCGCCGATATACATGGGGCTCATTTACGAGATAGCGTATATGGCGGTGTAATCAATTCCTCAGTCTATTCCAGTGGTTGTAGGGCCCATTCACACTCACAAGGTCATAATGCATTCTGTGCTGTGGCGCCTATTACAGAGGGAAAGATGGCCTGAGGAGGAGTAACTGGGAGCATATGGGCAATAAGAGCAAAGAAAACATGCTGGAGAAAAGCGAGAGTGAGCGAGGGAGAGCTTCTCCTCCATTAATTATACCTTACCTCTGCCACCACTTTACAAAGAGTGAGGAACCCACAGTGCTCGACTCCATCCAAGGGCCCTGAGCTTTGAGAACGGGCTCAATGTCCCAGCACTCCCGGGGGAAATGACAGAGGAAGTGGCTCTTTTTGAGCAACTTAGAAATGATAAGAGCTTCTGAAGGGAAACCGGAAAAGAGCGAGAAAGAAAGTGAGAGAGAGAGAGGGAAAAGGAAGCTGAGTATTAAAGCGGGGGAGTTAGAGATGGTAGGAGAGGGACGAAGAGATTGGCAGCTGGGAGACATAAAGACAGGCGAGCAGAAAAGGGAAAGGGAAGGGAAAGAAAAAGAATGGCAAAACAGAGATAGAGAGCGGCGCGGAGGGAAAGGCAGGCTTAGATAAGTCGTGAAAGCTAGAGAGGAAGAGGATAGGGAGGGCGAGAGTGGAGAATAGACTGACTGGGGATGATTTATTAAAACTGGCACTTCAGAGACAGCTGCCACTTTTCACAGAGTTTCAGACAAGGAGTGACAGTGACACATCAGTCAATATAGAAACAAAAACTTTGCCCAAGTGTTCAGCAAAAAAGTTATGAATAATGCTTGATATCTGATGGTGGATGTCACTGAGGTTGTATGTATCAGAAAAACTCCAAGAGATAAAACATGTTCTTCAAGTATCCCAGAGGCGTGGTGTGGTGTTTTTAGTAGTTATAGTGCAGCAAGAAGAGTCTGGTCTCCTCATTTCAGGGTTTTTTTTTTTGTTGTCCCTATGTTCATGAAGATTTTATATGTGAGTCTGCTTACCCACAAACAAAAAAAATCTCAATACATACAAGGATACAGTCCTAGTCGCGCTGAAACAAAATAAGCAGTTTGAGAATGAATAAGAGACATTTTCACCCACTGCAGAGTCAGCACACAAAACAACCGTTACCAGCATTACAATGTGTGCCTTCTTCTGTGGTGCGGTATAGATCTTTCCCTCCTACAGGTGACAGAGAAAATAAAAACATAATGGAAAGAGATGCTACAGTAACTAAATGAGAATTTGTTAACGCTGCTACAAAAGTGGGTCACATGCGGTGGAATGCAAACTTTGATATGTGAGCTTGTCAAAGTAACATGAGAGGTCGTCAAGAGCTCCAGAGGAAGCAAATTAACACAAAGTTTCAGGTGTATTAATTTGGGGACCAGTCTTGAAATTTATGATGTTAAATACAAACTGCATATCCAGTTGGTGTGTGTTATATCAGCAGTTGACAAATGCTAACTCACATCCAACCTTGTATGATTCACCTTCATTGCAGTATGATGGGGATTTAGTTTCTTCAAATTAAAAACCCTTTGTCATTAAGTATTTACACAATTTAATCTACCCAGTGTACATATTGTGTCTGTATGTTGATGTGTCGGTTGCATGTACATGGTTGTCTGCATGTGTATGCGTGTGGGCGCTTGCACTGGGGAATGCCCTTGAAAGGTTCATTGAGTTGATGGAGAGATTCGGATCACAGATTTCCTGTAAATCCACTGAGCCGTATTGCAGGAACAGGCAGTCAGACATTTTGTGATGCGCGTGGAAGCACTTGTAAGCTGTTGGAGTGTGACTTTGATAATGCAAATGTCAACATATGCTAAGCCTCAACGGGCCGATGGCCGGTAGTTTGTGGGGGAATTTGCTTGTGATTTGAATGAAATCCTGTATTTCATCATTGTGTCGGCGCCTGAGGTGAAATCCATTGTATGCTTTCTTTACTTATGGGGAAGCGGATTTTTAAAAAATCATGCTGCTTTTCCAGCGGGTGTCTCTTTGCAAACAAAATAAATAGACTTGAACTTTATTTCTCAGGCAGAAGCAATATGCGAAGTAAATACAAATTTAAGTTTGTCTTTTGGATCTCATATTCGCAGCAGAATTGCATCCGCTGATGGAAAGAAACTGCCTCAGAAGGAAATGCTTTTTCTCATTTACAGTGTTGGATTGGGTGACCACTGTTTTAAACCATGTCAGCTTCCATGAGTGCCACTGTTCCAGCCCAATGGCTCACGGTGTGTGTGTGCATGGTGTGTATATGGTGTGTGTATGGTGTGTGTGTGCCTGTCTAGCCATAGACAGGCAGGGAAAGAAAGAGTCCAAGTCAAGTAACATCACAATTTCTATGGGTGAGGTGGAAAGAAAAGCTTAACTCGTATAAAAAGACTAGGTCAAAATGTAGTATATGGCTGGACCGTGTACGAAATGCTAGAGGGCTTTTAATTCTTTTAATGGTGTAACTTCATTACTCAGACAGTCACTTGGTCAGTCAGGCTTTTGCGTTTATAGGGCTGGCCTACTGCGGTCCAGCCAAAAATGGAAAGTTACCATTCAGAGACGCTCTGACGACAGTCAGAGAGGTAGAGGAAATAGAAATCAAAACAAGGAGTGTTAGAAAAATAATTAAAAAACTGAAAAACAGGCGACGTAGGAAAAAAATAGATGAAATGTAAAAACAGACCAAAAGTTCCTGACGTAGCAGACAGGATAGAGGAGGAGAAACAGAGGACAGCCCGACTGATACAAGCTTCAAAAGGCTGAGAAACGAATCTTCGGTTGACAGTAGATAGAGGTCAGTTATGATAAGTGTCCCCCTCTCTATCCTCAGTGGGAGTAACCTATAGTCCAGTGCTGAGTTATCAGCTGCCAGTCCTCTGCTTAGGTCCTACAGACACAAGGTGACCTTCTGTGAATCAGCCAGTCATTGGGCAGTGAGCTGCAGACTGCTGACAGTGACAGGTGTTCACTTTCAGCTCCAATCTCCCACCGGCACACAGTCATTGTGGTTTATTCATTCATTTGGAATTCACTCAGAACTTTAAAGGATAAAAAGGTCCCCCGCAGGGTGGACATGAATCAAGCATTCTTGCACATGCAGTACAGTAATCCTTGCTTGGTTGTAAAAGGGCTGCGATGCACATTCAATGAGGGAAATTACACCAGATGCGACGGGGAATGCGTAAATGTTGACACCCTGTCAGATTCACTCAGAAATGATGTGAGGCTAATTATGAGGTTGTTCTTTAAAGGGGCAGAGCTTTGAAATAGGTTATGAGGACACAGGCTGAAATGATGAATGGCTGCATTTCCTGACTGCTTAAGATAATGTGTTTCTACAGAGCCTATTTTTCTAGTGAAAGAGATAATGACTGTAATATATCGGTGAAATGTGAATTTAGTTCGCTCAGGTTCTACGAGATCTGGAGGGCAAAAATTAGGTTTTTATTTTAATTTACTATCACAACACAAATTTCTATTCCTTTATCAAAAATTGTTTAGCCATGCTAGCTGTATGGCACTATTACTTTTCCTCTTGCACATCATCAAATAAAAATTAGAATTTTTCCTCTACTTTGCTTTATAACCACATACCTGCAAACTAATGATATTCCAATGAGCTCAGCTGCACTTTGTGTTTAGCGCTAATTAGCAAAACTCAGCATACTAACAAGCTAAACTAAGCTGGTGAACATGGTAAACATTACAGCTGCTAAACATCAGTATGTTAACACTGTCATTGTGAGCGTGTTGCCATGCTAGTGTTTAGAGCTACGACGATTAGTCAATCAATCGATTAGTTGCCAACTGTTAAATTAATGGCCGCTAGTTTGGTAATCGATTAATTGTTTTGAATCATTTTTTAAGAGGAAAAAAAGGCCAAATTCTCCTAATCCAGCTTCTCAAATGTGAACATTTTCTGGTTTCTTTACTCTTCTATGATAATAAACTGAATATCGTTGGGTTGTGGACAGTTGGACGGGACAAAACATTTGAGGATGTCATGAGGAAAACCGTGATCAACATTTTTTTTTTTTTACCATTTTCTGACATTTTATAGAACAAACAACTAATCGTCAAGAGAATAATCAACAGATTAATCAATCAATAATGAAGATAATCATTAGTTGCAGCCCTACTTGTGTAAGCATTTAGCTCAAAGCACCACTGTGACTAAGCATAGCCTCATACAGCCTCTAGCATGGCTGTAAACGCTTTTCTCAAAGGAAAAGATTCACCTCACAGAATGTCCAACCTTACAAAAAGAAGCAGTTTGAACTCATCCCTTATGGGGACAAAGCATACACACATCTTAAGAATAAGTACACAAAGTTGTAAATTGTAAATCGGCAAAGATATTTTCAGGAATCTAAGCCTGATATGAAGCTGCAGTGTGATGGCTGTTACAACCGGAGTGGAAAGGAAGATTTTAAAAATCCTCAGTCATGCGCCGGCAGTTGCCAGTCGCTCATTTGGGAGCAGGACTTTGGTGCCGCAGCCGCTGATGATATACATTATTTGCTGGTGGGGTGAGGATGTTTTTATGAGGCTAGCGGCCATGAAAGCAGCACTGTGCGAACGGCTATGAACAATCGTGTTGTCCCAGGGCTATTGATTAATGTGAAGGGTGGCTGAGGAACAATTCCAGCAGTGTTATCAGGAGCAAACAGAGGGAGACAAGGGCCCCAGAGCTCAGCAGGGGCCCCATCAGTAGGTCCCCATGTCGTCTGGCTTTGATTCATACAACTGGACTGATAGCCTGATGTGGGTTATAGTTCTGTTTACCTACATGTGTGCCCGCATGTGTGCATCTCTGCACCCGTGTGTCCTTGTGCTCACAGCTGGGATGGAGGGAATTGTGTTTCTGTGTTTACCCCATGATTGAAAATCACTCTTCCACTGCACTTAACTGCTGATTGGTTTGACCTTGCTGACACAATCCCTTTGTTTTACCAACTACCTCAGATAAACAATCTCCATGCATTTCACATCTAAATCTATTATGATGTAAATATTTTGAATTGAAATTAAGTCCATCAAATAAGGGCAGATACGTATTGGCCTGATGTGAGACTTCCTTTGAAGCCTAAGCAATAGCAAATACCATCGTTATTTAAAGTCTAGACATGCACTTTTATCTTTGGCAGCTGTGCCATAATTCCCTATGATGATTATCTGTCTTGTTTCTAATTACAAATATTACACCGTTTCCCTACAAATGAGGTTGATTGATGAACAGCTCATTCTTCCAGTCCACCAATCCTTCCGACATTTGCTACCCAAACGATGTCCCAAAAGAAAAAGAGTGAGAGAAAAGAATCTTTATCACAACCCCCCCGGAGAAAACCATCAGCAGCTGTCACACTCATTTAAGAAGGAGCCAATTATAGCAATTTGACAGTTGTGCTCATTTCTCAACAGATCCTGTTTCAAAGGAGCAGACCTGGCGTTCTGCCTGGGACTCAGAACTTTGTTCCTGTTCTGTCTCAGCAGCTTCGTTTGCATGCCACCCTACTCTCCTTCATTTTCTCTCACACCCTTTTCTGTCCCCCCCCCCCCCCCCCTCCCACACTCTCCCCCTCCATGTGTCTCTTTCTTGCCACCCTATCCATCTGATTCAATTGTGAATCAGAAGTGAAACAAACAAGTTAGATGCTCACTGGATTGAATGTGATGCGTTGCCTTGACGACGGAGGGACAGGCCTGGGGAGTCTGGTGCTGGATGAGAGATTGGAGAAAAATGAGGAGGTGGATGTGTGTGTATTTTTGTGTGTGTGTGTGCGTGTGTGTCTTTTAGACACTCCCATCGGGCCCCCTGGCTGGCGAGGACTGACTGCTGAGTGGGCTGATTGGCACATAGACAATCCCCCCCTCCTGCTCCTCCTCCTCTCCCTCCCTCTCATCTCGTCTCTTTCTCCACCCTCTCTCTGTAATGCTGATGATACTTTCTTCTCCAGGTCTACTTCAAATGCATTAACAAGTGGATGGTGCTTTGTCCTGCAACCTTGGTATGGACATCCAGCATACACACTACAACAAAAAACACAAGCACACACACACACAGCCAGCCTCAGTTAGCAACCATTCTAGAGAAAGAGACACTTGTCCTCCATGATCAGACTCTTCTCTATACACAATTAGCATGCAGGGAGAATGCAGCTCAGCACACTGACCTTAACGACCACAATTCTTATTTTAGAGCAGATAAAGAACAAAGTTGCACAAAAAGCTTTATGTCATGTTTACGCTAAAGTAAACTAAAGTAAAGCTTTTTCCTCACTGCTTTCAGAGGAACCCACACTGAATTAGCAGCATTTGTCAGCAACAAAAGAGATCTGGCAAACAGCTCTTTGATATGTCATGAGACAACTAATAGCACTCCAAAAAGGCCAAACCATCCACAACAACAATATAGAATAGTGATCACATGCTGAAACTGACCAAAGGGTGCTTGACAGAAACATACAATATTTAAAATGTTTGTTGCTAACTTACAAACAGCCAGATATTACAGAGCCCTTAAATTACCAACTACATCATTGTTTAAAATAATAAAAACTTTGAAATAGTAACTATAATTGGATTATGATTTTATCATGGATTCATGATTCCAAGGCACGGATTATGAGTCTGAGAGCAGTTTATAAACCATGCACACAGATCTCTAAACCAAAATAGATGGTATAGATTTACACATGGATCTTTTCTTTTTCTCAGCTAACCCCAGGGGGGCTCCATAGAATATGACTCAACTTTGTAGCAACTTTTGCAATAGTGACTGGTGCTTTAGTCACTTCAAATTTAAAGTTTTATAAAGTGTTTACATTATTTATATAGTTTCTGTAGCCTACATATGCTTACAAATATGAGCCTACTTTATTGCACTTTATGTTGCTGCAACTACCCATTTCTTTTGTCATTCACCTATTATTTATTTTACAGGTCTATATTTTCCTAATCATTTACTTGAATGAACTGCTCATTTAAATCCCCCTAAAATACTAATTTTGTATAATTTTATTGATGCAAATGTCATATTGAATGTATATGTTGAATTGTGTATTTGCCTGTAGTCAAATTTCACATTTTTGCATGTTAAGTGATCCGTTGTGCACTGACAATAAGACTCTTTGGGTTAAGTAGAAGTATATCATTTAAACACTATGTCTATTTTCCATATAACTAGTACCAAATTACAAAAGTCTTTCCAGCAAACTTTGAAGGAAATTACCAGAAAATTATTAGGAGCATACAGACCCATAAAAGCAACATTTAGTCTTTGGCTGAAAAACTAACAATAATAATAAAATTAGTTTTTATGGCACTTCTCAAACCCAATATTACAAAGTGCTTTACACAAAACAAACAGTACAAACAAATGTGCGGGGATAAAAGATATGGCAGAAAACCATAAAACAGACACAAGATAAAAATGTATCAAATTAGTATAAAAAATAAAAAGATGTCAAACAAAAGAAAAATAAAAATGTTTTGGAGGCCAGTCAATAAAAACTAGTTTTAAGAAGTGATATATAAAAAGATAGTGAACAGGCAGGTTATTCCAGAGCCAGTGGTCTTTAACAGGAAAGGTCCCCTTTAGTCTTAGATGTAATTTTGGGAACACCCAGCAGGTTCTTGTCTATGGGAGAGCAACTCCAGCTTGGCCATGAAGAACTTGAAAAAATAAATGGGTAACCAGTGTAGGGATGCTAAGAGTGAAGTGACACAATCTTTTGTCTTGTTTCTGGTTAAAAGTCTGTGTTAGATGGAAGCTATCGAGTGATTTCTAGTTGCAGTAGTCTAGCTGCAAGGAAACAAGGGCATTCCTGCATCCTTGAAGCTCAAAACAGGACTGGACAAGCTTACTAATGTGATAATCAAAGTTTAGGCCGGAATCAAAAAATGCACCTAAGTTATAAATAATAAGTATGTCCTGCACAAAGAGCCACAAGCTCAGATTGATTTAAATGTACCACACACACACACACACACACACACACAGAGCAGCAGTGACAGCAGCAGTCTCTGTCACAGGATCAAGAGGGGAGTGCCGCTTGTCTTATGTACCGCACTGTGGATGCTTGCTCCTTACAAGGTGAAAAGCATCAAATTGACAATGCATCTGAGCAGAATTTTTTCTGTTTTGTTGTTGTTTTTTGCTGTTGTGTCCATCATCTATCACGTCCTTTTAGCCATTAAGATAAAATGTACTTTTTTGTTGATTGTTTGTCCAAAACCTTTTCTTTCTTTCAATGTGTCTCATGTATAAACTCACTTCCAAAAGCAATTGCAGACTTGCCAACCCCTCTGAGGGATGAAATATAAAATATTAACCAGTACTGTGGGCATTATGATGCATCGCTGACAGATATGATCACCCATCCACTTAGGCGCACATAGTTCAATGAGTGAGATCCGACTGGTCTATCTTATAATAGGCCATTAACTCATGTTGTGACCAAGGTTATAAAAGAGAGGCCTAACCTTCACTATGAGAACCGCTAATTGATAACCATATTCAATTCTTATGGCTGAAGGTCATTGTGTCTTCTGCTCTATGGGGAGCTAATAAGCTAAGGGAGAGTGTGGGCAAGAATCCATCTCCATTAAATTAAAGAAGTCTGGTCCTGCAAGGTGACCTCCATTCACTATGATTTATTGCATGAACAGAGTAAATGAACATCAAGCAGAAAGGACACCCAGCTAATGAAATCGTTGGCCCATCAGTTAGTCAGTTCAAAAGTGAATTGAGCTGTAATTGAATATAGTTATAGAGAACTAAAAGGCCCAGACATACATTCCTTACATCACTGTTCTGTAGGTCTATCAGCTATTAAACAAACCCCAGCATGCATATCACCTCTGTGCTTCTAATTTTAGAGGTTAAATGACTTGTTCAAATGAATTGACTTTCGTTAGCGGGAAACAAATGCCAAAAAAAGAAAGTTCATCGGTCTTAAAAAAGGGTAGATTTGTAACTTATATTTAGTATGTTATTTGTTATATTACATTGTAGGAGAGTAGAGAGGGAGACAGAGTAGTGGTGACTCAGGACAGAGAGCAGGAACTCAATGCTGGTCAGTTTGGGCCTAAACAGGCTCCAGAGGGATTTAACCACCAAGCTATTTGAGGGCACTGCCATCTTCTTATTTGTTGACTCCAGCAACCAATTTGGATTAGGTTGTTATTTCCATTTTAAAGCGGTGAGGCAGGGTGAGGTGTAATTGGACGGGATGTGCTCCATGCATTCACTAGGTGGTGCTGTTTACTTGAACTGTTGTCATCTGATTTCACCGCCAATATGGCACAGGGTCAAACACTGACTGCTGCTGTTCTTCAAATCTGCTTGACTCATGTTCTTCAAATCCATCAAACGAGAGAGATCGCAATCACAAGCTCTGCAGCTGCTGAGCCGAGTCCAAATGCAGATTATCATAAGGGGCAGTGACTGTCTTAGGCGGTATCTGACCAACAGATCAAGAGCTTCTACAGACCTGTTTATAAGGGACAAAAACATTGAAATTGCTCTGGATTTCAGTAAAACCTCTTAAGAAGTAGGATGAGGTTTGTTTAATTTTACAAAACTTAGTGTGACAGAAACGACAAGCATCTCTTGACAAATGATCCAGCTGGGTTAAGCTTTAGTCTTAACAAAAATCCATATGTAGATTAGTAGAAAATCAGTTGCTTTTAATGGCACAAGCAAATCTGCTGTTCTCTCACAGTGGAATAAGTACTTAATTCAAAATTGATTAAAAGGGTTTGGCCACTGATTTAGGGCATGTTGAATCTGTAAACTAATTAAAAGTTTGAATAGGGGAAAGGTTGAAGACCTGTACAAGAGCCCTCCTTGTATCCGTGAAAGCCCCAGATCCTTATCACAGAAATGGGACCCTTTTCAGTTCCGGATGGGGGCACATCAGCCTCACAGAGTGAGGTGTCAATTGGTATCAACTGGGGGGAAGAAAAAGGAGGAGGAAAGAGAGGGAAGAATAAAAGACATTGGCAAGTTACCAAGTGGTGCAGGTGTCTGCCTGACAACAGGCTGCACTAGCGCATTGCACACTCTAGGCAAGTGTGGTCCGGCCTGAGCAGGACCTAGAGACTATGGAACACAAACCAAGCCTATAACGGCAAATACACAGAAGGAAGGGCTGTTTGTGTGGCTGTGTGTGTGTGGCTGTGTGTGTGTGTGTATGTGGCACATTGTTTATTCATGTGGTGGACGAATAGATCCTTTCAGCATTCTTGCACACATGAAAACAGGATTCAAGACACTTTGTGACTTTAAATTTTGTAAATTCAATCCCAAGCAGCTACATGATTAGTCTTCATTCATGTAACACCAATTCTAAATATCCTTATTAAAAAATAAGCCAGTAGTCTTGGTACATTAAAAGGGAAACACATTTTCTTATGCTTTTTTGCCTGATAGATGACCATACACAGTGTTGTGTAAAATGTCTTTTTGTTTAGCCTTTGATCTTGATTAGAGTGATCCACGCTCTGTGAAAATAAATCACAAGTCTTTCTTATTGTGCCTCCTGTATTGACTGTCTTGTAGTTTGTGTTGTATTTGTTGCAATATCAGCATGTATAAATAAACACATTTTGTTAACAGTCCATTTATCTTGGGTGTTAAATTGTACACGTGTATTAGTTTTTTTTACGTTAACTTTGTTGACAGTGAGTGTACGAAACAGTGACACCTTTCAGGTTATAGACTAAAGGTCATTCAGCTCATAGATATCATACAGCGGTATTCTTAATAGCTGGAGATGAGGCAGTATTCACAGACAGCTCTGCTCAGAAAAGGATGAACTTCAACGCACAGTGACAGCAAGGTGGGATCTTTTGAAGGCACGCACACATAGTGGCTGCTTTTTAAACAACAGTTTTTACATTCAACGTGACGAAGGCACGTCAGATAATCGTCATGTCAATCGTCATCAAAACTTAATTTCTCGCAACTTTTGTTCACTTCAAAGTTGTCAAAAACTCACGCCTGGAAGTTTTCTGGTTCTGCTACACATGTAGATAAACTTTATCGTCGCCACTCGATACAGAGTAGTGGACACTGACTGAATAAATCGTTTTAAATCGCTGGTGTTGCAGTTATAGCTAAGGGAAAATCGCCACACAGACATTTGACAGCTAACAGGCTAGCTTAAAGTGCTGCGTCAAGCTCACTAGAGACAATGCTACCAACGCTGGCAGGCAGTTTTTCTTTCCTAGGATGGCGAAGTCACGACCCGCCCTACTCTGCCTCTGATTGGCTAGTACACGTTACCTTCGTTTGTTGGGTTGGTTAGAGTGAGGGTTTGAGTATCAGGGTGAGCCAATCAGAGGCAGAGTAGGGCGGGCCATGACTTCGCCATCCTAGGCGAAAAAAAAAACCCACAGCGGAAGTAAGGTACAATGACCTCTTTTGTGGGACGAGGAAATAATAAAAGGAAGTAACACGCTAATGAAAGCAGTACACTGAATACCAAGTAAAGGGCATTTCATTAGTGGCATTAATCCTTATTTGTATTTCACGACGAGTCAGGACAGCGATAATTTTCGAACGGAAGGACCTGAAGAATGCGAAAAAGCTAAATGTATGTATTTATTTACTTTATGTTGTTTTTAAGTATTGAATCTGTGTTACTGTGTACTTTCTACTGTCACTCAAACGTTACGTGTCCCCAATTAAAAGTCTTTTGTTGCGAAAGGACTTACCGGAACCTGTGCAGTTTCTATGGCTACCTTAACTTTCAGATCAGAAGCCCAGCGTGGAGGAGAGGATGTGGGTATGCTGACATCTGCAAGCCAGAGGTTTCACTGGAAGGCGACTGCAGTCAGGCTGACAAACCACGGCCTTAGCAGCCTCGAAGAAACTCCGAGACATGTAACTTGTAGTCAAGGTAAATCATTTCACGCAAACAAGCTAACTTTGTATTTTCTTTTTTGATTGAACTTTGCCTTTGTAGCTGTCATGTACGTTATGTTCAAAGTATAGTTTGACTGTTAGCATTTTAAAGCAGCGCTTATCTGGTTTAAAACTTAATTTACATTCCTGACTTCCTTGTGTGTTTATCAGTAAAGTCACACAGTTGTCGGCGCGGTGACTTAATGGTTTGGTAACGGACATAATGCTGTTTTTAAGGATGAACAAGATGTCATTATCAAGCTATCAACAGTCGTTTGTCATAGATGCCTTTGGAAAGTTGAGATTTGTCATTATTCCTCTGAGTCACTGCTGCTCTGCTTTGCATACTTATCACTGAGAGCTCAGCACTTAACTGTCAGCCTCTCCCTGACTGTAAGCCAAATTAAGATCCTAACATTTATTTAGTTTGAAAGATGATGAGACCTGTTGCTTAACTGCGTGTTTTGACTACAGCTTGCTACCACTCTTCAATCTCGCCTTTTCCTTTTAACACCTACGAATTCTCAAAACAAAGCAAAAAGATAATGTCTTAAAGATAAAAGTATGATCGATAGATAGGGCCTGATGTCATGGAACTGCTATTTCATTCAGTATAAATATGGACACTGAGGTTTACTTTGGCTTTCAGGAGGAGCATTTCTGTCATCCTATCCGCTCAAGTGAAGCGAGAAAAAAAGAAGCAGCATTTTGTCAAAGCTCTCTGTTTTATAGCACAGTTCAGGTCTGTTTGGTGTATTTGGATGAGTATCAAAGACCTTATGATGAAAAAGTCTCTATCCAACTTTTCAAGCCTGTCATCACTCATCACAACCAGGCTCCTTAGAAACACTCTCTGTCAGAAGTATATACACCAAATGTAATCAGCAGTGAGCTGTTTGTATTGTTGAGAGGAGTTGGCGATCCTGTCTTACGGGTCCTTTAGAAACTATAAAAGACCAACTGATTAATGGGGAGAGTTGCTTTGCTTTATCGGCTGTTGTTTTTGTAACCTGTTCCACTGGTGCTTATTGGATATAACACACGTTGCAGCTTTTTGTCTTTCTCTGCTGACTGACTGGTGAGGAAATGAGCCATGATGTATTGTAAGCAGCACAGACTGTTCATTCCATACTAACTGTGCAACGATTTCTCTTTTTAAAGTCTTGTTAGCGTGAAGCGTTTGACACATGCACCACAGATTTGCAGCTTGGGGGAGAAAATGCAAATCTTATCCCTCCACTGCTTTTTTTTTTTGTTTCACTCGCACTTAGCCAAAAAGTGGGGCAGGATTTAAGCTGCATCTTAAGCCCTCTGTACCGTCCTGCTCATTCCAAACAGCTCCCGAGTAAGGCTATCAGATTCAGAGAGAGTGGAAGGTGTGATGGAAAGCCAATAAAAGGGGGTTTTGTCTGCAGGCGTCTCCATTTTGTAACCTCAGGACGCCCGAGTGCTCTGGCCAGGGCCCAGACTGGAGTGAAAGGGGCTGTGCTGCTGCCTTGAAGAACTCCAGTGGAAATTGGGTTTCCTGTGACTCAACGAAACGTTGCAAGATATCCTAAATCTATATTCTCTTACAACACTTTTCACTTTTATTTCTTAGTATTCTCACAAAGCCAAACGTTGGAAACATTTAACAATTTCTGGTAGAATTAGGAAATGGCAAATGTTAAGGCGTGGGAAAGGAGTACCGGTGCATATTTATCTGTGCATATACATCAGTATTAATGCTAAGCCTGTCTGTCACTGTCTGGCACTATTGTAAATGGCACCCTGCTCTAATATTAATGCAACACAATTATGTGGTTACATTCATTTCTGTGTCAACATAGCTAGGTGGTCTGTTTTTACCGCAAGCCTCTTTCAAATCCTGGCATGCTGAGCCAATCTGTCTGACATAAATGTCTAAATTGCTGTCTTCCTCGTATCTACAAACCCAGACTAATCCTTTAAAACAGCAAAAAGGATATTCTTGTGCAAATATTCCACCCAACGTTTTGGGCAACAACTATTTGTGGCTCAGGGGAAATCCTACAATGAAGAACGTTTCAGAAGGGCTAATTTTTACTCTATATCTAAACACAAGGCTCACCTAGAACTGACAGTCTGAGTACTGTCACTCTGATTTTTAAGTGTGTTTAACCTTTGATGTAAAAGTAATGTGAAAGCCTAAGAGCTGGGCTTGCTTTACACTGTGCCATTAAAGGTTTGGAACATTGCAAAACATCTGTGCAAAAGATCACATCCAATGTTTTTTTTTCTGAAGGACTTGATGCTTCACACGTGAAAAAGCGTGAACCGGCTGATTGGAAACTTCACACGACATTACTGTAAAAGCTGTAAACTTGTTCAGAAACACAGCAGCAACACGGCAGAAATCCTCTTTATTCAAGATTTATTGTGAATGCAGTGGGAATAAAACGGTGCAGTTGTGCTGAAGGTTCATCATGTTAACAGATCTCTCACTGCAGTGCAACGCAGGCTGAGTTTTCTCAGCGCATTACTGAACTGAAAGCCATAATTTAGCCTCATCTATCTTTGCAATTTGTATTTAATGAGCATCTTAATGCAGCCCTGAGCATGCAATTTATATTTATGATGTCAGTGTTGATTACTGCTGGTCTGGTCTATTTGAGCCTCAGTGCACTTGTGAATTTAGAAGCAAGCACTATGTTTCTTGGGTGTTAAGGTGAATAACTTCAGTTAATTATGAACAGGATTGGTACTTGATTAAACCTCATCCTAATGGGGAGAGCTTTGATTAATCTTGTGCTCCCCTCTCTGTTGTATGCATCTAACATGTGATATGTCTTAATGATCATGTACTCAGTGTCTCTTTGTTTCTGTGTTCCAGAGGCTTGTGTCCTGTAGGGCACCCTGACACTCAGCCAGTCACGGTGCCTCCGCGGGGCTTGCCGTCATGAGGGGGCGCTGCTCGCGAAAACTAGGTGTGCTGGCCAAGGCTGTTTTCCTTCTCTGGCTACTGTGGCTGGGATATCTTCTGTTAGCACGCTCCTCTTTCCCTTCCTCTTCCTCCGAAGAGGAGGAAGATGACGAACACGGTCCTATGGTGCGACAGCTCTCCATGGAAGAGAGCGGGGCTTACGGGCAGCTGTCTAGGCCCCTCTACATTAAGCCATCACCAGACAACAATGCGCTAGGCGAGTGGGGTCGGGCCACACACCTCAACCTCAGCCCTGAAGAAAAGAAACAGGAGCAGGAAAGCGTGGAGCGCTACGCCATCAACATCTATGTCAGCGACAAGATTTCCCTCCACCGGCACATTCAGGACCACAGGATGAATGAGTGAGTGGAGCAAAAAGGCAACATGAACAGAAATGACCCATTAATCACTTACTGGCTAATGTGCCTTGGACAGCCTTAGTTAACTTAATGTTTTTCAGCAAATCACAAAGTTTTTTTGATTGCTTGCTATTTTCTTTGAGGTTTCTAGCCAAAACATACACACATCTCTGGCCTTGAACACTGCATGGAGCTGATAACTATTATACAACTGTATAAGGGATGAATTACTCAATAGAGATTAAATTGAGCTCTTTACTGGAATCAGTTTTCCAGTGACAGTTAAGAGACAAGGATGAAGGCTCTCCTAATGCATTGCAGGGCTTATTGAGGCTGGTGTAAGCAGCTCTCTGCCTCAATGGCTTTATTCCACCCAGAGCTGTTGTCCACAGCTATTCTCAGCTGAGCCTCTGTGATGTTGGCAGTCCAACACAGAGTATGACGATGTCTTTTATTAGTAGTTCCTCCTCCCGTCTTTGCCTTATCCTTTACTGGCTCTCTTCCTAATGAAACCCAGATGTGCTATCCATCACTGTGGTGGGAACAATAATTTGATTGTGTTTCTGTTGTCTGTGCCCCAGAGTACATCAGCGAAGAACAGATTTGCTTTAGTGGTGGATTCATGATTCAATTTAAGTATACATTTTTGAAATTACTGGCATTAAACATGTCACGCTAAACTATTTATGTAATTTGACTTTAAACTACAGACACGGAAAAATGAATCTCAGAGGTTGCCAAGGTGAAAATGGAATAAACCATTTTACTGGCAAGACGACTGAATATCCAAAGATTGACTGATAAAATGCTTTGATCTTCTTGCTGGGCTGGGGAAACTGCCTGGAAGGTTGAAAGTCAAACCCTGTGCTCATTTAAAGATAACGTTTCAAAAAAGAGATATCGTTATCAGGCCCCGGCATGCTGGTATGCTGTGGCAACATTTTGGGAGATTTTAAAACAGAATCACGGCCCCACACAGGCTGTCACTTTGCAACAGTGCATGATGGGTGTTTGAGCTGCTAGAGTAACATTTTTGACAGGTGCACAATTTCTTTTTTCTTGCCTGCTAACATTTTGTGTTTTGGTGACTGGTTTAGCTGGTAGAGACACAGTCAGGAGTGTGTTAGCAGGGAGCGAATGGTGTGCAGCTTTGGTGTCAAGGAACTCTGGAATTTGTGCTTATGTCGTCTGCTTGTGCGTACCATGACAGAAGTGTATGACACAAAACACAGTGGTACTCTGTGCTATTTTTGCATGAACAGATCCTATTCTTAAGCTTCCAGACTTGTTTCACGCTTGATATGTTGGCCAGTTTGACTTTGATAGTTTGAGTAATAACATTTTTTTATAACTACACACATGTAGCTGTGTGATTGACGGTCATCCAACAAAGAAATCAGTCAGTCAATGAGTCATAACGGACTGTTATGTGTGACTGCATCCTTCACAGATATCGGTGAATGGTTCGTGAGTGCCCCTTCCCAGTGTCAAACTGTCCCAGGTGTGCTACTGTTTGTGTTTGGCTTTATGCACTGTAAGCAAATGTGTTACATCCTCCCAGGATAATTTATTTTAACGTAGTTGCTTGTTGCTGTTTTGCACCTACTCCCATAATTGCACAAGTTAGCTCTTGGGAGCCAATTTTGTGGCAGTTTTGACTGCTCTCTTCACCATGAAATTTGCAGCACTGTAAACATCCTGCAACAGTGTGAATTGCTCTAGAAAGAAGGGAAGGAAAACAGCTGATTTGATTGCTCGTGACTGATGCAAGAGCACACCGCGCTCCTCCCATCCCAACTCGAACAGTGTCATAGTTGCGGGAAGGGCCTCTGTTACAAAACTACCAGAAGTCATTCAACCTTTTCCAGAGAAGTGATTACACCCTCTCAGTTTAGTATGTCACTGATTCACAAAACTAGAGGTCCCTGAAAAAAAATTGGCACCCTCTTTGCTCTCACGTTTTGTTCATTCTCCAAGAACTTGATCACTTTCATTGTTATCTTGTTTTTCTCTCCTCGTCCTCTCTCTCTCTCTCTCTCTAGTCTGCTCTCTTCGTTTCCATTTGCTCACGTTTCTGCGGTCTCTCTCCGAGCACTGCTGTGGTATGTTGCTCATTGGTGTGATACCCTCCCCGCCCCCATCCATATTGCTTCTGCTCTTTAGTCTTTATGGTTTTAATGACTGCCATCTGGATTAAGACCAGACACCTCCTCCTCCTACCACACTAGTTCCTGAACCTGCTCTGGGCATATGCAGGAATATTTCTTGCTTATATGAATTCATGCACTTATATGTTCTGTACATGTGTATTATTACTCATGTCAGCTCCGTCTCTCTCCTCACGCCAACCTCACCCACACCCATGAACATACCTCAGATGCCGAAGTAAGAAGTTTGAGTACCGGCGCCTGCCCACCACCTCTGTGATCATAGCCTTCTACAACGAGGCCTGGTCCACCCTGCTGAGGACCATTCACAGTGTCCTGGAGACCACTCCTGCCATCCTGTTGAAAGAGATCATCCTAATCGATGACTACAGTGACCGAGGTCTGACACTCTACACAAAGAAATAAACCAATTTGTCATTTTGTCTCTGTAAAAATGAAACTGACAAAAGAAGTTTTTCAGACTTAGAACAAAGAGGACTGACTGTCTTGGCCCAGTTTAGTATAGCACACAAACCAAACCTCAGTTGTTCTTTGATTTTGTCACACTGACAGCGCACTGTACAAGAGGACAAGTGAGGCAGGACAGGGCTATATATAGAATTAAGATGCTATCTACAGAGTGGTGACTAGATAATGCCTCTGGATATATTCCGAAAGCAATTAGAAAAATGGGTTTGGAAACAAGACAGGACACATTCCTGTAATGATTGAATAGGGGTCAGAGTTACTTCTAAACATATTGGACGTTGCTTGTTTTTCATTAGGTAAAATTGCTACAGCCATTATCTTAGATTAGCAAATTCTTGAAAAAGTTATGTCAAATTTTTTTGTCTCATTTCCTGTCAGTCTCTGCTTTAGCCTTTGCTTGTCTCACCCTGT
The DNA here is from genome assembly GCF_910596095.1 of Thunnus maccoyii. Classification (NCBI taxonomy): domain Eukaryota; kingdom Metazoa; phylum Chordata; class Actinopteri; order Scombriformes; family Scombridae; genus Thunnus; species Thunnus maccoyii. The sequence goes on from NC_056547.1 coordinate 18,307,099, forward strand.
GTGTATGTGAGGTTTTGCTTTGATAGCAGCCTCCAATTTCCAGGCCATTTTATATTTAATTAAAAGACAAGAAGTTCTGGATATCATTCATGAGTACTAAATACAGCTGCACACTGTGAACTTGAGCACAGTTCATTCTTAACATGGGAACAGCATGGGTGACAAAATATTCTCAACTCAAAAGGTCCACTTACTAGCGCCTTCTGCGCTTTCAACCACATCTTACAGTCTTCATCAGTGAATGGAATTTGGACTGATTTATGCAGACCTATGCTAACTCTGAGAATGATACTATAGTCTCAGAAACTGGATATAGTGGTAGCTTAAAGTCTGTCTGTCTTAATGGCATTAGTATTCGTTCCCAGCTAGTCTGTCTTTGTGTATCGGAGACATTACACCATAAAGATGACTTCAATGTGCACTGAGATGCCATGACATCATTTCCTCTCCTCTGACCACCGTGACCAAATGGAATGCTAGACATGCCACTCCCCAACCAGAACGGTTACTGCAGACAGACAGCGACTGTAGAGTAGAGAGGCTTTCTCTCATGTTTGAAAGCTGGTTGAACAGGGCCTAGCATACCAAGCATTTTACTGACTCAATTATCCTTAGTGCATAAAAGATGTGTGCATGACACACATGTGATACTGGACTTCCTGTAACTGTGACAAGTATTTTTAAGTCGTGAAAATGTTTATATTAATAGTAAGCCAACTCACATGATAAATCTGTAACAGAATAAGGGTTAGGGTCAGTATTGCAGACACGTATCACTCTACTCTGTTGTTTTTGAGCCTCTTTTAGCTATTGTTTTGGTTTTGCAGCCCACCAAGTCTAACCCACACACATCAAGCCTTGGAAGGCATCTGTTTCGAGCAAAAAAGCTCTGATAAACTCACTGTACGCAACCAGCACAAAATGCCATACAAATAAAGTCTGGGACAAGCTGCTGAACAAATTTGGGCAACTAGCAAGCTAAAGAGAGATATTTTTGTCAGGAGTTGGTGGAGTCCAAACGGAGAAAAGCAAAATTGAATATTGGACTTACATTCATCAGGTGGCCAAATTCACAACTCAACAAATGAATGCTAATGTTACTCAGTGTCTGCTGGATTTGAAATTAGGGAATTGTTAGCTTAACTCACTCATCAGCCATAAAAACTTTCTAAGCCACTGATTTGGTAGTAGCTGTTTAACTCAGCTTGTTTTGGTGTTTTTCTGACATCTTGTGGCCAAGAATTGATTAATGCAGCTTTAAAGAAAAGCAGTTACATGGAGGGGCAGATAATTACATAACTTTAATGTTACACATGATGGTCATGTTTGTGTTTTCATGTGTGTTCTGAATTATAGGTTACCTGAAATCCCAACTAGCTGACTACATCAGTAATCTGGATCGTGTTCGGCTCATCCGCACCAACAAAAGAGAGGGGCTTGTCCGGGCACGTCTCATTGGTGCCACTTATGCTACGGGTGACGTACTGACATTCCTTGATTGCCACTGTGAGTGCGTCCCTGGGTGGATTGAACCTCTGCTGGAAAGGTGGGTTGGCCAAACTAGATGAGTAAAACTTTTTTGAAAAATCTAAACAAAAAAAATAATTTTTTTGTATTTTCTCCCCTCTTCCTGCTCTCTGCATGTTATTGCACCCTTGCTGTGGGTTTAGGATTGGTGAGAATGCCAGCACCATCGTGTGTCCTGTTATTGACACCATCGACTGGAACACTTTTGAGTTTTACATGCAAACAGATGAGCCGATGATAGGAGGTTTTGACTGGAGACTCACCTTCCAGTGGCACTCGGTCCCCGAAGTGGAACGCAAGAGGCGCAAGTCGCGCATTGACCCCATCAGGTGACAGTATGATACTTCACAAGGTCTATTCACATGGGAGATCAGTTTACCAGATTGGCACGTACCAATGAAGCGCTCTGTTAATTTGTCATTCTACTTACTGTATTACTTACTTACTTACAGTACAACCTAAGAATGCTTGACTGATCTTTTAAACATCATCCATTGATCAGTCCTCCTCTTTGTTTTGTCATACCCGTATTGCTTGTGGAAACAATAGAAAATCAAAGAAACATTTCCTGCTTCTTCAAACTGAAGCTACTTCTTTTAAACTACACATTAAATCTTGTATGGAGGAAAAGCATCAATACACTGTCAAAAGGTTCAGCAGTTGGTTGCGGTCTGTTATACTTTCGACCAAACGACTATGTTGCACAATTTTGCATTGTGAGGAACTGTATTGTACAGGGTGTCAGCAGCATACACCAACCACTAGACGGCAGCTCAAGCACGATTATTAGCTATGGTATAGTATAGTTATAGTAAAATATGTAATTCCTTTTACCTTAATAAAATGATCATAATAAAATATTTTCCCTTTTTTTCCTCAGGTCTCCTACCATGGCAGGTGGATTATTTGCCGTGAGCAAGGCATACTTTGAGTACCTGGGTACATATGATATGGGTATGGAGGTGTGGGGCGGAGAAAACCTGGAGCTCTCCTTCAGGGTGAGTTCAGTTCTCCTTCAATTAGGAACAAACAGTGCAGAGACACTGCTTTACCACTGCAGTATCACTTAGCCATATGAGACCAGAGTTATGAAATTGTCACTTGTCAAACTTAATGAACTTAATGAATTGAGGTTTATTCTATTAGCAAAGGGAATCTTTTTTTTTTATATTAGCGTATGCTTCACATCCTTTGATTCATCCATCTAACAGCTACCAGTCAGTGGGTAGTTAGTGTGTGAGAGAGACATGTCATGTCATTGTCAGACCACAGTCAACCATGGCATCTGAAGCCCTGATATTGGCTGATACCTTGTTGTGACATTGGTGTCACTTTTCACTTGTTTGCGTCAGTCAAATTGGCACAGATTTTAGGCTACGTGTGAGTTTGTAGTAGGAGCATACAAGGGGGGAGGGCAAAGTAAATTGTTTGTGTGTGTATGATTTATAGTGTGTATGTGAATGCAGTGTGAAGATGAATAGGCTGCTCCTTTGAGTGATATGTTATGCATGGGGAAATAAAAATGCCTCTCACTGGGACTTTTTGCCATGCATAATTTATGTTTAGTGAATTGACTTTCAACTATGTTTTTGGAGTACTAAAAAAAATACAGTGCGGCGTGAAATGCCTTGCGGATTAAGATGGAAGCGACTATCATGTAATAGCTATTTGGCTATGAATATACAATATGATTTTGCCCTATGTAATTGGAACATAGCTCAGCCACGTATTAAGAAATACCTCAGTGCCAACTTTTCATTCTTTAGGGGTGTTGTGTTTTTGTTTTTCCATGGTGATAGATAAAGCAATTATACAATGCAAATTGATACCATATATCAAAGCTGCATTCAAATGCAGTCTTATGACACACAGGAAGCAGGGATTGAATTTTCATAAAGCGAATGAAGGTGAAGAGCACACAGCTTTCTTTGTCACTCAGAGGGAATCTCTAGCATAGCATCAGTTGCCACAAATATTAGCATTTTATCTGAATGAAGGTTAGTGTTATGAACAGTTCCATCTGGCAGACTTACAGTATTTCAAAAAACTCTTGATGCAAAGAATTTTAGTTCATTTTGAACTTGTCAGTTTAAAAAGTGCTATTTGAAACTTGCAAATCAGGTCAGTTGTACTTGAAAGACAGATAAAGTCATAAACACCAGCGTTAACCTCAAGTATCTAAGTTCAGTTGTAATATATCAGTTCAATATGTTGTTTACAACTGACACTATACCAGGTTAATGATAAACATGTGCTTGTAACTTCTGATTGTCTATCATAATGTGTATACATGATCGTAACAGGCCACATGGAGAGACAAAGAACATGTAAACGCTGCTATCAAGAGCAATTCATGCCTGGCTTCCATTATGTAATCATTATTCAACATTTATGATTATACAGTCTTGTAGAGGGCGCATAAATATTAACATAGATGTATACAAGCAGTAGGTGCACTTGCCCAGAGCATTATGTATCCACAAAAATATAGAATTTACTTTTGATCTCCTCAGGTGTGGCAGTGTGGGGGCAGTCTGGAGATTCACCCCTGCTCTCATGTGGGCCATGTGTTCCCTAAGAAGGCCCCATACGCACGGCCCAACTTTCTCCAAAATACTGTACGAGCTGCAGAGGTTTGGATGGACTCTTATAAACAACACTTCTACAACAGGAACCCCCCAGCCAGAAAGGTAAGCCAGTCATAAATCTGAGGAAACAAGTTTTTAAACAGTAAAGTCTTGCTGGACTTGCTGCTGCTGTGTTGCTGTATGAATACTCCCCGAGTCATATTTGGACAAATACATTCTCTATGTTAATAAGTTACGTGCTAGTCAGTAATCCAACTGGTGCTAAACTGAAGCCCTGTAGTGATGCCATGTTACACCATGTCAATATGGTACAGAGATTGGCTTATCTTTGATGTTAGATTTCCTATGATATGATTCAAATGTCGAGGTGTCAACTGATGAAACATCTCTCTGACTGGGTCAGGAGTACGTGTGCGAGGGCGTGCGCACGTGTGTATGCGGTCCATGTGCTGTGCCTCTCAGGTTCTGGGTATTGGGCACCATCAAAAATTCATGTATCTCAGTTTCACCTATCTGAAAAAAATACATTATTAATATCAGGGATCTTTGATCAAACAATAAATTACCTGGTCAAGAGGAGATTGAACACAGCACTGCCCAACCTGATCACAAGATCCAAATACATTACGCTGCTGTCATTATACATGTGAACAGACCTCAGTGCTGTAGACCATAATATTGGTTTGGAGTACATAATGTCTTCATAGGATTTTTATTTTGTTCAGAGAGGTTGACGACCACTTCACTGTGTCTTAAAGATTTATTTTATTCAGGTTGTAAGTTGTTGTTCCTGCCTGTTTTTCACAAGAACAGCCAGCATGAATATTTGATGAATGTTTGTATCCTGGAGTTGTACATTTAATGGCTTAACTGTTGTAAGATAATTCACAAAGGATTAAACTTATCTATTTATTTATTTGTTTGATGTTTGTTTGATGGAGAAACAACATTCCTCCTTCTGTCTCAGCCACATTTTCTTTGTATTCTGATTTTGAAACACTGGCTGGCCCACTAAACTCATGACTGGAAAAGTTAAGTGTGCAAGATCCTGTTGTTACATTCCACCCTCAGGCAGGGCGAAGGTCTTAAGGTGTGTGAAAGTACTTTGAGTTGCTTAAGGTGGAGTTCCCCGCCTTAGCAAACACAGATTTCTGACATATGCATACTAGCTAAGACCAATCAATCACCTGTTAGTTGGCTTCCTGGTCCTTCCTGATTGTCACGTTACACTTGTAGGATTCATCAATCATATGCAGGATATAAATGTTTACTTTTATGGAGTGCCTTCTTTATTTTAGATGCTTCAGATAAACCATAAAATGTGACATTTGCAACATGTGTTGTAGAGTCAAAACTAGGAGATGAAGTGATGAGGAGTATACTTAGTAAACTGTAGCATCCTCTCCTAACAGCCGAATCTAACCACATTGTCACTCGCTACTTAAGAAGGATGATTTATGCATTGTGTGCTTGCCTTACAGGAGACATATGGGGATATCTCAGAGCGGCTGCTGCTGAGGGAGAGGCTGAAATGCAACAGTTTTGACTGGTATCTGAAGAATATCTACCCTGACCTACATGTACCTGAGGACAGGGCAGGCTGGCATGGGGCTGTGAGTGTGTCTGCTATGCATATCTGTATTTAATTATTCATACTGTTTCACTCAAAGGTCAACATCAGTGTTTTATTTACACTCATCACTGATCTTATGCTGATTTGCGACTGCCTAGTTATAGAAGGCAATAAAAGATGGCATTGCAGTTGTGTTTTGCTTCCTCAATTCAGTCTATTACAAGTCTGAAACTGTGTGTGAGGCTGTGTGTATGCAGTTCAAAGTGAGAAGGCTAGACTAGAACAAACAAAGGCTTTTATAGCCTATCGGACTGAGCTATAGACCATTATAATCCAGACACTTGGTGAAGTATTCCATTAAATGCTGCACACAGAATTCTTGGTTGGCTCAGTGATGGGTTTTAAAATGATTACATTTCAACCACCGAGACGCAACCACTGTGTCTTAAGAAAAACAAACATCCCTGAAAGATGTCTCAGGACTTAACATCCAGATATCCACTACCTCGCCATGTTGCCGCATATTTCACATAAAAGGTTGAGAAGTTGAAGTTGTGATGGGGGAATCGGTCAAAAATCTGGAAAGGTATCGGTGTCTAAAATGTGTGCGTACTGGCACATAACCTGAAAATATGGCATTTTCTTAGAGGTAGAATATTGGCATTTTGATGTGAAAGTTTGACGAGTAAAAACTAAAAATCTATTTCACATTGATTGTTTAATAAGTGTGTGTTGATGTGGAAAATAAGCAAACAGCAGGAATTTGTGTTTGGAAGTGATATTTTGGAGCCTGAATGTAGCAGCCACAGTGGTGCTGCCCTGTATTTGACCTCACAGTCTGCCCTGAATAAAACCAATAAGAGAAACTCCACAGAGGAATCAATAAACCACAGCATTTCATTATTTTTTTATATTAATTGTTCTCTTCCTGCCAGGTGCGTAGCACTGGCATTCATTCAGAGTGCCTGGACTACAACGCTCCAGAGCACAGTCCCACAGGTGCCCACCTTTCTCTTTTTGGCTGCCACGGCCAGGGAGGCAACCAGGTACGTTAAGCATTTCACACCTCGTTTAGTCTGTTTTTCTCCATCTCTCTCTTTCTCTCTCATGCACCTCTTGTCTCTTGTCACAATCTCACAAACTCTCTCTGGCCCAGTGGGAGACGTATTTTCAAATGTCAACGCTCTACGCTAACCCCTAAAACGAGCTGCCACAGTTGATTCACACCAGAAAATTGCCCTCTGCTGGTGCACCCAGTATGACTTGAATGTAATGAAAGGAAAAACTAGGTTTGGTATTGCATCCACATATATACCTAAAAGTATCTTGCAGTTGAATCACAGGTACTTTTATCCTGAATGCCTGCCAACTCAAGTGATGGATGGTTTTAGCAACCAGCAGATTATCTGTGTGTGAGGATGTATATTTAATGCTGGAGCCAGACAATAGGCAGAGCTCCTTTCTGTGAATCTCCGTCCTGCTTTATATCTCTGATTACCCCACTGATGCGCCGCATCAGGTGTCTCCAGTCACAAAAAGCACCATGTGTTACTGAAAATCAATGTTTCAGTGGCTCCCCCGCTGAAACAAAAACCTGAGGGCCCTTCACCGCCTCCCTCCCGCTCCCCCTTCTCTGCCCCACATAAGAACCACGTTCCATTTTAAAAGATACATGAGCCTCGCAGGCAGAATGAATGACACAGCATGGGTAAATAAGTTTGAAGCCAGACACTGGGGCCCCGAGTGAGTCTTTTATTAGAAACGACCATTACGGGCCCCGGTGCACCTGAAAGATGTATGAGATGAAAAGAAAAGGATGGGGAAATATGATGAATGATTACTTGACCTTCTGTTTAACTTGTAGCCCAGGGAGTGTTGCATCTTTTGTCCCGATGGGCCAGGATGCTGAAATGACACCAGGGAGGGGGGGGGAGTCGGGTTTGTGCACACGTCTGGTTGATTGAGAGGGCCAAGGCCCCATCTTTTACTGATGAGATCCCTTGACACACACGCAGACATGCCATGCAACACTGCTTTATCCAACAGCAGAGTAAGAGGAAAAAACATGTAATCCTAGTAGAAAAAATAGATGCCAACCTGCTTTATTGTGCTTGTTAAAAAGCTTTCTGAGTAAGGAGCGATTAAGGTAGAAAGAGGAATGCATGGAAACAATTGAAAAGGAGGCAAAGCTGGATTTTAATCTCTCAGTCACTCCTACTTTTCCAGTTAGGTAGCCTCTCAAACTGCTTTCAAAATGAAAACTCATGACAAAGAAACACATATTCATACTGTATATACAGAACATTAAACCATGTGTCTCTCTCCTGCTCCAGTACTTTGAATACACATCTCAGAAGGAGATCCGTTTCAACTCAGTGACAGAGCTGTGCGCTGAAGTGCTTGAGGGGCAGACTTCCATCGGGATGAGACACTGCCCTCGCGATCAGGACCTCAAGCCGCCTGGTGTCGTGTGGGAGTTCAGAAACGTAAGCTGTCCCCACAATAACACACACATCCACACTTTTTCTCTCTCCCCGTCTCATGCGAGCATACACCTAAGAACCCATTATTCCACAGGACTAAATTTCGCACTCGTTCTCATCCCGTCTCCTTCATCTCCTTTCAGGACGGCACCATCTACCACCCTCACTCAGACATGTGCATCACAGCTTACCGCACAACTGAGGGCCGCACAGACGCCCAGATGAGGCGGTGCAACCCAGGAGACAAAAACCAGCAGTGGAAGTTCGAGTGGTAGAAGGAGGAAATAAGAAAGTAGCAGGAAACCTCAAGTGACCTTCTTTGACCATAGTGCAATTACTACAGTGGATGTCTTTTTCCGCTGCTCCCAATTCTCTCTTCGCTCTCCGAGTCTGCACTCCATTTGGACGGGCACGGCGAGCAAATAAAAGGTGGTGGAAAGTCACTTTAAGCCAATGATTCACCCAATTCAGCGCTTTTATACCCATGTGAATGACTGAGTATGTGCAGATTGCAGTGGAGTGAATGAGAATTGCAAGGCGAGGTTTAATTGGTCTTTTGAAGGAGACCAGCTGAACTTAAAAAAGACTTTTACTTTTGTGTTGCTTTCATCCAAGTGCCTCTGCAACCAAAATGGAGTCCAGCGCACACCTGAAGTGTCATTATCGTCGTGTCTTTTTCTTTATTCATCTAATGCAACAACTTGAAAGCCTTGAAACTGATTTGATTGTCCAGCACATGAAGAAGTGCCTTTTTTAAAGAGTTTAAAAGACAAAGAATTTCCTTTGAAAACTAGACACAAAGTCATGCTGCACTACAGAATGTTACCTTAATGTGCAATTAATATTAATTATCACTGATCCTCATACTTGTTTGTTTTTAGTGGACAAAAAAAATAACCAATTAAGGAATGGGCTGCTCAATGAAAATGTGCAAGGAATGTAAGGTCAGCAGCGTTTTGCCCAAAACCAGCTACTCCCCTAACATGCTTCATCATGTGAGAGGAAAACAGAGCGAGACAGAGAGAGCATAGAGGTCAAACTAGACCGCTTCTCAATTTTATCTCTCGTCTTTTGAGCCAGTTTCATGGTAGAATGCTGCCTGAACAAGACTTGAAGAATTCATTAAGCATTTGAACTAAGTGCAATTCGCCCCAGAGGGCTTAGTGAGTTGACAGAAGTGTTGTAATCTATTCTTCCCTGTTGTGTAAAATTAGGAATACCCTCTAGACTCACCTGTCACTGTGCCTTTGAAAGGTCGTCATCCTCAAAAGTGGTTGAATGTGCCGAAAAATAAATCGTGCCAGTGGATGTCAAATGTATTTTAAATGCTAAAAAAAACTCAAACAACACTGGTTTGATGCACTTGATTTTATTTAGTCACAAAAAGCCTTAAAAAGCCTTTTTAATTTAATCCTTCAACTTGGCTGTGCCAGACTTTTTTTTTTAAAGACTCCTGTGTGTAAACTGTACTTGAAATGGCATCAAAAACACTCCTGTTTTGTTTTCTCCACTGAAGACCCCACTGGTGTCTCTACTGGGATTCAAGGAGACGTAGTGTAACTGTTGTGAAAATGTTTGTTGTTTTTGCCGAAGACTGCTTATCACAGAGCAATGTTTGGTCTCTGTGGTCCTTTGAATTTATGAATATGAGATATTCATATTATGTCAATGGAGACAGTTGGTAAACATGTAAGATGACTCCTGTTTTGTGTTGCCTTTGTACATAGTGTTTGGTTTATGGGACCAGAGGGGGGACAGTGCTAATTTAAAGCACCTATAAAACTACTGATGATGCAAAAGGGATGTTGATTATTTGATATGAAGAAGAGGATGACTGGGATGATGTTTGAAGTAAGGTTAAAGCTGTTGGGATGATTGGAAGAATAAAAAACTAACCACAGACGCACATTGTGATCTTCTTTGTACCTTCTCAGCGCTACACACTGTATATCGTAGTTCAACTGTCAGTAATGCCAGTATAGCAAAAATAGACCCCTAATCAATACATGTGCCTTTTTATTGCTTGAAATTAATTAAATAAATCTGTAAATGTATAAAAATTGTGGCATTTGCTGCCACATTCCTGACCCTCATTTGTCCTCATTCAAACATGGATCACAGTTTTCATGGTCATTTGGCGCCACCTGCTGGTGGGAAAGCAAATAACATTCAATACTATTAGTCCACAAACAGGCCACAGGGGTCAAGGTCAAGACATTATTTTAGTTTGATGATGGTGGAAACCACTGAGACCAAACAGTATGAGATTACCTTAAATGTTTTGGCTTGCCTGTATTTTTTCCACATTGTTTTCTGTATGACTATGAATGTAAGTCATAATGTACATCAAATGACAGTTTATTTACTATTCCAGTCGTATGATTTTATGATATGAATTTGAGTTTGTCTGTTCATATATTTTATAATATAAGCATGGCAGTGAAAACATTACTAGAAGTGAGTTAGGTGATGATTTTGAAGATATTTTAAAAGATTTTGAATAATTTATTTTTCACAGTTGTGATAATTTAACATAAAATGTCTCAGAGAGAATCGGATTATAATATTTTTAATTCATTCCAAATGTAACTACATTGTAAATCAAGAATGCATTAATATTTTCAGGACATCTCTGTCACTATCCTTTGATGTAGGGTGACAGTGGACTTATTACTACTTGATGGCTAATAGGGGATCATAGAGGTGCTGTATTGTATATTTGGGAAGTTATTGTGAATCAAAGCTCTTGAGGCTGCTGCCCTGTCCTGTTTCATACAGTTCATGTTCTCTATCTCCTTCACTTGATTCGCTTGAGAGCTTTTACCTGACTTAAGTATCTTCCGTTAAAGCTTATACTCATTAAAGGAGCTCACACAATAGGAAATTGGTTGAGCCCAGTTGCACCTCATGTCATTCACACCCATTGAAACCTCTTGTCGCTTAATGACTGCTTGTATTGGTTTCATTCCCTTTTGACTGCCATCTTATTAAGTTTCCTTTTCAGGATAGATTTAGTGCTCGACCAGGTTGCTCTTTAGGTTGTTGCTGTTTTTGCTCCAGAGCAGCTGCGATCCATCAACTTTTCCAATGTGACTGTCACGGTTTTTGGGGTGTGAAACCGTTATCTTCCTTCACAGTCTGACATGTGACACAACAGATAGGGTCAGCCACTTTCATATTGTGTCAAAGTAGAGTTGATGAAGGATATAGTTCAATTAACACACCTCCATCATGTCATCCGTGATACATTTGAAGCTTTGCCTTGTCAAAACAATTCCTTCTTTCTTTCACTGCCTGTGTTGGTTTAGTTTCACATGGGTTTATTATGAAATGTTTATTTTTTTTATTAGTGTTTTATGGAGAAAATATAAAATTAGAAATTAAAGTCAGGCTTGAATGATAATGATATAGCCTAAATACATCTTCTTTGTTTATGCTACAGACAGCAGGTGGTGTGACAAGGATAATAACTTGTCGAACGGTGACTATGCAGCTCAACACTGTTTCATTTTCCCATTAATACATCTGCGCTATCTGTTGCATGGAAAATGTTATCCATCATCCGGTCCTAAATGGAAATGCCCTCATGCATTAACACTAATATTGTGTCTCTGACAGAAACGACATGCCCAGTCTACCATGGTATATTACAACACTCCGGCTGGCTTGTTGCCTTCACGTGTCTCTTTGTAGTTTTCACAATATGGGTACTCGATCAAACGGTATGCCACTCAAATTACCTTCTCTCTTTGAATGATCGCCTTAATTATTTAGCATTTTAATTTGCTTAAACATACATTTTGTGTCAAATTTCAGCTTTGGTGTCAAGAGTTTTCATATCAATTTTATATGAGTGACAACTTGCTGCATATGCAATAAGACCACCAATGATTTCCAATCCTGCATTCTCCCAGGCAGGGTCAATGGTTTCAGAGTGTTAGAGAAAATAGTCTATTTCAGTGGTTGTCAAACATTTTCACATCAAGGACCCCTAAACTGACACAAATTAGACCAGAGATCCCCATTTGATAAGATTTTGTCCCAGGATCCTCCAGCCGATCCGATTTTTGCTTTTAGATGTTTTATTACAGAAAGTGTATGAAAGCCATGACCAAAATAGTCATACACCCTGTCATTGTGTTGCTTATGGACAGAATTATTGTGAAAATAAATTATTCTCCTTTTTGCTAGGGACCCTCTGGAACCCCCCGAAGGACCCCCGGGAGTCCCTGGACCCCACTTTAAGAACCACTGGCCTATTTATCACTGAGGGCTACATATTTTGGGCTTATCATGTGTTTTTAGGTATGCTATAGAAAAATGCGTTTGAATATAACCTCACCTTAACTACATTGGATGATGCAATTAATCAAATGAGAGAAAATGAGTGACTCATCTGGGCTACTACACGTTACGAACCCGGAAGAGGTTCAGAGGAAATTAACTGACTGTCTTTGGCATTTGGAAAAAAGGAAGAAAAAAAAAGTCGAGTCAAAGTATTTGTTCGTGATTTATCTCAGGCCATAAAATGCGTCCCCACTAAAAAAGATTTACCCGTAGATTTACTGGCGTTGAACTTCTTCGAATTCGTCATGTTACAGAAACTAACAAAAAGCGTTTCCAGTTGAACAAGTTTTCCTTCAAGATAAAAGCGCCAAAATGATGGTAATCAATTTCTTAATCGAATTAGTGAGAGAAGTCAGCGGAAATGGAGAGGAGAGCTACAATAAATAACACAGCACTTATGTTTCTCTTTAATTAAACCAATCATGATAACAGATACCACAATGAACCATGCAGTCACAACACAGTTAATGGCTAGAGCTAATTCTTTAATCAACTATTGCATATACTAAAGTGGATGGAAAGTTGATTTTTATGATGTTCATGTTTATGTAACAGATAATATGGAATTCTGAGTATCCCTCTGAAAACTTTGCAGATCATTTTTTATGTCTCTTTGATTCACCACAAGGGAAAAAAATCAATAGTTTCATTAACTGTTGTTATCGATTTCACTGTATTAGAGTACAATTTAATGCCCCCCTCCACTCAAAAATGTTTTTTCTTCTTGTTCCTACAGTTGGATGTTTGGGTTTCACTGTACAGAATGATGTATGTGCAGAGTTTGACACTGGAAGGCTGTTTTCACATCCATCTACTGAAAGGGGTGCTGTTCTCTGTGTGCTGAAGTGCTGAAAGTTTCTCTGTGCTCGTTGAAAATCAGATTTTAAGGGGTGAACCTATGAGCATGATTTGTGACATCACAAATAGTTTGGAGCCAATCCTGGTCCAATATTCAATTTACAAAAATGTGATGTGGAAATGTGAAGCCTCCAGTGCACAAATGAGAATGGACTTTACAGTGAAAAAGGAGACATCTTGTGTCCAGCTATTAAACTTCTGAAATTAACAATATTTGCATATTCATAGATCCTGGATTTTTTTCAGACAATTTTCAGACACAAACTATTATTGAATGAGGAGTATTGTATGTTCATCTTAAAACATGCCTGGAAGGGATCTTTAAGGTGAGCTGCAGAATTTTATTTTGTAGTTAAACCGGAAACGCATTTTCTCGCTCGGCTAACTTGACACTAGTTCGAACTTCTCCAAATTCAAGAAACAGGTGTTATGCCGAGTTCTGCCTGCCCGCCGAGAATTGCATGCACCTCACGGGAGCGCGCACAGCGAACGGGAAGACTACATTATAATTATTTTTAAGGCAAAGTACTGTGTAAAAACGATATAATGTTCTTTGTCAGCTTCATCAGTAACGACAAAATGATCTGAAGTCTACAGTTTTTGAATGTTTATAGTCATCAGTGTTTAATTAGACTCAGTAGTAGTAGCATTTCTTTGATACATTGGTCTAAAATTTACAAGGTTTCCTTGATTAATTTTTTAAATATTTTTTTGGGTGAACTCTTCAGTGTTCTTTGACGATGTGTTTTTACGCATAGGATTTCAGATAGTTATAGCCTACTAAAATGAGTTTTTTAAAAGCGGGAAAATGAATATGGGGTGTCAAATTCATTCTGTCAAAGTCGATCAAATAAAGTATGAGCTGATGAAACCATTTGATTTGAAGTGTCATTGTGTCAATGGGTGTATGCATTATTCAGCAGAGGTAATTGTTGCTGCTGAGTAGCCAATGCATCCCCTATTATTTCAGCTCAGGTCATTATTAAATGTATGAAATTCACACTGTCGAGCCAAAACGATCCAAAGTATGCGCTCGTAAAAACATTTAATAGATGCCTAGAAATAAAGTTACAGTGTGGACGCATTATGTGCACTAAGGTGTATATACTGAGTCTCATAAAACATTGATGACACAAAACGTTCAAAAACTATAGACTTCAGATCATTCATCATTACTGATAAAGCTGACAAAGAAGATTATATCGTTTTGAAACAGTACTTTGCCTTAAAAATCATTACAATGTCTGGTAGTTTTCCCCTAAGCTGTGCGCGCTCCCGCGAGGTGCATTCGTTATGCGGGCAGGCAGAACTCAGCATAACACCTGTTGGTAAAGTTTAGCCTGCTCCTCCAGAGCTGTATGTAACGTTGTAGAGGGATACTGGCAGTCGTACACTGGTTATCTCTTTTTAATGTCGAAGACGAGATGACGAGTCCGATATTTTAAACTTTTCATTTTGTCTTGCGTAAAACTAAACGAAACGGTGGACTCGGCTTTTGATTTGACCTAGATTTGTTTTGTCTCCAGTAGGAGCCTACAGGTACTTTAACGTTAGCTAGCTAATCCGGGCGATAACTAATCCGAGTTTGATAATCCTTTCACACTTCTCTTCAACACGCCGTTCAAGAGAGTAGAGGAGGAGGAGGAGGAGAAGGAGGAGGAGGAGGTTCCGTCAAGATAAACACTGGAGGTGGAGAAGTAACCGCCGTTAGTTTGGTGGTTGGACATTTGTCAAACCGAATGAAAAGTGACGTGAAATATGTAGTTTAAGGACGTTATTTGGTTTGAAAGTATGCACGTTAAAGTTGAGGTCGTGAAACGGAAACGCGACGAAGCTGGTGAAAGTGAAAGGGTCACTTTAGCAGTAATTGCCAGTGGAGTACAGCTCCCCAGCGCATGAGACCTCTACCCAGTTTTGCGCCGACACGATGGCAGTCTGCGGAAGAAGGAACCGACCCAAGTTACTATTCATCCTCTTCGGAGTCACGTTAGTGGGATATCTCATTTTTTTGAGACACAACTCCGGAGACGTGAGCGACACGAACCGACGAGAGGCCTCTGGAGGGCGAGAGGTGGCGAATGAACAGCTTAAGAAGCCCGTCTATGAGAAGCCCCCCCTGGATTTAAATGCCCTGGGTGAGTTGGGGAGGGCTGTCAAACTGAATCTGAACGGCGAGGAGAAGATAAAAGAGGAGGAAAGCATCAAAAAGCATCAGATTAACACTTATGTCAGTGATAAAGTGTCACTACACAGATGGCTGCCAGAGAGATGGAACCCACTGTAAGTAACTAGATGAGTGCTGTCAACCCGCATATCATATCATATCATATCATATCATATCATATCATATCATATCATATCATATCATATCATATCATATATCACATCACATTATCTCGTAATAAAGTTTAGATGTATTTTAACTCAACTCAACTTTATTTATAAAGCACATTTCATACAAACATGCAGTCCAAAGTGCTTCACATAGCAAAATTAAAACAACACAGACTAAATAAATAAATAAACAAAAGCAAAATAGAAAACACATGTAACACAGTGTGGAGCTCACAGCAAAGTTAAAACCCAGCTTGGTAACTACCAATGAGTCATTGTACTTCTTAAGGGAGTGGAATATGCTGTCGGACTGGAATAGTACTGTAATTACTATCTGAACTTGTTGTCAGTGGGGGTCCTGGGCCCTACTGGACCCGTCAACAAGGCCCGGGACCTGCACTGACATGGACTCTAGCCCGCTCACAGACACTACACGTTAGACTAATGTCAAATCTGTTATCTTATATTGCACTAAGTTTATTGCTCTATTTAAAGCACTTTTGAATTCCCTTGTAATTTGCTATACAAATAAACTTGCCTCGCACATCTGTGACCTCATTGCATCTAAACATGGCGCATTACATGAACACAGCTAGTTGTATTCTTTGTATTATTACACTTGTACATTACATATACTATTTATACTGGGAACATTTGCACATTCCCAGTCAATATCCTGTGCATTATTTTCTACACTCAACAGCTCTCTTCACATAGAATATGTTTCTTCTTGCTCTTTATTGTAAAATTGTATTTATATATTTATACCACTTGTCTTTTGTGGTAATTTTCTCACTTTGTATGGATACTTGTTTTTCTCTTACCTTCTGTTTTTTGATTGTTTTGCACCACAACACTAAGAAAAATTCCTTGTATGTGCAAACTTGCCTGGCAATAAATCTTATTCTAATTCTACTGTGTTCACTTCTCATGGTTAGTCACCTCGCCTCACCTCTCCCCATTCTCCCCCTACATTGCAGCTGCAGAGAGCTGAAGTACGACTACCGGTCCTTGCCGACAACCTCTGTGGTGATCGCTTTCTACAACGAGGCCTGGTCCACCCTTCTGCGGACAGTCCACAGCGTGCTGGAGATGTCCCCTGACATCCTGCTGAAAGAGGTGGTGCTGGTGGACGACTACAGCGACAGAGGTAACAGGCAGGTGGGGGAGAGTCCACGTTCCGTTGAGACAGACAGGCTGATGGGCAGGCGGGCTGGCGGGTCGACCGTCACAAAAGACAGAAATGTTGTCAGAGAGTCACGCAAGGAGGCACACAGACAAGTGGCAGTCACTAGTACGTGGGAGGTAGGTAGAGCGGAGGAGGGTAGACTGACATGTTGGCAGAGAACAGAGATAGAGGATGGTAGTGACATGTCGTGAAACTAAGATCTAGATGATAGGAGAAGGGTAATCTTATACACATCCAGGTGAAGTCTCACAGTTATCAGTGTCACCTGTCTGGGCCATTTTTCTTCCTCCATGTGAATACTCAGAATATTTTTCAAATAATACAATAGTAAGGAATATAGTATGTAAATTCAGTCAAGCACACTGCTCTTGATCAGACTCTTCATTTTCCTAACTGACCTAAAAACTTAGTTACATATTAAGTAAAGAGGGTTTTCTGATCAAGGATTTCCTGGTCTTGTAGCTTGAAGTCACTCAGTGTTTTCTTGTCTGTGCCCAGGCTGTGTAGAAGGAACTGCGACACTTTAAGGGAGTGGTTCTAAGTTGTTTTGGCTCCCAATCCTGGAAATGAAGCATTGCCTGCCTGTGAATGATGTTTTAGATTATTTGATGGAATGCATTAGAGGAGGAGGAGGAGGAAGTGGACAGAGGGGGAAAACAACTTAGTAGTTCACAATCAAAAAGGAAGAATTAAAAAAAACAGACAACTAGTTATTGTAATAGATTAATAAACTACAAATATGTTTACTCATATCCCATAAAACAACCCAGAATGATCTGTTGGTGAACCACAGGTTGATGAGATAACTCAAAAATCTCATTTCTGCTGTGTAATTTCTTCAAGACAAGATACTTGGCAAGTGATTTCCCTGAAACACAGTTGTTTTTTTTTTGTCTTTATCAGCTTTACCAGCTGCTGTTGTTGAAAGCATGTAGCAGATTGTAATTGTTCTCTTGTCTTTGTCTCATTTATTCATATAATGTTCAAAGTGATTTTAAAAAACGTAACTGCTCTCAATATAAACACGGCCTTCATATGTGCACATACAAAAGAAGTCTCTTTTCAGATGTGCTTTTTTATCTTGGTTTGTTTGATTTCTTGAAGCTCACCTGAAGGAGCCATTGGAGAAGTACATCTCAGGTTTGAGGAAGGTGCGACTGATCCGGGCCACCAAGAGGGAGGGGTTGGTGCGGGCCCGGCTATTAGGAGCATCCATTACCACGGGTGATGTGCTGACCTTTCTGGACTGTCACTGCGAGTGTCATGAGGGCTGGTTAGAGCCCCTGCTTCAAAGGTTAGAGGACTCTCAGCAGGAACATTTAAGGACTCTTTCTCTACTGTCTCAAGTATGGCCTTGTGGTTAGAAAGTGCCAAACTGAAGTGTCACAGAGTGAAGCACTGACTCTTTAGCCAGTTAACGGAGCGCTCTTTGTAGCTGACTTCTCTCCTTCCTCCACCAGGATCAAAGAGGAGCCGTCAGCTGTGGTGTGTCCTGTCATTGATGTGATAGACTGGAACACCTTCCAGTATTTAGGGAACTCCGGTGAACCTCAGATTGGGGGGTTTGATTGGCGGTTGGTCTTTACCTGGCACGCTGTCCCAAGCCACGAGCAGCAACGCCGTCGCTCACCCACTGATGTCATTAGGTGTGTCTGTTGGTTCTAGGACAACTTTACAGAACAGGTCTTACATTAATACTTAGACAAATAAAAGCCACGCTAATGGGCTTTGTATTGGACAGGTAAGTAAATATGTCTTAAGATGAACGATACTTATTACTGTTATTTTTCTCTTCAGATCTCCTACTATGGCAGGTGGTCTGTTTGCTGTGAGCAAGAAATATTTCCATTACCTGGGGACGTATGACACCGGGATGGAGGTCTGGGGAGGGGAGAATCTGGAATTCTCCTTCAGGGTAGGAAATAATGTCTTTGTGTGTGTGTTCATGTACATATACACATATTCTGCATGTGCAAGCCCCTGGTTTTATGCAAAAAAAGCTCAATTCATACACTGTCTCCATTTTGACATGAAATATGCACTATTTTTAGCACTAAGACACAACAAACAGCATTAAAAAGGCGACCAGATCTGGTTTATATTTACCAAGCACCACATCCTCATTCCTTGAGAAACCATACTGAAAGAATTATAACTGAAAAACTATTAAAAGAAGGCCGAAGAGCCTAATGCTTTAATTGCAGCAAAGAATTTGTACACCCCTTCCCTCCAATAACTGCAATTTCCCAAAGGGAAGGGACCAAAAATATTTCCCACCATCAACAAAACCAGCTTTTCTGTTTCTCAGCCCCTTCACAACAAGGCTTCGCTTTGTGTCGCTTGATTGAATCATGGCTGAGATGCTAACCAAATCCTCGTGGTGGTGTTGTTGTTGTTGTTGTTGATGTCCCTTAGATTTGGCAGTGCGGGGGCAGCCTGGAGATCCACCCATGCTCCCATGTGGGTCATGTGTTCCCTAAAAAGGCCCCTTACTCACGGAGCAAAGCTCTGGCAAACAGCGTGAGAGCCGCTGAGGTCTGGATGGATGAATACAAAGAGGTCTACTACCATCGAAACCCCCATGCACGACTGGTGAGTTTGCACAGATGTTGTGTGTGTGTGTGTGTGTGTGTGTGTGTGTGCTTTAGCAGTATCAAACAAAACCAAACTTTCCTTTTATAGAGTGTTGTGAAGGCAGTGTATTGTTTTGCAGCCACACTCATCACAAAACTGTCAGATTAATCACTTGATTTCACCAGTGAACACACTCTCAGTCCCCCCCCCCCCCCACACACACACACACACAAAATGACATGTACTCTCCTCTTTCACAAACTACACACATACACACTGTGGTCCTGCTGTGGTGTAATAGCTCCCCTGATTAAGTGACACTTGGGATACATGAGCGGTAGACACCCAAGGTGACAGGGGTGTCAGGGTGTTCCGGTGTGTGATTACCACCTTTCCGTGTCACTCTGTGCCAACGTGGTGTCATCCACCTGTCCTTGACAGGGCGAGAGCAGTGCTAACCCACGGGGTGCCCTGCCTTTGTGTGTGTGTGTGTGTGTGTGTGTGCATGCGTGGGAGGGGCCGGGCCAGTGTGTGACAGTGTAGTTAAGTGGAGAGGCTCTCTAAACACAGATCAGGTGGCGCTCATCTCCCTGAGAGGAGGTAGCCTTGCCAACCTCGCGGTGGCACGACAAACACAATACGACAAAGCCTCTGAACTACACTGCTTGTCTTCGTAGACAAATAGGAAGACATGCGCACATACACAAGGCTCTCTCAGAATTTCTGCTATTTACACAGACATTAACAGCCATACCTAACTAATGATTAACTAAAGTTTGTCAAGATGTTCTGTCTTATATTCCTACTGTAACTCTTAGAGCTCTTAGACTTTCTCAAAGCAGCAGCTACACACACACGGCACGGTCAATTGATCAACTGATAGCTTATCACTAAACTATGTCTCCACCTTAAGTCTACTAACAAGTTCCAAGCCAACAATTTAGATAACTTGAGTTGACCTAATGTATAAACTGATTACTTATTTTCCCTGTTATTCAGGTAGGCAGTAGAGTATCATTGTATATTGGGTTTAAAGGATGACAGTTATCTAAAACTGTCAAGATGGTAAGTTACCTGTCAGTCCATGTGAGTTATGCAACTCTTAGTTAATTAGTAATAATGCAGCATGAAACCTAAATAGACTGTATTCAAAATGCAACTTGTATCAGACAAAAAAAAAAGAGTTAATTGGGAAACATCTGTAAGCATGCTTCTGTTGTTTTCCCACTGCCTTTTTACTCTCTGCTAATTGGCACATCTCTGGTCTCTTGTGCACATCAGATTGACCTCTAGTTGTTCCATTTAGTTTTTGACCCCTTACTGATCCATATACTGGAATGTTGTTCGGTCGCTTTTCATGCTTCCATTTGCTCCTTATTGGCATTTAAGTAGCACCTGTACTGGGCTTTAACTTGCTCCCTGTTGGCTTCATATACTGTAGTGGTCCACACTGACCCTCACTGTCCTCTGATGGTCCTTACTGGTCCTTCCCATTGATAAAAAGGACTGTCTCCTTTGGGAGTCCCTCTCTCGACCAAATAAATTGATGAAGGGACAATTAGTGCTGTGTTTGGGCAAACCACCAACATCCATCATCCTGCAGCGCTGCTGAACCCTTCTTCCAGCAGGGTAGGTGTGCTGAACATATGCTCACTGGCAAATCAAAGTGCAGACTGTGTGCTACCATGCAGGGTAACTCACTCACCTATCATCACTGTGGTTTGTGTGTGTGTGTGTGTGTGTGTGCATAACCATGCACATACAAGTATAGTTTGTACGTGCAAACTTTAAGAGTGAATATCCTCACATGCGCACTCACACACACGTGTAATATAAACAGATTAATCCTCTTGGCTCTTCGACCAGGATGTAGGAGTGGTTTGCTGTTAAGAGGTCTGTTTGTTGGGATGTAATTGTGTAGTTATGGAACAACTATAGATGGTGCTATTGTATACCAATTCAGCCATCAGTCAGAATACTTCCTCTGACACTGTAGCTCTCTGACTGCATCAAGAACGTTCACATACAAAGTTTTTATTTGAATATAATGTAAAATACTACTGGTTGATAATTGGCTTCTTGTAACATCCCTGTAGCATCGGTGTTCCTCCTAATATTGTCTTGGATTTCAGGTTAATCAGGCAGTGAGGTGACGCTACAATAACAAGGTGGAACTATCACTTGTGGTCATTGTTTCCAGGAGGCCTTTGGAGACGTGACGGAGCGGAAGAAGCTTAGAGAGAAGCTGGGCTGTAAGAACTTCAGGTGGTACCTGGATAATATTTACCCCGATATTCACGTCCCAGAGGATCGTCCAGGCATGTTTGGAATGGTGAGAATACATTCAGAGTTGTTTGTCAGCTTCAAATTAGTGTGTGCTTTTACTGATTTTCACCAATTTGATTGTATCTCATCAGGCTGAGCAGTGCAGGCAAGAGACTTTCTAAAAAAAAATAAAAAGTGACATTTCCTTACCTCAAGTTTAAGTTTGGCATTCATTTCCTCACCCGTGTATGAAGTCCTGTAAGTAGTATTTTAATCAATGCATGAAAAGATCAATCGATATGACTGCTTTTTGCTTATTACAGCTGAAAAACCGCGGCAAGACCAACCACTGTTTTGACTACAACCCTGCAGATGAACACATCGTGGTGGGCCAAAGAGTCATCCTCTATCCATGCCACGGCATGGGTCAGAACCAGGTACCGTACTGGACATTAGTCATTTAGGCCACAGGCTGTAAAAATGTTTTTGGTCTGGTGAGAAATCACCCTGACTCTCTTAAACATTGAGAAATTCAAGTGTCATCTTATTAGTCTTTGTTTCACTTGTGTGAGATAGTCATGTCAAGTTATAATTGATTGATTCATCTGCAATGATCTGGAGTTGTGCCAACATATTTGTTACATGAACTTCAAATAGTTCTTCAGATGTCAGTCCCTATACTACCCCCCCCCCCCCCCCCCCCCCCCGTGCCCATTCACCATGCTATTCCTCCTCCTCATCTTTCTCTTGACTTTTAACTTTCCCTTTCTCATTACCTGTCATCTCCTCTTTCTCTCTCCTCCCATACCCTTCCTTCTCACAGTCATCTCATTGCACATTAACTTTAAAACAGACCCTCCCTACTCTTCTATTATCCATGATGCCTTGTTTTCCATTTGCCTAAGAGACAGTAGCAATCATGGTCATAAATACCAGCTCGGACTCCCTCAAAGCGAAGATACAGTCTTCTTGTTTCACAATAGGCTGCAGGGGTTTGTAATTGCATTTTTACAAATCTGGGAATAGTGGACTCTCTTGCATATCCCAGGTTGAAAAATGATATGTTTGCTCTGTTGATACAAACAAAGGAGAGTGCATCTCACAACGCCTTTATCCTCTGTGGTAGTCTTTAAGGCACTGTGAAATTTACCATTGTTTTTCCAGCAGCCCTCTGTGGACACACACTGATGTTGTCTCTGCTGGAAGTTGGCTCTGCAGTGCCTGTGCTGTCTGCTGTATTGGAGTGCTCTCTATGCTGCAGAATCACTTTCATTCGTAGTCTGTGCCATAGCACACAAGCAGTACACGTGTGTGTGTGTGTGTGTGTGTACACACAAATGCACACAGAAGCCATCTCTCAGTACACCATGTTCACTTGCTTTCTTGCTGCATATCCTTCTTCTGAGTCACACATATACATTCATACACTGTACATATGCTTGTGCAGATTCCGTGACAGTGGCTTGGACTCCGTCGTGACGATCATTTATGACTGATACGTTGTAACAATAAAAGTTGTGTTTCCATCATTTGTGTTGAAGTGCAAAAAGATTTTGAGCTGTTGCGTCTCCTCCCACAGTTCTTTGAATACTCCATGGATGGTGAGATCCGTTACAACACAAGGGAACCTGCTGGATGCATTGTGGGTGACAACATCAGCACATACCTGACTGTCCAGCCATGCAAAAAGCGAGGGCAACCTATACCAGTGGACCAGAAATTTGTCCTCCGAGAAGTAATGAGTATATTTCTGTTTTTAGTGTCTGTATCTGTACTTGGCTCATTTTACTACGTGTATTGATCACTATCCAATCCACCTTTATAAAAAAAAAAAAAAAAGAGGCAGTGTGTATGGTGAGACAGCAGTGGAAGTAGTTATGAGATAAGAAGTAACAAGATGGCAGTGAAAGTGAAAGATGGAATGTTTACAAGATGTGACATGAAATCTGACTCAGGTCCACATGACAGTTTCCTTTTAAAATTTCTTTGTTGTTGTTCTTCTACTTCTCTAATTTTCTTCTTGTTGAATTTTCTTAGACTATGGAGTTTTTGTGCCCTTAAATAGTATTTGCTGGCAGAAACCATTTGAGGAGCATTTATTAATGTTACTTTGTTGTAATACAACTACAAAACATTTCTTGTAATACTCACTCTACATCTGGCTGTTTTCAGGATGGCAGCCTGTACCACGTGATGAGCCAGAAGTGTGTTGAAGCAATAGATAAGACCGACAACGGGACACCAGCGCCATCACTCCAACCCTGCTCTGGGAGCCTCCACCAAAAGTGGTTCTTTGAGGAGAGAACATAATAGTATCAATCTAGAATATACAATATGTATACAAATACTTTTAATTCAGGGCCAGTATCCTGAGGAGGGATTTGACTGAATTGAATTGCTAAATGTTTTTTGATACGTTTGCCTTGCTCTAAAAGGAGCCCAAAGGAGAAGAGAGGCACATGTGCTCTCTTCCAAACATCAATCTTTGCACATTTTTGTGCCAGCTGGATTTAATGGACCAATAAGTAATTATACTGACTACTTACTTTCTGAAGTATTTTTGAATATATATGGGAACGATTTTCTTTCTTGGATGCTGTTGCTGGGAGACAGGAGCCTACTGGAATATACATTGATTTTTCTAATCATGGAAATGCTTGAGAATCAGTGATAACCTGCACAATTGTACATGCTGGAATTTTTCTTTGTTTTTACTCACTCCACTACTGGTGCAATCTTGCGCTGAAACATGTGCATCCATCTGAATGAGAACAAATGCTTTATACCTCTGTCAACAAACCCGGAGCTTCTCGTCAGCTTGTGGCCGGCATTTTCAGAGGCACATCATGAAGCATATTAAAATATTGTCGTCTTCTCCTGTAGAGGGGGCCAACGCTCCTCTCTGCAAGTTCTGTTCTATCACTGTGTTCTGTATTTGTCAAGAGAAAGTGGGACAAATCTTCAGGTATTTTGTTAAGAACCTTTCAGGACGTTTTGAGTGCTTGCTACTCTTACACACCAGTGGCTTAGAAAAAAGCCTCGGATCACAGGCATTAATGCAAGTACCTAGTACCTCTTCAACTTAATCACCTAACTACTGATAACAGGAGAAACTCCAGTCTCATTCCGTTCTGCTTTGACTGAAGTCACTTTGCAATGCAAATCTAACTGAAGTAAAATGACACGAGTCATTTTACACGAGTCATTTGACTAGTTTTTCATAGTAAGCGCTTTTTTTTTCAGTGTAGTGTCACTTGGTACTTGCGTCTGTATAGTGCTCTTTAAATGATATGCAGCTTCAAAAGACTAAATCATAGCC
The DNA here is from genome assembly GCF_910596095.1 of Thunnus maccoyii. Taxonomy (NCBI): domain Eukaryota; kingdom Metazoa; phylum Chordata; class Actinopteri; order Scombriformes; family Scombridae; genus Thunnus; species Thunnus maccoyii. The sequence continues at coordinate 18,332,156 of NC_056547.1, forward strand.
ATATTTTATGGATTTACTTCATGTGGTGTCAACTGTTTGTTTGAAATGATGTATTCTCTAGATGAGACTAAAATTATTGTTATTTCATAGCTTCACGGCAGACATATCTCAACTTTAGTCTTAACTAAGTGGGAATTCATACATTTACTGCTGGTAAATGTAAATGCACAGACATTGAATTTGTAAGGTGGGAACTGGAGCTTCTTCTTCATCTTACCTGTCCATTTGGAGCCCACATAAAGTGCCTGATGTAAAAAAAAAAAAAAAAAAAAAAGATCCTATTTAAAGATTCCCCCCCAGGAAATGCTCTTGTACTGAATGTATATATTGTCACGGAAAGACAGCAGTAGTCAGAGTGATGACAGAGTGTCTGCACACTTACAGTATGTATGCTCCCCTGCTGAGAATATGCACAAGCAAGGAGGCATTCCCTTGAGTGTATGCATATTACTCTGGTGGGTTGGACTGGTTTGTACACATTGCTTCTGTTTCCATCCGTCAGAATCAGACAACTATAGATCTCCCCTGTTCTGAGCTGTGGTCACTTGTGTGGTGGTCCCCCAGGCTATGCTGCGGGACCAAGGGAGACTCAGTAGAGGGGTAGACTGTTGTGGGTGTCTCCAGAGTGCTGGCAATGCCAGATGGCTGCCTGATTGATTTTCCAGACCTCTCCCAATTCTTTATCACCACCCTTTCCTCTCTGTGTCAGAGATGCACAATGGAGGTTTTATCTTTTGGACCAGCGCCAGCCAAATCCTCCTCAGATGAGCACTTGTATACTTGTGTGCTTGAGGTTTGATTTATGAACAGAAGTCATCAAGAGTACAGTTTCTGGTAACAGAAGCAGATAATGGAGGAGACTGAATGAAGCAATTGGTGACCTCTTTCTTACTATTAACCTCCGCAGGCTGTTGGCCCATCAGTCTCAAAGGAGCTTTGTTAGGAATTGATGTTAGGGGGCGATCGTACTTAAATAGATTTTTACTATTGATTCTGAAGGTGTACTCACAGTCAACATAAGATAAATGGAGTTTGGAGTTTGCCAGTACCACAACGGGGGAGTTGAATAGAATCCTTTTATTTGCCAAATATAATGAATGTACAGTAATGTGTGAAGGTGATGTTGCAGGAGCATGCTAACATCTGTGCATATGAGCTCACATAGTACAAGCCCAAGGGGACAGTGCAAGATGTGCAAAGAAATTCTTACTGTACATTTACAATCCTACAGTGCATTGGAAAAGAGTATTATCGAATAGTTGAGTAAGGTGAAGGCACACGATAAGTTCCAGGCATATTGGATTAAAGTCCATAAAGGCTTTCACCGGCATTATGAGTGGTACATATTTGTGTTGATAATAAGTGAAATGGACCAAATAACCAAAAGGAAGATTATGGTCAACACCAGAGAGGGAGGGGAGGGAATTTTTTGGGTGATAAAGGTAAAAAGGGCTGGTAGAGTATGGTGACAATTTCCTACAGTAGCTGTGCATGGTCCCTAGCAATCCTGCAAAGTCCCGTTGGCTTTTCCCATTGAGTTTCCCGTGATTTAAGACTTGAGAAAGTTGCTTTGGAACAGGTGAAATTGGCCTCTTAATACAGTGCTCATGCTTTATTTATTGAACACTTAAGAAGTGACAGCTTTACCATTTGCATCAGTTCGTGTCTTTAGCCTGTGAGTGCAGTATAAATATTCTATCCTCTTATTAAAAAAGGGTTATTTATTGTGGCCATCTGTTATTCCAGACATGTCCTAGATAGTAAAAGATTTTTTACGGTGGCGTTATATTGTATGCTAATTTAATATGGTCCACACAGCCGCAATAAAATTGATATTTGCCAGTTGGAGCCGTATCTTTCTGGCAGGTCATATAGGGCTTTTGTATCCACCAAACCTGTGTCGTAAACAGTAGCGATATTCCAGGGATCTGTTGAGATTGTATCACCTTGTCCTAATGGACAATGCAGCGCTGCTTTACAATAGGATGCAACATTTTCTGTTTTTAATGATTAACAAATCCCAGTGGAGACATTTCAGTTATTTAAGCGGTAAACATGCACAAATAATAATAATGCTGGAATTCAACACCGTGTCTGGTGTGGTAATGCTGTCGGTAACCCTAGCGGCCTTATGTTGTTATTAGGAAAATGAAGGATGTACTGAACATTGTTTTTGTATTTGTTCGGCCCAATAAATGGACCACATCTGATGTCAATGTACCCTTTTAAATATTGTCAAATGAAACTCAAAATAAGTAAAAACAAACTTACTCATGGATTATTGTTTTTGCCTGTTCTTGCTCATTATGCCTTTTGTTTTTAATCTTCTTATTATGTCTTAAAAATGTGTATGAACATTGAAAACACTTATGGCGGGCTTCATTTATATAAAAAAGAAAAAACATCCTAAAAATACTTTAGATCTCACTGTACACCATTGTGCATCCATTAAACTGTGACTCATCCGCATCCACGATGACAAAAACAGACTATCATCCACATTTAACTTTGATGGAGACATGAATCAAGATGCTCGGAGGGTAATGAGAGAAGAAAAAGAGAGATGGAAAGACGAGAGTGAGTTCTCCAACCATATCTGATTGGGTTGATCACCAGCTGCTGAGTGAAAATGTCGTGCCCACGCCAAGTCGCTCTGTCTCCCCCGGTGTTGAAGCTCTGCCCTGCAGTCTCTCTCAGTTACTCATTGATGATGCTTTTGTTTCATAGGATACGGGTGGGGGGGTTGTATGTGTGGGGGAGGAAGGGGGGGGCATGTTTTTGTAACAACAGCATGAAAAGGGAGTAAAATAATCTTTAGTATCTTTCAAGTTTTTCACACAGAGACGATGCTGTTGCCTCTTTATTGGATTAGAAAAGGTAAAATTCCACACAAGTGCATCTTTTAATCTCAGCTCAGTAAGTGCACCACATTGCTGGAACATTTGTACCCTACTGAAGGCGCCGCATGAGACAAGCTGGTTTCTCTCTCGCTCAGGATGACATGCTCTGATGGAAAACTTGCCAGAAATCTTCACATTCTGACAAATGCTGCCTAGACGCCACTCTGCTGCTTCCCAGGAAAATGAGAAGCGCTGCACGAGGCTGTGATTCTGCTGTCTCTAGCACCGTCTCATCCTAATCTTTTGGGTGCATCCCTGTGAAATACGCGGTACAAAATAGCGAGCGCACTCTAAAACATCCTAAAATTTCAGTTCAGTGTGTCTACAGAAAGACGCCGTATATTGCTGCAATCTCTGCAAACAGTGTAGGCCTAGTTTTTGATCTGCTGTGGCATACATGCAGCACTACAGTCTCCCGCACCCCATATGTGTCTTTAATGATAATGCAAAACAAGGCTCCCCACGGTGCAACTCTTTGGAGATGCTCAGGCTTCAGTTGTCAGGGAGCGAGAGGAACCATAGGAGGAGCAGCACACACACATACACACACACACACACACACACTGATAGGAGGCCATTTCCACACTGCATGTCAGTTTAGTTTATGTAATCCCCAATACCCAGAACAGCTCAGGAGCAGTGGCTGTTGGCTGCATACATTAGATGACACACTTTCACTTTCAGGAGGGACTCCAGACGGTGCAGTAAACATGTGAGGCCTAGATACAGAGATAGCATTGCATTTCTTATGCACCACCACTGACTGCCATCTGATTAGGTAGATCATGTAGTGAAGATAGCAGTGAGGCTTCCATATAAGTATTCAGTCGGTAAATTAGTTAAAATAACCATGACCAATTCCAGTTCAACAGTTACTTTATGTCTGAGCATTATTGATGTTTATTAGCTGGATCATGTGTCATTTCCATTCTGCAGAACTCCTCATTTTCAGAGAATTAATTTATGCAAGGAGCAAGAAAGACTTCAACAGCAATCGACCTTGATAGTATCCAGTATGGGAAAATGTTTAGGATTATAAGAGCAACTGTGAAAAGTTTCGTTTTTATGCTCCCACAAAAACATGCGTTCATACAGCATCGATATGAAACCCAAATTTGCAATAACACTTCAGCACTGTAAGCATAGGAGGAATTATCCAAATACTTAAGGGGCCAGTTTCACAGACATGCCTAGATGTAAGTCTTTTTCAGCTGAAAGCCTACTTCAATGTAGGATCAGGCGTATCTAATCCTTGTCTGTGAAACCATCCAATTCAGCATCAAAGGCAGATAGCTTGTTGCTTATTTGCCTCTAGTCACCCCTGTGTCTTTTCTGGTAGAGTTGAACTCACCAGGAACTCGATCGAGGAATATTGTAAAAAAAAAAAAAAAAAAAAAAGGCTTGACTTTCCAAAATACGATTCAAGAGAAGTTGTTCTTTTCACTTTGAGTCATGCAGCAATTTGAATCCCGACTTCTTGAATGTAATTGATAATTTGCCAACTTTTCATTTTCTCATTAAAAAAAAAATCTTATGATCCCATTCCCAGTCTGAGCAGTTTGAGCATAAGTGTGACACATTAAAAACGACTAGATGAGGATATTTGACTTTGATTATGAAGGCGATTGTGGATAATATCTCAACCTTTTGCAATTACCGCCACACTTAGAGTGTTAGCTGTAAATTAGATAGACCATAGCTTTGTTAATGACATCAATGGACACGTCCTTGATAATGAGTCACTTGTCACTTGCTCGGAGTTGCTACACAGATGATTCTGACCACAGGCGCTCTGCTGCAAAGTGAGGAATATGACAGGTTGTTTCTGATCATGATCATGTGCTTGCAGTTCTTGAATTTGTGACACTTGGATGAGTCGTTAACAAGAAATTATGATGTAATCTGAACATACTTAATTTTTCCCTGAATGACACAGACAATATATGATCAGATTACAGCAGGGTTAACAAATAGGATTTTGTTTATTATTAAATTTGGAGGATTAATCACAGAAAAATGACTTTGGAAGCATTAAGATGTGATATGCTCTTTCAAATAGTGAAATAAATGTTATCTAGATGACAGGGGAAGCAGGAGAGTAGATGATAAACACAGAGTGCTCTTGTGGCTTTGGAGCATAAAAGCTGCTTCTACTCTCTGAAATAATTTTGAAATTCAACATACACATTTGGTGTTGATTTATGATGTGTTTTATCCCTTTTGTAATGTTGGAGGTTATTGTAATAATGGTTCTCTCCGTGATATTAAACAAGAAGTTTTAATGACGGAAGTTTGACTGGTGGGAGCTTGTTGGTGACATGGACGTTATAGTACATATCTTAAAATGTATTCTAATATTTCATGGGCTTTGATAATGTTTTTAAGACAAAATCTCGACTACAAAAATGCAGTAGTAAGTGACACATATCACTCTGAATAGCTGGATTTGGCTTGCACTTAAAGACTTAAAAGACAGAATAGCAGAATGCAGATCTTGTGTGATATTTATGGTGACACTGCCAATGGATTTATTGATGAGAAGCGTTTCCGTGGTGAGAGAGAGGAGAACAGTCACAGCATATATCACACTTGTCCGCTGAAAACTGGAGTCTGTCGCTCTTTTCTCTCCCACAGCAAATGGACATGGCAGAGCCTGGAAAAAATGAGTATATTTGAATTTGTAATGTAGATGACACGGATGGGGGTATAAATAGGAATTGAGGCAATCTGTACTGTGGTCTCTTATTTTGCGCAAATTTTCCAGTACGTTGAAGTTGCCTCTCCAGATTCTGATTGATGTTTCTCTGCAGTGATCCTTTCATACTGTGTTTTCTTTCCCTGTCGGGTGCAATGTTGAACGGCGTCTAAGAGCAAATCATCATGTTTGGCAGAAATTATGTATTCTGCTAAAGAGAACACATTGATTCACACCCCGGCAGACTGTGATTTTTCACAGCCTCCCCCAACATAGCCTACATTGACAGAATACCTCTTTAAATGTGTTCCTACGAGATAAAATGCTTCCACAGGCGATTAACCATTCCACCCCACTCCCATTCATTTCACTTCATCAGATTACTTGATTGCTTGCTAAATGGACTGCCTCTACCCCCAGGGAAATACACTGTATGTATTTCCTTTGGACAAAATGAGATGTGGTTGATTTATTTTTCCTCGCACACTGTGTTTTTAGACATTCAATCAGCCTTAGTTCAGTTCAGTCAAGTGTACCTCAGGTTCTGAGATATTATTAATCCTTTCCGACACCTATTTTATATTCAGGTCTACATAGTGGCCTAAAGCGGTTTAAAGAGTTTCAGTTTGTGAAAAGTGAAGCTGGGAAAATATCAGTGGTAGTTTACAAATTATGTAGACTGAATTAAACAGAGAATCATGTTTCTGTTCCAACCTTGCAGATTTCCTCCAACAAACTAAAATCTATTTATCCAAAGGCTACCAGTCTGAGTCTCGCTACCTGCCTCATAAACAGTATTTGGTAGAGGAAATAGTGAGACATTTTGGGAAAGACACTTATTTGCTTTCTAGCCAAGAGCTAGATAAGAAGATTGATACTATGCTCATGTTTGTCCATTAAAGGTGCAGTGTGTAGAATTTAGTGGCATATAGTGGAACAAACTTGGTTGAAATGGAATACAATATTCACTAGCATGTTTTCATTAGTGTATAATCACTTGAAAATAAGAATTGTGTTTTCATTACCTTAGAATGAGCCCTTTATATCTATGTAGAGAGTGGAGCCCGCCATGTTGCACCACCATGTTTCTACAGAAGCCCAGAATGGACAAACCAAACACTGGCTCTGGCGTGTTTTTTGCAAGTTTCGCAGCCCACTAGATGCCACTAAATACTGCATCTTTAAATATGAAGCTGGAGCCAGGAGATGCCTAGCTTAGCTTAGCCTAGCCTAAAGAATGGGAGTGGGGAGGAAACAGCTAGCCTAGCTCTGTCCAAAAGTAAAAGTCCAACTACAGTACCAGCACTGCTAAAGCTCACCAATTAACAAGTTATATCTAGTTTGTTTAATTGGCCAAGAAGTGGTCTGGCACATAAACTGCAACCAACATTTTTACACACGGTTTTTGCACAGAAAACAAAATATAGCTAATTTGTTAATTAGTGAGTTTTAAAGGTGCCTTTGGACAGAGTTAGGCTAGCTGTTCCCCCTTCATTATGCTAAGCTAAGCTAAGCTAACCTTCTCGTAACTCCAGCTTCATATTTCTAGTACAGACATGAGAGTTGTATCAGTCTTTTTATCTAACTCTTGGCAAGAAAACAATTAAGCATATTTCCTAAAATGTTGAACAACTCATTTGAAACTACAATCTGTATCCCAGCATGCTCAGTTTCTGACAAGGAACCTAAGTCATCCATCCCTGAGCCAGATCATTGACATCCTATGTGAAAGGCTGCTGTAAACTTCCTCAGAGACTATTCAAGAGAAGATTCAGTGCAGGTGTCTTAAGACACAGCAAAGACTTAATTTTAGCTGTTGAGAAATGGCTGACTGAGATCTCGCTGCTGGATGCTGTTTTTCTCATCCTTCTCCCAGGAGCTGAAATAAGTCCTACACCTCAACGTGCTCTTGATTTGGAGAGCTAAAGACATTGACATTGCTTTTCAAAGTGTATGATTAAATTGAATTCTGCCTTCTCTTGAGGGGCTTTTTCACTTAAGGGGGGTAGTGATGCAGGTCAAATGAACAGATCCCTTGCTGTCTGGGTGTAGTCATGTGTGAATTAAACGCCTCATCACTTTGCAGAGGCAGTGTCAGCTTTGTAAGTTAATTGTGATGGTCTTCCACATGTACAATATCCACACATGAGCATGAGTGTGCTGTCTGTATACCCAATACAACCTGACACACCAATCTCTGAAGTGTGATGTCCATATTTTATTCTTTTCAGCTGTAAGATGTTGAGTTTAGACACATTACCATATTCTGGGCTTATTCTGAATGAAAATGTTTTTAAGAAAATGATTTTCCACCCAGAGAATTAATTACTGTAGTCTATTAATCTTATCTGGTGGTGCTGAGGCAGTGGATAAAAAACTGGTGAGAAAAAAAAGTAGCAGGAAGCAGTCAAGCTCCAAGCTCAAGCATCTGAGAACTGGCTAATGTTTTTTTAAGAGAGAGGCAGCACTTAGAGTTCTTTAGCAGTCGCCAAGTCTAGGAAAAAAAATCTATCACTGCCTCTGCATAATTCATTACTGATGTGATGATGATGATGTGCTTGGTCAGACAGACAACCAACTACCCTGGCAATGGAAATTTAACTTAGATTGATGCCGCATACACAGTATTAATCATCTAAGTCATTGAGCTGATCCCTTTTCCAGAGTTGATAAAATATATTCATCGAGGAATGCCTGTCGACATGGTTATCCACGCAGGATACTTTTTTTTTCTAACAGTAGTTTCTCTTTATAAATTAAATAGAATGTATTCCTTGTTGTTTCCACTAAGCCCCCTTTCCTCAGCACCTTATCTACTTCCACTCTTGTGTAAGTTCTTGTTAAAATCCTTGCTGGCATTTCAAGATGTCTCTTCCTGTTGAGAGCTAAAGCCTGTAGTAGAAGTTACCACATCTCTGGAAAACAAGATTTAGCGTATTGCCAAAAGTTCTCAACACTGTTGGTCAAACTTACTTGTTGCTTTTGAAGCTTTCAGTCACATCTTGCAGCCTTTCTCAATGAATGTGGTTGAGCAGAGGAAGGCCATGAGATGAGGTTGTAACTTTGGAAACAACAAGCAAAATGGCTTGTTGCATGGCTCCTGGAATGGTAATGTTGTTTGGTCGCTTGGTCCATCACTTTGGTCAAGATTGAATACAACTATTGGATGGGTTGTGATGAAATTCTGTACAGATATTTATGATCACCAGAGGATGAATCCTAATGACTATCCCTCGATTCTTCATCTCGCGCCATCATGGGATAAAAATCTTGAATTTGTCCAGTACTTGGACAAAGTGCAGTCTAACACTGCTGCTAGTGTGGCTGTAGATGCTTAGTCCTGTTTTTGTCAAGATGCTGATTCCAAAGTCAAGAATGAGCCTTCAAGCTCAAATTTTAATGAAGGATATTGTATCTAAGAGATAATAGTGTTATCATGACCAAAAGGTCTTAAAATGTGGTGACGATTGAAAGGTTAGGTATACATTTCCTACACAATCAGTGGGGTATTTATTTTCTACACACATTGCCTCTTCTGGTGCATGGTGCCAGCCTGGTTAAGCAGCAGAGCATTGTGGGTGCAGAGTTCCAGTGAATGCCAGAGCAACAGCATTGACCTTTCCAGTGTGCTGATCGATAAGGCTCAACATCGCAGGGCTCCGGAAATCTCTCAGCAGAGAGACATGGAACAGAAGACTCACACTGTCAGATGATGCACTAATTGCTTGTGGTTGCTAACCTCATCTATCCCTGCTGGGTGGATCTTAGTGGTATGATCCAATCCCCCTGCCCCTGGGCAGTTCTGTGGGCCCACAAATCACTGGAGACCATGGAGCCAGGTTGTTTAAGTCCCCCTATTTAGCATTTATAAGCAGTATACAACCATTTAATGAATGGTTTATAACACACTATAATGCAGTTGTATGGACATTTTAAGTGTTTATTAGTGTACAGTCTTTGCCAGCAATTATAACTTCTCCTACTTTATATTATTATAAATGTGTTTCACTACATTATATTGTCATCCATGATCTGTTTATACACCAGCCTCCAATTATGGGTGCCCACAAGAGGAGTTATAGTTGTCAAATACATTAATAAAGACTTATATCTGCACAACAACCAAATTACAGTGCGTTTAAACCATTTATAAAATGTGCGTGTACTGCGTATGAATAGTAATAGGGAAGCCTAAAGTAAAGTGTAACCAAAAAGGTTCATATAGATCACTGCAATGAGTCTATGGAGCATATGAATTATAATGATATGAAGTACCTGATATAATAATGGGTAACATGAGCCTCATATATATATTATATATATATATTTAATGAATAGTGTGGTATAATGGTATGTTATGAAAATCCCATTGCACTTCATCATTGTTTTGAAAGCCCTTGCACTCCTGTATTGATATGCTACATGAAAAGGAACAGAAAACATAAGCTTCCCTTGATAAGAGCATTTGATAAATGCACAAAAAAATGCATACAACACCCTGGAAATCTGAATAAGTGCTCACACTGCTCTGTATAAATGCCCAGTTTTTTAGTAGCACAAAGTGACAGGTGAGCAATGGTCAGCGGTTAGCGGTATGGAAATGGTGCATGTAGGACTGTGCCCATTGAACCTGTTTGCTGGTAATGAGCCTGCAGACATGTGGAGGAGTGGCAGTGAGCAGGGCCAACTCCTCTTACTGCCTAACTCTGCTTTCATCGCCCTGCTTTCATCAAGCTCAAGTGCCACAGCTATTAGACCTTTGTGCAATGTTGAAGGGGGGGAAGCTGAATGTGCCAGCACGGTTGGCTAGGTTACATCCAAACTGCTTCCCACAGCAGCTCTTTCATTAACTACTCAAAATTATGATTTGTCTTAAGCATTTTGATTTCTTAAACATACCGCATGAATAGATTTGGTCCCTTTTAATTGTATTGTTTTTTGGTGTGGTTCTTTGCCTCAAAAAAAATCCATCATAGTTCAAAAGTGAGGCTAAATAAACAATCTAATTTACAGATTTTGAAGTGAGTTATTTCAGTAATTGTGAACCATCTAAAATGATGCAACTTCACATAATATAACCTGAATCTGAAGATAAAACATCTTTTGTAACTAATGTATTGCACAAATAAGTGGAAACAGGCATTCACTCACATGAGTCGCGGACAGAGAAGGAAACATATTGCTGTTCCTCTAAAATGCCTTTGAATGACCTGAGTTACTCACCACCTGTGGAGGATTTCACAACATATTCACTCTTCTTGTCCTCAGTTGTCTCTTTATTTTATTTTTCCCCCCTCATTCTCCACTTTCCTCATTGCTTCTTCATGCTTCTTGAATGTGAATGACGTGGTGATAGTACACTGTTCAGAGCACATTGCCTTGAATAACCAACCTCTCACATCCTTCACTGGATGCCAGAACAAGCTTGATGGGTGTCAACAGAGTGGCAGGTACGTTACGTTGTTTTCTCTTTCTACCAACATGCTTTCATGAAGCAAACACACAAAAGATGTGAGGAGTGATGTTGGAGACACAAAATCTATTGAGTGGAGGCAGCCAGAGGCAGACTATGAAGCTCCTGCCAGAGAGGAGCCAGTGAGTGAGTGGCAGGTGGCCTGGCCCCAGGGACTCCTAATGAAGAGAGTCTGCCTGCCTGCTTATCGATCCAGCCACACATCAGCTGATCTGATGCCTGGCAGACTGGGGGGGGGGGGGGGGGGGGGGGGGTGCCTTAATGGGCACCTGGGGCAACACACACACACACAGAGGACAAAAACCTTGTTTTCAACAGGTGTATTTGTGTGTGCTTGAATGGGAACGTCATGAGATTTAGTTTTACACATATACAGTTCGAGATGTGTATTGTATACTTGAATGGGTGCACACATGCACGTATATATATTAAGTTATGAGTGTTCTCTCCCTTCTTTTTGTCAAATGTTTGACCACAGCACATGAAAAGACGAGGCAGAAGAGACAACAGCTGTCTGCCTGTCACACTGTAACACAACATTTCTAAGCTACTGTCCAGTGTAATCTACTCACACACACACACACACCTCTGCCATCACAGATGCTCCTTCAAGCTCATTATTTCTGGGACTGTCAGCTTGTGGCCTCTTGTGTTGGTTGGGTAATGCATCTTAAGCCCAGCTATCAAATATGAATGAAGCACTGACTTTCTCATCTATCTTTTATGGCTTTCATTTGTTAAGCTATTTGACTGCAAAAATATTTTTGGATGTTCCCTTACTGTTGTGAATAATGTGCTCTAGCAGCAGTCGGTCTATTATAATACTGAACATACCGTACTGGGTGGAGTGAATATTATTGTTTGGGGGGGGATTTAGTTAAAATATTTCCCTGAATGGGGCTTTATAGTCATAATTGATGTCAGAAATTTTCATTTCATGGTTTGTGTGATATCATGATTGAGACTGCATAATATACAACACAATGCTGTGCGAACGCACCATTTACTATGTATATCTATCTATGTATGTGTGTGTCTTTTTCAATTATAGCCAATTTTGTGCATGTTTGGGTGTGTGTATTAGTATGTAGGCCCATGTGCCAGGTTGTGTGTGTTTTCATATGTGTGTCTGTATGCATTTTTATCCTTTTCCATGCATACATGACAGGATATATGAATGCATGCATTTTACATGTATTCTATATTCGAACATGTTTGCATATATAGTTATAGCTCCCCATTTTTAACAGAGGATATCACTCTACATGTATTATGTAAACTCACTGGCCTAAGACAATTATATATATATATATATATATATATATATATATATATATATATATATATATATACATACATATATATGCAAACACTAACACCTCTGCTCCAAAGCTGAATGCTACATAATTAAAACTTGTGATGTCAACAACATGCAAACCTTGAGCTTTGGTGTAAAAAGTGAACTGTGAGATCAAAAGGAGAATTCCCCTCAGACATGGGGACATTTTGTGTTTCTGAACAGCAAACACTGAGCTCAGGTGAGTATAAAAACTGAAAATACTCTGTCAGTCCAAAAGTATTAGCCTCCTATTCACTGTCTTGGAACAATTCACAGGTCTGGCACCTCGACGATAACCCAGATTTGAGTGTAGCTCTATGAGACCCAGCCATGGGAGAAAGCTGTCCCTGTTCAGATGATAGGGGACTGTCTTGGATTACCGAAAACAAACACACAAAATCCTGAGTATTTCTGCACAAGTGCACATGGACTTCACACTGTACTTCCACAGAGGAAGCCGTCAGCATTCCACAAGCAATCACTGATCGATACAATTCTCCGAATGGCTGAGCATCTACAGTGTCCATTAGTACAATCACCGGTAAAGAGAAATAGAAAATATATCCCCAAGTGCTCTTCACTCGCCCTAATGACAGTGGGAACATCTTTATCATAGAGAGCCACAACAATCGGCTCACACATATACTGTATAAATCATCCAACAGCTTTTAACCTCTTATGAGCGCTCACCTCTTTATCTTGGTGGATGGAAAAAGGGGTTTGTGTATAATTAATGCTGTCGGGGTGAGCTGAGGTGGGAGGTCTCGGAAAGCCGCAGTCCATCCCCTCTGTCTCCGAGCATGTGCGCTGCGGGGCGACACGTGTGCATGCATCAACGTCTGTCATTAACTTGACCCAGAGAACAGCCAGGAGATTCTTCTTCTGTGCTTCTTTTTTGTGCAGCTTATTGTTCATCTCTCCATCTAATTTCTCCTCAATCCCCCCTTTTGAACTCTCTGCCCTTCTCTCTATTTCCCTTTCACTCTCCTGAAAGTGTCTGTATTATCACTTTGAGCGACAGTTTGTAGAAGATTTTGTGTGAAGGGAATGCGTTGAGTGTGAGGGTCTGCTTTTGAGAACTTCAGTTATTTGTGCATGTGCCTGTGAGCGTGTTTGTCTGTGTGCATGTGGATTTTGTGTGTATGTATTTCTTTATACCCGCTAATTAGACTGACAGTTTTTATTAATAGTTTGGGGCTAATGTGCGATAGCGTGACTCCAGCTCTCCTACTAGCTCGTTTGCCCTGTTCTCTTGCCACCCCGGGCCCTAATTATCGAGCTGACGATCTGACATCCAACCAGTAAAACAGAGACGACACATTGACATATTGTCACATCTGACTTTAGACTGGACCTCTTTGAACCTGAGGTTACGCTGCATTCCACAAGCTTGTTCCATCTTGTCTGTCTACCTCTAAGCATGTCTGAAAACCACATAGAGCCCAGATGATAAAAAAACAGGACCCTAAATCTGAAAAAGAGTGTATAAATTCCAGATTTTCCAGTCTCAGATTATGCACGCATATAAATCTGTGTGTCGAGAGTCAGTGGTTGGCTTTCAGTATTTAATTTCTTTTAAAGTGTGGTATTTTTACATTTTTTTACACTTTATAGTAGGAGGGGTCAAGTATACCCTGAGTATGATTCAGACACAGCAGTGCTTTCAGGTATAATAAATTTTGTCATGCAAAAATCTAAAGAATATCAGTCTGTGAATCTCTCTTCTCACTGTCTTCCTTATCAAAAAGGAGATCATTTCCTTATTCATCTCAAATCCTTGCATGGATCACACATGAATGTAGTATAAAAGTGCTTCAATCAATTACACAAAATATATGAGAAAAATATCTACTTATCTACACATCTATATTTGCTTGACATACACATTGCGAGCATCTACTGTTTTAATCTTATTTTAACCTACATGTGGAATTGCTGTTCAAATGATCAGCCTTGCTATAAAGCAGCTATGCTGTAGATGACGTTGGAAACATTCATTGTTAGTGTGATTATGTAAGACATAGTTCTTGCCATTACTAGGACTTGACAGTAATCAAAATAGTGTCCTCCCACAGCACAGCCGCAACTGAAGCTCTTTTGAAGGCAGTGGCCTACTTTACACAGTCTCCTCGCATATTCTTGATTTAATTTCGGAATGGAATAAGAAGGGCTATGATAACCTCCTCTGACCAGGACAAATGTAGCATGCCCATTCAAGATTATCTTTCTAGGGTGCACACCAGAGGACACCCTCTAAATCAGGAAGCACACAGTGTGCATTTTCTGTCCATGCTGGCACAATAATGGGTCTGGAAATCCTGGGTGCACCCTGCTGTGGAACGTAAGTCACTGTTATAGCTAATTTTATTTGCTATGGTTGATGTTTGTCTGTCAGCAAACTGGCATTAGTGTGTGTATCTATAATGTTTTTGTATATGACACTTTTATAATGATGATTACACTCAAGTCACATAGCTAAGCATCTGTTTTTCTTAAAGACCAGCCACACTCTGACAACCCCTGTAGGTCACAAACACTTACCACTGTTTTGGAGATGTCTCCACATTCCTCAAAGATTCTTTTATCCAGACTGAATGTAAAATTTTCTGCATAATAAAGAAAATTGTGTGCTTGTGTTTCCCAAGTTGCAACCCTGTTTCTTAAATCAAATGAAGGCCTAAAGTGACACCTGCTTCTTTAGTGGAGTGCATTAAAAATACAAACTGATATAAAAAACAATAAAATATAGGACTATAAAATTATGGCAATAACATTTCTATAGATTATTAACCCGATAATTGTCACGTGAAGTCAATTTAAATAATGATGAATGCAATGCAATGATAAAAAATAAAGGCCAGTGATAAGCTCCAAAACTGTGGTTACTGAATGACACCACATTTGGTGAGGCCTGCTGCAAGAAGATAATTCCTGCGACCAAAAGGGATACAACTTAAGAGACGTGGTAAAATCTTTTGTGCAAAGTTCACAGACTAATTTTAATTCCTGTAATAGTCTCAGAGGAGTCTGAATATGTCTTACAAAGAGAGTCAAGTGTTGTCAAAGTGTTTTTTTTGTTGTTATTTTTGTTGTTTGTAACTGCGATTGCAGCTATTGTTAGCTATCTTAGTGCTAATTGCTATAAGGTAGTGGTAAATATCTCACTTAGCTTACAACAATCCTTTATTATCAAGCTGACCACATCTGTAAAAGTTGGCTAGCTGCATATTGTCATGGTTACACAAATCAATCGCTCAAAATAGTTTATTTCTGACAGTCTTCATCAAGCTAATGTGACCAGGAAATTTTGTTTGCCTTTGATCTATTTCATTTGTGTCATTGTAAAGGTGTGTCTAATTTTCTTGAGTAGTGTCATATCAGCATGAGCATTATCTACTAGTTACTACAGATAGTAGGAGTATCAGCAGCACCCTAACCCCTAGCTCCCCTCTCTTTTGAACACAAACTATCATTCAAAATGACACAAACCAGTGACCACTTTGGTACCTTTTGAATGTTGTATTTTTATTGTTATTGTACAGCTTGACTTTGATTTCTCATTTGCATAAATACAATATAAATGTCATGTTTGTTGTCTGATAGTTTTAATTACAAAAAGAACTGACCTTGTTGACTCAGCAACTGTGGTTCTTCACATTAAGGTAAAAATGACCAAAATCACACAGGTGATTTTAATTATTGTGGCTGATTAGACCTCTTCTCAGGACTGTGTGGGCAGGTACAAACTGCACATGATGCATATCTTGCACACTCTCCTGTCAGTTTTGTTGCACCTGTTAGGGTGATAAAAATTACACCTTTATCTTATCAGTGCATGTAGTGCAGTGACTTCACATATTTCCCAATGTTTATCTGCCCACCTTCAACCTGAACAAAGGTCTAATCAGACAGAATAAGTGTGTATGTGTGCAGGGCCTACATTCCCGCAACTGTAGAGGCTCAACACACCCATGATCAAACACCACACTTACTTTCCCTGATTAGACCTCTCTTGAGGAGTGTGTAGGTGTATAGGTATCAGGCTTGATTGACATCTTCCGCACTCTCCTCTTCAGACTCTTAAGGTGGGACAACTTGCAACAATTTCAGTCATTGATTTTGGTAACCTCATGTTAACTGAGCTGATTTCTAATCAGCCAGTATGACTGAAAACACCTGTGTGCATCTGTTGAGGGTCTTTTACCAAACTACCACTGACTTAACTTAAATAAGTTAGACAAACATACTGTATAACCTCCCAGAAGAAGTAAAACTGAAAGAAATTAGTGAGACGGCATTTTAGTACAGGTTGACAAAGATAGAAATTGCTTTTCACTCACTCACTCATTTTACTCAATGGCCTTGTTTGCTTTTCATCCCAACATCCTGAACCTGTAAGACAGTTGTGTCCTCCTGCTCTTTATCCATTTGTGTTTAGTTATCAAATCACCATAATGTGTTGTGTGGTTTATTTCAGTTGGTCTTGTACATACACAGTAGATAGTCAGTGGGTGGTGAATTGATGGAAATATCAGGAACGTACCCATCTGTCTTCTTGTACATTTCAAGGTGAGTTCCCTCTGCTGAATATTTTCTTTTAGCCATTAAGATTCTGAATGCCATGTCGCTAAGTCCTGCCGTATACATCCATGCATTAAACTGAAAAGTGAAGCCAATGCGGAAGTGACTCAAACCTGTATTCTCTCTAATGGCCAGCAGGGGGCGACTCCATTGGCTCCAAAAAGAAGTCCAATTGTATAGAAGCTTATGAGAAAATGACCCTACTTCTCACCAGATTTATTACCTCAGTAAACACTTTCCTAACGAGTTAATGGTCTCAATCCTTGGTTTCAAGTCTTCTTCAATACAGCGTGATGTTCATTTTGTAAATTATGGTCCAATTTAGAGTAAAATAGACGATAAAGCAGCATATGCTTTAGGGCGTAGCTACCTTGTGATTGACAGGTCGCAACTACGGCGACAACAATGATCTGGTAAGGTATCAATGGCGTCACCAAATTCACAGAATACAGGCGTACCTGCCGGTATTTCACAGTGTATTTTCAGTTCATGAAAGTTAATTGTAACATTTTGGTCGCCTAAAAAGTCTTGTTCAGCGTTTGGTTGTGATAAAATACCCTCCAAGGAGTCGGCTGTTCAGTTTTTCCGGTAAGTACATTTTGTTTTAATGGTTTTAGGCCTGTTTTTCGCTAGCGAAAATTAGCATTAGCATCAGCATTATCACAGTAAATGCACCGTGCCAACTAAGCTAGCATCTAACGCTAAGGTCAGCTCCATACTCTCATCCAAATCATACATCCATGGTCCAAATATGTACACTTCTGGCTCCAAAATTCAAAGATGGCGATGGTCAAATCGCTAAACTCGAGGTTTCAAAACGGCAGTCGACAAACCAATGGGTAACGTCACCGTGACTACGTCCATTTATTTATTTATTTTTACACAGTTTATGCGTAACGTTGTAAAATAACCTGCAGTTGTAGTCAAATAAAACATCCCTTAAAGTCAAATAGAGGAATAATATCCCACAAATGTTGCAGAACAATTTAGACTAAATCTTAAAAGTGCTCAGACATGTAGGTTACTGTTAACCATTGCAGCTTTGCCAGATTTACTCACTAGTATACTAAAACATTTACTTACAGCCACTCAATAATGGATGAGACGTAGCAGTTCTTAACAAATCTTAGCGTCACCTCATTGTCTGGTGTAAGAAACAACTGCATTTTGTCACATCAGTTTCATTCTGCGCTACAGTAGCTTGGTGCTAGAATGGATGTGGTAGCAGACTATGCAATATCAAAAATATTGTTTAAAAAATATCATAGAGTGTTACATTTTTTCTTTGAATATTTTGTTTTTTGTGTGTTTATAGTATATTAGATTATGTGAAGTAATCTGTTTGTCTGCTCACAAATTTACATCATGTTTTAAAAAATATATATCTGCCAGACTGGTGTCTTGCAAGCTTCTCTGCAGTTTTTTTAATGGATTTGTGTCACAGTGCATATCTCATTAGATGAACCAAACAAACGTCTTTTGATCAAAAATACAAAATTGTCATTAGGAAGTTCCACTGCCAAGCACCCCTACAAAGGCCAATCCAAGTCATCCCTCTTCTTTATCCCGAGGGGAAATTTCCTAGTTGACAGTCTGCAGTGTTTTCATGTTTTCCAAGCTCATAAAACATGCATTCTCCACCGCCATGCATGGAACACGCCCTGTTGAAGAAACGTTCCTCTACTTGTTGGTATGCATGGAATTCGCAGGACTGTGACTCCAGATTCTGAAACCAATTATTCAAATAGCTGCCACTGTAACTGGCAGGGCAAGCGTGTCGAGAACAAGGGAGAGAAGCATCTCAGAGATTCATAATAAAACGGTCCCTGCTGTATAGCGGAGTTACTTGTCTGCGCCATTTTGAGATAGAGTCTGTTGTCCTTGAGTTGGAGTTTTGCAGTCAGTCATGTGTGAGATGACTCTGAACTAAGGTGTTGATCTGGGATAAATGAAAGTCTATTCTAGCTTTCACTTCTAGTGCATGTGTCTGCGCGCCAAGAGGATCACAGTAAAGCCTTTTCTTGCTGCAGTTTTTATGTTCAAGGATATGGAACGTGATACTAAATCAACTGACTTAACATAATGTCCCATTTTGACTTAATAGTGAATTTCTGACAGTATGGATGGATAAATGGACTAACCTTTCCATCTCCCCTCCACACGCACACTCTAGAAATTTTAATCAAACAGTGCAGAATAGTGTGATCAAGAGTAGTTATAAGAAAAAACAATGAGTTACCATGAAAGTGACATGAAGTTGATTAATCATCCATCAGGCCGTTCAGTTATCTGCTCAGTCTGTAAACAACTCACAAAAGATGTACACGGATATTCCATCAGCGAGCGTGACCATCTGAGCTATGAAATATGAGAGCGTCAGAAATATAAGTTTTCATTTATCTTGTTCTGAATACCTAGCGTTTAAAATTCATGGAGCATCTTGTGGTGTATTGTCAGAATTTTGGTGAGGGATGTCCTCAGGCCACCCCATTAATCTCTATTAAACAGGGACATGTCAGCAAGCTCTGTGTGTGTATGTGTGTGTGTGTGTGTGTGTGTGTGTGCGTGTGCGTGTGGATTAGATGATGCATTTGTGAGTCTTTCCAGAATTGAATATCAGGTGTTTGAAAGTACAGTTGCTTCAAACTTGTTCGTTCTATATCAAGACGAAAGAACTTGCTATAGTAAAATTCACACATTTGCACTACCTGAAAGCTGTCTTCTGTTGCGAAATCACTCAGCGTGGTCATTGAATCTACTATCACAATATAAAATTTCATCTCTGATTGCTCAAGTACCAACATCTGCATAATTATTTCACTGTGTGCCCTTCATACCAGACAAGTATGTTCCAATTAGTGGTGATATATTGGCTTGACATCTCGTTTAGTGAGGACAGGCAGATTGCAGGGCCATGATTGAAAGCTTAATGAATGATTCATAATCTGAAATGAAATGGACATTTTCATTTGGGGTGTCTGCAACAATCATTAGCTGGACACGTATTTCTACATTTGAAAAAAACAAAACAATGTCAATTTAGAAGTGATGATTGATTGTACCTGGGAATGTCTGTAGGTACTGTTAGAGTATGAAACCATACTACGTGCTAATTAGGAAACAAAATTTCACAACCTTTCATTGACAATTATATTATAGTTTCCTTGTCTGACATTTAAAGATTTTCATTTGGTGTATGTGCTGCTCCACACTGTTTGTACCTCATACCTCATATTATTTCTAGTTCGCTACCGTCTGGGTGTTGGAGGAAAGTTTTCAGCAGAGAGGGATGTTGTCTTGTGCGAAACAAACAGATGGGACGACAACTTGACCTACTTCTTCATCTGGACCACTCGGAATAGAAAAGAAGGATGACTAGAGGAGAGGGAAAATAGAGCTGTGTGATAGAGTTCATTGTGTGGATGAACAAAGTGCATAAAATACAGGTATTTGTTTTGATTTGCAACACTTAGCTATTTTTTTTTTATTTTAAAATGTTGTCAATTTTTCACACTTTCTGCACTTTAAGTGTGGCAAACTCTACTTCTCTGTTTTCTTGATCCATTTATTCATGTGAAAAAGAATTAGGAACCAGATATATCTGGCTTCACAGGTCAAAACGTAGGTCACGTTAAATCAACCAGCAATAACAAGACCCTTCCCTTATTGTGTTCCTGATGGAGTGAAGATGTCCGATTTGGGAAAATCTTTGATATAAAGGATGTGCTTGTCAGAGATAGAGAGAGAGAGAGAGAGATAGAGAGAGAGAGAGACCTAGATATCCCAGCAATCCTCCAGAGCCATTCCCAGCTCCTTTGTGTGTTGTGTGCCTGGAGCTGCTTGGCCTTGTGATAAATGACCTGTGTTTTAAAAAGCCAAGAGGGTCAGCTCTGCTGTATCAACCATGACGGCTTTATGCTATAACCCTTGTGTTGTCTTACTCTATTACTACTACATACCCACTACGTTTAACAGCAGAGAAAACCCCTCAAATGATCTTTTTTCAACTTGAAATTTGATGACTTTTCCTAGAGTGACTCCCAACATTAGAAAAGTGAAACATTGCCTTTGTTTGTATTTCCATGAAAGCTGTACACCACCAGGGTACAAAGATTGCCTCAGGGTCCCCTGACCTGGCAGTTATAAAATCATTCACACACCACAAACACCACACATACACACACACACACTCTAGTTGAACTCAGACAAAACTAAAACTTTCTTGTGCATGTGCATCCCCCTTCACAACCCCGCACGAGACTCAAGTTCACAGACAAAATGAAAACAATTTCAGGCAAATTAAACAAAATATAAGACAAAATAAACATTTATTGAAAGCATTGTTTACTAGTGGGGAATGCAGTCAGAGGATATAAAGGTGCAGCAGATGACAGCACCCCCGGTTACTTCCTTGCTGAGGCCATGAGTGCACATTTCAGTGCCCAAGAGGTTGTAGATCTGATTTTTTTCAGATGTCAAGGAGGAACAAGAGAGCAATGATCTAGAAGAGGAGGAGGTATCTGAAGAAAAACATGGATAAGAATACAAACCAGAGTACAATGCATCATCTTCAGATGAAGAAGAAATCCTCCAAGGCATTTTTGTCAAAGAACAGCAAAATAATATGGTCCATGTCACCATATGACAGCTAGAGCCGGATGGCAGCACAAAATGTCATAATCATGACCTCAGGGCCCGCAAGACATGCAGTTGCCCATGCCCAGGACATCACCTCAACATTCTACATGTTCATCACACCAGCCATCGAAAAAATCATCCTGGAGATGACAAATTTGGAAGGTTTTCGTAAATATGGAGACAACTTGAAAAGGATGAATGAAATTGACCTGCGTGCCTACATAGGGCTGCTTATCTTAGCGGGTGTGTATAGGTCCCGAGGCAAGGCTACATCTAGTCTCTGGGATGCAGAGAGTGGAAGGCCACGATGCTACTGAAAGTCTTTCACATTTTCTCAAGAATGCTACGATTTGATAACCGTGAGTTAAGACCTGCAAGACGTGAGAGACAAACTGGCGGCCATGAGAGAGGTCTGGGAGAAGTGTGTCGGCCATACCTCTACAACCCTGGGCCTGAAGTAACAGTGGATGAGCAACTGGTTCTATTCAGAGGTAAATTTTATTTTCATATCTGTAATGTAAGTGATTTTCACATGTTTTGCTGTAATATCATTGATTTATGTGTTTTCTGTGACACTAATTACTAATAACAATCTCTTTTGTTAAAAGGTCGCTGTCCTTTCTGGCAGTTTATGTCCAGCAAGCCAGCAGAGTATGGCTTCATGATATGGGTGGACTATGATGCACAATCCAGCTTCGCTTGGAAGATGCAAATCTACACAGGGAATGCAACCCGTGGAAGTCCAGAGAAGAACCAGGGGATGCAGGTTATGCTTGATGTGACAGATGGACTGACGGGGTACAGTGTGACGTGTGACAGTTTCTTCACCTCTTATGAACTCAGCCAGCAGCTCCTGAAGAGGAGGATCACCATGGTTAGTACAGTTAAAAAGAACAAGCCTGAGCTCCCCCATGCACTCCTCGCAACAAGGAGGAAAGAGACCTTCTCATCAGTTTGCCTTCACACACCACCATCACCACCACTCTAGTTTCTTACCTCCCAAACAGGAACAAGATTGTGGTCCTCCTGAGCACACTGCACAAACTGCTGAGGTCAGTGGTCATGAGGACAGGAAGCTAGCCATCATCCTGGACTACAACCACAACAAAGGAGGCGTAGACAACCTGGACAAGGTGTTTGGAACTTCAAGCTGCAAGAGGATGACTACCCGCTGGCTCCTGGTCATCATCCATAACATCATTGATGTGTCCTCATCAACCATACCTGGATGTCTGATAAGCTGAACAAGAGGAGGGTGTTCCTGGAGCAGCTGGGAAAGACACTTGTAACCCCACATATTCAAAGAAGGGAGCGCCTCCCCATCACAGCAGCCTCTGCAGTGCTTATGAAAGCTGTTTAGGGGGCTGAATCTTGTCCTGACCCACCTGAGGCTGCAGCTGGAGCAGGCAAGAGGAGGAGATGCCAATTCTGCTCCCCAAAGGACTCTAAAACAAATACTATGTGCTGCACATGTGAGAAATACATCTGCAAAGTCCATGCACACACACACTTGCATACGGTCCAACATGTGCTAATTAGAGTTGATTGATTTTTGTTTTGTGCCTGTTATTTTATTGTATTCTTATTTATTGTTGTTTATATGCCTTCTGGGTGGGGGCAATGGTTCAAAAAATGACTAGTATTTTGTAGTTGAATTCCTCATTGTACAGTATATAAGAATATGTCACTATGTTGTCAAAAAAGACTGTTATTGTTTCCCTTCAATAAAATGAATTCAAAACTACTTTCTTCACATTTCTGCTACTTTCTTGGGCTATACAAGTTCTATATCTTGCTAGAAAATAATGTCTACACCAATGCAGTAACTTTAGCAATAATAATAATAAACCTCTACTTTAGTAAAGAAAACAATTATGACAGGTCTTTTGTAATGAAAACGAGTGGTGAGTCTTTCTGCACTGTGAAGAGGGAAAACCCAGATATTCACAGAGTTTATGATGAATGACAGGTTGTTTCTTCATGCAAATTAGATTTGTGGTTTAAAATTCAATTAAGCTGCTTTATTTTAGGGGTTTAGTGAAGGTGGGTCATTTTGAGCCTCAGGACAAGTGGAGTATACAGACTGTTAAGACTACACTAATGAAGATGGAGGAAATCGGTCGTGTTAGAGGAGAGGTGGAAATCATATAGTGATTAGTACTTGCTATGCAAACGTTATTTTATGATGCCCATTTTCTGATAGCAGGCCATACCCTACAGACTGAATCCATCTGGAAAAAATGTTTGCAGATGGGATATTTCATTAGCACTGCATATGCTGACATCATCATCTTTAGGATTATTAAAAAATACAGTTGACACCGTCATCTTTAAAACGTTGAAGACCTGCATCCTGCGTTGCACTTTTAACGTGAACATCCATACTTCAGCAAAGTTATTGCTTCTTCCTCATGGTGTGGTGGGCAGTGTGGAGTGATGCAGCCACGGTTCACACCTGCATCCACACGGTGATCGTAACAAGGCAATCCTTAGGCCCTGTGCCATGTCCATCCACCTCCTGAATTGAAAAAAAAAATCACATTACACTCCTATTTATGCTTTTGTTCAGACGCTTTTTAAGCAAACCCCCTTGACGCTGATTGTAATTGTGCATGTGGTATAATTGCGTAGGTCAAACTGTAGGCTGTGTGCCTTCATTTTTGAAATACAGTTGCAGCTGATGACTTGAAAGGCTTTCATATTTTTCCCACATGTGGAGAACAGTTACCCCCTGGCAGCATACATTGTTCTCTCCCCACACCTGTTAAACAATACCATGAATTGTGTTGCAAACTATTGCAATAATTGCCTGTTTTTTGGGGGGGTTTTTTTGGACCTCTGGCTGTGGGTGAAGGTAATCCTAGTACACAGAGACATGAATAAAAATGTGTATCCCTGCTCAGAGGAGGTGCGGGTAATGGGCTAATATACACAAGTCAACAACAGCAGGGGGTAAGTACAGCTGCTACAGAATGGGCTGCCCTCTGCAGTTCAGGACCATGGACAGTTCTTTGTCCTGGTGCTGAAATTCTGCTGAATTCAAGTGGCAGAGTATTCAACGTTTCCCAGATATTTTATGAAATTACAGTGGAAAGAGTTAAAGCCATAATCATCATAGTCACGTGTATACATTCTCCCCTACTTTCATGGCTGGATTAAGTTCCCTCTCACATGAAAGTGATCTTATTTTCCCGAGACCCCCTCAAACAAGGACTCCTGTCTGAACCTTCCATCACATAGTGGTACATTTTGTTTACATGCTTTGCTAGGTGGCACTGTTCATTAGAAATTCCTCCATCAAAGCCAATGCAAAAAGTCCCAGTCGTTTTGAGTGTGTTCATGTCTGATATAGATTCTGAATATTTAAATATTCTTTATTGATCCTAGTGGGAATTCGCTTTTCATTCTCAGGTTGAGATGCATACAGCCAGCTATTATTTCAAGGATACTTCGGCAGGTACGGCTGCCTGTGGGAACAATCTCACCATCCTCGAAGATAAATATTTATAACGCGCCTCTAAAAATAGTGTTTTTCTTTTTGATGTGACTGCTGCATGACGTGCAACATAACAAAGCTATACACATGTATACAACCCTATATATTTTAACTGGCCTGCTCCATGCATGTCTGAAACGTCGTCTGCCTCCTATAACATAAAAGCCCAGTAAATCACCCTTGGCTGTCAAGCCGCTGATGAGTCTGCCCTGCATAAAGCCTATGCAGCCTTTCAACCAAGCTGTTGTATCCCTCTCCTCCTCCCTCTCCTCCTCCTCCTCCCCTCCCTCCCTCGTTTCCTCTCCTCCTCCACATTCACTGCTCCCTCTTGCGCGCACGGTGAGCAGCAGCAGCAGCAGCAGTAACGGCTTCGGCGCTCCTCTGACGCACCATCGGAGATGAGCATCCCGGTCCCATAGGCTGTCAAGACAGACTCTCTCGACATCTCCCCCTCGGACCTCTGCGGTCAAGCTTTCAACATCAACTCTATTTGTTTTTTAGTCCGCTATCCGCATCCCTTCGTTGTGTCATAATTTGTCAGATTCAGCACTGCGTTTGGCTGGGATGCCCATGAGTTGCCATCTCTTGGCTGGGAATTTACTTCGGAGGTGAATTTGTATCCAACTGTCAACAAGAGTGATTGACTTCTGTCTACACTCGCGGTGGTCTTCATGTTTCGGGGGCATCCTTTAGGACATTCTTGTGCTTTTCAGATAAGTCGTTGAAATTAAAAGGTGAAAAGGGGGGTTTGCATTAGAGGGGCTGTTTTGACAGGAGATCGTTTGGATGACGGACACCGAGAGGCAATAGCTTTTCCTCTGCAACGCGAATCTCTGCGCCCTTGGAATATTCTTACACAGGCACTGTTATAGAGTAGAAATATTGTCTCAGTTTGCAATCATAATCCATACATCGAGTTTTGCCCACTGCAGGGGCTGCTGCGGCTTTCGTGTCTGCTCTGTTCTGAAATACGATTTCCTTGACGGGCGGGCGTCTGAACATCCCGGACGAGCCGGAATTTGCGATGCCCAAACAGTGAGGGTACGGCGGGATCTCATTTGGTCACCCTGCACGGTAGCATGGCTCCAGCCCGGAGGGACTGCAGCGGCTGGGAGATGTTCCTCCCGACGGGATGCCTGCTCCTCTCTGTTTTGCTATTTCACCCTGCTCTGGCCAAGGTGTGCAACGACCGCACCAAACATGGACAGGACAACAGCTGGTTCTCCAGGGACGGGGAAAATTTGCCCATCATGGTTCTTATGCCCATGAACGAGTCGGCCCTGATGAGCAGCATCAGCCAGGGGATCGAGCCCGCGGTCCAACTGGCCATCCAGCACATACGGGAGTCCAGGAAGTACTCGTTCTCACTCATCACCAAAATCTATGACACCGAGGTAAACATACAGACTAAATCCCTCCACTAAGCTGCTGCTGCTGCTTCTGGTTGGCGTGTTTCAAACAGTTGTATATGGCTTGTGTGTGCCTGTGTGTATGTGTGTGTGTGCGTGCGCGTTTGTGTATCTGCGCACGTGTGTGTGTGTGACGCGCGCACTGCCCCGCAGCGCTCCACACACACTGTGCGTCCAAGGGGAAACGCTGGATTCTGTTATGTTTGGTATCTGCGCAGCCTCGTTGCTGGAGAGCGTGTTTTCATTGCGCAAAAGTCAACTGCTGTCGCCTTTTTTTCGCATTAATGCCTGTTTCCCAGCTTCGTCTGTTTCGCAGCTGTCGCCTGTCGTTGACAGTGCATTTTAAATGTAACCTGACATCATGGCACTGCATCACCCCGGCACTCCAGAGGAACACTATATTGAACGTCCTAATGGTTACTGCAATTACCGGATGAAACAGAATGACAGAGTGATACAAATGTCATTCATCGCCTCAGACGAATTGATTTTAATTTCCATTCGGTCTTTTTTTTTTGTACCATCGTCACTTTATAAAATGTGTCTATGACTTAAGCTGGCTTAAAGATTTTCAGTCACGAATCATTCTATCTTTTAACTATTAAAGGCTTGTTCTCGTGGTGCCTGAAGATGGCGGTAATGGATGTACGATTTCTTCGGACTCCTTGCACTCATGAAAGGAGCTGAATCTCACGGCATTCAAGTTGCAAATTAAGATCTGTTTATCTGATAACAATAACAACAATAATATACCACTCCAGTTGAGGTCCTCTTGAAGTTTAGTCATTGTTAAATCTCTGACAATGTAGGCGTATTCTCTATAATTTGTTTACACTTGAATTATTTGAATCAGTGCTTTTACAGTGGCCTTGTAGGCTTTAGTGATTTACAAGCTTTTGATGACACAATGCAATTGAGGGAAATAAAGCTGCTGCATCATATATTTGCCATGCCAACGCATAAGGAAGGTGATGGTTTGACAGACCAGTTTAACAAAAAGACCAATGCTCTAATCTGACCTTAGATTAGTTTACTCTACTTATAATTTGCTTTAGGTTCTTTTTCTACATGTGATTCAACTGTCTCCTTAAAACTGTAAATCATCTGTGTCTTAGATTGTAGTATTTCTTTTAGTTCTCCTGTCCGGCACTCATTCAGTAAACTATATATGAACAGGTGTGTACGTTGGAAGAGCACACAAATCTCTGTTGACAGAGGTAAGCCCTCACAGGCAGCCTGCGCTCAGACCACGGGATTAATATGCTCTTATGAGAGTTATGATTTTTCTCCTTCTATTCCCCGGGAGAGAAAGATGAGCTGGAAGCAAGAGGTCAGTGGGCCAGCCTGACATCCGCTCGCTGGGAATGTCTGATAGTGATGCTTTCTAATACTGGCAATCAATGGAAACGCGTGAGAACAGTGTTTGATGACTTTGTGGTCAAAGGCTAAACTATTACGTTGTGTCACTGCCTATCCCGTGGTATTTGACATTTGTTTTGTATACAGGCCATCTGAAAATCCAAAGCTCTGATCCTGTTTTTGGAAATGTCAAAATAAAAATATCCCATGCCTCCACTAAAACCCTCGGTTTTCCCCTTCAATAGCAAATGCATGACTTTGCTCAATGCACAGATACATGCTGAAATATAGAGAGAACACTGTCTTAATCGTCCTATTATTGGAAGACTTTTATAGACATGTACTTTATACTGTACTAGGTGAATTGCCCAGAGACGTCCTGTTAGCTTTGTGTTCAATAACTAAGAAAAAAACACTCTGACAATAGCTTAGAGTGTATTTACAAGCTATTGGAAATCATGTGGCACGGCTAGGCATGGTTAAAGTCAATATGGGAGCTCCGAGAGCGCCAAATGACAATATATTACTGCATCTGAATATAGTTATTATATATTTACAGAGAATAATAAAGAAACAGAGACTCTAGCGAGAGAAACATGATTTCAATAACATCTTAAGATATGAGAAACTCCTATTGTTTGTTCATATCGTATTAAGTAGTCTGAGGTGTTGTTTCTCAACACTCATGAGCATTTATAGGTGGATAAGACCTTTGCCCGGGACAGGCTTATTGCTGTAGTGTTGACTATATTGCTATTGCAGCCACTGACATGTTTATAAGAGCAATAATGGGATGTAAGTGATGGCCGTGCTATTAACAATTTACCTTATGTGTGTTCATTATCTGTTTATTGCCATATAATCTTTCACTTACACATGAATAAAAATGCTGAACACACACACACACACACACACACACACACATGCGCGCACGCACACATGCATGCACACAGCTTCCCCACATACCACATGCTTATGTCAGAAAACAATACATGCATCAGTGCATTCGTTGCAGCTTGCAGCAGGCCAAGCGCGTGCTCATGTGGTGTTTGTACGTGTGTGTGTGTATGAGTGGGCACTGGGATTTAGCCTGGCAGATGTAAGTAATCAGTCCCTGAGCAGAGGCTCTTTATCCCTTTATCCCTTGTCGGTGAAGCCATGGGTAGACTGAGCAGGCCCAGTCCATCCCCTGGTGGTGGTGTGGAGCTGGGTGGTGGTGCTGATGATGGGGATGGTGAGGCACTAGAGGGGTGTCCCACAGTAAAAGGCCTGGGAGTTGAGGACATGTTGCTAGACTGAGAGAATTGGAGAATTGAAGCAGTTGCTGGAAGTGGAGCAGATGTCCTGATGTGGAATGCCTGGAGATGAGGATCTAGTCTGGGCTGGTGTGAAACCGGTCTGATCAGGCCGGGGCTGGACTCTTAAGACATTTCAACAACGCAGGCATTGTAGCAGGCTGAGGCAGTTGCAGATGAGAATACATCTTTGCTTTAAAAACCAGAGAATCGCAAGGTAGAAAAGAAGCAGGATGGATTATATCAACTGGGGAGGCTTAGTGCTGGAGCTGGAGTTGGTCCTCCACTGCAGCTCTAGATGTGTGAGTGTGGGTTTTAGTGTAACCGAGGACTGATACTGTAACTCTGCAGGCTTAGAGGATCAAAGCTTTGGAGAGGACAGGAAGCACTGGAAGAGGATGGAAGGGAGACTTTGGGCAGCGAGAGCATTCTAGGCTAAGCTACGCTAGTTCACCAGCTTATAGGATGTGTGACAGGCCCTTGAGAGGAGCCACTCATGGAAAGATCACTTTTTTAGCAGGATAGTTAACAATGTATTTGTATGAGTTGTAGTTTTGAATTCATGCTATGGCAAACCATATCAGACAATAGTTACAAACATAAACCTCCCACATCCAACAGGAAAAGGATGTTGTCATACCCTTTGGAATTTTACAATTAAAAAATATTTTAGAGAAATGTAATTTTGTGAAAACGTGGATTAGGATATCAGTGAAGAGTATTCATACATACTCTTGATCCCATTAAAGCATGGTAGTCCTATTTACAGTTAGTATAGTCCAGTAGAAGTTGGACTCTGGTGGGATTTCTTGTGTGGTGGCGTAGGTTTATCTTGGGACTAAGAAACTGAGCTGCATTTGTGAAACAGACCTGACATGTCAGAGATTGAGGGAAATGGGGAGAGAAGAAGAAGAAAATCTAAATCCTTTCATTAGGCCTCCAGAAAGAATTAGGAGATTGATACAACTTTTTCAAAAAAATCAAGTTTGAACTAATTAAAACTTACACGTAATTTGTTTGAATTAATTAAACCACAACCCACATAGTTTAAATGGAAAATATGTTGAAGAATTTTGCTCATTTGCGGTGCGTCAACAGCTTCAACCTTATCCACAATTCTTCCACTTATTGTGTCAAATCTAAAAGAAATCTTCCACACAGTACATCTCAGATGGTTTGGTGTCATATTTATCTGTTCAGCATGTCTCACTAGCTTCCTCCATTTGAATGACAGCACAGTTTATGGCAACCTCCTGATGGACTACATAGCCTGTTGCACTTATACACTATGAATTTTGAGTTCGGTAAGACTATTACAGATCGTCTTTTAATTATTTTCCCATGTTTGAATGGTTATTCAATTTATAAAAAAAGTGACAACCCTATCACCCATGCTTTTGTTGTCAGTTGTGAAATGGGAAAATTATATGTGATGACAAGATGTGGATAGTCGCATCTGTTGCAACAAGCAGTTTGGTATCACCTCTTGGAATCTTCTCTTCTGTCATCACTAACAAGAGCAATCTCCCACTTCTGGGAAAAAAATCTTCAATTTAATTATTGTACTCTTAAGGGCATGTACTTCCTTGTTATCATGTTTCCTGTATTCCGGCAGTCAGAAGAGTGAACACATGTATTTTTAAAAGGCAAAAATCAATACAACCGCAAAGACACAGAGTCTACAGTTGAGAGATACAGATCTTGCCCATGCACAGATACAGTATGCAGATGGGTATTTATAGTATATGACCGTCCATCCATGCTAAACTATGAGTCTCCTGAGACTATGTTAACAATGACCTGTGTTCAAGAGATTCTGCACACAGATATATAAGCTGCTTGCCCTTCTCTCCTCTGAGGACTAGATGCAACATGTCACATTTGTGCACATGTTGGCGAGCCTGAAACCACCATACAGTACACTTGTTCACAGGAGGAAGAACACCCCCCTGAGCGTATGTAAGGCACTCTGTCATTTTGTCAGAAGAAGTTAGGTTTTCAGTGAAAAGGCATTACCATAATGGAGGTCAGGGTGCTGCTAAGCATAGGTCTTAAGTCAAAAGCGAGCCGGTTCAGTGCTGTTGGTCTTTTTAGCTTTTAGGATTTTTTTTCAGGAAAGTGTCATTTGTTTATAGTGTAAGTCATTTATATATTTATTCAGAAAAAGCACCCCCAGAGTAGCTTTTAATAATATTACCGATTCACACTGTAACTCACCTTTGAGCTTTTATGTAAAACCATCTGATATGGGCCAAATGAACCAACGCCTTTGGACATCTTGTATGTCAGGGTCTCATATTGTACACCGCATATTATCTAAATATCTGGCATCCATTCAGCACTGTAGCGGTGACCCAAGGGGAGGGGGGGGGGGGGGGGTCGAAAAAGATCGCTTGTCACTGTTCCTAGGAGAGAATGAATATGCAGGGATAGTAGGGGAAAAGCAGCCTGTGACAGCCTGGGTACTCTCTAACCATACAGAAAGTGCTGAGTGTGGCTGTATCCACTGACCCGACACAGATAGTGGGGATCAATGTGCAACGGCCCTTCTCATAGAACGAACAGGATCTCAGGGGAGAATCAGAGAGAGAGGCGAGAGAGAGAAAAGAGATGTGTAGGGCTATGAGATGGAGATCCCGAAATAGGATTATATAATCTTCTGTGCAGGAAGAGGAAATGGCCAGCCTCTTAATTCTCATTGGATCATAATGTAATGCCATTTGCCTTGTTTCTCTGAGGCTACATAGTTTAATGGCCATGTGAGAAAAAAAAAAAAAAAAAAGCAATTACTGCATGCAGTGAGGTATGCGCATCAGATCAGTTAAAGGCTCCCAAGATTTTATGTTGTTATATCAGTGATATCATTTATAGGTTCATGAGAGGATTGCGTTTATATCATTTTAATGTTTCTTTCATTCTGTTTCATGCAAAATTGGAGAAACATGGGCCACCGTTTAATAAAGATATAAAGTCTGAGCACTAATTGCTGACCTTTTGTCTCAGTCAGGCCTCACAGTGGCCTGGAGGGCTCAAGCAATACAGCCTGAAACATGAACTTTCTTGATAAAAGAGGCTATTATGTGCCCCGAAGCTGGCTTCATAATAGAAATTGTGACACACATAGAGCGCACATAATATATCAGATAAATGTACAGACCAATACACACACTGTGCACTTTCATACGAACATAATACTGCACACACACACACACACACACACACACATACACACTGAGCACATACACTCCCAAATGGCTGCTTTCAGTTGGCACCCCTGCAGCACTGCCTGAGGTCAGGACAATGTGGTCAGTTGAGCAGTTAGATGTGAAGTGTTGTTCAGTTCTAATAAAAAATGGCGTCACAGTATCATCAGAGTGCTTTGTACAAAATTATTATCTTCATCATAATCCTCTCACTATGAGGAGTAATCAAAACCTCTACCATACTAAAAACAGTTTTCATTAATAACATTTTGTGTTTTTTTCTTTCCTTACACATCTCTTTCATTCTATGTTCAATTGCGTCGCCTTTCATTACTCTTTGCTCTGATTTGATCACAGATTTTAAAGTCTTTCTAATGTTCATTTTTGAATGAAATACAGAGAGGGAGACCCAGCTGACCTCCTGGCTTTGTGCCTTCTTGCTAATGTCGGACTTAAGACTAGTTGTGTCTGTCTGATGACCACCAACGCTTCTTAGTCACAACAGACCTGACCTTTTGACCATTCTTTGCTGTTCATCCCCGAGGTTTGCCCTTAGGCTTAAAAAGAGATGTAAATCAAGTTTGACTGCTCTTCTTCTCTGGCACATTACTTCACAATAACCACAGGGCAACATCTTTTGGCGCATGTTAATAACACAATGTTTTATTTGATATAATATGGGTATTCAGAGCACAAAAATTCAATGGGTCAGTTCAAGTGTGACAAAACCAAATTAGCCTCCTGGCTTTCTCCACAGAGCATTTTGCATTTGCCTGGAGTAGATTACAGCATGTTTGACAGAATCTCATTGTTTGTGCGAGAATGTCGCTAATTTGATAGAACAAGACAGAGTGTTTGGCATTATCTCTTGTCTGTGCAGTTGCCCTGCAGGCAATAATGTGCTGACCAAGTCAAGGGCTAATCACATGAGAGAGGCAGAGGGTGAATTCAATTTCAAAAGCACCTTAAACAAGTCTTGTGGGTTGCTTGCAAAGCAGTCAAGGTGGTGTGCATTTGTGCACGGGTGCCGCTGGAGGTTGGAAATAGTCTGTATGCTGGATGTGTGGGTGGAGGTACTCGGTGACTGGTGAATGTGATTCTTTGAGATGGACCCAATCACCCCTCACTGATGTTGTTACTGTAAGAATTGGGCAATATCACCGGAGCCTTCTGCTGAAATTCAACACAGCAAAATGGTGCTGTTAAGGGCCTCACTGACATTACTGCACATCTTTTTGCCTGTCGACGTGTTTTTTTTTCTGCACTGCTAACTCTGCTTCAGGAATATAATTCAGCTTGTTGTTAGGTCATTGAAGTAAACGATATACAGCAAAGTGCCTTATTGTCAGCACAGACTCATTCATGGTGTGGTCAGTGTACTGTGGTAAGGACCATCACTTAAATGCAGATATCTTAGGTGGTGCCAAGAAAAGTACAACCTCTCCTGCAAAATGAGAGAAATAGCAGTAATAAGTTTCCCGCTATACTTTGATGAGAGCCTCACTTGAAAAAAATTAATACAGTATCTAAAACTCCACATATGTTGCCCTGAATTCATTGCATCTTAATTGCAACCAGGCGCCATGCTCATGTAGTAAAAGCTTTAATGAATTCAGTTTGTGATAATCAATTAGGTTTCAAATGAATTTGTCATTGTCAAATTTTAATCTTCCTTTCTTTGCGCCATCCTATTGTGTTTTCTCAACAGATGCTATGATGAGACATCTGTTGGCATGCCCCCTCTTCATCTTTTTCTTTCTTTTCCCTACGACTCTGCTGTCATTGAGATGCACAATGACTCCAAAAAGGTGGTGAACCAGGCAGCTGGCTTCCATTAACATTAAACATACAGTTATTCTCCGATTCACATGGCTGTACTGTGGTGCTGAGGGAGAGACACTCACTGGGAAACCACCCAGGAGATAGAAAACAGGGTGGGAGGATAGATGAAGAGGTGGGGGAGGCACAGAGAGATGGAAGAACATGGGGACTTTGGGAGGACGAGACAGGGGAGGTGCAGAGTGGAGAGATTGAAAGCGAGGCAGATAAAAGAGTAGAAAAAACAGTGAAAATGCCACTTTAAAGGAGGAGTAGACGAGAACTGGGATGAGGATGAAAATCTCCCATCTTTATTCAGTGCTGCCGAAAATACTGACAAGATGGCTGCTGCCATGTTGAGTGCAACGCTAAGTCAGTGTGTCTGGCTGCTTCTGCTGGTGCATCTATAAAGCTGCCATTGATCCATAGCCAAGCCATTTGCACAGACAATTAACACAGTGGATGTTTATCCGCCGCTATAGCTTGTTTCACTGCAAACTACTCAAAAATCACTCTTTGCAACTCCCAAATGTGTTGAGAGCATTATGACTCTCTCAGTATTTTTTTTTTTTTGTTTTGGTCGGTAAAGGGTTTCAGAATGATATTCATGATGTTGTAGTCTGTTTACTGAAGTAAATTTTCTACAGACAAGATCCAGGAGAATATTTGTTTGTGTGCTTATGGTTACCAACCCCGAGAGAGGTGCCCTGCTGTTCAACGTCTGGAGAATTTCCATCACTAAATGGCTGCGTATACGTGTGTGTGTGAGAGAGAGAGAGACACACAGGCGTAGGGAGAGAGAGAGAGGTTGTATCTGTGTGATGGGATTCAAATGTTAAATATTGCTCCTTCTCTGATTTTATTGACCTTTCACCTTTAAACCAAGCATGGTTCTATTACCCCAGATGACCTTTTTAAAGGATAATTTGTTTTCTACTCAATATCGCCTTCGTCAGCCATTATTATGCCTTAATCCTTAAAATTTTACCCTCCCCTCTCACTCCATCACTGTCTACTCCTTTCACTTCTCATTTCTCTCTCCACTACCCCCCTTCCTCCCCCCTCACACACACACACACACACACACACACACATGAACACGCTCACAGACACCACAGTCACCTCTCTGCCTCCCCTTGTCCCTCTCCCGTGAGTGGACAGAAATGAAAGGATTACCGTAGAAAGGGTGTGCCGTTGTCATTAGAGATTGGACAAATACCGTGTGCATGTTCCTGTCTGTTGCTCTCAAGGGGGCCCAGCACAGAGCAATAAGCAGAGAGAGTCTGTCCTTGTCAGTCCTGTAATTACATTAAAGCTCGTGTAATTCTTGGCCAAAAAAAAAAAAAAAAAAAAGAGAAGCCCAGCGTTGTCTGCTTCTTGGGAAGAGATGTGTCAGCGCACGCGGGCACACGTGTACGGAGCGTGCATGAGTGTGCTTACTTATAAAGGGAAAGTGACTTTATGCTGGTGCTTGCATGTGTCCACACATGCAGTGTTTGACTCTGAGGGCCGGTGACTGTGTGTGTGTCTGTGCATGTGTGGGATTCTGGTAGCATGCATTGTGTATGATTGTAGCATGTGTTCCCAGGGGTCAATGGCACTTAACACTTGTTCCCAGAGGGCAGGTTGGTTGTCATGGCCACAGCTGGGATGAGCGGACTCAGGCAGGTGACACAGAAGAATAACGGTCTTTCTTGCTTCGTCTCTATCTTTATCACCATGACATGCACCTACACCTGCACATACTTTTTTTTTTCAGCGATCTCTCTTTCTCTCACACATAAACACACAAACACACACACAGTCGTTGCCGCATGTAAACACACATGCACACACATTGTGATTGGTCAACAGAGGGCACCAGGATGCTGCCTTACCTAAGCTTTCTTTGGAAAAAAGTAACTTTTTAACATAATGATCACTTTTCTTGTTGATTTGCCCAGGGGAAATCACTTATTTCATCTAGTTTAAACTGCACAGCTATCTTTTTACCCACAACATAAAAACAGATTGTGACCAACATGTATATATCCTGTTGCTAACAACTGCACTTTACCAGTCAAGGTCATTCCCCAAAGAACTGCAGGAGGCCAGTTTGGTCAAAATCCTTTTCTGTGCTCAAATTATATTGTAATGTAGCCCATTTGCACACAGTAATATTGAATCTAGGTTGTTTTCTAAGCTAATATAATATACATATATGCTCAAAATTGGCATATGATCCCATCTTGACACATGAGAAAGAGTAATTGTCATTCACCAACAACCTCAGCCACTCTCCCACAAGGAGACATGTTGCAGCAGCACACACTGCAGTGGACCCCATAATGGAGGCTTTTCCACTGTTAAAACTGAACCGTCGGAGAACCTTTAATTGTAATAGCATCGTCTTAAATTCTTAATTTCCTCATCAAAAGTAAGACTTTTTATTTTACACAAAATCCAATGTTTACACAGCAGTGAATGCACTTAGGAGTTTTTTGGATACGTATATTTTATCTTGAACATATTGGCATGATTAGCGTCTGTGTATATTTGTACCAAACAACTGGAGACAATGGAAACAGTTCCATCTGTTGCACACCTCCACATTCATGGACTCTACCTTTTGTCACATGCGCAGGTTTGCTTTTTGGGATATTTGTCAGCGTAGTTTCTCTCTTTCTCTAGAAAGAGATGCTCAACTGAAGGAGCTATTACACGGTTTCAATCACACAGATAAGGACCTTCATGGAGCACCTGTCGGAAGCACAGCCTTCACAGTTATTATTTTACAGAAATAGACTGTTGGATTTAATACATTAAAGCTTCCTTGAGCAATATCTCCTGCTTTTGTGCTCATCCAGCTGTGAGGAAACAAACTGTCAGTTCACATTTTACTTTTCCTCATCCGGGGTGTGCCATTTAGATTTTGCGGTCGTCAGACATCGTAATCTTCTCTGTGTTTTCCAGTATTTTCCTGCTTTAACTGACCACGAGAGCACTGTATTGTACAAGAATTGTCTGAAAGTGTAACTATTGTGATTTGTTGCTGGTATGTGGGCCCCAGCATGCATTCATGTGGCACACTGCTCTCTGCTCCAGCAGCCACTGATATACATCAGACCTTTGTTCATTTGCTGCCTGCTCATAGTGGCTACCACTTCCCCATCCGTGATTGCTGGGTCCTGTTAACGGAAAGCAGTTGGTGAGCCCATTGTGTGCCAAGAGCGATAACAACAGACAGTAGAATCACAGATGTAACCTGCACACACATACACCCACACTCCCTGCCATACTCCCTAAGTGCCCATGCATGATAACAGTGGTATACACATCTGTCATGCCCATCCAAAGCAGGCAATCATACCACATGCAATCACAAAAGACTGTGCAATGATGATAAGAGATCATTTGCAACCAAACTCTATCTGCCGTGGCTCAGACCTAATCTATGTGTGTGTGTGTGTGTGTGTGTGTGTGTGTGTGTGTGTGTGTGTGTGTTTTGTGGATGGATAGTTGGATAAATGCATAGCAAAAAAGATTAAATTTGGCTTTTCCGTGTTGTATCATTGGAATTGTGTTTTGTTGGGTTAGATTTTGTTTTGAGCAGTCCCAACTCCATTTGGCAAACACACCTCAAACCACAGCCCCACACATACACAGTACAATCACATACACATCCAGACACCACCACTTAAACCATCACATACAACAGTAACTACACCATCAATGTTCTCAGCTGCTCTACATGTTGTACTGAGGTCATTTCTCTTTGGTCAGTATACCTCTAAACAAACCGTGTTACAGTCTATAGAGCAGGAATTGTGGCTGTACAGAGTAGTTAGCATTACCTCAGACTGCAGCTGATAGATGGGGCGGGGTCCTGATTGGAGAGACCTGCGGCTGTCTGTCTGACTAATGAACTGGTACTGTAAGGCAGGAGCCTTTTATTGTCTTCTTTATGGAGAGGAGAGCGTACACTTATGAGTTGGCATGTTGTCTCCTTTTACTAGTCCATTTCCTGCCATGCACCAGTGCACACATACACATGTAAACACATGTGTACATAGAAACACACTCATAAACAGGGTCTAGTTTTCCCCAAAGGACCTTTATCTGTCATGGTTAATCCCAAAAGGTTTGGTACGGTGCCAGTTGGACAACAAACAAGAGGCTGCTGATCTGATGACCAGGCAAGAAACAACATCAGGCCTATTCTAGTTTACAGAATGTGTGATTTGGTGTTAAACTAAAAAATGTACTAGAATGGTTGAAAGTGATTTCAAGTGAGAAAACTACAGATGAATTTTAGTGGCTCTCACCAAATTCTTGGACGTACTTTTGACCAAATCCTCATGGTTTGGCTAAAAAAGAGCAAAGATGTCCAGTTGTTGGTGTGTCAACAGATGGATAGATAAATAGAACAATAGATGCAGGCGAATATCACTCGAAAGCTAATCCAGGCTTAAGAGCTCCACTCATTTTCTTTTTCCAGCTTCCCTGTATGCTCCAGTAACAAATGGTGGTAAAGCTGGATTTCTTTATTTTCACTTGGCCTTCACATCAGCAGTCTGGAGCCATGTCATTAAAACACTGTCAGCTGGGGCTCTTGGGCTCATTTCATCAAATTTGCAGCATGGGAACTGATATTTGCAATATATTCACTCTTTTGACATGTGTCACAAATAAATTACAATGCCAAGATGCAAACAGACCACCCAAATGCATGCTGTGGGTGGCAATCTGAACATTTCAAGAGAATCAGTGTGATCATGAAATATTCTCTGTGCCATGTTGTCTTTCTCATCCAAACAATTTAATAGAAACCTTCATACTTATGACAATTGTATAGGCATGTGAAAGCCTTTTGGGGTAGACACAGTTATTAGCAATTTGGTAGCAAACATTTTTGCTTTTGTTTTGAATTTTCTTTCAATTAGGTTGCTTCATTTAAAGTGCAAAATGTTGGAGATATATAAAGTTGAGTTTTTTTGTCTGATTTGTAAACATCAAAATATTGCAACCCATTAACATCCATTTCTTTCGTATTGACTTCCAAAGAATTCTAAAAATGTGAAAACTAGAAATCTTTGATTGTAATTGACATGTTGAACAGAGAATGAGGAAATATATTTAATATAATCTAATAATCCTTATCTCACACAGTCTTATCTGGTGATAACACCATTTACATGATCAGATGCTCTTACTTCAATGCTGATTTCTTGCCTCCGTCCAAATGTACAACAGTCTCTGCCAGAAAGCAGTTCCTCTGTTCATGTAGCCCAACTGTGCATTGATTTCATGGATAAAAACAGGGTGATGGCAGAGCGCCTGTTTTATTCTTTTTTTTTGGGGGGAACATCCAAGAACAATTGAAGGCACCCTTTTCCTGCTTTTTAAAAATGGGGGCAGCTCGTCGACAATATGGATCCAACTGCACCTGAATTCTATCACTTACATACCATCAGTTAAATCCTATTTTAAGTAGTCTTTTCACTTTATTTCTTTGGCCTCACACCTTTTCTGTAATGTGACATTTCATTGCCACAATGGGATGCTTGAGGAGTGCACTCCTGGGTTTTTCACCACTCCTGCCAAGAGATACTGGCCGCCCCTTCCTCTGCCGGCCATCTTTTATTAAACCCTTTCATTATGTTTGAAATTCCAAGGTAAAAGACCATCTGGGGACTGAACGTCTCCAGCCGTATTCAACCACTTCAACACACTATACAAGATAGATAAAGCAATTAAATCACCAAGGTGATGTATACAGTATATTGAGCTGTTGCTTCGACAAGAGTGACAGGCAGTTTATCTCTAAAATGGCAGCCTGTATTTAGACGGAGACCCCCATTTTACAGTATGGCAAGAACACCCCTGCCATGTATCATTCCTGCTTTTCGTACCGTGATGGTTATTGGGCATTCGTAAGCTTTTATTACCTCAGTTGTCTGTGATTGATGTGCCCAATGAACGGGGAGCACTGGTTGGGCTGATGACACCACAAGCTGTGAGAAGGAAGGATGCCTATCACGTTAATTCAATAGAAAGCAGTTGGATAGTGAGTGAGATTTCATTATCCCATGTAAAGCAGATAATTCCAAGGGCCATCTGGACGGATGGAGGACATTACTCCTAAGGCGTATTCATATCAACATTTATATTCACATAGACAGAGCTTTCACAACCCTATGCTCATGTAATTGTAAACAAGTCATCTATTGGCCAGCATAACGTCAAGCCAGCCGTTTTCGATCTGACAGAAAGGACAAAGATTAAACTGTGATGTTTTTGGCGTTGCAGTAGTTTTTAAGAGTGTAACGTTTGTTTGTGTTAAGCTAACAATGCAAATGTTAAATGTCGGCTTCCTGACAGAGATTTTAGTTTCATTTTACAGGCTCTTTAACTCTTGTCCATGTTGAGCTACAGTCCATGTGACACTAATTACTACCCTTATTAGTCTTCCAGTGGAACATTAGCAATTAGCATAGCCATTAGGAAAAAAAATAGAAAAGAAAAACAGAAGTGAGGCTAAAATGTATTTTTACATGGCGTGTGTTTGTGTAATTGTGTTCCCACCTTTCGGCCTCGGCAGACGAATGCGTAAGGGGTCTTTTGGCTATGCTGTGCCTTCTAATGTATGTAAATTGTGTGGAAAGGGGACATCAATTAGAGTTGGCACTGTGCACATGTTGTGCATTAATTCATGAGGTTGGTAAACTTGCTAATTGTGCGTACTGAGGACATCCATCGCGGATGTTCTTGACTGGATTAACGTAAACACAACTAATGACGTGGATGCACATGATCTGTCCCATGTGACGCTGCTGCTGTGATCACAGAACCTCACACTCAGTCCACATACTAAGGTATGCAGACATGAATGGATGAATGTGTGTTTTTTGTACGCTTAGAGATATCTTTTGAACTTAAGAACAAATAAGACACACAATCCCGGGGTTGTGTGTATGAATAATTAAAGGTGGCATACTAAACAATTCTCTAATGTTGACCTGTTGCTGGATGTATTCTTCTTTAATAAATATACATGCTTCATATTTACTAGATCACTGCTTTTAAGATGTATGAATCAGAATTATACATGGTCCCTGGTGGTTATTGGCAGTCTCCCTCTACATAAATATTATCTGTATACCCCGACTCTGTGCTGCTCTCTGCACTGTTGACTTGCTCCCACACACAGGGGAGCTTCTATTGATTTCTAGAAGGCCTTCATGCCGGTTTCTTCAGCTCACTGGAATCACATTTTCAGGAGGGGGTCTTCCATATCTTATTGTGTGCAGCATCCTATCTTCTTGTTCTGTGTTTCTCTTAAAGCATGCAATTATTTAGCTTCTTTCAGTGGCTTTTCCTGTTATTCTATTCTATTTCAGTCCCACTAGCAATTTGCAATTTAGGGGAGATTTCTGCTGGCAAAATGTTGTGATTTTATATATTTCAATTTTAGCTATTTTCTCAAAGTGAACAAATAACAAAGACCAATGGGGATGCAAAGCTGACAGAATTGTTTTTTTTTATTTCCGTGGGGTGAAACAATTAGCAGCAGGACTTCATTTTAATCATTCATTTAATCATTTATTTTGTACTTATGTGTGTTTACACCCTGGCAGTGGCACTCATAATCAATAAAGAAAGCAGTAAAGACTGTGTATTCAATAAATTCAATTAAAGAAATGCTATGGAGAAAATATTTCTGTATTGAACTGATTGTATCTCCACGTTCATTTCCTCCACTCACACTGTCAGTGGGATTGCATCGATGGGGGATTCAGTGTTAGCTCGGTTGTTCCTCAAGGCAGAATGTGTGACAACGATGGCGAGGGGACCGCGGGGTCATGACCATTCTTCTTTCTTTGAGAGAGGGCAAATGTAAATGTCAGCTACGTCTGAAAAAGGAAGGTCTGTTAGTCTCTGACGCTACATAGAATAAGCTGTGACAGATTGAAAAAGCGTCGCAAGCTACAATTTATGGAGGCAAAACCGAGAGAAGGAGAAATACTAGAAGAAGAAAAGGGAGAATGAGGAATCCTAGAGAGGAGGCTAACAAAGACAGGACTGTCAAAAATAATATTATTGCACTGAGTGTAGCATGGCATCATTGCGTTGATCAGCTAGTTGTACTATTTTTAGCAGAAAAACACTGGATGTTATATTGTAATACATCTTTTCCTAAAATCTACTAGAGATGCTTTAAGATTTGAGTGTTTTGAGGAAACTTTTTAAGGAAATGATGTTACCGTCCTGTCATCAAGATCCTCCTCGTTTTAAATCAAGTCAGAATCCAGTAAAACTGTCCTGATCCTGCTATGTGAAAGCTATGCTTGCCACAGCTTTATATACAAATCTATTGACTAAATTCTGTGTTTTTTAATACATTTTTTTATTGATTGAACTCTATTGATCAGTCACAGTTTGCCTGAGCTCAGCTATGACCCTTGGTAGTGCAAAAAAATGTTGACGTAGGCGATAAAGAATCAGTTATACATAATGTTTTGGTGATCATTGCTTCAGAAAAGACAATTTTTCATCTGTTGCATCAAGGTTTTTGTAGGAGTTTACAGCTCCACAAATCTAAATTTGTTTTCTAATAATACAAAGTGACAAAAATATTGATCTAGAGAGAAATTTCCCATCCGTATCCCCCAAATCACAGTGGAACTGTGGCTCTCCGGTTCTGAACGTACTAGAAAAGATGGCAGAAATGTCTTGTTGCATGTCACAGCTTCCTCCCACCACAACAAAGACAGACCAAGAATAATGTTAGCGCCTATTTAATTCATTTATTCATGAGGGTAATTGAAATATTAACACAGCTGGTTAGACACTGGAGACTGAATGTCTTCAATGCTTAGATCCCACTCAACTCACTAAGGAAATTATGTTTTATTTACACATAGACTCCATCCCTCACATCATAACCCACATGTTCCAACGGAAGTGTGTATCAAAAAAGGTCCCTGGATTGTTTTTCACTCCTATGGACATGTGAAGAATTTATTAATGATATACGTACATATTTGTTATGTGTGTAAATTTACAGTAGTCAAAGACATCTGACATGTTCTTTATGGGAACACACCTAAATAATTAAAAGGCTGAATAATGGCTGAAGTGAGACAGGAGGGCTGGAACAATGTGGTTGAGCAATAACCAGAAAAAGCACAGGAGAGGAGAGAGGAAAAGATTCGATGTGAGAAAGGGTAGAGAAAAGAGGATTTTGGAGGTAGGAGGAGGAGGAGGAGGAGGAGGAGGAGGGAAGCTCAGCTAGATTTGAGCGACGGTTGGATGTGACTGGTACGAACGCAACCTGGCATGTTTTCTCCCTTCTAATGACGTACGTGAAAGTGGCGCTAGAAGAAGCTGTGTGCAATGAAACTCAGACAGAAGCACAACATCTATTCATCTGTGAACGGTTTGATCTGCACAGACCTAGCTTACGCTCCTCAGGCACGTGGCTTTATATTCATGTATCTACATTTCCGCATCCCTGTGTGTGTCATTATGTGAGTTTAATTGCACTGATATGCGTCTGTGCGTATCGTATGTGTGGTCGTGTGCATGTGCGTGCCTCCGAGATAGTCATTTGGGGGTTGCTGGCTGGGAG
This sequence comes from Thunnus maccoyii, assembly GCF_910596095.1. Classification (NCBI taxonomy): domain Eukaryota; kingdom Metazoa; phylum Chordata; class Actinopteri; order Scombriformes; family Scombridae; genus Thunnus; species Thunnus maccoyii. The sequence continues at coordinate 18,375,972 of NC_056547.1, forward strand.
AGCGAGAAGGAACATGACAAGTGTGCCAAGCTTGTTGCGGGGTGTTCTCAGACAGTCGGGGGAAACAAGCCTGCAGTGGTATAGGGTGGGAGTGGAGGGGGGGGGGGGGACAGTGCTAGGAGGCCATGTGCTGTTACTGTCACATGTCGCGCTTGGCACGGTAGCGGGCGAACGGCAGGCGGGCGAGGAAAACACCACCCACCGGGAACTGTGGGCGTAGGGGCTTGGTGAGCAGGATGGCTGTGGAGCTGGCGCTGCTTCCCCAGGCTTTATCAAAGGGAAAAAATAAAACGCAGAGAGATAGATCTGCCACTAACAATCAGAGTAGTAGCACACTACACAGTAGTTTGTGTGCCACGGAGAGATAAAGAGGGGAAGAGATACATACATGCTGAGTATATATGTATACAATAACCCACAGTGACAACGGCAAATGTATTTTCTTCAAACGTGTTAAAAACCAAGCATTGAATTTCTTTAATTGAAAGATTTCATACATGTGAACACAGATTTTAGGTTTGTGTTGGCATAGGCATCTACAAGGTTACAACCGGATCTGTACTTATGGATTCTTTCACTTCACACCCTTTCAGGCTGCGTCAGATTGAATAAGAGGCCTTTTGAGAACTGTGATCTGCAAGTATCTCCACTTATGTTCAGTTGGACATTATCAGACTTGTCCTGAAGATACTCCTGAAGTTGTTTTGGTTATGTACAGTAGGTCACTGTAATGCTGAAAATGAATCACCAGTCTGAGGTGATATGAGCGCCCGGACAGGTTTCGTTCAAGGACGCGTTTCGCATTTAGCTTCATCCATCATTCTCTCAACCTAGACACAGTCCCGACTCAGTTCTCTCCCAGAAAGCGCTGCTGGAAAACATTCACAAAGTGTTCAATTTTTGTGTTTGTATACTAGAGAGTTTCCTTGTACTAAACCACACTATTGCACTGAATGGCATGTTATTTCAGTATGATGAACAGGGGTATCCTAGTTTATTTTGAGTCAGTTCAGCTTATACAATCCTGGAGCCATTTAGGTTGACCATTTGTGTTTTAATCCACATCTGAACATAGTCGCTTGTCATTTAAGTAACATTGGCCAAAAGCAACAATGCTTAGCTGGTTTAGGAATTAGTCTTTTTTAAAATGAAACTATATTTGTGAGCCATTTTTGAAAGATACACAATCAGTAGGAATTAATTGGCTCGGGGCTGATAGCCACAGACAGACTGGGGAAGTTGGAAAACATTTAGAGACACTAATGCATTTTTTGGTTTTGCTTTCGTTGTGGTTTTTTCATAGGATTTGTTTACAGTGAGGAAAAAGATAGAAAAACACCAGCGTTATCCTTTAAAGTTTTTGATTTACAAGTCTGTATGTGTGATTTAGCCTACATTTGGCATACATATTAGAAATATGTACTGGCAGTGGGGGAAAAAAAGGGTTTTCCGCTTTGAAATTCAGCGTGAATGGTGGGACCATTTTGACAGGTGTGTGCTTTTCTAAATGATGTCCAGTTTCATCTAGATCAAGAGACACATCAAGTACGATCAAAGGAAACCAGATGCATCTAAACTCAGCGTGTCACAAAAAAGGATGAATACACTCAGTATGTAAATGAATTATCTCTGCATTTCAGATTCAATCAATTATGTGAAAATGTATCGTAAATATAAACAGTAGCAAGATATATCAGTAGAGAGACTATGTGGGATTAGGAAAATAAAAATAAAGGGGATATTAGGGAGCTGTTATTCAAACTTTAGAGTGCGCCTGGCTGTATGTATAGTCTCTTGAATGTACTGTACAACTATGTCAGCGTGATCGGTGCTTGCACTAACATACAATACATTGCCACAGACAAGGTTCCCATAGAAACACATGCCTTTTTTTTCCAGACTTGCCATATAGCCCTACATTTCTTTGAAGACCACCGTTTCCCCCATCACCCTTCACGCCTGCCGTTTGATCCTCAAGGCAACCAGCAATACAGCACCCCCACACTTGTATTACAACATCCCCTCGTTCCCTCTTTAATTTCTTCCTCCCCATCACTCCTTCCCCCTCGTTTCCACCACCTCAACCCTCTGCTTGGTTATGATGGATGTCTACTACACGCGGTGTACGGCAGCCTGGAGGAAATATTCTGTCACGCATCATCATTATGCGCCCAAGGACGCCTGTGTTTAAGCCAGGGACCCTGGTGCTGTCATGTCCGTTGATTATTGTATAACAGATTGATTAACCCACGAGTGGAAGCAACCCTTTTCATCATGGTGGCAGGCAGCCACCACTCTCTGGGGTGTCGCTTTGTAAATATTTGTGTCTCTCTCACTCCACTTTGCATTAGACTTTTTATGCTATTGATTAACACACCCACAAAATCAATACCTTTAAGGTAATGCTGCTTTTATTCACACGTCACAGCTGGAGGGGGTGACAGCATTAATAGGTTTTCCAGTATAAGTTTGCATGTGGGGGAAAAGTGGACTGTGAGGAATTTCTGTAAACTGTGCATTATTTATGTGTATGGAAAGCATTGTTTATTCAAGCAAAGGGACAAATGCCACATGCAAAACTAACATTTTTGCATTTTTAGTTTAGTCTCAGCACACATAAAAATACAACCAGCAAAAGCCTGTTTGCTGAGGTTGCCTAAACACACAATAGAATATTTTCAATCACAATATTAGGTGAATAATTACTAAAATATTCTTAGTACATTTAAAGCAAATACATTCTAAATTCTGGAGTCAACAAATTGAGTATAATAAGTCAGGATTAAAGATTAAAGTGTTTGTTTATACACTGAAAAATCATACTATATCCAAAATATTTAACATGGTGAAATTTTAATCAGCTAGCAGGCACTGAGGAAGATTTGTTGTCGCTTGTTGCACGTCTGCGCTCCTGTGCCAGGATTGAAAAGGGAGGAGAAAAAGAGATTTCTTGGATTTAATCTGCTTCTAACTTTCTCTGAACGGATCATTAAACTGCTCGGCAAAGTCTGAGCGAGAGTCGCTCTCTATCTAATCTGCTGATTTGGCTCTTGGTGAGATTAAGGGTTATGGTTTAGAATGAAAGAGAGAGCTAGAGAGAGAATAGCTTGAAGAGATGAGATGACGGGAGAAGGGTGGATAGAGACAAGAAGAGGGAGGGAGCAAAGCGGAGTTGATTAGAAGAGGTGGAAGAGGGGAGCGAATTGTGCAGATGCATTGAGGAGAAAAAACAATAATAAACAAGGAAGAAAAAGGCTCGTTCTGTCTTGATTGTCAGGTGGAATCTGTAAGGTTGTGCTCATGCATTTAGAGCAATTTGAGGCAGGGTTTTGGTAATAATGGACCAGGCTTGTGGGTTAGTGGAGGTCGCAATGTCCCGCTCTCTTTTAATGAAGCTGTTGACAACACACTTACTCACAGCTCCCTTTCACACAGCTGAGATATGACTTCATTCTACAGGCTTAAACTGTCACGCGGCTTATATTGTTGTAAGCTTTGCACATCTTTCACATCGGAGGAGAGCAACACAGCTGCGGTTAGTAGTGAAGGTCGACAATAGATGGTGGGATTTCTTAAATGTTTTTTTTTTTTTTTTCCTTTGATTGGTGTCAGTGTCAGCGTGGTGATGGATTTCATTTTGATATCTAAACTGAGGGTAATTGATTACAACAACAATTCTCCGTGCTTTGTCACTGATCCCACATAGGCTGAACAGCTCAGTGCGGGTTTTAAGTTCACTCACCTCTTACATGCTTTGAAATCCACACAGAGTGATGAATGACTCTATTTTTCATGGGGGATCAGAGGGACTTTCTTTACACAAACGTACAGTAACATGGAGGGATATTCCTGGGGTTTCCTCCCCCTTGAGGATCTGTAGCTCTAAGAACCTGCAGTCAAGGGTCTTCTCCCCTTCCTCATTTGACAGCCCTATTTGTCTTGCCTGGTCAAGCCTATTCATTTTGCTCACAACTGCCATAAGCAGGCTACAGTACAGTACAGTAGTGGGTTTATTTATAGCTCAGATTCAAAGCTCAGTCTTCTGCCTGGCTAGCAGCACTTGCGTGCAGTACAGTGTAAATATAGCATCTCTTCTGTTTTGCCCCTCGCGTCTTTACATCATCTTTGTAATCTCTTCATTCTCTTTCTTTGCTTTACCCCCCGACACACTCTCTAATAGGCTCACTTGCATGTGTGTGCATACACACTCTAAACAACATGCACATCTGTACACACTCCGGTGCCGGTCCATACCCCGAAGCAGCACGGATATCTAATTGGGCTTTCCTTTTATATTTCCTGTCAGATACCTTATATACACATAATGTCAGTGGCTCCTCGTGCCTTTCCTCTTTTATCTAAACCCATGTGTATGTTTAAAGAACACACAATGTACTGTATCTTCTCTATCTGCGCAATATGCTGGATGTGCAAAATGCAGCATGCATGAAAACATGAATAATGGAAATCTGTAAGTTTTCTCCCCTATCTTTCTCCAGCATGGCTGTTTGAAGCGTGGCTAATATGAAGTGTTTTTAACCTGCAGGGCTAAGAGAGAGGAAAGCTCTAATGAGCTGGGATTGCTACTAAAGTGTGTGTTTTTTTGTGTGTGTGCCTGCAATCATAAATTTGCTTTGTGTGTGTTGTATGCGTGTCCATGATTTGTCTTGATGTGTGTGTGTGTGTGTGTGTGTGGAAGACAGTAGATCTCTCCCGCAGTGCTTAAGCATGACTGTTATGAGGAGGAAGACGAGTGTGTTTCCTCCAAGCTTTAGTCCCAAGTTTCATTAAGTCAGTATGGTAGAGCAGTGTTCATCTATTGTGAGTTTTTAATAACATTTTAATAACATTTCCCCACTTTAAAAAAAAGTTACACTTTCAAACATATCAAAACAGAATAAATAAGTAATAAATATCAAAATCACCGTATTTAAAACTGTTTAATATGCAGCTAGTTGCAGCTGACATAACACTCACGCTCACTGTTGTCATAGTACAACACGTTTTTTCCAGCTCTGGAGTTTTGCAGGAGCTCAGCAGTCAGAAAAAAAAGTGAGAGTCAGAGCAGCGATGGAAAGATTTGAGACAAAAAAAAAAAAAAAAAAAACAGCTCAAAGAAATGCTGAAACATCTCAGCTCTCAGCACAGATACGACTGAATCTGAGCCAACCGACAAAACTACCAACAGCTTAACAAACAAGGTTTTGGCTGCTTGTGAAAGATTGATATCCATCATTTGTCTGTGTGCATTCCTAAATTCATATTTGTGTTATGTGGCTCTCTCATTGCTGGTAAACATGAAAAGAAGACGAGACGTCCTGTCAGTGGAGTCAGACCTGCAGGTCGTTCTCTCTCTCCACATCAACAGCAGCTCACATGTCCCATTAAAATGCCTGCAAACTTTTTTTTTTTACATTTGTTTGAACATCTTAAATATAAACTAATTTTAATTGAAGAGAATGAAAGAAATACATTTAACACATTAAGTATTTCAGTAAGTATTTAATTGTATTCCTTGTTTATATTAAGTAAAATTATTTATCATAGATTTGCACAGTACTTTTTGGCTTTTATTATTATTATTATTACTTGGTGATTGAGAATGAGCTTATATTATATAACTTAATATAATAGAATATAATATTAAATTGTTGAAATCGATAAACTTCTGTGTACATAGGCTATGCAAGTTATATTGGTGGTTGGGTAGCTCAGGGTGACATGACAAAAAATTTCCTTTGAAGGGGTGCCGTGGTCTAAAAAAAAGTCTGGGAACCACTTTACCAGAGCTACATAGAGGGAAACAGAAGAAATGCAGGGAAAGAGAGGGAAGGACAATAAAGAAGCAGAAAAAAAAAAAAAAATATGAAGACAAAGGAAGAGTTTGAAAGCTCATACACACACCTGAACCCAGCCGGAGGGGCCCTTTCCTGGCAGCTGTGGCTGTAGTTGTAGCACACACACACACACACACACACACACACACACACACACACACACACACACACAAACTCTTCGGCCACACTGCTCAAACCCTCAACAAGCCGGGCCCCGTTCCACACCAGTGGCTAAAAAGACGGGGAGCGCAGCTGACACTTGTGCCGAGGAGAGGAAGAGCAAACGTAGCCAGCTCCCCCTCCTCTCTCTCCTCCCCTTCCAAGTGCTGCTGCTGCTGCTGCTGCTGCTTTTATAGTCCGAGCTCCTTCTGCAAGGGATTTAACATTTCATAGCAGTAATGCGTGGTCCTCTCCTGGGCTGAGAGTCACAGCACTGGTTTATTCATCAGACCTGACCAACTTAGCTGGAAGAGGACAGTCAGATTTTTAGGTCTAACAGAGAGAGACATTTATTTCCATGGTGTCTGTGATTTCAGTTATGTAAAAATCGTTGTCATGGTACAGTATGTTGGGAAGACAATGTCAGATTATCTCGGTTTTGTGTTTGAATAAACTGATGTGAAGAATCGGTTACTTGTTTGCTGCATAATCCGAGGTGCTGTGTGAAAATGCTTCATCTCACATCCCCTCTTATCTCTCACTTATCTGTTTTTATCCCTCCTAGTAGCAACTTCTCCGTCACCTTTTCGTTCTGTCTAGCTCCCTTCTGCATTTCCTCTTTTCCATCCTCTAATTAACGTTCCTCCTCCTCTCCCCTCGTTGTTTTTTTTTTTTTTTCTCCCTGCCTCCTCTGTCAGGAGGTGTACGGGGAGCTAGTGTTTTCTCATTAAGCTAGCAGGGAAACTGTAGAGCACAATACTCTAATGTCTGCCCAGATGCCCATTAGTCCAGCAGCTTGCCCCAACTGATGGGAACACAGATCAGAGGGCAGACAGTACAAGTCCCCACTGGCTCTGCCCGATAAAACATCCTGTTTCACTAGCAATGTCGGGATGGAGCAGTCGGCTGGTTGTGACGAAGCCACAAAAAGGCCTGATCCGAAGGGGTTACGGAGGGGTGGCAGATTGTTTTCTGTAGATTGTTAGGTCTACTGCTGTTACTCCAGCAGTGAAAAGCAAATGCATTAAATGCGCCCGTATTGCTGAAAATGATGTAGTTCTGCTTTTCTCACTCAGGAGTTTCCCATCCCTGAGTATCCCCACTGTGTTAATAATTTTAAGCTTCATATCATTTTTTCTAATTCCCGAAATGTTGATGTTTTTTTTTTGTAGAATTCAATGTGTTGTCTTGTGACAGAGCAGAGACGGAGGGCAGGAAGCGAGGGATGGATTGAAAGAGAGAGAGAGAGAGAGTACAGGCAAAGATCAGTGGGAGTTGGCAGGGTGAAAGGAAGTCAGCCGGGACCCCCAGAGCTGAGTGATTCATCACCAAATGAATAAACCACATAGACACTCATCCACACACACAGAACACTGACACACACCACCTAACACGCGCACACACACACACACACACACACACACACACACAGATGTGCACATGCAGACAGACACAGGTTACGTTATGGGTATGTCAGGACACATCACTGTCACAGCTTTGTCTCTGTCCGTCTCTGAGAAGAGAGGACGAGCCTAAATCGGAGACAAATCACACGGTTTGTTTTTCACTGTTGGTGTCTGTAATTGGTTCATTTCTTTGCTGCGCATCTTTCTCAACATGCGTATGGTCACGTAGGACTTAGAGTATAGTCGCTTTTGTTCACACGTGGACGTCGAAGGAACGAAAAGGAAGGTTTTACCATTTTTAGTTGAAGTTTCATGCATTTGTTGACAACAGATTGATGATTTTACTCGTTGGACATTTGTGTACTTTTCCTGCTGTCACAATCAGATCAGATATCTTCAGTCTATTTTGTGCTATATCATGTTCCCGATGTTGAGATATAGTTGTCGTGGCTGTGAGAAAAAACAGAAGACAGGTGACATCAATCCTGCTAAAAGGTTTTGATCACAACAAGATGAAAACAAAGAAACAAACAAACAAAAACCCCCCCCCCCACCAGCAGTATAGGGTGAGGTCTGCTGCATGCTGTGTAATTGGAGGCACATATTCTGTAGGTACATGCACTTATGAGCAAACAGCATCACTCGCTCGAACCATTTATATTTGTGATGATCTGTGTAAGAAGAGATTGTTATTGATCCTTCTCTACGCCTCTGTGTGTGTGTGTGTGTGTGTGTGTGTGTGTGTGTGTGTTTGAAAGGCCTTGTGTAATGAGTCATGCATCTAATTGTAGTTCTCCTGAGAAAAAGCTTTCGAGACCTTTCTGTTGATTTGTGACAAGTGCAGCGTACAGTGGTCATGTGTGACACAACGCTAAGTATCGGGGGAGTTGTCGCCATTTTGAGCATCATCTCATTCAAGTACTAAACCAACATGTACCAGTTTTGCATCATAAAACATAGGTGCCCTCTGCTGTTTATTACAGCCTGGAAGCAATGAAGTCCCATGTCTGAAACACCACATCTTCCGTCCTTTCCTAAGCCCATAAACTCTATTAGCCAGATTAGCTATATACTGTATTAGACAGCCTCTTCTAGCAACCCTGCTTTGTGTGCATGGTTGGGTCAGATGTACTGTACAGAAGTGCCCGAGGCTGACTTGACTCTTCACTGAGACCAGCCTCGGTGACACTATAGAGCACTGACGGAAGCTAAAAAAACATGAATACTCAGTGAACCAGAAACGCAGCTTGTGTGCCGCGTTAAGCACGCGCATCATCTGATTGTCTAACGTTAATGAACTGAATTACATTAACATAGCAAATAGGACGCATTTCGGCACACGCACACCAATTCTCAGACAGTCTGAAGGATCCTCAGACTTTATAGAATTTATTATCATTTCATTTATTCTATAATACAATGTAGTTTAACATTAGCAACACAGAGCAATTGTTTTTAATGGTAATAAACAAATATCACATGAACCACCGGTCACATGGTTACAATGCAGTTAGGTTGAACATTAGAAGTTAGCCAGCCATCACAGCAGCATTGTCAAGCAATGAGAAACAAAATGTTCCTCATAGAAATGTAAGGCAACTCTTATGTATTATGAGAACACAGCCGATGAGCAAAATCATCCAAATTAGTCAGTATATATCTATTATCGGTCATCTATCTATCTCAGCCGTAGTCTTAAAGAAGTGCTGCTAGTTGACCCCCTGAAGACCAGTAAAACTTCTGCGTGTGTGACTAATATTATTTCTCAGCAACAAACACACAGTATCAGCATTTCCCAGCACTTTGCCCTGCAACAAAAATCACGAATGCCATAACATATTGCATTGTTAGGACATGCTGACTTGCATTGTTGAAAATGAAGGGTGGTGTGCAATGGAGAATGAACTTTGAACTGCAATAATCCTTCTCTTGAAAATAAGTGTGTAATAATACAGCAAAAATATATACTCTTTTTTTTGTAGCTTTACCTAATTTTGTGAGTCAAGTCAAGTCAATTTTATTTGTATAGCCCAATATCACAGATCATAAATTTGCCTCAGAGGGCTTTACAATCTGAACAGCAATACAACATCCTCTGTTCTTAGACCCTTGATTCGAATAAGGAAAAACTCCCTAAAAAAAACCCTTTAACAGAGGTAAAAATGAAAGAAACCTCAGGTAAAGCAACAGAGGAGAGATCTCTCTCTAAAGACGGACAGACGTGCGATAGATGTGCAGGATGTGTGGATCTGCTCAATGACAGAAATGCAGCTTGATCACTGTGATTATTATTTTAGAGCAATGACAACACACATCAAAGTCTTATCTAAGTTCTTTCTTTGTAGTTTAATCTAAAGCACAGATGCAGGTGTACTGTAGCAGATACAGATTGTTATATTGAGTGTTATTCAGTTTCATTTTCATGCCCACAAAAACAGTTTATTGATCCTTTGTATGTTCATATGTCTGTATGCGTGTGTGTGTGTGTGTGTGTGTGTGTGTGTGTGTGTGTGTGTGTGTGTGTGTGGAGTGGGCTGTATAATGACAGTCATGCATCTAATTACAGTGCCTCAGGGCGTTTGAAACCTTTCTGGTTATTTGAAACAAGCTCAGTGGGAGAGTGTTTGACACACACTCAACACAGATTTATGATGAAACGGTTCGTTTAAAAATATATTGAACTTCTGCAACCATGGAGACAATAGCATTCAGCGATTTTGCTCCCATTCATTCTCACTCCTGTTCTTCCTCGACCCCTCGTCAGCCTCTTCTTTCTCACACACACACACATACACACACACACGGACAAACACGCAGAGGAGGAAAAGAAGCAGAAACACATCGGCGCTCGCTACGTCAAACACAGATACACATGCTTAACGCACACATTTTTGGCGGCGAACCAGTTCAAATCTGCAAATACCATCACACGTAAAAACCTTTCTACCCAAACACCGGCGATGTAGTTAACCCCTTCAACAGGTTCTCTGTTGCCATGGCAACGTGCTGCAGGCTGACCGAGCGGGATGTGAGTGAAAAACCCATTTCCTTGGTGACCAGTGGAGACATGCAGAAAACATCAAATGGCGTGCACGTGTGCGTGCGTACGCGTGGTTGTGCGCAGAAATCTAGAGTATTGTTGGTGTGTATGTAAAAACCTGTAAAGAACTCATCAGTGTACTTGCCACCCTGCTCTGTATCTCATCTTTCCCACCAATGATGAAACAGATTGTAAGTAAAGGGTGGGATCGCTCCTCAGTGATTGACATGACTCTTTGTTCTGTGAAAGCAATTGACACACACACATACACATACACATACGTATTCACACAAACACAGGCATAGTTCCCCTTGTTCCCCCTAATGACTGCAGCCATCATTATCTACCAGCGGTTTGTGGCTGTGTGCGGGAATGTGGAGACATGAAAAGAGAACAGTCTCACGCTCATTCTGCATCTCTGTGGATGAGCTGATGCGAGGAGAGTCAGAGAGAGAGAGAGAGAGAGAGAGTCATGAGCCAGTTCCCTCTGCATTCTTTCTCTCCCATGAATCTGCCCACGCGCTGCTTTCCACCCACATCATCGCAGCAGTGATGGAACTTTTTCTACCTCCTCCCTCGCTCGTTTTTTTTTTTTTTTTTTTTTTCTCACTCCCTGCTCCTTTTTCTCCCTCCTATTCACATGTTCTCTCCCCTCTCTCTCTATCTGTCACGCTTCCTTCCGCAATTTCTGTCTCCCCTTTCTCTTCATTTGTCATTCCTGAACTCTGCTTTCGTCTTCCTTCCAGTTTTATTTTTTTCTTTATTTCTATCCCTCCATCCCACCCTCGCGCTGTCTTGTCTGACGGAGAGCACATTTTAAATAATTTCTTCGCCCGTGTGTGTGTGTCAGCCATGTGCCTCCACTACATCAAAACTCTGGAGACCGCATATGAGGTTTTAAGAGTTTCCACTGTCATGGTAATGTTGTCAAAGTGTCTTTATGTTTGATGGTTGTCTAGTAAAGCGCCCCTTGCTAAATTTGATCTAAGATTAGAAGGAAAGATGGAACAGGATATGCAATTATTGTTTTGTGACTGTAGCAGCAAAGAGTGATACACTTAATTCAACTGGGTTATTTGGTTGCTCTGGATTCTTTGTAAAGTAGCTCAACCTACGATACAATACCACTGCTTCCCTGTATTATTCAACATGTCCATTCCACCATCAGAGTTATAGCATCATCTTCAGGGGCAGGTGAATGAGAGGAGAACAGTTTTACATCACAGCCAGTAGAGGTGCCTCATCAAAGGCCTTCTGGCCTGGCCTGCTCCCCTGAGGCATTGCCATCGTACACGAGACACATCAAACACATGAAAGAAGAACCTTCAGAGTCACTCTCCTTTGCCTCCATCACAGCAGTCCGCATTTATCATCACACCTGACCAGCAGTTATTTCCTATGATGCTTTAGTTCAGAAGCTTACTGAAATTGCCTTCAATTCTTTTTGTTTTATTCGTTCTCATTGCTGATCTGTTTTTCCATCTGCCGTTAGCCACAAAATCATATTTAAATGTAGCAATAGCTTTAAGTTTTGATAGGATCAGTAACTTGAATATTCTCCTTAGCAGCTTAACCTCATTTGAATCCGAGGAGCCTTTCGCATAGGAAAAACATCACACTTATTTCATTCTTTGGCTACATTTTAGTACTAATGCTGTTTCCTTAGCAGTACAGATTTATATTTTCCATGCTATTACCCCTCGGGAAAAAAAGATAACAGTGCCTTTACATTTCAGCCACGCAGCAAATTCTTTCTATGCTCCATACCATATTCTCACCTGCAGTGTGCTTTCCCAGCGCCAGCTGTAGCAGACAGTATGTGCGAGGGGGGGGGGGGGGGGACAGCGATGCAGCCATCTTGGAGGCAGTGGTGCATGCCAATGTCTGCCTGATGAGTTCACAGAGGAAGTAGTTCATCTTCCTCTACTGTTATTTTATTCATTGCTGCCTGTTGGAGAAGGGAACAGACACACACACGCTGAATACAGTACAGGCACGCATATACAGTACAAAGGCAATCAGGTAGGCAGAAGTACATAGATGTTTTTGTGACAATGCTTTCCTTCTCATCTTCTTTCCTTTTCTCTTGTCTCTTAACCTCTTATTCTTCATTGTTTTAGTCTTATAATGGTTATTCTTGTTTATCTACTGTATATACCCACTATTTATGTGGCATGTCACTTAGGCTCATTACAGTTGCCTGAGGCTTTTAAACACATCTTTAAATAGTAGGTCTGAAGTCTTCAGAGGATTAAATGGGGATATAAGAACCCTGGCAGCCTGCGGTGGTGCATTTCTGCTTTGTGTTTGTCTTTTGTTTTGTCAATTTGTCATGAACTGCTTTGGCCTACTTGTGGCCGGGGGGAATTAGGAGTGAACGCTTGGGCAGTTGCTGTTGAGGATTTCCGGATTTTCTCACTTGAGTAAACAGTAGTACATTTCAAACACACACGTGTACACAAACGGAAACGCACGCCCATGCAGTAAATAGTAGCGAGCACAAAGGGGCAGAGGAGTACTGCCTTCGGGCCCTGGAGGTGTAGTTATTTCAATGTTGACTCTTGGTCTTTGTATGACACGTTGCTTCGTGAGAGGTTGTTGGTTCACTGGGAAAGAAAAGAAGCCATTGGGCATTGTAGAGTTGAGAGAGAAGGTAAGAAAGGAGAAAGCGTGTGGTGTTCTGTAACTGCCTGGTAGCCCATGCTTACCGGAGCTCAACAACACTCATTAAACTCAGCTGCCTGTGCTGTAAAAGTTTGGGAGATCTAAACTGAAAAAGACTCCTATCCCTCCCCCTGCAGGCCAAAACAACCTCTGTATAAGACTTTATGTCCCTGGCTTCTTCCTGAGATGAAAATAAGATTTGATTTGCCTGCACTGTGGTGTAGCAAGACTAGTCTCTGGCCATTTTTCAGGGTGATAATCTGCAGTGTACTGTGCTGTTAGGTGAAAGAAGTTGTTCATAAATAAATAAATTATGACAACAATCTCAACAATCTTTGGGGTTTCTTGGTATTGAATGATTCATAGGAACATCACATTATAAACATTAACATTTAAAAGAATAAAAATACTTCTACAAATATCTTTTTATACATATAAACAAAAGCTATTCTTGCTTAGGATGGTCTCTTTCTCATCATGCTCACGGAGCAAATAGCTTCATCATACCCAACCAGAAATTAAAAACAACTACAGATTTCCAAAGTTTACATTCCAGTGATTTGTTTGTATGTTGCACTAGTTCCCCATCTGTTACTCCAGTTTAACTTCACATTTCATGATCCAATGCTGCTGAATACCTGTAGCAAAACCTGAATGTAAAAACATAGAGTAGACTGGCTTTACAAAGTTCTACTTTCATCCAGTCGTTGCATAAATTTGTACTGTCGCCAACTTTCCATTTAATTTCTACTTTGATTCCCATACGATTTTGTCAGTTCATAATGATTTGTTCATAGTATGTCCTGCAACACTTGCTGAAGTATAAATAAGTATGCAAATGAACTAGTCAATATTGCACACGGTGTGTACATTTTGAAGTAATCCTTCTTAATATTTAAATCAATATATTGGTGTAGACAGTAATCCAAAGTCAAAAATGTGGCTTGAGGAGCTGTTGCTTCATTGATTCCTGTATGGAAATGTACTTTTCTTATTCACAGGGAGGTCAGAGGTCATGGTCTGCTTTTGTACATAAAATTGTAACTGTTTTATTCTTTAAAGGTTCATTAATATCTAAATGAAAGAGACATATATGAACCTCCTGTTAATGATTGCTGAGAGACATGACCTGACACATGTTGAACAGCTGTATATTATGCATCCATTTAAGTGTGTAAAGCAGTGTAGTTTTCTAAGGAGAGTGAGTGTGTGCGCGTGGTGGACAGTGACATCATTGTGTTGTGATGTTTTCCACAGAGGCCACTATGCTTAGCCGTGAGGGATCATGTGTGTGTGTGCTGACTGTCCATCAGTGACACATCAGGGCTGAATATGTTTCTCTCTTCCCCGCTTCCTCTCATATACACACACCAGCGTTTTTTCTGTCTTCCTCACATACAGTCTTGTAAACTCTCTGGAGGTGGCTAACACTAGTTGATTTATTTATGAGGTGCGGTTCAATACTGGTTTTAGGACAGTTTTTTTAAACTTCTTTTTATTGGAATTTTGCAGTTTATAATTCACAGAATCAACCCCCATCCCTCCAAATCATATCATCTTCCCTAGATGACCAAAACAGTGACATCAAGCACAAATAAATACATAAAAGACATACGACAACCTCATTTAGATGGAGACAAATGAGAGAATAAATAAATAAAAATGAAATCTTTATAAAATAACTCTTAGTTGGATTACTACAGTGCTGCTCCAAACCAAGAAAAAATTAGGTTATGAACTCTCCCAGTCTGTTATTTATGTTAGGTTGTCATAGTAGGTAAGAAAAGGCCTCCAGACTCTTTCAAATTTATTTGTATTTCCCTTCAGTGTGTAATAACCCAGCCCGTAGGCCATGACAAAAACAGCAAAAAATACAAAATACCAATAAATACTATACTTTGTGACATCAGTAGCGTTGATGTGGATGTGTGTGGATAGTGTAGGGTAAGGTGTTATGGAGTAAAAATATAACAAAGGCGAAGCAAAGCAAAAGGTTGTAGGCGCTGGCAGGGAAGAGAGAGAGAAGCCAGGCTGGAAGCTGGGACTGTTATATCCTGTAGAGCACTGGGCCCAGGTGCTCCAGATCTGGTTGGATAGTGCAATCAGCTCCTCTGGCACCTCAAAGACAACATGGGTAGACACAGTAAACTGACACATCACACACACACACACAAGCAGACAGGGGCCGTCACAAATGGAAATGAAAACATAATCTCTCTAAGCCATCTTGAATGGGATTGTGGCACCGATCTCCTCCGGTTGAGGAGGACGAGACGTCGAGCTGACAGAGTGGTAAAGGCCACCACGTTACACGTTTCAGTCCACCACACCGTGTCCTCAGGCCTCAATCCAACCAGGACAATAATAGGAAGAGGTTTGATTGTCATATGATACACGTCGGTAAGGGATTCAAAGACATTCTTCCGGTAAGTCTGAAAGCTTGAGCATGACCAAAACATGTGCAACCAGGTTGCAGTGGTGGATTTACACAGGAAGGATGAGTGTTTGGGTATATCCTTGCCAGTTTTTCCTTAGTTAGATGGAGATGGTGAACTAGCACAAGGAGAGGAGGAGTGTTCTAGGTCAAGAATTGAAGCCAACTGCTCCTCTGCCAAAGACAGGCCTAGATCTGGTTCCCAGATTGTCCTTAGGTTGTTCAGAGATTGCGGGTGGATAGTAGATCTGTTTTTTAAGGTTGCCTCATATAGTCTATTCTTATTGACAGCATTTGCAATCTCTATTAATATTACATTTTGACATCCTGACAGATATGCATCCCCAGAGGATAGCAGCATAATAAAGTTTTCTGCTTCACCAAAACATTCTCATTACTTTTATCTTATCTTTGACAGGAAGACAGGGATTGTTTCTGCTGAAATGGTGGCAGATTTGAGACTTTTTTTTTTTTATCCTTGTGTGTCCTGAGTGCATGAATCAGAACCAAATTTGTTCAGAGTGTTTACCCAGAGCTCAGAGGTAGCTGTGATTTACTCTTTGATCTAACAGGTCAGGCTGGGCAAAAAGTATCTTGCTCAGGTGACAAGAGAAATACTGCAAGTCCTCTCTCCTGCTGTATCTCAACCAGCACCACAAAAAAAAATCAATCAAATCAATTTTGTGTAATAAATTATATCGCACTAAATTAGAACGGCTTTCGGGTAAGAGTCTAAGATTTCAGATTGCGGAAGAGATGCCAAGCATGTAAGAGAATTATAAATAGACTGGGTGAATTGATTAGCATTATGTAATGCTTATTCAGTCGTGCATCCAGAGATCTCCTTTATGTGGTTTCCTTACATGTAATTTAGAATGGGTACTTTGCTCCCTTTTAAATTATTCAGGCACACACACGGGCACACGAAGAACCCACATACACACACACACACACACACACACACACTCACAGGAGAACCGTGATAGGTGATGCAGTCGCAAAGAGTCATTGGTGATGACTGTCATTTGCGGCCCCATGGGTGGCTCAGTGGTCAGAGATTGTGATGTAACAGAGGAAGACTATTATTGTGATCTGCTCAATTATTCATCTATGGATGAACTCAATACCCAGAGCAAGAGAGAGAGAGAGAGAACTTTGGGCCGGCATGAAGCAGAGCTGTCATATGCTCAAGCAAAGATAAAATATCGATCCATATTTTAATGCGACTCTCTCATAAATTAAAAGGCAACAAGTCATTTTGTTAAGCAGCTTTAAATGTCATTGGATGCAGTGTAATAAAGACTGTTTTTGATTGTATCCAGTCTGTAAGAATTGCTTCCATCAGACAAGATACCACACAACAGCCCTTACAAAAGGCCTTGTGAACATCAGTCGTTACATTTCCAGATTGTGAAAGGGTACCATCTCTTGATTGCGCCTCCATTGTCAGGCATGCCAGAGCTTATCTCACCTGGAGATAGCCTCACCAATCAGCCAAGCCTCTGCTGCTCGGATCTTTTTTATTTTAAACGAACTCCAGCCGCACACAGCTTCGTGTTGTCTCTACACCTCACCCCCACCATCACCTCAAGCACCTTTTCACTTAGTGGATTTCTGCATTATAACTTCATGAACATCCCTAAAAAAAAAAACGAGGAGCAGTCATGAGTGTAACTGCCAGAGAAGGCATTTTTATCCCATGTAGTGTTTACATACCAGCAGAACCACCTTTGATGGGATTAGAATCACTAAAGATGTGCTTTAGCTGGCCTGGGAAGCTGCTAGCAGGGAGAATGTGCAGGGATTTATGCATTTTTGATGCAGCGTGGGGAGGAGTGGAACTCTGAAAAGGCTGCATGACCTACTTAGAGAGCCGTGGAATTCAGACGACTCGTCATGTCACAAAAAGAGAAAAATCTTTCTCATTCTCTGTATGTGTGTGTCAGAGAGATGTATGCAAAGCGTGCTCTTGTGCATGTTCTTTTCTGCCTGCTGGTGTTTGTGTGAGTGGGACATGACACACACACACACACACGCAGAAAATTCACCAGTGTTTCTTTTCCTTCCTTTCTCATTTTACTTTGCATTAGTGTGTGTATGCTGCTGCTCCACGGGCTGCGTCTTATTTTAAGCCTTTCGGTCTGTTTTATTTAAAAGCTTCTGTAATGAAGAGCCTTCTGACATCCTGCAACACTTCTGTCCACAATCCACTGAGATGGCATCTGGCTGTGCTGTAGATATGTGCGCGCACGCACACACACACACACACACACACACACACAAACCTCCACATTCACTTTTATCCACACAAGTACCGGACTAACAACGGCTTTTCCCTCTGTCCCCATCTGAGAGAGAAAAAAAAATGCAATTTTCTTTGCGACATGGCCTTGTACACAAATTAATTTTCCTTTGCAGTCTAGCCCCCTCTCTCCCTCCTCCCTCCATCACCACCTCTCTCTCTCTCTCTCTCTCTCCCTCTCTTTCTCGGTAGCTATGGCAACACAGTGTTGTACGTCAGCCTCTCAAACGAGACGGTATTGTCCGATTGCTCGGGCTGTCACATTCCTGCTTTATCGTCACCCTGTGGGGACGAGAGAGTGAGAGAGAGAGAGGGAGACTGTCTCGCTTCCATGTCTTTCCAGTCACCTCAATACAGGCCAGTCAATAAGCGATTCATTAGAAACGACAAGCACTCACAGTCAA
The DNA here is from genome assembly GCF_910596095.1 of Thunnus maccoyii. Taxonomy (NCBI): domain Eukaryota; kingdom Metazoa; phylum Chordata; class Actinopteri; order Scombriformes; family Scombridae; genus Thunnus; species Thunnus maccoyii. The sequence continues at coordinate 18,394,218 of NC_056547.1, forward strand.
TGCCTTCAACTGGAGTGTTTATTTGGCCCGGAAATTAGCTATTGTGAGACAAGAGTCGACCACCTGGTTGGATAGTGCGTGTGTGTGTGTGTCCGTGTGTGTGTGTCCATGTGTGTGGTGTGTTTGTAGCTCGTGATGATTGATGATTGTTTGTGGACACTGTTGGCATGGCCCCCAGCCTGGTTAAATATGTGCTGGTTGATGTATCCCAGGGTGCATGGTGTGTATGTGTGTGTGTGTGTGTGTGTGTGTGTGTGTGTGTGTGTGTGCATGTACCAGTGACCGTGGAACTCCCAGTTGATGTGGAGCACTGCTACTCCAGAGCAGGCAAAAGAGTAATGATTATAAGAATATAAAATTGTCAGGAGATTTAAAGTTGGTCAGAAGCTTCATAAATCAAAGCAACAGGTCCAATTTATGAAATAATATGTTTTTTTTAGTGTTGGTATAAAACTGTTAATGCATTTAGCATAAGTTGGCAATAAAACACAGACAGATTTAGCAATTTCACCCCTCTTGATAGAAATAAATCACAGTACTACCCATCCTGTATAGTACACATTCCCCTTTAACTTTAATTTCACTTCGATGTCATCATCCATTTACCTTCAAACAGCTAATCTGCAAGCCTTTGTGCTCTCCTGCCACCGACTATTTAATCAATTTCCAGCTAATATTAATGATAAGCACATTTGCTCGCCATGTTATGTCAGTCCACTCTTTCAAAACATCCTTTAAAAAAAAAATACGGTTAGGTGATTAACTAAGAAATTAATTGGATTGAGCAGAAAACTGCAACGCTAACATCCAGAAAAGATGTGTTAATGATGCAATCCTTACAGCCATGACCCTTAATAACTTTAAGCCTCCTGCAGCCGAGAGATGAGAGGAGAGAGAGAGAGAAGAGGGATGAATGAGAGGTGGGAAGTGATAGGGGAGAAAGAGAGAGAGCAGTGGGCAACCGAGGGGAGACGCAAGTAACTGCGAGACAGAGAAAGAGTGTGTGGAGGAGAGGGAAAGAATGATGATGTTGACGAAATAGAGAAAGAAATAGTGGACGGAGGGAGAGAGAGGAAAGAGAGGTTTAGAGAATGAAGAAGAGGTTCGAAATCCAAACAGAGACGATAGGTCAGGATTCCTGGGAGGCGGCGTTCTGCTGTAACAAGATTGATGTGCGTGGACAGAAGAATCCCAAGGCTCTAGAGAGGGACAGCCTGAACTGTGCTCTGCTCTATCCTGCTTTCTACACACATACACACACACACACACGTGCGTATAAACTCAAACAGACCCACACCGCACCCACTCATCCAATATGACAGGCAGTTTTTTTAATCCAGTTCCTCTGTCCACCATGCCTACACTTCCCAGACTCCCATCTGTCTTGTGTGGAGGAAAAAGAAAAAAGAAAAAGAAAAAAAGACAGGTGCTGCTTTCCTGTCCGCCTCGTCATAAAAGTTGTCGATAGCTGGTCCTTTTAATTCGGAGAAGGATGAGTAATCCGCCAGTGTTTGTCCTTTAAGACCTGACTAAATGTCACCGGCAATATGTGCCTTTTTCCACTCTCTAAATGGCCGTTATTAGATAACCAATAGTAGAAAGGACTACCGGCAATGTCATCACACAAGCACAAACGTGACTTGTGTGATGATGATGGTGGGAAAAGTGCCCTTTAAAAACTTCATCTGAATTTAAAATAACTTCCCATCATGAGTTACATGTTAGAACTTAATGAAAGCATCACAACACACTGACTGACAGGTGCAGCAAAACAAAGCAAATCATCATTTAGCTGTGACCATGATTCGTCTCCAACCTTGGTGAGGAGATTCACAGGTTATATTATGCAATTTCAAAATTAGTTTACTAGTCATGGGTAGTACTATTCAGCTGGTTATGTAATATCATTTTTTGGCTCTGGAGGAGCTTTGTTATGTCTGAGAACAATAACCTTGATGATATTACTAGGGTTTCCTCAGCTCGGGCTGGAGACAACACATTTGTAACGGTAAGGCTGCATAACAAGCTGGAGGTGTGGATTCTGAAAGACGTGGGAGCTTATCGTGCAGGGAGGGTGTAGTGAAATAAGCTATCAAGTTGCATCAGGGGAACTGTAAGATCCAGCTTTTTTCCGGCTCGATCCAACCATCCTCAACTTTATGGGAGAACACGGCTAAATTGCTGGAGTAGTTGTTGGAAAATCATCATTCCATGCCCCTCAGCCTCTACTCTGTTTGGCAAATGAGCTGATACAAGCCATCATTGTCTAGTTTCTGTTTATATCTACTGTAATATAAAACGGTTTTACATCTCCCTTAACCTGGATGTGACTGATGGCCTCCATGCTTGCAGACGGCATTATATGAAGTAAACAGGCGGGAAAGGGCTTATAAAAAAGTAGAGGCAGGGGCTTTTAAATGTGAATTCTTTGAAAGCGCAGGTCAGCAAGACATTCATGCAGTGGAGAGTCTTCATAAAAAATGAGGAGGGAGGGGAAGAAGGAGAAAGATGGATCGTGTTGCAACTTTCACATGGTTGTCTATAAAGCGTTAATATCCCCGATTGACAAGAAATATATGAGGAGTTTTATGTGCTGCCTTATTATTCCGTTTAAAGGCTGCTTCAGCTGTGGAAAACTTGAACATAATCTACCAAGTATCTTGAAGGGTAGCAATTTTTCGTTTTGAGTTCATTTGAGGTCGTGCTGTCAGTGATAAAACAGGAAAAAAAAATGCCTTGAGTCAAAATCGACTGCGGTGCATTTTGTAGCTGTGCATTAGCAGCAGATATCTCTCCAGATCAGGAGGAGTGAGGAGGAATTACAAACAGAATTGCAGAAATGCCTCTCTCTGACTCCTATTGTAGTAACCCTGAACACCTGCATATGACTAAACTGACTGTTAGCCCAATGCTACACTCAGTTACTACTGTACTATTAACCAGAATGATGCTCCTTTGTCCCACTTCTTTTTCCTTCCCTGCTTTACTGGATTCATCCATGGGAGAGAGTGGAGGACCTTCAGGGCCAAGAAAACAATTAACTTGATAATGGGCTTTCTCCCTCTCTCCTTCTTCTTCCCACTCACTGTCCACATCCCCTCTCTCCCAGTTTTTATCATTTGTTAGTAAGCAGATACACCAGCTGGGGCACCTCTGTGATTGCTAAGAGCATTTTTATAAGTAAAAAAAAATCCATGACATTTATTGGACTTGTGTGTTTTATTACGCTATGTTATTAAATTACGTTGGGCAGGTATGAAAATGACCTTCCTCTTCTCAGGCCAGAGTTATCGTTCATGGATTCAAAGTCTTAAAATTGTCCAATGAAGGTACATTGACTTTTCTTGCTCTGCGAGGTAAAATGTAATCTTAATTTAAAGGAATAGTTTGACATTTTGGGAAATATTTTGGAGTCTCTGCTGGTTGCCTGGCAACCTCATAGTGACAACAAGACTCCAGAAAGTCACTACACCTGACCAAGAAACATTCCAGCACCTGTAAAACCAACACTTGTCATTTTTACTCTTTGGTTTTTGTGTGGATTAAACAAACAAGCTAATGTGTTAATCAGTGAGCTTTAAAGGTGCTGGTAGTTGGATGTTTTTATCTTTGTGCTAAGCCAGGCTAGCTGTTAAGCTAACTGTCTGCTGCTTGATATTTAATGGCCAGATGTGACAGTGTTATCAATCTTCTTATCTAAGTCTATTCAAGAAAACTAGTCCTTTAAAAATGTAGAATACCTTGAGGTATTTCTTTAATAATGTGCTTAAATCTGACAATAACATGCCTTGTTGAAGCCCTCTAAATTGCTGCACACATTGACAGTTCTTGAATCAAAACAAGTTGGCCTTGTGCTAACATTTGTTTGCCCAGTTAAAAAAAACAACACAGCTAATCAGAGCTATTTCTGCAGAATCAACATGGCAAGTTAACTGCTCCTCCGAACCACTACCGCAGCTTCTGTGTCGACCAAAAATGACACTTAGGGAATGGATATGACAGTCACTACTGATCGGACAAAAAAACACCTTGTCCTGGACAGAAAACAGCTAACACAATATCAGAAATATGAAGTGGAAAGGAAGTTGTTTCGGTTGTTTAGTTACCTCCACTCCTCTCCTCTCCTCCCCTCCGTCCCGTGTATCCTCAGGGACCGATTGGCTCGATTCAGTGGGATTACAGTTTGGTCTGTCCCCCTCTCTGGTTAGTGCGACATGTTCCAGCTGTTGTCAGGCCTTGTCAAAAGCACAACAACCTGTAATAGGCTTAACACAGCGGCTGCTTCCTGCACAGCACAGATTGCTAATAAAGGTGCAATGTGTTCGCTGTGATTTTAGCACCACTGGCCAATTTGAGCTCATCTGGGATTCGTGAGTCAGCCTATGAGTGTGTTAATGTGTGTGTATTTGTTTAAGATTGTGTTTTGGCACATCTTTACTTGTTGATAATTTGTATACTGTAAGTGTGTGTGTGTGTGTGTTTGAGAATAAGCATGTGCACAGGGGAGAATTTTTGTGTGTGTGTGTGAGTGTGTGGAGGGGGGGGGGACACAGAAAGAGAAAGAGAGAAAGAGACTTGTCACCACCGAAGAGGCTTCCAACGTGCCATCATGGTTATCCTGGTGGCCATCTGAGCTCTCCAGAAAGCGAGATAGATTGAGTGAAATAACAAGAGCCAGACTGCAGGGAGAGAGGGGGAGAGAGGAGGAGATGGAGGGCAAACAGCCATCAGCTTGAGCAGCCTAGTCAGTCTGTCGCGGTGGATTTTAAAGGCCAGTCTCTCCCCAGACAAGAAGTGGGTTCCCCAAAGTTTTTTTTTTTTTTCCCTTTGTGTTGCAGGCATGCAATGTGAAGAGAATGGATTGAAAAAAAAAACCCCAACTCCTCACTCCTTCCTGCTCTCAATTTTACTTCATCCACTCTCACTCAATCAATGTGTACTCTCTTCGAATACTCCGGAGCCCGCTGTCTAAATGTTACCACAAGGAGCCTTGATGCTTGCTGCATACACAACTCAGCTTCATCCTCTCCTTGTCTTCCTCCATTTTTCTCCTTATTTTTGTTTTCCCCAGTATCTCAGCTTTGGGTATTGCTTTTTACACAGGCTCCTTAAGTCTGAATTACCTGTCAGCCATGTCTCGGTGGTCATTTAGAAAGAGAAAGAAAAAGGCATGGTGGGTTATGGGATATGTTACACCAGAGTGGACCCCTCAATTGCCTAAGAGCTCAATGATGGGGAACAAATAGCTCAAGCTTCTTGTGTGTGTGTGTATGGAGGGTAGCAGGCAAAGAGGAGGCTGTTTGAGAAGTTTAGTCAGCAGTGAGGAGCGTTGACCTTAACTGACAGATGAATGACCCCAATGAACTCAAGGATGCTCTTCCTATCAAATTTTTGATACACTATTTGGATAATCCAGATGTTACAGTTGCACTGCTTTTACATTGAAATAGCAAAACTTTACCAAACTGCGGTAGACTGATTCACATGCACTACAGCCCCCCCCCCTCCTCCTTCCTCTTGTGAGAGTAGTTGGTATTGACAGCCATGACAGAGTTTAGAGGATTAGTCGGGTTTGTACATGGGGAAATAGATAATCTCCTTTAGATCTGACCTATTGGCTGCACCCTGCTAACTCTATAGGGCTTCATAATGCCAAGCATATGTTTTAGCAATTGTTGGATTCAGCCTGGCTCACATTTCCTCTCCTGGCTTGGAGATGTGGAAGTAATTCAATGAGGAGCGCATGCAGGATGCAGATGCAGCTGTTAGAAGAGACCAGCCTTTTTTTTTTTGCATCTGCTCTGCACTGCTGCTGCGCAGACCAAAACCATCAAGGAATAATTTTGAAAATATAGAGTATGAAAGGCAGGATGGATGTGTGAATGTATAACAGTGGATGCCTTGAAAGGGCACTTCCGCAGTGACATCTTTATGTTGACAGTGCAAAACCGTACAGTGCAGCATTGCAGTGTGTACAGTTGAACGGGTTTATATAGCTCCTGGAAGTGTTGTCGCATGTTATTAGTGTGTGAGTGAGTGTGTGTGTGGGTGTGTGTGTGTGTGTGTGTGTGTGAAAGCCATTTAAAGGTTGAGTCTCTGAGTTTTCATATGTCCCTCTTACTTTGTTCAATGTGTTTAAGTGTTTTCTTGATAAATAGTCCTGTTATGCAACATATCCTGAGTAACATCTACTGACTAAAGACTACAAAACACAGCAAACATACTGTAAAACAAACTATGTCAAGGACTGAAGTTGAATAGATTTTATTTATTGGCTGGAGAAAATAAATTTTGTCACATTATGTCCTCACATAGCTATAGCCATACGGCAATATATCTGTAATGCACAGTTGAAAAAACTTGGCTTGTAAAGACACATTCTTTGGTGGGATTTTTTGAGAATTTGGCTCTCTGTATGCTGTTGGCCTTGTCGTGAATAAATGCAGTGTGTCAAGAGCAGACTGCTTCTGACATCAGATCAGGCTCTCTCCCTCCCTGTTCCTTACTGTAGCTCACCACTCTTTCCCTCTCTCTCTCTCTTTCTCTTTCTATATGTGTGGTATTGGGACTCAGGTTGCTGATTTGGGTGCAGTAATTTGCCATTAGACGAGGGACAGGTGCAGCTGCCTCTGTTTGCAGCGCTAACAAGGCATTTCATCATGGTTAGCTCCAGCCCGGTGCTCTGATCAGCTCTTGTTCTTGTCACAATATTATACACACACACACACAAACGCACACACACACACAAACGCACACACACACATGCTCGGACAAATAGATACACTCTGGTGGTCTCTACTATATTGCGGTGGTGAGAAGGAAAGATTTGGGTTCAAACATCCAGGTAGGATTGAGGATACTGAAATGACAGACAAGACTTGACTCCAGGTACGCTGCTGTGGTTCCTGACCCTGTGGAGGGGAGCAGGTGGCACAGTCATAGTAGAAACATGGCTTTATAGTTTTTTGTATTGTTGTGCTGTATTTTAATTTTTAACTGTTGTTTAAGTTTATTTTATAAGTCAGGTCAAGTAAACCTTATTTGTAAAGCCCATTGATGTGCAATTGATGTGCTACACAGTAGACCCAAATAACAACAGTCAAATGAAAAAAGAATGACAATAGAGCGCAAACATGTATGAAGAATATGGATTCAGGAAGATGTTGAATAACTCAGGGCTGCCAAACACTGGTAGGACCTTTTTTTTAGAGTAGTTTTCTCTTAATGTAAAGCCCTGCATTGAATTAAATATTAAACAAGTGCATATTATCACATGGAATATTCGATATGCAGGTAAAAAATGCATTTCACTGAAACATTCCTGGGTAATTGTGTCCTCACATTTAGCCTAATTGAGCGCGATTTATCAGTAGCACAATAACAGTAGGCTAATGTCTGTATGTCTGTTCATGTAATGCTAAATCAATAAGGATGAATCTCAGTAGCTTTGTGTAAAGGTCAGTGTGAAGGAAATGTAATGGAGACGATAGATTGAGGAACATTCGAAATAAACTCCTCCTTGGCGAGCTGTCCCATCAGTAATATCCTAGCATTGCAAACTCACTACGCTGAAATGTCAAGCTGTGAGAGAGACCTTTTTGCTAAAATATAAACTGTAATATAGCCTGAATATTGTACAGTGTCTCCACTATAAATCCAGCTATTGAAGTAAAACTTGGGTCAGATTCCAGTGTGTGAATGAATGGCCGGGACATTTACGCTGTGGTCACCAAAGTAAATTTCCTGTTTATGGATCTTTAACATTAGACAGTGTTATATGCCTCCTTTGAGTTTCCATCTCCAGGTTCTTCCGCCATCACTCCTCACACCACCAACCCAAACCCTCTTACACACACACACACACACCTTCCTTGGCCATCTCCCAAGGGGGTCAAACAGATTACTACGGGCGTTAACCCCATCGATCTGCTCCAAATGGCCTCCAAATGCCAGGAATTAGATTTCAGACTGGGGCAGAGGGAAATAAAGTGCTGTAGTATTTCTTGCTGCTCGACTTGGGAGTTAAAGGTGCAATGTGTAAAATATACACATAGACATAGAATATAATATTCTTAAGTATGTTTTAATTAGTGTATAATCACCTGAAAATAAGAATCTTGTTTTCGTTACCTTAGAATGAGCCCTTTATATTTACATAGGGAGCGGGTCCTCTTTCACGGAGACCGCCATGTTGCACCGCCATGTTTCTACAGTAGCCCAGAACAGACATAAACACTAGAGAAGGCCTTCCGTGAGTTTTTGCCACCACCGTAGGTTCTCCTACACGCTTGGAACGGGAGGGGGAGGGGGATTCAGTTGGTTGCAATCTACAACCTCACCGCTAGATGCCACTAAATCCTACAGACTGGTCCTTTAAGTGCTGCTATACCTTCCTCATTGTACCAGTTTTTTCTTTAGAACTTATTTATGTTTCATATTTGTCTGCATTTATACCTTATTTAGGGCATATTTCTTGGGTAATATTTGGATGTAAGCCTGTATCCAAACCTCTCAGTGACTGCTTTGGAATCCCAGAAAAATACATAAATATCTCAGTACTGTTGAAAAAGGATATGCAGGAGTAATGGTGAAACAAGGAAAAAGAAGGAGGGAGGGAGTAGCTCATGTACCAGAATAAAATGACTTAAGCAAAGATTCAATAATCAATTAAAAATAGCCTGAGATATGATATCAGTTGTTTTTCTTCCATAATTGATGGACTGTAGGCAAATCTGAAGGGCACTGTGCAGCTGCTGAGCATCATAGAGCGCCATTGAATCAATCTCACGGTCATGAATTACTCCATTGTGGGATTATAATAGAGGGCAGGTTTATAATACTGGTTGACTTGGCATTATTAGTGCATGCTTAATGTCAGGCTAATACCTTTTCACTCTTGTCTTTCTCTCCCTCTATTCAACTGCTTGTTTCTTCCCTTTCTCCCACCCTCACCTTCACTATCTCCATGTCTTCTTACTCTTTGTGTCCCATTATATTCCGCTGCCACGCTCCCCTTTATCCCTCTTTGTCTATCTGGCATTAAGCTTTACAGCGTCTCCATAGCTGAATAAGTATTGATTAATGTCTGAGTGGTTGTGCTACCTAATGAGAGGCTAAATATAGCCATCGCTACACCGGCCCTGCCGCGGCCTCCTCCCTCATTTAGCACACAAAGTGTGGATAGTCACACCGTTGGCATGACAACACACCGGTCAAGGCTCTGTGAGCAGTCACAACAGATTGTGTGCATGTGTGCCCGGCAAAAGTAGGAAAGGATGAATGGGGGCGGAGGGGTGAACAGTGAACAAGAGAAGAAAGGAAAAAGATGGATTTTTTTTTTGTTGTTGTTTAGCTTTGCTTGAAGCTGCTTTGCTTTCTCTTTATCTCTGTGCTCTTTTCTCTATGAAGAAGATGGAGGTTCCATGTTTGGTCATTTTTAATTACTTACCTTAACTTCTGTAGTCATCTGACTGCAGGTTATGAAAATGACATACTGTCTATGACTAGAGCTAAAACAATTGATTGATCAATTAGTCGATCATTAGTTGCTCTTCTTTGTTTTATGTGATGGTAATTTTAGACCATTGTTTGGACAAGACAAGCTGTTTGGAGATGTTGCCTTGGGTTTGAGGAAATAGTGATGGGAATTTCTCACTATTTTCTTACATTTCATAGACCAACTGATCATCGATTCATGGAGAAAATAGCAGTTCTCTGTGTGGTCACAGAGAGCCCTAGCTTAGCTTAAAATCACATTCTTGCACGTGCTCGCATGCACACACACACACATGCGCACGAATGTCGACTGTTGTTGCGTTTCAAATGCTGTAAAACACTTTTATTTGCTGCAGGGGGGGAGTGAGGAACATAACCATTCTTTACCACCTACGCTACATTGTCAGTCTCTGTAATAAATCAGCTTAAACCTGCAACATCACCAAGGTTTATTGTACTCAGGTTGACAAGTTTAGTTGCCCACATTTCTTTTCTGTTGCATGGTAACCAACTGAGAGACGCAATCCTACCAACCCACCTTGTTATGGCCAGCTGGAGAGAAATGAATGATAAGAGTATGCAAATGGGATATCTTCTTTAATAGCCTGCTGTTTTATTCAGCTGTGTGGCCAGGATAAGGAATCCCTACTGTGTCTAATCACATCTTCTCCCTCTCATTTCACCTGAGGCATATCCGCAATCTAGTCTTATTTTTGACTGGCATTACAATATACATTGGTCTCTACCAGCATGTACAGGGGAAAAGTGTGTTTTTTACTAGTGGCTGGTCTTCTACTTCAAAAATAGAAAGACATACACACAATATGAATCTAATGACTTAAATCTCAGCACATGATTACATCTGACTGTGGAGGTTTGAGTGCAATGCAGGAGATAGCTGTACCAGTGCATAGTATGACTTGCAAGGAACTCCTGTGCTCCTGACTTTAACTTACACAGCTACAGTAATACATTTAGGGTTCAAGGACTATCATACCGGTCTCAAAAAAATTGAAACGACAAGATAAGACCACAAGATGAAACTCGTGTCAACCCCGCAGCCATGACGCTTGCACGCTCTTAATAAAGTTACCAACAGATCAAAACATACAGTCCTATTCGATTTTCAGTTTTTCAATCTACGCTGTGGAGGGCCCGCTGTGCTGTTGTTCAGTGGGAAATCTCATTCAGTTGCCGGCTGATGGCTAACAAGGTCAAATGACTCTCCAGATGAGATGGACTGTGTCAGAAGGCACAAACACACACACACACCACCTGCCATTCAGTCAGTCGGTCCATCTATCTATCAGCTGCTCACAGGAACACATCCTGAATTGAGTGTGAATTGAGTGGCAATAATAGAGGACCGAGGGGGGAAGTGTTTACTGCTGATAGGAATATCATTACAAACTGTGGAAATCAGGGAATCACAGCAAAACCAGTTAGCCAGTTCATGTAGCAATCAATAGGAACCTACACTGTTTTTTTTTCCCCTCTCTTCCCTCGTCTCTCTCTCTCTCTCTGTCTCTCTCTGTCTCTCTCCCTTTCACACACTCTTTTTCTCCGGTTGCTATAGTGACGTGAAATGGCTGCATTCTGTAACATTGGATCAGAGCGGGGGCCCTCTCCTGCAGTCTGTGAGCTACATTGTTTTTACATGATGGTTTCAAAACACGCACACAAAGCTGCAATTATGTTAGCATGTGCCGCAGTGCTCGGAGAGTATTACAAGATAAATGTTATTTAAATGTCACATCATTTTTCAAAAACAGTATACATTATAGTGAACTGACACTGTTTTGTCTTTGCAGTGCATCCATAACGATATGTCAAAGTACAATGACCTTGTGAGCTCAGCAGTTTTTCTCGTACAGTTTTTAATTATTAATTCTTTGACTGACTGAATGAGTTTTGACTATTGCCCTCATTTTGTCGACTGATAACTCAAACTATCAAAAATGTTATAGTACTTACTGATATAAACTTAACAGATATACTCTATCATTTTGCATAAGGTCTCCGTGTTTAGATTTGGGGTGTAGGGTTTGCAAAGCAAAATTAGCAATCGGCTTCTTCTCTTGCGAGCTGCACAGGAACCCAAAAATAGACTGGAATATCTAATGTTACCATTTCATATCTCCTCCTGTATCCTCCCTTGTTTTTGCTCAACTTTATTCCTAAATTAGAAATAAATAAGAAAATCTGCGATTCATCCTGGATTTCTTCCATGGTGGTGAATCTTCTCCTTTTGAGTCCCAATTTTAGTTTCACCAAGCTGTAGGCATACGCTACATAGCGGCTAATCCAATCACTACACCCTACTCCGCTGCTATATATTGCTCGCGGGAATTTTTGGGTCTCCCCCCTCGTATGACTCTACATTTTTTCCCTTTTCCCCTGATTTTACATAAAAAACTAATTGTAAAATGTCTGTTTTCTCTCTCTTCCTTGTGTCTCTCTGTCTACTTCTTCTCCCCCTTTAACCTCTCTCCCACCACCACCTAAACCATCTCTTTCTGTGTCTGCAGTGTGACAACGCCAAAGGACTGAGGGCCTTCTTTGATGCCATATGCTACGGTCCCAAACATCTGATGATCTTTGGTGGTGTCTGCCCCTCTGTGACCTCCATCATTGCAGAGTCCTTGGAGGGCTGGAACCTGGTGCAGGTAGGAGAAGTTATATGTCATTTATGGTGTGTGTGTGTGTGTGTGAGTGTGAGTGTATACAGTATGCAACCTATATGTACAGTATATATGAATGGCAGACAGTTTTAGTGGGTAGACATGCTGGTCTGATGTTTCTTCATGTTTCTGTGTAACTATCAGAAAACCTTAATTTGCTACTTAATTGAGTTTCCAAAAAAATCATGTCCCTCAGTTTTGTGGTGTGCAGATAGGTCCTGGGTCCCAACTCATGGCTTAATCCTTCATTAACCTTGCCAGGGTGAATGACTAATTGGCATTGCTCTAATCCATAGAACCCCCCCTTCCATTTAACAATCAGAGAACAGAGTCAAAATGGCTTGAACCAGTTAACCAGTGTCAGAAATCAGTTGCTAAAAATTTGAGCTTGACTTCCAGTCATGGACATGTATATGAAGGGAAGCTTATGATCAAATTATGCTGTTTTTATGCAACACATATGATCTCATTGACAATATGTTTTTTGGGTGTTTTGTCATTAGTATGAGATAATAAGTGTTACTCCTCAGGCAAGTCGATGGTTTTACCAACTAGATATTCATAAAATAGATTTCATCATTCAATTACACTCTTGCTTGCTAAATGGCATCTGCTGCCATTAAATTAGTAGAGCTGTATGATTGCTCACTGTGGGCATTAAACACCACTCATTCTTCCACTCATTTTGAGTTACTGCTTGCACTTTCTTTGACTATGTAACTGTACTGCAATACCAAAGAGGGGAAATGCCTGCTTCCAAAGAATACATTTCATTTGCGGCAAACCCTACAAAGGTTATCGGGCGCAGATAAGAAAGGATTGAAGCTTGTGCTCGGGAGAGATAACATAATTCAAGAGGCTGCATTTTGAACTCAATGTCACATTACGTGGCATATTTCTTCCGCTTGCAATTACTGTGAATCTGCTGCTTTTCATGTTCCTTTTTGCACGCTGTCTTGTCAGGGTCACTCAAGAGTGAAAAGATCGGCAGGATGAGGGAATGAAAGGATGAGTAATCTTTTGTTTCTGTGTTCGCTTCCTTTTGATGGTAATCATTTCGGTCTAGAAAGAGGAGTTCAAGCCATCGTTGAATCTTAAGTGCTCTTAAGTATTTGTCAGTGTGGTGTGTGTGTGTGTGTGTGTGGTTTGTTTTTTTGCATGTACGCATGAATGCTTGTGTGTCTCTCTGGATGTCTGAATGCTCCCCTCTCTATTTATTGGCTTGTTTGGCAGTGATTACCTGTGAGAAGTGCAGGAGCAATCTTCTGCTCTGCAGATCACTCTGCCTGGTACAGTGTGTTCTCCAGAGCACTTGAGCTTACCAACCAGACTCTTTTTGCCATCAATACACCGACCAACACCAACAAAGTCATGCAGGTCTGATCCGAAATACACATTCTGAAGCAGCTTGAATGCCAGGCAGAAAGTGATTGGGGGAAAAATGTAAAGGTGAATGACTGAGAAAACACTTAGAATGTACTGTAATGTGTTTAAAGAATATGCCGTAAGAATACACACTTGAATCCGACACCAAGGGTAACTGTCTTTGCTGTTGTCTGAAGCAGCTAAATTGCCTTTTTTTTTTTTTTTAGACCAGCAACATGTAGGTGCAAGGACACTCTGGTAAAAGATATTTTCCAATCAGCTTGCTGTTCAGCTCAGTGTGGAGATATATTACATGTTGAAACAGAAGAGACGTCTATTGAAGTGCTGCAATGCATTCTGTCATATTTGACATCCTCACTTAGATCATAACATCATTACTTATCAAAGAGCTAATGTGTTTGTGCGTTACTCTGTAAACAAATGAGTGTTTATTCTGGATGTGCATGTGTTTTATTATTGTGTTTAGCGATGCTACAGAATCAGGAGATTTGGTTTCTGAGGTGCAAGATGTATTTCCAGAACCTGAGCTACATCTTCATCAGAGAATGACTCACCAAGCAGCTTTAATGTGCACTGGAATCTGCAGAAAGAAGCATCACTGTATGTAAACAACACACCAGATAGCTTTTAGTTGTTTTATAGAGCTTAAATACACAATATGGTGTCACTTAACAGATATAAAGGCTTCTATATTTGATGCAAACTCATTTTATTGTATAAATGAAAAGGGCCTCTTTGTTCCTGTGTACCTTTCTGTTTTGTTATTATGTACTTATTGAGCAGGTCGGTGCACTTGAAGCTGTTGGCCTGAACCTCTCTGAGCCCATTGACTTTCATGTGTTCCTAGTTGAATGTGTTTACAGTTAGTGTGGCGTGTGTGAATCCCGGACATGCAATTGTGTAGATGTGAATGTGTTTGTATTCAGTGTTTTCATGAAAGGCACACACACAACTCTCTGCTTTGACAACAGCTGTGGTGGGAGACCATTAGCCGACGCTCCTAGCTAGAATCTGTTTTTGTCTGACAGAGGCAAAGGAAAAAAGGAGTGAAAATAAGGACGTAAGAGAAGCAGGAGCTTCCCCGAACCGAAGAGGTGAGAGAGTAATACAGGAAGAGGGGAGGATGCAGGAAGAATTATTGGAAATTCTGAATCCTACACAGCATTAAGCGGGAACGGGAATCTGTTTTTTTTTTTTTTTAACTGTGAATTCTTTCACCCTGTATATTTATTACCGAGCCCTGGCATCCCATCTGCAAGACTTGAGTCGGTGTGGAAGGAAAATACAGAATTTTCCATGGTGATTTTATGGGCCAGACTTAACAAGCTCATCATTTCCACATCAAAACAGGGAGCTGGCAGATAGTATCTACAGTAGAGATAGCTGAGAGAACAACCACTCCTGGAAAAAGCTTAATCATACACCCATAAAAATAGCTTTCAATCAGTGTTGATGCCTAATGAAGTCAGCTTTGAAAGGCTCAACAAAAATAAACTCCCACTGCGTACCCGTTCATTATGTTCTATGCATACACTTGAATACAAATACTGAGTAGGTTTTAGGAGGGTTGTATCAGTGCAGATAGTTTTGTACTATAAGCAAATGGCCTTTTTTTTATTCCTAGCAGGTGGTATAATGTCTTAAAATAACTGCATGCTGAAACCTCCCAAATAAGATGTGATACAAATACTAATTATGAAAGATGAAGGAAGAATTAAAAGAAAACACAAGCAAGAAGCAGGAAGCTCCCTCTGGACTTCTATGACCTGAAAGACGAAGGGTCACGTGACCAAGACAGCTGAAAGCATCAGTAGGCTAGTTTTTGGTAGCCTTGCTAGCATGTTTACTTGTACTGCAGTAGAGGATTAACATTGAAGAAGCAAATCAATTGTCCAGGGCAAATTAGTCAAACTCTGGGGAAAACACAGTAAAGCTTGTTAAACAACAGGTAGTGTTTCTTTCTTGCAATGCAAAAACTAAAAAAAAAAAAAGAAAGAAGATGATTATGAGAAAAACAAAGACTTGTAGCAAGCCAACCGCCCTCCAAAATATGACATTTTATCCATTATAAATATTCATAACTTGTCATTAATCAGATTTTGAACACCACATTTAAGGATCCTGTCTAAATAAATTACTCTCCAGCTTCTGTATTACAGTTCTATTATCACACAGTTTCCCCTCACATTACTTTAATGAGTTTATCACCCAGCGAAAGATTTCCACCAACTCTGTTCAGAATATGTGGCTGAAGAAATACCAGATAACAAAAAAAGGCACAGGTTAATGCCAAAGAAGTAAAAAAGACAACAAATGTCATTCTCAATAATCATGTCCTACTGAAATGTGTCCCATTATAATATAATAAAATAAAAAACTCATAAGACAACATGGTAGGAAACCCTCAGCCAGTGTGGTCTATAAGATAACAGCACATACAGTACTCCACAAGCTGAATCTTGCTTTAACACACAGTAACATACACTGACCAATGCACACACACACACACACACACACATGCACACAGATGGCATTACACACTTATCAGTTTGCTAGCAGCATATTGTTAAGCTCTTTATGTACTGTACGAGGATTGATCTGTTTGTCACACGTTGTGATTCTGACTCACGTTTCGCGACGCCGCTGAAAGTTGTTGTCGACCTCCTTTCCCGGACAGCTCTGCCGCTTTGTGCTTCTAGTCAAAATGTGTAATGCAGCGTACTTGTGCTAAAATGACTGCCCAAGCAAATTAAAATGGTGGATAAGAACGCTACCAGGGCCAATGGACAGATGGTGAGGAGCGGATTGAGGGAATGATGGAGTAATAGACAGATAGGAGCAGACATAGATTGTAATAGCATAAAATTGAAATTCAAAGAAACGAGGCAAGACGCAGCTGTGTTTGTGAGCTGCCATCAGCCACAAATGCCACTGATTGCTGTGTTTTTATTTCCGCAAGACAATGAATCTTGAAGCCATCCTCTTGGCAGCCATCTTGGTGTGTGATTAATCTTGTGTTCTCCTCACCATGATATTACATCATTCCAGAGAGCATTTGGCCAGCTTTTTAAATATTTGCTGGCACAGGTATCTGTGCCCGGTCAACACGCTGCACTCTCTTTACTCATATTTTTTTGGGACTTACGAGAGGTCCTTTTCTCCTCCACAGCAGTGGTGTCTGTTTTCTGTAAATGGCTTATTGAGTGCCAGGAAATAGCCCCAACCCCCCCCTCCCCCTCCTCCCGCCAGTTGCTGGTCCCTTCTCACTCACCAATTAGGCCTATCAGTGGTGGCACTGTTCATTTTCAGCCACGTCAAGTGTGTAATGAAAAATTATGCTTCCCGATCATTTTGCCTCTTGTAATTTAGAAGAGAAGAAGAAGACAAGAGAGCGTTATTCTCACAAAATTGATTTGTAGAGGTGAATATTGTAGAGGGCAGGTTTTTTCAATATCATGCTTTTATTTTCTACACTGTTTAACAACATGAAAAAGAAGCAAATAACTTTCAAATATTGGAAAAAATACTTTCAAAGATTTACTTGATGCATATAGATGCATAATACATTTTGGAAATAAAGACTAGAAAATCAGACCTCTCTGTTACTTGTGTTAGTTGAGATATTTCCTGGTGTCCTGTGCCTCAGTGTAAAGTGTGCAAAACTTTATCACCAAACCTCTTGATTCATTTATCTTTTAGGGACACTGAATAATGAACCCAATATTTAGGAGGAGGAAAAAGTGGCTGAGCCTTCTCAAGGTATTATGGTCAAGACCTCTACATAGAGCTATTATTTACCTGTATATGAGGCCCATTTTTCTTCGGCACTTGCTGTATTGATCGTCGATGCTTCATTAAACCAGGCAATTTAGGGACAGGGAAGTTGCATCGCTGCCTCCTTCCAGTGCAGCATTCTCTTCTTCTTCTTCTTCTTTTTTTTTTTTGAAGCCTCCACCAACTCTTCAGGGTCTTCTTTTTCCTATTTTCTTTCTCTCACTCTCTGTGAGTGCTACACTGGATGCCTTCAATAAAACATGTGATGCCTAGCACTGCAGTATTCTGCCTCACTTACGTCAAATCCTGTGTACCGTATCAATATTTCATGACTTAAAAAGTTTAGGCTAAAATCTCAGAGGGCGAGGGCAGGGATGGTGTGAGCATCACAATAGATCTTCATATATTAATTTTGTGAGTAAGGATGAGGTTGCACAACTTTGTGCTGTGTGTGTTTGTGTGTGAGTGAGTGCGAGTGTGTGCTCGGGCAAGTAAACTGCCCTCTAAAGGTTTAATGACTCCCCAAAACGTACATATTTGGTTGCATGCACATATAGTCTTATGGATTCATGACCTCTCTCTTTCTCTCTCTCTCTCGTCCTGTAAGTGTGACTCAAGACATGGCCGTAGGGAAAAAGACAGGATGCTTAAGAGTAGCAATTAGGCCAGATTTTCATACTGTCTCAAAGCTGCTGGGCTGGACCCAGGGGAAACAGGAAGTGGTGTCCCACACTCTGTCTCAGCCAGTTCACGTCTGGATTAATGCTACTTCACAATCCGGCTGGATAAGCACTCGATGTCACTGTTGGTTTTTTTAGTGGTTTGGGACTCGCTTCTGTGTGCTTGAAAAGTGAGTGAGGGGGGGATGTCCCTTTTATGGGTTGCGCTCCTCATAATTTCTGGGACATGTTGTTGATGTTGTTAAACATGGCGAATGTTGACATTTAAAGTAGAGCTCATTCTAAGACAAATGAGCCTACTGCACAGAGGACTTCCTCTTAATTGCAGTGTTTTCTCATCGAGCCTGTCACAATTTCTCTCTTCTTGCTGGAAGCGAAAAAGAGGCAGAAAGAGACTGAAAGAATATTAATTATATGCTATACTGTGCATTAATCAGGCTTTTTTGTAGTCGTGAATGCCGTCTGTACTTGCAGAATGCACCAGCATTACTGTAAAGATGAGCTTGCACTCGCTGTTGTACCTATTTGCAGTGTTCAGCGTGCGCCATTTGACAGGAAACACAGTAATTAGCTAATTAGCAACATTTGTTGAATACAGCCCGTTAACAGGTTGTAGCTGTTGGTGTCACGTATTGAATAAACATGCTAGTTCATACGCACTCAATAAGAACAAGAGCTCTGACAGAATCTCTTTTTGTTTCTGCTCTTCTGCAAGGAAGTGGAAACAACAAATGGAAACAGTCTCTCATTCTTTCTTTTTTTTTTTTACCACCAACACATCTCTCTTTGACACCAAGGTCTATGAGACACATTCAAAAGGAATACAAGATGAATACATGGTGAATTCCACCCTTGCATTCGAGTACTATCGTTCCCCCAGTAGTTTTCTGAAGGAGGGCGAGTAAAAAGAAAATCCGTGTGTCATACTTACGCCACTAATGATGGTGCGGGACGTGCCAGCCACCAGCAACAATAAACAAATGAGACACATTAATAGTTCAAGCTTGTTTTTGATGTTTCGCACAGGGACTTTATCATACACACCCATCTTGTGAAGACTGTAAGATATGTTTTTTGTGCCCCCAAATCCTGGTTCTTTTCCCGTTTCTCTCATTCTCTTTTGGGGTTTCCAGGCTTTGATATTCCTTATTTAGGTCATAGAGTCCATAGCACTTTGAAGAGCTTGCTGGGTATATACAACTTTTAGTTGGAGATGGAAATAAAGCTTTGAAGAAAACCCTATGATAAATTGAATTTGTTATTAATCTCTGTCAAATGAAGAAACACCTCAACCCCATCAAATTTATGCTGGTGCTCGTAGCCTTGAAACTCTTAACTGCTTGAAGGAGGATTATTAATCTCTATCTAAAATTAATTTGATTCAGATGCAGGTTGACCTGGCTTTACTTTTTGAGCCTAAATACATCCTCTTAATCAAACTAATGCATTTGCAATTTGACTCAGGCTACTGGACAGATATTCTTGCATTGAAGAAGAGTTGAGAAGAAATTAGGAGAGAAAACATGTAAGAGAGAGAGCAAGAAATGAGGGAGAAAAATGGGTTGGAGGTGTAGAAAAAAAGGGAACGGAGTAGGTAAAGATGCAGGAAAACATGAATATAATTTACAGCATGATGGGGTGCTACACTGAATGATAAAATTGGTTCCTCACATATCAGCTCAGGGATAATAACAAGCGAAGTGTGAAGAAAAGGAACGATTGAGTGCAAAGAAGAGAAAAACAAAAGCAAAACCTATCATCTCATAAATGTACATTTGTGGTTAATCAGTGGTTCCCAACCATTTTGGCATGTGACTTGTTAAAATGAAGCAGTGACAACTTTTCACCAAGGAGTAATGTTTCTTTGTCTTATTTGAATATTTATATTGGATATAAGGATGCTTTTAATGCACATATGGGCATGTGAGTATTGTGTAAAGACTCTTTTAAAGGTGGAGTCAGTGATTCTGGAGAAAATTAACATTTGAACTAAACGGCTGAACAAATAGACTCCTCCCTTCAGTGCTCCTTCAGAGACTCCACCCCTCAAATTCATGGATGCACAAGGTAACGACACTAACGACTGGGCTAGCTGACCAAAAGAGAAATATGGTGGAATCCAGAGCGATGGGACAGCTGTAGGGTAGCGATGCCACGGCAAGAGAATTTTCCCACCGACTAATAAACTCGTGACAACTGCTGCTGATTGGCTAGAATAGTGTTGTTTGGCTTGGTCCGAGCCACTTTGTTTACATTCCCATTTACAGAAGCAGGTCTGTGTATGACAGGATTTTTTTTCAGCGCACACACAAAATGGACAGCTAGCAGACCGTGAGTAGATATTCGCTGAATTTGACAAAAAATGTATTGGATTAGAATTGCTGAATACACCTTTAAGTAAACTAGTTCTTTTTAGATTATTCTGATTACTTCAAGGTCTTCTACAGGTCTTGTTCAACCTGATTGAATCTGTTTCTCTTCTCACTGATGTTTAAATAAGCTTCACCTAATCTACATGACCAGTGATCTTTTACAATAACCCCAAAAGACAGCTGCTACCCTGCTTGCCTTCATCTCTGATTTTTCCCAGTATCGGGACATTTTAGAATCACAGGGCCGAGTACCTCATCGACCCAAAAATTCGTGTCGGAAGTGAGCTTGTCTGAGGCCAGCATTAGGAGGATCCTTTGAAACGATATCAAAAACAAGGGCGGACTCGGCGAGCAATTGGACATCAAAGAGTACCCGGCTCCATTACAAGCCATTAAAACCATAACGGCTGCTTGGAAAGAGTGAAGCTTAGAGGATCGATAAAGGGCAGTTTAACTGTCTGACACAGCTCACTAATATCTGAAACATCAACTCCCCTTCGGAGAGAGACAGAAGAAGAGACAGAAAGGGAAAAAGAGATGGATAGAGAGAGAGAGAGAGAGAGAGAGAGAGAGAAGACGAGGATGAACTTAGAGAGAGAGAGGAAATGCACTGCTCCTCCTTGTCTTCCTTCTCACTGCTGTACATTATATATGTACATGTACATTAGTGATCTAACTTGATTTACACTGTAGATTGGCCATTAGGATAATTCATATTCTAAATACACACCATGTACAGAGAGATACACTAGCGACAGGAGAATAAGCACCACACTTTCAAAGTATTATAGAAATACCAGTTTAACTTGAAATCTCAAAATGTTTTTGTTGTTGAGAGTATCATAGTTTTATAGTTTTACTGTACAACAGTTGTTGTACAGTAAAATACTATTCAGCTATGCACATGGTGGCTGTGTTTACCCTAATTATACCAGCTACACACTTGCCTATACAATTTAGTACATCAAACTGCATCCATCTTTAAATTGATCAAAGTGTTTTCCAGGCAGAACAGCTTGATTTTCCACCTCCTTACTTGATTAAATTCCTTTTCCTCTTTGTCACTCTCTTTTCTCCCACACGATCCTCTTTCGCTTTATCGGGGCATCAGAATGCGGAAGCGTTAAGCCTCCTTGAGGTTGATACTGAGCTCAATGCTATTTTCATTCCCTATTGGTGCAGTCATTGAATACCTCTCTTTTCAGTCTGCGGCTGCAAATGGAACCCAGTACGATAAGTCATGTTAAATGATAATGTCTTTCCAGCTTCAGGCCACATCAATGTAGTCGGTAAAGACATTATCACAACAGAAGTTGACATACTGTAAATACCGGAAGAAAACTGAAATTCTGTCTTGTATGGGTCTGTATGTATGTGCATATGCATGATTTATATTTTATAGTGACATGGCAGTAACCATAACTGATGAATGCATTAGGAGAAATGTCCTTTGCTAAACTGAGCTCCTTCTCAAAAGTTGCAGTATCTTTATTTACAACACAGTGATTTAGTTGTGTTTTTCAATGTTTTTTAGACATTTTTTACTGGAACATAAAATCACTGCAAACAACCCATGTATAAGGATTATCATTATTCATTGTATGGAATTGTATGGAATTTCTTACTCTGATTTTCCCTGAAAAGTGCAAGATTCTGTAATAAGACTTCTTAAAGATTGTTTTAAAGGAGCAGATTGGTTAAAACTGATTTTTACGTAGATTTCTGCTTTAAGTAGACACTTGTCACTTTAGCTCTTTTTTTTTTAAAGGCCAGTTGCAGCTCAGAATATGCTTCTACTGACTGAACATTTTGAAAAAAAAATGTGAGAAAATGCAAAAAAGCTGATGATTATGTCCTTCATACTGTAATATATTATCAATAAAAGGCAAGGGAAATTGTATTTTTCAACACAATTTTCACCCAGATTTTCATATTATTGATATATATACTGTATATGTATGTATATATATATATGTATATATATATATATATATATATATATATATATGTATATATATATATATATATATATATATATATATATATATATATATATATATATATATATTTTTTTTTTTTTTTAATCTGACCAGTTTTTAAACAATATTTTGAATAATGGGATGCCTGTGCTTGTTGTTAAGAGGCACACCATATGATCGCATGGTTCTCGTTTTTATCCAGAACATGTCATTAGTGTTGGTGACAGTAATTCACGGAAATCTACATTTGTAATTTATTAAAATGATATGTTGCCCCATGAAGTTTTCTCTTCCAACAATCTCTAAACAAAATATATTTTCAGGCTCAGGTGAAATTTTTTCCTATTCAGAAGTTGTCATGTAAGAGATGGATTCTATGTTAATTCCATGCATACCTTTGACTGTTACACCTTTTTCTAAATTGTGGCCGGTCGGTAAATTAGACCTCATTTCCACAACTTATTTTCATATTCAGAGACAGTGAACAGTAGGAGAACGGCTTCTCCCCTCTCGAATCCCAAATCCCCCTGCCAGTTGGCGTGCTCTTTGAACAGCTGTGCCACTCAGGCTCAGACTCCAGCAGACAAACAATTGTTCAGATGGATAAATGAACATGCCCATACACGCGCAGATGCAAAAGCAGAGACGTGCTCTTTCTAACATGTTTCTCTTGCTCTATGTCAAATCTCTCTCCTTCTTTCTAACCCTCATTCTCCCTCCTCAATCTCTCCTGTAACAAAAGGGCTTTTCCTTTTCAAAGGGCCTCGGAAACCCTTGGGCACACAAACTAGAAATTGCTATAATTGTCAAAAGAAGTGGCGAAGCGTTTGGCACGAGGAAGTCTCATATTCTAATTATGCTGGCAGAGATATGGGCTTGTACTGTTTCAGAGCGCAGAAAGACATGGCTAGGAAACTATTTTCATGAATAGTCATAACATGCTTTCTGCTGCATTATGATATGTTTATAGTGTGACATTTGTCAAAAGATTTCTCCTTTATTTGTGTTGCTGCAGAATCACATTTACATGTAAATTGAGAGCACGATGTGCATATTCAAAATGACAGAGCAGTTCCTTCATGTAATATGAAGATGGAGGTTTTCAACTGACATCCTTTAGGTGTTTTATGGGTTTGTAAGTGGAACCATTACATCGTTATACACCAGGTCCATTATGACTCTGTCCTTATAATCCCAAGTGAAATAGTGTACATAATGTGTACAATACACATTAAAATGCTTTATTGAAAAGATAACACATTTACAAGAGTGTGTGCCCTTAGCTAACATTGACGTTAAGAATATCTATATTTTCACATGCAGATTGTTTCTATATTTGCAACATGGCAGCTGCTTGAAACACACCCTGGTGACTTTTGTTTTGTGTAATATTAAACAGAACATCTTGAGGACTACAACAAGCATGTTGCTTTACAGTATGGTCCCTAAATCTGCACATGCTCTTCTAAATTAAAACACATTGTAAGCCCAAACAGTGTGTATAATGCTCCACTATGAGCAAGTGTGAAATACACACTGTAACACTAGTCATTAGATGAAACTTGTTCTGAAATGTGTTGAGTATTAAGTAGTATTTGGGCTTGTGTTTTCCTGAATAGCTTTGAGGACACAGCAAGGGGTTTCCAACTTGACAGACAGCCTATATGACTCACTGTGCTTTGGGTTATGTGAAGTGTGTTTTATATATAAATGTCCTGAGATGCAGGCAGCACGGCACAGCTCTGTTTAAAATTTTAATTCAAACCTTTTAGTGGTTTGCGAGCAGTAGGGCCTGAGAGACAAAGCAGAGAGCAGAACAGCTAGCTCATTAGTAGAGAGTGGTATTTGTCTGTCCTTGAACCTCTCTGTCTCACACAAACGCACACATACACACACATTATATTTGGATATATATATATATATGGACACACAAAGAGTCCCACAGGTGCAGATTGCAGTAGACTCAAGATAAACACACACACATACACACACACAACAAGTTATACATTCATATACTTATCTGACCACCACTAAACTCCACAGGTTGGCAGAAGAAAAATGGGAAAGTGGGGCAGAATGTCCTTTAACACTGAGCACAGAATGTGCATAAGGTCTGATTTTCCTTATACACCCCCCACCTCACACACACATTCACACACACACTGACTAGGTAGAAGCATTCTCAACTTGTACCAACCTTTAAATATATAAATACCCCTGTGGTATTAAAAGCGAGTTTGTGTTTGACTTGTGAAGTGCTGGGTATTTCTACATCCAAGTGCATCAGAACTGTTTCTTGTCATAGTCTTCTTTTAGCAGTTGCTTTTTAGCTACTGCTGTCTTGTCCATTTTAATAATAAGATTTATAACTCACATCCACATCAGCATACTTTTTACAGGATAAAAGTTGTCGTTGTTGTGAGACATCATTTTTAGGTCTGCTGTAAATTAAATGATTGGCAGTCCTCTCCTTCCCAGATGGATTCATCTACAGGAACCTTCCTACACCTGACTGGTTGAACAAACCAGTTACTTGGGTGACATTATTAGTTTTTGCCTGAAAAAACATGGAAAACTGGAACTGGAAAACTACTAGATAGATCTAATATACTGTAATAGCTCATAACAATTGAAGAAGGAAGTTCAGGAATATGAGAAGGTTTTGAATGGTCTGAATGGTCTGACCAGAGTGATTAAATCCAAATTGTCCAGTGAATACCATAAACTGTAAAAAAAAAAAAAAAAAAAAAAAATGGACGTAGCCACCGTGACATCACCCATTGGTGAATTGAATTATTACCCACATCTGTTCATTTTATTTATTTCCCAAATTAAACAAAACACAAAGGATACATTTTGAGACTCAATACAGTATAAGACAATCATTAAGAATTGTGCATTATCCTACAGTACTTTTTTATATGCTGCATATCGATTGCTTCTTTCTTCTACTGAAATATTCATATTCACTTCAGTTCAGTCCAATATTTAATGCCATGACCTGGAGTTGAGAGGAGGATACTTAATTTTCAGTTCAAAGGTGTCCTGTGGTGCTTTCCTGAACACCAGCATTGGTATTTTTGCATAAACTGATGACAATGCTTTCAAGTCTAGTGGTATGAAATCATGCATGAAATACAGGTACCTTGGAATTTCATCACAGTACAAATCCGGGAATTATTCATCTTCCTAAATGCTGATACAGTATCACATTCACCTCACACACCCTTGCACTTGGCCTTTCAAACTCTTTTCTTTATTGGTTAATGAATCTCCCTTTTGAGACAAGATCTATCACAGCCAACTCTTCTGGATATGCAGCATGATATATACAGTATTCCTAGTGCTATATCTCGTGCACAGGAAATCGATATAGAGCTCCAAAGATTCAGTGAACCTAAATGGATTCATTTCATTAAATGAAGCAGATACTGTAGTGTTCATTCTCAAGGATCACTATAGAAGGTTGCGAGGGAGGAGGAAGATTGTGAGATGTGGAATTTCATTGGCTGTGTTACCTGATATTTACCGCTCAATAGGTTAACGCCAAGGGGGTCACTGCTTCCTGCGGCGGAACGTAGTGCATTTTTAAAGAGACAGCACAGACTTACCAGCAGGATGCCAGCTGCCTCCCTCAGTGTTAGGAAACGCACACAAACACACCACCACTGACCTTTAGCTCCAATAAACACCATTAAAAATGAATAAGGACATAATTGAAAGTAACCACTGGCACTTTCTTCTTTTTTTCTCCAAAACACACACACACACACTTAATCTTTAGAAAATCCACACATTATCTGGCTTACTATTTCGCCAATAATAATCTTGACATTTTCTGTCGTGTCATTAAGACACACTGTGAAAACCACACACTGAGTCAAGCCTTTGATGGTGCATGAAAATGTAAGAACCCCCAATTCAAACTTTACACGGTTTATTGACAGCCCAAACAGTGATGATTTATGATTCATTCCGCTTCTCCTCATCTATTCCAGAGTGATTTTTATAGGTTGAGGGAGTGTGCGAGACTTTCCACAGACAACTTGAGAGTTGAATGCTCAATGGTGTAGCCCCTCCACAGCAGAGGCCAGATGCTATCAGGTGCCATCATTGAAAAATTCAACTTGTTGTTGAGGCTGTTCATTGAAATGAATCCTCAGGCCGGTTCCTGTTTTCTCAGACCTCTCTACAGCATATTTCACAGCTGAAGGTGTTTCATGGCCACCATTCAAAGAGTAATTGAAAATCCATGGCTGATTGACTCAGACCCTTGGTAATTAATTTTCCTTCAGTTGCAGGGCTCTAAGAGCAACACCCACATCTGTGCTGTGTAGTGGTTCTTGTCCCGCACTGAAGAGGTATTGACATAGTTTAGGTCAGTTTCCCACTTGGATGACTATACATACGTTATATACATGCATAAATATACAGTGACACACTTTGTGAGACCTGCATTTTTGCAATGTCTTTGTGTTGAATGAATTAAGATGAAATATCGTACAGACATTCATCTCAACATCTACTTGATGGATTGACATCTCATTTTGTAAAGACATTAAAGGTCTCCAGACGATTCATCCCGATGACGTTGGTGATCCCCTGACTTTTTCTCTAGTACCACCATGAGATTGACATTTGTGGTTCTGTCATATGTCTCGACAACTACTGGATGGATTGCCATGTCATTTGGTACTAACATGCATGTCCCCCCTCAGGATGAATTGTTAACACTTTTACAATCCCTTAACTTTTCATCTAACACCATCATCTGGTCAAAATTTCAATTATCGCATGTTAGCATTGTCCGCTCTAAGTACAACCTCACAGCGCTGCTAGCGTGGCTGTAGACTCTTGTCAAACTTGCATTTTCCTGTGGTGCACTGAGGTTATTTCCCTTTGAGGGTGCCTAGTAGGAGGAGAGTTGTGGTAGAAGGAGTGCCGTTGTCAATCCATCATACGATTCCACAGTAATTTTTATAGGCTGAGGGAGTTGAGAGAGACTTACCACAGACAACTTGAGAGAAAGAGAATTCATAGAGGTTATCAAAACACAATAATGGGTCACTGGTGAGTGTGAAATATTTATTTTGTCCATCGCTTGGTTGCCTGAACAACTCCCCCTTCTCCCACATCATCCCTCCACACCATCCATACCGACAGCCTCCTCCTTGAACCCTCTAACCTGCCCTGCTTTCATTGATCTGTCAGGCTGATTGAGACAGAGCAAGCATGGGGCCTGGATAGATATTTTACTTGGATCAGGTGTTTATCCTGCAGAGGTAAACTTTGATTCCAGGCTCTGTTGTGGCATTACTTCCTTCTTCCCCACCGGCAGAGAACAGTGGGAGTAATCAGCTTAATTGGTATAATTATGGGGTAAGCAGTGAACCCTTGAACACACGCCTCTGCTTTTCTAAACGGATATTTGCAGATTATGGGGGTAAAGTTCTTCTCATCAGCATTTAGCTATGTCTACTTTGTCTGTGGATAGGGACTATAATCTGGAGAACATCTTCATCACAGAGAACGAAGATGATCCATTGACCAGTTCTTTTGTTTAATGGACTGCTTACCAATATATAAAATGAGTAAACAAGCAAATATGACTTATATACAAAAAGCTAAATTCTAAAGTTATATCAAGACACAGATATCCCATCAGTGTTTGAGATAAAACTCCACTCGTCTGGTTGATTTTGACAGAGTGATGCCAGAATCAACACTTTTCTTTTTTTTTGCTTGCTTCTATGTTTTTGCTATCGCCAATGTTCTACCAGGATTTCACATGAAAGCAGAGAGAAGATTGTGGTTTCTATTACATGTTGATGAGTCCTGCCTCATGCGTCAAGTCACTGTTGACTTTTTCAATATTTAATCAAGACCCTGATCTTTCCTTAACTTTAATCAAGTGCTTTGGATACCTACACATTACCATAAAAATGCTTCATCATGCTTTAGTTAAAAGTGCTAAAAGTGAATATTGTAGGAAAACAAATTAAATATGTTGTCAGTGGACATTCGGTATCAAATGTTAACAGGGCAGAATTACGTGTCTTGGTTGGTTTTATTTGCCATAATTTATTAGCTTTTAATTGAGAAATTAGTGGCACGGTGTATTGTATTAGAATAATTTTGCATAAAAAAGTGTCCTATAGATATGTAGATGTTAAAACCAGATGAACTCCCACATGATCTGAAGAAGAACAGATTTAAATTATACAATATATAACACTCATCTAAACCATCTAAAACCTTCCAGTATTCTACCACCTCTTTAGCACAATCTCATTCTGTACAAGGGTATCAGTGCCCTGCAGAAACCAAAGGTTTGAGTAGTATTCTGTCTTTGGTGTCATCGTGCTCAGGGGTCTTTCATGTTACTTGATGTCTGACTGCCAGCCCACCTCAGACCCTGGCCATGTCTCCTTCACAACCCAGGAGATGGAATTTTAAAAATTTACAGTCCTCTTTGAGCTAGCCTTTCGGCCCCTGCAGGTCTCTGGAAATTGAAAAGTCAGAGAGTAAAGAAGAGAGCTAAGGTAAGATGGAGGGAGGGAGGCCATGAAAGAGAGGGCGAGAGATTTCTGTATAGCTGGACAAACTTTGTATTACCCCTATAGCAAGATCGCAACCACCTCTTGTCTCTCTCTCTCTCTCTCTCTTTCTCTCTCTCTCTCTCAAGCATGCTCAGTGGAGTGGCCCTCCACAGCAGAGGCCAGATGCTATCAGGTGCCATCATTGAAAAATTCAACTTGCTGTTGAGGCTGTTCATTGAAATGAATCCCTGGACCGGTTCCTGTTTTCTCAGACTTCTCTACAGCATATTTCACAGCTGAAGCTGTTTCATGGCCACCATTCGAAGAGTAATTGAAAATCCATGGCTGATTGACTCAGACCTTTGGTAATTAATTTTCCTTCAGTTGCAGGGCTCTAAAAGCAACACCCACATCTGTGCTGTGTAGTGGTTCCTTGTCCCACACTGAAGAGGTATTGACATAGTTTAGGTCAGCTTCCCACTTGGATGACTGATATGTACAAATAGACATTACATACTCAATCATGCATATATATACACATACAAATATACATGCATAAATATAGAGTGAAACACTTTGTGAGACCTGCTTTTTTGCAATGTCTTTGTGTTGAATGAATTAATGTGTATAGATTAAAGGGGACCTATTATGCTTTTCGTTTTTTTGTCGGATGTTCATGTTAAAAGTGGCTGACATGGCAAATAATGAGGTGAATGTATGTAGAAGTAAACCCTGTGAGCAAAAAGTACCAGCTTCAGACTGTTCTGAATGCTTGGTTTCCAATGGTTTATTCTACTTTCAGCCCGAGCCAACGTTTGCTCTTGAGGGATTTCTTTATATGGTCATCTGCCCCATGCACAGCACGTAAGTTCACTGCTCTGCTCAGCTAATATTTCGGCATTTTTCCATTGTTGTGGGGATAGTCATGCTGAGCCATGACTCCATTACACAGCACTGCAAAGTAAAATAAGTAGTTTACCTGTTGGAGGTGTGCTGATTGTCTGCAGCTCTTCATCAAACATCATCATCACTGTGGCTGTTTCTGCTTGTACTATTCCTTCTTGTGTTATTTCTAACTGATCTGCTGAACAAATAGCTTCAAATATGTCCATATGTTATTGTTTCGACCGGTTTTTAACACCGCTAATGAAGCTCTGCTAATTCAGTGAAGAACACGTTTTATAACCTGTAAATCATTCACAGTAAAAGGCTCCCTTTATTTAGTAATTTAAAAGCTTTTAAGTTAAAGTAGTAAAGCAGATTTGTTGGGTTTGCATCGGCAGCAACTTAACACGACTCTTGGTGCTTCCCCTCAGCAGCCTCTGGAAAGCTGGCCAATCAGAACAGAGTGGGCTCATTGGGAGGGAGGCCTTTAAGAGACAGGAGCTAAGACTGCCTGTTAAGAGGCAGAGGCTAATTATAAGATGTAGCAAGTATAAGATAAATAAGGTTTTTTTTTTAACTGTGCATCATGTAAAGCTACTCTAGCAGAGTCCCAGAATAAAAATATAGAGCTGGAAATGAGCATAATATGTCCTCTTTAAATATTGTACAGACATTCATCTCAACATCTACTAGATGAACTGCCATCACATTTTGTAAAGACATAAAGGTTTCCTTATGAGCATATTAGCCTGCTGATGTTAACTCAAAGCACCCCTTTCAGTATAATCTCACAGAGCTGCTAGCATGGCTGTAGACTCTTAGGGCTCTATCTTTGTGTCGTCGAACTTGCGTTTTCCTGTGATGCACTGAGGTTATTTCCTCAACAGTAACTAGTAGGAGGAGAGGTGTGGTAGAGGGTGTGCCATTGCCAATCCATCATCTGCAATCTTGTTGCCAAGCATGGCATGGTCCGCTGCCTGCTTGCTCCAAGCAGGTTGACAGCTCAGCACATAGGTGTTTTATTATATTTTGATTACTTTATTTGACACACCCATATAAACCTCACTAAAATCACACAAACCCATAAATGCATAACTCCTTCAGGACCATCCCCTCCCACCAATTTTCTTGTGGTGTCTCCATCCAAAGCATTAGGTAATGCTGGGAATCGACATTTGACAACATGATGTGTTGGAAATTGTTTGGGGTGAATGTATTTGTGGATTATTACCAGGACTGCATTTATGCTGCAATATGAAGATTAAACAGGCAACTATTTTCTCCTCAGGTTGTCAGCATTTTCTTTTGCATGTAAAACATTCAAATCTAACTGAATTGACCTTTAAAAATAATTTCATAAAGAACTTTTATCTTTTATTTCATTTATAGCCTTTTGGTGGTATTAGCCTGCAGGTGGCTATTGTATGAAAGGATGTGATAACAAATAAAATTGGACATTATTAAGCATGGGAAAACACTGTCAGATCATCAGGTCTGAAAATGTCCAGAAAAGTGAATTTAACTTTTCTTGGCAGTAAATGTGAACTTCTGTATATTCACATATATTCATATTTGAAATTCATTGCACATCCCAGATAACAGTAAGTTTCCTCTGAGGAAAACCCTCCATGGGATTTCCACACTCTCAGTGAGTCATGCGAGGGAAAACACTGTTTAAAGGGGATGAAAGTAAATGTTAAATCACATTTACTTTCATCCCCTTTAAACAGTGTTTTCCCTTCAATGATTGTCACAGCTTCTAACACACCCACCTATACTGATGATAATATGTATGACAATATAATATAACATACTCTTTCCAAGAGCACCCATGATCTGGGGCTCACCAAAATAGAGCCCTTAATATTGTTTCAGCTATGAGGCTCCTGTACTTGGATGCTGTGTATACTCTGGATACTTTGCAACAGTTTTCTTACTTTGCTCTCTCCCCTTATCTCTTTTGCTCCATGGGAAAGAATGATTACTGAGGAATGCAAAACAAATGTGAGAGAATAAGTTAAAATTCAGTGGGTACTATAATTTACTCACAAATTAAGGGCCTAAACCCTGGCACACTTCCAGTCCTACCTAATACCACAGTGACTGATAGCTAGGTGCTCAAGGTGCCTTCTGCTCTACTGCCTCTCCTTATGGTAACTGAACCGTTGATCAAGAGGGGAAACTTTTCAGAGGGTTGGCACTCATCCACCTGGTGGAGGCAAGGCAACAAGCACGGCTGAAGGGCATTTAGGTGGCTATATTGCCATATTCAAGTGTTATCCTAGTAGATCATCATTTCTCTAATGTTTACTAAATCAGAGATAAGTTGAGGTAAGTTTTGAGTCCCCTTTTTGGCTTAGGCCTCAGTAGCACAATATTTCTGTTTTTAAAGATTTTTAAAGAAGGCAACCTAATGTTATATTTTTTAATATGACATTGATAAAAACAGCATGTAGGCTACAGAATTCACCTGTATACCTTCCACAAAACATCAAAGGGAATGACGTCTACGCAAGAAACCAACGAGGAGTTACGGCAATGACATCTGAGAGTTCAAGCAAAGAAAGAGCGAGAGAAAGAGACCTAATGGCATGTCTCACATTGAGGGACCTTGGAGCCTGTGTCTTGGAGATGAGTAGCTGATATATACCCAGCATGCTGAGTGTGGGAACGGGGCCACATTGACATCCAAGTCACGTTTGCTGCAGAGTGTTGTATGGCACTATAATCACAGTCAGACTATAGAAGAGAGACAGAAAGGTAGCGAGAGAGAAAGAGGAGTTGTAGCTGGCAGTTCTAACGGAGATCCTCTTCCAAACTACAATTCTGCGAGGAAAAAATGCTTTTTTTCTGATTATGTCCATGTCTTGGTTGACATTTGATTGTGTCTATTGTGATGACAGTAATGATGTAGTACTATCATATTATGGTATGGGCGTATTTTCATGCAGTATCTGCACCTTCAGACATCTAACATCCATTGTGATTCTTTGCTTATCTGTCAGGGAAAGTGCCAGGGAAGGCCAGAAAGAATTTTTTTAGCACAAATACTTTGGTATTTCCTTCAGTCAGAAACTCTTAAGTCAACAAATTGACCATTTATAGCAATGGCTATACAGATTTGGCAGAAAAGGCTCTGCTCTTTGAGGAGCTCTCAAAGAATCCGAGCAGCAAAAAGGATTCTGCGGAGAGACCAAATCCCCCAAAACAAAATGATTGCTCCCTATTTAGTAGGGAGCACATTATAATTCCCAAAACAACATAGCTACTACCTTCAGTCATCCTAAGTCTATGCATGTTGCAATTTCCCTTGAATGCTAGCAAAGCCCTTCTCATCTGAGGTGAAGCTCAGGCAACATCCTGGCTAACGCAGGCAACAGAAGAAGCATGGCACACCATGATTACTTACTCCTTAATAAGGTTGTCCAAAATGAGAAGCAGGGACTGTGTCAGATCAGCTATGGGGCTCATGCAATCGGCATTGGCATGAGCATTATCAGCAGAGTAAATGGTGATAGTGTCAAGTTATAATGCCTTTTCTTTATACCTCCATGAATACTGTATGATTGGAAGCATATTGAAGCATATTGGAAACAGCTGATGTCAATCAGCCAATACAATTGGGACTTCAGTGCTGTGCCTGAACTAATGTTATACTTCATTTGATACATTACTTGACATTAATTTGGCTGCGTTGGTGGGATCTACAGGGAATGCAATTTTTTTCTTTTTTTGTAGGGTTTGTAGCTTTCAACCTATGGTCCAGGCCACAACAACTACACATTTACTATGAGTCAGGGTAGTAACTATGATACTAACAACCACAGGAAGAAGCTGCAAGGAACTTTCAAGCTCTTAAGAGCAATAACTGTCAGGCCTAAATCACTTTAACTGAGTCTCTTTTGCAAACGCTGCTACAAAGGGCACATTAGTTTGTATGTCTTTTGAAACTGAATATTTCTATGATATTCATTTTAGACAATTGTGACAAATGTAATTTGTCACATTTGTTCATCTTTTTTGGTGTGTATGTGTGTTTTTTGGCAGATCACGTCGTGATTATCAAGGCTGTTTTACTGTACCACTGACGAATCAACATTGTAAACACAGATGATTTGGCTTTTATGGAGCTTTGTAAGTGGCCGCATGTTGCTTTGAAAAGTCATATATCAAAGAGGCAAGACCTCTTTCAAAGCTGACAAAAAATGCTAATTGGCAAATAAACCCAATATGGCCCACCCTTGTAGCAGTGACTCTAATGGTAATTAAATTACATTGTTAAGTGCTTTTCTGTGGTGTTTACACAATTTCCTCTTCTGCTAATATGCTACTCAATATGGCTGTTAAACTTGAGTTAGGGTGTTTGTCATGGCACACACACATGCACAGACCTTTCAACATCTCCTTTCCTCAGAGCAGAGGAGAATGTCCTTGCAAGTGAGTCAGAACCAAGTCTTAGTATAACTACACTCTTCAACCTCTTTCTCATTCTCTTCCTCTTCTTGTATTTTCTTAATGTTTAGTAATAATCTTACCATCACCACCAAGAAGAATTAGTTTTGTTTAACTATCTCTGTAGGGCTAAAAATGAAACATTCAAACTAATAGTAAATGTTGTTTGAAGCCAGTCTTTTTAATGGTACCAGTCTAATAGTCACTGTTTTATACTGTAGCCTGTTGACTGACAAAAGAAAACACTTTGAGGAGGAATTCTTAGTTTTGGATAGTGTGTCGTTATGACCCTTGTGGAGTCTGTGTGTCAGATTGTTATTGATGTTGGTCTCATCTTTTGGATCCTCCGGGGTCGACGCAGGCAAGTGGAAAACCTGGCCATTCGCTTTTTAGTGTGTGTAGCAGAGGGGAGGTGCTCACCACCCTCCAGCCACGCTCCAGGGAGGTGAATACTGCTTCCACTCCCCTCAAAGCACCATCAGTCACACAAATCCACATAGAATGGAAGTTGGCTCTGTGTGGAGGCGGGTGAATAGACTAAAGTAGTGTGGAGAGATGAAATGAAGCTATGCATGTGTGTATGTGTGTGTGTGTGTGTGTCTGTATGTGTGTGAGAGAGAGAGAGAGAGAGAGACTGGTAGGAAGAATGTAGCCAGAGACAAAATATCTAGTAGAACTAGTCTTACGTCTTACTAGTAGTCTTATGTGCATACTACATGCGTCATGTCTGTCTGTGTGTTTATGCTTGCATGCGTTTGTGTACATCAGATAGTTTGATAGATGTATGCAGTCATGTTTGGCACAAATCAGACGTGACCTACCAAATTTCAAGAAAGAGGAAGATAATTTAATTTCTACCTTTCTCAGCCTTTTCAGCTTCAAAAAGTGGCTTAGACAAGGTAACATCACCAGAGCACTGATTCTGTGGAGTGGCCTGTTATTCTCCCAAAGGACCATCACTGTTTTGCTGACAGAACAAGGAAACACACTCACAAATACCTGATATCAGAAAAATACAGCAATCAATAACCTTGTGAAGCGCTTAAGATCGAATCCAACCACTTCTGCCAATTTTTTTTTTCCAGCTATAACCACTGACTCAGTTATTGAAGCTAAACAGAGCCAACCCCACATCCACAAAAAGCCCAGAGTTTGACAACCCAACCCTTTGACCCTGCAGTCATAAATCCACCAGGATATAGCATTTTCCCCATCAGCATGGGCTCGAACAGTTTCAAAGGCTGAATTATGAAATGGGGAGAAAAGACCTTTTTTCTCCCTCCAAACTGCCTTTTGCTCAGAGGGGATGCTCGGGAAGAGCGAGAGCCTCAAAAAAACAAAGCAATTTGCATGGCAAAGAGGTGTTCTGACAAGCAGGGAGGCGGTGGAGTTGTTGCCCAGAGGACTGGACGGCTGTTGAGCAGTGGAGAGGAATCTGCTATTCTCTCCTCTCTTTGGAGAAACCAGCAAGTGTAGCTTCCCCATGGGGGGTGGGGGTGGGGGGTTGGACAGCACACTTATGCATTTTGTGAATATCAGATAAAGGTACTAATACAGTCAGATAGCAGAGAAAAGGCTGAAATGAGGAAAGAAAGTGAGACAGAGGAAGAGAGTCGACATATGAAAGAATCCAAGTAAGCCATTTTCAAATACATGCAAGTTGTCTGTGTTCATAGATGTTTCCATGTGTCTGCATGGTCTTCATATGCTGTATATCTACAAGTCAGAAACATTCTCACAATAGAGAGAACAAAACCGAAAGTTAACTTTATTCGTCTCTGTTCCTCTCCAACATCGCAGTGGAAAAAAAAAAAGTCTGATGCTTCAGCTGGAAGAATGTGAGAATCCAAGGTGTGGGGAATAACCTCTGACGCTAGATTTAAAAAAAAAAAAAAAGAAGTTACTCTGTTATGTGAATGGGTGTGTAGGTGGTGCTTAGGGAGATGAGATGATCATCAGAAGCCAATGAGTGAGTTAGGATGTAGCAGTTCTGACAGATGGAAAAAAAAGTGGGCGGATGCTCTAATGTTTGCAAACCAACGCACGCTCTCTTGTGATCTCCAGAGGGTCATGGGTGACGATTAAGAGAGCTGCAGTGTATTTAGTTAAATTTGGGCAAAAATATGAGTACTTATACTGAACACTCAAATGGATAGCAGAGAAACAGTGGTTTGGATCCAATTTTTGCTAAAAGATTTTGCCAGAAGACCATTCCTGTCATTTAAGGTCACTGAGTCATCCTATCTTCAATTCAGGGACAATACAAGAGATTTTGCACTGTGGAGGCAACCTGTGCAGACTCAGTAATCAACTGAGGAGCTATTGAAAAATCTTTTCTACTTGTCTGTTAAATGCCCCAGGCAGCTGCCATCAGGAGCTCAGAGGAGTCTTCCCAGTTGCAGGGAGTTGTTCATTGCCCCAAGATATTTTTTAGACTACAGTGTGAAAAGAAAGGCAGGTTTTTTTTTTGTTTTGTTTTGTTTTTTACAGCCACAGAGTATCTGTCAATATGAGAAGATTGGACATAAGCAGATGAGGAGGATGTGGAAGATGAGATGGAGAGTGAGGCGGAGGAAATGGAAAGGGATGCAGGAGGTGCTTACTGTGAGTTTCTGTGACAGGCCGGGATTTAACGCAAAGTCAATACTACTGCAAAGCACAATCACAATGTGTTGGCTAAAGCAGAAGGCTGCGATCAATGGTACACCAGGACCAGTCTCAGTGGCCTAGTGGCCTCAGAAGAGATGTTTTATGGGAGGAGAATCCTTCAGACTGTCTGCTCGCTCTCTGTCTCTGTCCATGTGTGCCTCTCTATCGTTTCACTATCTCTTCATTTCCAGCCAGCCTAACCAAAAGTACACCTTCATCTGTTCATCTATAATATGCACATATACAGTATGTAGACATCTACAACAGGGGTAGATGACAGGTGTGATTCTTGTCATGTCATGGTGGTTGCTATGTACAATCAATGTATCTGGTTACCTGATACCACACCAAAGTTTGGATACAGTATATGCACCATGTATGTGTTCCCACTTTATGTTCAAATGAGCATCACAGCATTTGACACACAGGATTGGAGGGGGAAGTGAGGCAAGAGTCATCCATTTGTGGGCAAGGGGGTATGCTCAGACTCTCAAAAATTTGGAACTAGTTAATTTAGAAACAGTAAATATAATATTTCATAAGGGGAAAAAAAAGTTTTAATACAAGTTAATGTACTGGAGTGGCAACTGGGGTGGCAAGCTATGCTGCTGTTTGTCTTGTGTGCGTACGAAATGTGCTTCCTTCCCACCAAAAATAAAGCCCTCTGCAGTTCCACTTGACACACCAAAGCATGTTATGTAATAGCTGGGTGTAATAAACATAATGCAGCGCAGTTATGAAATGCAGGCAAATGTTGTATTGCTGTTGCATGTGCTTTTTTTTCTCCACTGCACTCTTTACCTTCTCTGATTTTATTTGACTATCTTCTGCATCTCTTAACGTTTATAGTGCTATAATTTTCTGTGTAAGAGGCATACACTGCTTTACAAGAAAAGAGATGTTGTAGTCGTATAGGTCTTGAGAGGCAGGCCTCGCTGCATGAAGGGTACATTTTGGGGAGCCATTTGAGTACAAAAAAGATATTATAAAGATGTAACAGCCACTGTATATTTCACAGTAGTGGTACATGTATGTGCATGTAATGTTGGTCTTTCCTTTTAAAGCAAAGAGGACCACTCAAGGTATTGCATTAAAACCGGACGGGTATCCATACTCGTTTCTCTTCATTTTCATCTCAGAGAGGGAATGCTGTCCCCGACTGAACGGACCCTTAGGGCACGGCTCCACTCCCTCCAGTTCTGAATATTCTGTTAGCAATAATCCAGCAAGCCCACGGCAGGTCACATGTCGGGAAATGAGGGCAAAGTCAAGAGCCTTATTTGATTATTCAGTTCTGTTCCCTTGTGGTTTATTCAACAACAGTGTTTTTCTGGGCACTCCTGTCCAGCCTCACACATTGTGCTGCTGACGGCAAGGATGTAAGCAGATTAGAGAGCATGTTGAGTCTGTCTGCAAGCAGTTTGATTTTTAAAGAGGCTATTTTCACTAATCAGTAAGACACAAGTGTATTACTCTGTGTGTGTGTGTGTATGTGAGAGAGAGAGTAATGGAGTGTAGATGCATGCTTTTTAAATGTTGCAACACTGAGTCATTGCAGAATCACTGAGCGCTCACGATAATAGTTTCCGGTGTTAAGAATAGGTCCTGAGTGTGCTATCACATGCACCTTATTTCTGTACTCATATATAACTGCAGATATATTTCTACCACTTCCTGTGTGCTCTGCTGTGTCTGATGGTTTTTCCATTTTTCCCTCTACATTTTTCAAACCCACAACTCTTTTTTTTCCCTGAAACTAAAGATTATTATTTAATTACACTGATAACATTCAGCATGTAGGTTATATGTGTCTGTAAGGGAGTATGAGCTGAATATGATGTGTGAAACTTTCTTGAATCTACTTGTGACTGCATGCACATGTTAACATATTTTTTCCATGTTCAACATTTGACACCATAGATGTTCAACTTAACTATGTAAAAAACAAGTGTGTTGTCTAAAAATAGGGTTATTTCTCAGTAAATCTGAATGGAGTGTTTTCTAAGTGAGCTGATAATGCATTCCCCGCGGCGCTCACTGTGAGACTCATCTCACTCAAGTGATAACATTGCTCTCCAGCCACCCTAATACAAAACCTAATTACCCCCTCCTCCCTCCCCCACCCCCCCACAACCCATTTTCTCATTTCCATTTCCATTCCTCATGAATGGAATATGATGAAGGAAGTATATTAAGTGTAAGTGTGTTAAAACGCATACAACACATTAGCGTTATCTTTTTAAATCTGCTCCCATATCGTTGAAAGTTTACATATTTACTCCCACACATTTCATTCATTTTTCACACTTTTTTTTTTCCTATACACCAAATGATTCTTCTAGCATGTCTATCAGGCTGAGATAGGAAAACTGCAATGTAATAATATTTGGATCATGTTTTGATGGACTGCAGGGTGGAGGGACAGCTAGTATTTCACTGTCCATTTTAGAGAAAAAATATCTTCTAAAGCTAGAATATGGAAGAAGAGGAGGACTAACAGAAATGCAAATTAATTATGTAATATTCAATTGATAGTCATCACTGTCAGGCAAGTTACTTGATAAATGTAATAAATGACTCAATTACATATTACATATATACATACATCACACATAATTGAAAAAGAAATTACATACTTAACAGCAGAGGTAATTAGTTACATTCCCTGTCACATTACTCTCCGTTACTCACATCAGCTCCGTCAAAGGTGCCTCTCAACAGCTGCAAGGCTACCACATTCACACATAGCATCTTTTGCATTTAACATTGTGGTTTAAGAAGTGGTCACATTACTGTAACATGTAATGTGTTAGTAGTAATGTGTACCCAACACTGTTAGTCATAGTTACTACTACTAAACACAGTCTTTCCTATAGAATACTGTTACACTGTGAACTACTTATGAACTGTATGAAGACAATCTCTGTCCTTGTCTGATGTGTGTGTTGCATGTCTCCACGTACTGTAGCAATTACCAGAAATGGAGCTAAGATCAGTATGTGTCATCCAAACAATTTCAACCCAGTTGTGTTCTTGCCATTGGAGTTGATCCCACCAGTTTTAGGCGACCCAGACACTCTGCTCTACCCTAACCTCCTGACTTAGAAGGCAAAGATTTGTCAGAAAGCATTTTAAGTCTGTTAGTGTCAGTTTATCACAGTTTGATGGATAAATATACCACTTTGGTTGTCCGAATGGAAAATTGCTGTAAAAAATACTGTCAAAGGATAACACAGTCACCCTCTCTTGACCCTCTTGTGTACAAACTGTCACTATGGTTACAGGCTTTGTTCTCAGGAAGTTGACTGTGTACCTGTTCATATGCACAGTGGTCACTTTATTCGGCTCTGCACTAAGTACAAAAGTACCAAAAAAAAAAAAAAAAAAAGCTTAAGTGCCACCCCTCAGAGCGTCACTTTTGAATCGCAAGGACATTTTCGAGAATTATTAGCTGTTGAAGCTATAATCACATGTGTAAATTATACAATGTCTTGTCGTAGGGAAACACTGGTATGTAAAAGCATGATGTGCCTCTTCATCTCTTGACTAATATCTCCAGGCCATCTCTTCCCTTGCTGTAAGTAGGGAAGAGATAGCCTGCAAATCAAATTAGCCGTCTAATGGAGAGAGATGAAGAGAGAGGGAAGGATGAGAGGAGGAGGGAGGAGAGGGTGAGAGCAGTCACGATAAATCTGCAGGATTACGTTATTGTCTTTTTGTGAATGGAGAATAAAGAAGAGAGAGAGAGAGAGAGAGAGAGAGAGATGGAAAAAGGGAAATGGGCTTGGTGGTCTGAGTAATATTGACTTTAGAGGAGCTTTTTCAAGGATGCATAACCAATTACAGTGGCCCTCCTACCACAAGCTTCTTTTCAGACTTGGGACAAGTCACTGGAACTTCAGCAGTGCTGCAGTGCTGTATTAGATTCCATATTGCCTAAACCCTGTAATGGAATCCTTTGCTTGAGCAACCAAGAAATTCTGGTGCTGACAGACACACATACAAGCAGATATACAGCGCACACAGGTGCACGGACACTGGAGCATGAACAATAATTGATTTTTGAGGCTGATATCAATATTTAAGAGTTTAAAAAAATCTGATAATGACATATTGGCAGATGATATTAAAAAAACAAACACATAACTTATATAAATAAACCAACCATTGTGATAATAATCTCATAAAATTGGTTATTGGAATTGCACTAATTATTATTTTCATATCAATAATGGAGAAAATGACTCTTTTTAGCATTTTTTAGCTCAATGTTTTGGTTTTATCGCCCAGAGCTTTACTGTTTTGGTTGTCTTGTACTGATCTCATCAGCCTGATTTACAGCAGCCTCTGTTTTCAGAGAAAAGGCTCAGATAAGCCCATTGTGCACTACCTGTTCACCACCAAACAGCAGACAGACCGAGCTAGTAAGTAGCTGGTGAAAGTAGTGGAGCATTTAGCAGCTAAAAGTCAAGGTCAAGGTCACTTTTATTGTCTCCCTGAGGAGAAATTTGTCTTAGATAAAGGGAATTGCTGCAACAACATCACAATACCAAAAGAAAAAACACAATAAATAAGAATACATATGCAGACACTGGCCTAAGATAAAAACAAATACCAGCAAATTAGTACAAACACCATTCACTCTTTTAAAAAAACTGCAGCTCTAAGGGAAAAACACCTCAAGCATACAGACCTTAGTAAATAAGTTACAAAGAGACAAACAAGCACAAAATCAGTGGAGAGCAGCAGTTATCTGAGTGCCTCTCTGCCCTTCTGTCTGTCCTCCACGAGTTGTCAGTGATAAAAGGACAAATGAATGTTTCTAACCTTTGTTCTTACACAAGGTGACCCTATACCTCCATCCAGAATTCATTAGCACACATACTCCGAGTTCAACACATGAGAGGGGTCAGATAAAATTCTGTTGGCCTGCTGAATACTCGACTGCTCAAAAATATCTTGGGGAATGAGGGGTGTGGATTTTCCCATAATCTTTCCTGCTGTCTTAACCAGATGAAATATTTGAGCCTTAAACTTAACCGTTATAACCAGCTGGTAATACCATAATGTAAGATGGACTTTATAGTACCTCCATTTTTTGAAGAGCTATGTTTCCCTTAGGAACTGGTAGAGAGCAAAACAGAGCTAAAAGAAGAGTGAATATTGGACTTATAGCACATTTGATGGATGTGTAAGTAGGCAACTTTTTGCTAATGTATTTGCCATAACAACTGTCGTGTTTACAGATCATTGCAATGCCTACAAGTGGCCAAAATCAATAAGTGCAGGTTTAAAGAAATGTGACAAAGATATGTACTGAGTGGGACATTCTGCAGTTGAAAAATAAGCTTGTCTGCACTCTGTGGTGGATAAACTATGCAATGATGATACTTTTTCTAAATGATTTCAAATATATCTTTGAGATTTACTACAAAACTTACCTGCCAACATACATTAATATTGTCAGTATCAGCTTGATTGGGCTCTAACAGACATATAGGAGATAAAAGCCTGACCTCAACTTAATGTGTGCATAGAAACGTAGTAACCACACACACACACAGCAGTAGAGAGAGGTTAGGAGAAAGAAGAATTACAAGAGAGTGATAGAAAGGCATCAGCCATTGTTCAACGGAACAGAAAGCACCTGTTTCTCTTATTTAAAACATTTATTCTGCCGAGCCTTCACTGTTTATGAGCAATCAGCTCACATCCTCTCTTTTTTCCATCTCATATTCTTATTCTGCATTACATGAAAACAAGATACCGCCGTCCTTGGAGAGTGGTGGAAAAAGAGAAAATCTGCAGGAGAAACAAAATGAGAGAGGGAGGCAACGTTGCTCATGAAACCATCTGGGTGTTCCCAGCATCATCCTCTTGCTTTGGCACCAAGGCTGTGTTTTTCTCTTCTTCCTCTCTCTCCTATGCTGTGTCTGTTCTGTGTACCCATGCTTTATTTATCGTTGCCTTCATTAACAATTTAATTGAAAAGCAAGGGGAAGAGTCACGTCTGAATATTATTGGACCAAATGGGACCGATAGAGTCCCATAAGTATGGACTGTAAATGCTTTCTCCAGCAATTAGGACAGAGAGGGAGAGAGAGAGAAAGAGCTAGATGTCTGCCAACTTAAAAGATAGTAATTTGCAAAAGCTGGCTGTCTCCAGTGAAATGTTTGCCCACTCACAACATGAATTGCCTGTGTGTGGGCTTCCCCTGCACTGCCCATACATACATAACCTATTATAGAATGAATATTACACTGCATGGTTTTATTGGTTGTTCTGTCAAATGTGT
Organism: Thunnus maccoyii; assembly: GCF_910596095.1. Lineage (NCBI taxonomy): Eukaryota > Metazoa > Chordata > Actinopteri > Scombriformes > Scombridae > Thunnus > Thunnus maccoyii. The sequence goes on from NC_056547.1 coordinate 18,437,406, forward strand.
TAATACGTTGCTCAGTGTCAGAAAACACGGATGTCATTAAAAGATAGGTTACAGATTTTTTACAGTAAGTAATTTCTTGCTATTCCCCCGTTTGATTTTCTCAGGCTACAGTAAAAAATTGTTAAAGTGGAGACGTACTGCACAGTATGTGTGCATGTACACAACCACACACACTCGCAATGAACCAGGCGTGGCTAAGTGGTTCAGAAGGGGAAAAAAAGCCGATTATAATAAGGGACTTCATTGTAAAATAAGCTCTTGCCTTAAAAAAGTAAAACACGTAGCTACAAGCAAAATGTTTGCTATGCCAACAAGAATCTATGTGATTATGTCTACAGCTAAACTTCAATGTCAAGTTCCTCTTAAAGTATTTGTGTGCCACATTAAATATTAATGACAAAATGTAATTATTTATTTATTTTAATGCTCAAAATGTCAGACAACCTACCAGCTGTCATCAGATTCAAAACCTGATTGGTGCACAGAAGTACATGACATCACCTTTTTTTTTTCCACAGGTAGCTTCTAACTAATGAGAAGAAGACAGAGAAAAAAAAATGGAAATAACCACAACTATTTTAACTTTGGCAGAAAATAGTCTGTTCATGTTCTGTCTGATTACTTTTAGCAAGAAACTGCAATTCTTCATGAAGAAAGGACTACAAACTTTTTTACAATCACCTTTTAAGCCCTCAGGGGGTGTTTATTACTCAAAATATTTTGGCAGGCGTATCGGTTTAATTTTAAATCTTAAGGACATCAACATTTTTTTTTTTTGCAGTGTGTTCACTACAACTCAGCCAAGTAAGCAGAGAAATAACCAGCTCATGCGATGTAATCCCCTGCCTCCCTGAAGGAATCAGTGTATAGAGCAGTGGATGGAGAGAAGAGGGAGGGAATGAACGGGAGAAAAAGAACAATAATGGTCTCTACAGTTCAGCATCTGCTCATTAATCATTCATAGGCAGCCAAGTGGCAGCAGCAGGGAGCACGGTGAGATTTCAGGTTACGGTATCAAATCTCTATTTATAAATAGAATAGTTATGGAGCTAGGTGGCAGAATACCATCACTCATAGCCCCCCACCCCACTCTCCCAACTCCCTCCCCCTCGAGCATTCACTGATTTCACTGTGTCTCGCTCGCAGGCAGTGATACTAACAATATGGGTAAAACAACTGTCATATTTCTCCTGTGTTGCTGTTGGTCATTGGCCACAGTAGATTCAGGGAATTACGTTACGCATCCATCTTAAACATGCTTACTCATAAACACACACCGGTAACTGACTTCTCAAGCTTAAGTGAGCGTCACATCCTCTCCTCTTATTTCACATCCTATCTTGTCAATATTCGCCGCACTCTCTGCCGCGCCTGGATCGATAAGCAAATGCTCCCCCCCCCCGGATCCGATCCCCGTTTGCGATAGCGATGCTCCTCTGTCACTCATCTCCATCCTTCAAGGACAGCCTGTCAACAGATGGTCGTATGAAGAATGGCAGAGTCCTATAAAGCCGGCCTCGTGGCAGAAGTGATGAGAGAGGCGGTGTCCGATCTCACCTGCCTCTCACTCCCGGAGATACATAGGTGACAAGCGACACCTTCAATCGATTAATGTTCCAAGGAACTGTCACATCAAACATACCAAGCACATGCTACAGTGAACAGTAAATAGGCTCTCATGAATTATTTGGAGATGTAAGATGGGACAGAATAGGGCCTCCTGCGTACATGTTCATGTGTCTCATTTGATTTGCAGCTTCAGTTAATGACTTAATAGCCAATAAAATCAGGAAATGTTACACGCATACATGTACTTTTATAATTTCATTTTTACCTCTGACATTGGACTGTAACATTCAATAGATACATATGAGCTGTATACATGCATAATTATTATTCATACACACATATATTCCTCTATTCTAGATCCATTTGGAGTATTCATGATTTCCACACACGACTTTTTTTACACATTTGATCATGTCAGGCGGGCCAAGCACTGAGGTCACCCATGACCTTAGAATAGAGTCAAGAGGCTTACTCCACTATTCATCCTGTATCAGGCTACAGGTGGTCAGCTTGAGGGAAGAGCCTTAGCATCTTAATCTGAGCTCAAAGTCCTTTACACAGCATTAGCAAGTGAGATGAGTAACCATCAGCCTATCGCTGATTAACTGGAGCTGCAACCCTTAAGCCTGAGCCTTAAAGATTCAACTGTATATCTTGGATTTATGATTATTTTGATGATTACTGATTCTGGCAGAGCAAGTTACTCTGCCCTCACTTTTTTTTTTTTTTTGCTGTCTGCTTTAGCTCTTTCCTCACTTTCTGTTTGTACATCTTGTTCTACCTACTATAACACTTGTCTATGAGGTGCGATTCTGGAAAAGTCAGACCAAACTGTACAAGGGAAACCTTAGAAGAGAAAGCATTGTGTGTGTGTGTGTGTGTGTGTGGGTGAGTGGGTGGGTGAGTTGTCCGTGTGCACAGTGGATTGAAATACCCGCGGCGAGTAAATGAAAGCCTCTGCCTCGGAAAAAGGAGCAATTCAGCGGCAGTGCACGTATGATTGAATGCTCACGCGGGGCAATCCAAATGTTGAACACAGGAAAGGTTGAATGCTTGCACAGTGGTTTTAGTGGCGGTGTGCATCCACAATCAAGCTCTCAGACAAGTCCAAACATCAAATCTTGTGAATGAAACTTAAATACACGTCACGATGCAGGTGAAAGGATGTGTGTGTGCCGATGTTTGCTAGTGGAGGATCTTTATATGTTTATACAAGTAATACATCCTTTTAATCACACTAGACCTGTCATCAGCCCCTTCAGTCCACAATTGCCTCATACTTGAAAATGTCCCGGTCAGTGAAGCCAAATACAGATATGAGAATGGCAGAGACTGAGAAAACGGACAAGTAGAAGGTCTAAATGACTGGCCTGAGACAAGAGTGATGTGTTGGGTTGTTGTGCAAGGCTACCAAGCATAAACAGAACATCAGTCAGTCAGTCTGTGTGGGTGGTTGACTGGGTGTGTACATGTTGGCATTGGCTATGACATGATTGACACGTTAGATCAGGGGCTGCAGCAGGCCTTAAGCTATTAGGGAGGAGGCGACCACCACATCACTCACCTGTCTGAAGGCCAGTTAGTGGGCATAGTATGTGATGATGTGCAGTTTCACACAATACGAGTGTGTAGAGTATGTAGAGAGAGAGAGAGAGTGTGCGTGTGTGTGTGTGTGTGAGTCTAGCATTGCACAGATGATGAATTCTTCCCCTTTCATTGGACTTTTTGTTCTGAGATTTTGCTAGTAACGTCAATAAACAACTCATGCAGGAAATATACAATAGAAAGTGCATCCTCTGTACTTTTATACTGATTAAAGTGCAATTTTGTTTTGATAGGCTAATGATGAAATATTGAACCAATCACGCGTTGTCAGTGAGACACCATAGCCCACAAAGTGAAAGTTACAGAATTGCTTTTATAGAAATTAGAAAAGAGTATAGTAGCTACATGTAGCTCTCACTGCATTACTTGCTAATAGTTGTACATACTTAAATGGTTTGTATATTAAAAATACTATTTTATTATGGAATTAATTATGTTAGTATAAAATATTACAAAAAGACCTCCATTCCTTTTGAATTTATTTTGTTTTATTTGCCTATTTTATCTCTAAATTTCTATGTACAGTAAACAGTAACAGGTAACAGGGGGAGATTTTTCCTTATTCCCATCATTATTTGTAGTATCAGTTCCACACAAGGTTTTATTTCTCATCATGTTCCATATTTCTATGTTAAGTTCCCACAGAAGAAAGCATGTCAAGAATGATCACTGTAATGGGGGTTAAAGTGCCTCAATTACTCCTCTGGATTCTTCTCATATCTACATGTACTTGTATTGTGTCCATCAGCCTCTGCCTCCTATCCTCCAGCCTCTGCTTTGACCCCCAGCACACAAACACACAAGCATGCGCACAAGCATGCATGCACACACACACACACTCGTAGCTAATGTGTCTCATCTCAAATAGCTCTCAGCCATTTGGAAAAATGAAAAACCAATACCTTGTAAAATCGATTGTGATGCCCACCTTCAAGTGTGTGTGTGTGTTTTGTGTGTGTGCGGAGGATAAGTTTCCTGTATAAGGTGGAGCCTCCTCCTACATTCAGTCTACTTATTTCTTTGTTTTTTATGTACGCCAGTAGGGTGGAGTGATAATCTAATTTGACTGTGTATTGATTTTTGAATGGAATAGTATCATGATTACACATTGTGCACACATTATTACACACTACATTTTCATTAAAAACTAACAAAATGAGTAATTTACATTGTTTTTTACATGTGAAGATTTTTTCTAATGTAATGCAGAGCATTAGAACATATTTTTGTGTATTTTTTACATTATTCTGTACACATTTTCCATATTGTGATATTTAATAATAATTACAAAAATGTTTTAATTCATATTGTGATATATGAATATTGATTTTCACCATGTCTCCCAGGCCTGTATGAGAATTTATGAGAGTATTTATGGGATCAACTATGTGTGTGTGTTTAAAGCGTGAAAAAGGGAAAGCCTGAATTTGTAGGTATGTATTTGTGTAGTCCTATTGTACTTACTGTGAATACTAGAGTGTGAACATACACACTCCTGCCTAAGCACATGTAGGAGGCTGTAATGTCTGCAGTCTTACTGTGATGAGTGTGAACCTGAAGCCACTGTGTTCTGTGTGTGTGTGTGTGCTATTAGAACATCTGATCTCTCCCCTAGTAGACAATACATGTAGCATTATGTTCTCCATCACTCTCATATTGCACAGCCAAATTGCAGTGGAGTTGAGTAGCTTCCCTCCTCTCCATTTAACCCCCAACTTTGAAATGAGATGACTTTATTGTGCTCCCTCGCTTCCCTTTCCATAATTGGAGACTATGATTTGCTGTTTTCCACCAACACACGCTTGACTGAGCCATATGATAATCCAGTATGGTAGATATGCATAAATGGATGCACTGTCTGCACACACTTGTGCACCCCCCGCCCCCCCCCCACACACACACCAACTTCACTATGCAGTTTAAGATGAATACTCAGATGCACACATAGCTCTTGATGACGTGCATATGTCTCCCATCTCATCTTTTCTTCTTTCCCTTGTTCATATTTCTTGTGTTTTTTGTGCCACTCCCTCCACTGTGTCTCCATATCTGACTCTTTTATCACCACTGGGCCTCTCACTCAATTCCTCCACCGTCTACCTACAATATTCATCTCTTTCTTCCTCCTCCATCCTGGGTGCTAATGAGTTCTGGATGTGGTCGGTGTGGGGTCCAAAGCTTCCCCCTCACTGCCGTCTCTCCAGCTGGGCTCTCCCACGATGCACCAAATGCCTCTCTTGAATATTGAATAAACCCCAGGACCACCTCCGTGCTTCCTGATCAACAGCACTACTATTACCTAGCTATTACTCCACACGGGGTCCCGGGGCTCCGGCAGGATGGATGGGCTTTGACTCTGTTGTGTTGTGGGCGAAGGTAGAGATAATAGGCATGGGTGGGTTGAGTGTTTGAAGTTGTTTGATACTATCCCTTGCGATTAGGAAACCTTTTTTTTTTCAGTTTTATAACTTGCTTGAGCTGCCTCAAAGCCCCTCTCAGAAGTCTGTTATTTTGGGATGCATCCAGTCAAGGTCTGACATGAATGCATAAAATTCACAACAGCTTCAGATTACGTCTCAAAAATATGGGCCTTCATTGTGTTTTGGATTTAGGAAAATTTATTTTAAAACACACTCATTCCTCCATTTGGGGGATCAGTCATTTTTCTAGGGCTGCAACAAACAATTATTTTAATTATTGATTAATCTGATGATTATTTTCTCAATTAATCATTTTGTCAATAAAATGTCAGAAAATAGTGATAAATACCTGTTAACATTTCCTAAAGTCAAAGGGGATATCTTCATATCTCTTACAACAGTCCGAAACTAAAATATATTCAGTTTACTATTAATGAATAAAATGATTATTTGGTTATTGAAATAGTTGCTGATTAATTTTCTGTCGATCATCTAATCGAGTAATCCACTGATTGTTGCAGCTCTAAATTTTTCAGAACATGTAGTCTTGAAACTTAATCATAAGCAGATCACTCAGTGATGATCTTATTTAACTGAATTTATTATGATAGGACAACATTGTCTCGTCTGGTTTGCTAATTGTTTCACTTTAGGAAAAAAATGAGACGAACAGAGACTTGGATTATTTAGCCTACTAACATTTTATTTTTGTAACATGCACTTGTTTTGGTGGCAGAAAATGTCATAAAATCTTTTTGCCTGGTGCCAGTGTTGTCTCTTTATATGACACGGAGGATTTGCTTGCTGCAGACTTCTTCCCTGACAAACTAATATTTGCCATTGGTCTCAACATCACAAGTATTAGGGGAAGTCATTCATCACTTTATGTGCGACCTTTGTGTGACCTGCTGATCATGTCTTATCGATAACCCATAAGCCTTTGCTGTAGCACAATTCCATTGCACCACACACCAGAAAACAGGATTGAATAGTTCAAGTGAATTGTTCAAAAAACAGATTCACATAGAATGACATTGAATTGTAATAGAATTTGTGAGAGGAAAGTGGGTTTTAAAATGCAGTGTTTATTTTTACATATTTTGTTGGTTGCCAGCATGTTGTTGAAATATTGATCATACTATTCCATCAAACTTATGGTCTTAATGACACTTGTCCCTAGATACTTGAGCAAAGAGTGAGATCTTGTTTCTAAGTACTTGCTATTGGATAAGGGATAAACATTGGTGGAGTAACATTAAATTTCCATAACTGGAACTAAGTGGAAGAATTATTATAGAATAAATTCTATTTGTCTCTCACTCCTCTCAGTATGAGGCATATACACAGTATGTGTGTGAGTCTGTATTTTTGTGTATTTAGAATAAATTGGTGACACCATCAGATGACAAATCCACGGTTTCAAATTAGTCAGTGATGTCACACCTTATCTATAATAAACATGAAAGGCATGAGCAAAGCACTGTGAGTGAGCTGATATTTACCTACCATTCATTTTTTATCTAGCTTCTCCATGATAGCCACTTCATTATTCAAAGGCCAACCACACAATTAGCACCAGCCGATCCTATTGCAAAGTAGTCCCGCTAGGACCAATCAATGCTATTAGATCCATCAATGTGATTAGACACACTCCTGCATCTTCCTTATTTCTCCTTCTAACTGCTTGCGCTAGGAAAGGTTGTAAGGCTTGCTGCCTTTAATTTATGCACCATTGAATCACAATCCCACGCCAAATCAGGCAGGTATATTGCAGAAGACATAAACAGAGACATTTTGCAGTGGATGTTGGTGATAAGGGCTTTAACAAGACAATCTGGAATTTCTGTGTAAGTGCACAAAGTAGTGAGTATGTGTTTGTTCGTGTTTTTTCTCAAAGGTGACTTGTATCTAGGTCTTTAGCTATAACAAGCTTCTGTGGTCTGTTGGGACATACAGGGCAGCTCCTGAATCAGCACCCTGGACAGCGGTCGTGACAAGTTTTGCAAGTTTTGCAGCTCTTCAAGGAATCAGTTTATGATTGGCTTCAAAAGTTTAAATGTCATCCACTGACATGGATTAGTCATGGAATTTGAAACACAAGTGAATCAGCAATAAACATCTCACCTTGCTCTCACTCAATCCATCTCTTTGCACTTCTTATTTTCTATTCTGGTCCTCTCTCTCACTCTTTGTCAATGCATAAACATAAAACTAGTTTGATTGTGACTTCAATAAGCCCAATTGCAGAAGCAGCAAAGCTTTTGTACTCACTTCAAATAGAATGTGATAAGCGACTGTGTGTACAGAATGTCTGAACAGATCACCACTGAGATGGCATCAGTGATTCACCTGAAGTCTTCACAAAAACGTCATGTCTCAGTGGGACCAGACACATCCTCAGTTGTATTACCAAGAGTTTCAGTGACCTTGTAGTGAGATGAGAGGGAGAAGCTGCCCTGAGCCTATTGCCACAGTTTTAATTACTACTGGTGAAGGAAGGCTGCTGTATTTTGTGTGTATCAGAGAGATCTGCAGTTAGAGAGTGTGCAAACGCATGTGCCTTAAACTGTGCGTGATCTGTGTGTACGTGTACGTTGCATGTGCAAATCTGACACTGGTCTAGGGCTCTCCACCAAAGACTATCCTATTTGGGCCGGCCCTCTTTGAAAACCTCTTACGTAAGCCACTACTCTCAGATGTGTGATATCATAGAACTATTTTTGGCTTTTCCTCTGAAAAAAGGCTGTTCAGAGTTAGATAAAGACAACTGTAGCCTATTCTTTAAATAATACATTGGAGCTTCCTTTCATCTCCACTGTCTTAAGACACAGTCCTCACAAAATGGTGCTAGCTGACTTGGATTGACCTCTAGACTTGGGCTTCTTGGAGATGTCAGAGAAAAAAATCATTCATTTTATCTCAGTAAACTAAACAGAGACTGACCTGGATTCAGTGGCCATACAGAAATGAGATATTTCTGTCACTGTCCTAGATTTCTTTCTGAGATAAAAACAGATAGAACTGTTATATTTGCCTAATGTTATTGATTGAACATTTTGATTCACAGCAAAGGGACCAATTGGATTCTATGTAGCTAAATATCCTGTCACTACATAACTGACCAAATTAGACATGAACTGGTGTGATGTACACATGTATTCACATGTATTCATCTTGAGTCAGTTTGATCGTCAAATATAACAGTAGATGCTTACATGTCACGGCCTTTGCTCAAACACATCTGATGGCCTCTTATTCACTGAACCTGAAGGGTTACTGCATGACAATAACCAATGAAAATGTAATTACTCATAGTGCCTCATAAAAACTCCTTATAGAACAATTTGGTGAATTTAATCTGAGGATTTATTTTATATATTGGCTCGTTGTTGGTTTTATGTTTTTAAGCTTTATCACCAACCTTTCACTGACCTCATAAAGTACTAATGAAGTCTGAAGTTGTTCTATTTTGCCCCCCTGGCTCTGTCAAAGTAATTACCAACAGTCTTGGCAACCTGTCCACCTTTGTCAAACCTCATGTCAAAAACCTTGGTGTGATATTTGATTCCACCTTTAAATTTGACAAGCAAGTTAATAAAGTAGTGAAAGCTAGTTTTTTCCAGCTTCGTACTATTGCCAAAATCAAGCTGTTTCTCTCTTTCAAAGTTCTCAAGAGAAAAATCATCCACACCTTTACATGCTCCCGCCTGCAACTAGTCCAGAACACTGCAGCCAGGCTCCTGACAGGTACATGGAAGAGGGACCATATTATACCTATCCTGGCCTCTCTCCACTGGCTGCCTGTAAGGCTCAGAGTTGACTTTAAGGTTCTTCTGTTTGTTTATAAATCCCTAAATGGACTGGCGCAGACCTTCTAACCCCTCATTCTACCTCCAGGTCTCTCAGGTCGGCTGATGTGGGGCTCCTGGCTGTCCTGCGATCTAAAATTAAGCTCAGGGGTGACCGCGCCCCTGTGTTAGACCATGGAACAGCATTCCCTCCCCTATCAGACATCCCCCCTCCATCGAGTCATTTAAGTCCAGGTTCAAAACTTACTTTTATTCACTTGGGTCTGAATCCTCCTGATGCGGCTGATTTTTGGTTTGTGCCTATCCCCATGTGTTATCTATTTGTGCCTACAAGCTGTGTGCCTTGTTGTTTGTGTCAGTGTTTCTTGTATTTGTGATTTTAGCTACCCGTTCTGGTCTGAACAGCACTATGGCCAATGTTGGTTGTTTTTAAATGTGCTTTATAAATACATTTGACTTGACTTGACTAATAGCAAAAGGGTCATTGCTTGCATTTGCTCATGACTCTGTGAAATCGACCAATTATGTTGTTTTCCCTCCAAAAGAAACCCAAATGGATAAGCTTCTACAAAGCTTTAAGTTCAGCATGTGTGTATATTGGTCAATAAATGCTGTAGTTGTACAGGGATTCTCAGTTCAGTGTAGTTGCTTTAACAGGAGCAAAAACAACTTCTCTGAAAGGAGCAAAACCCAGGCGAACCTAAAACACGTGAGTGGAAAGGGATGAAGTTGTGGAGCCTTTTATGACTACAAGGTCTTGAGGACTGGTGCAATCAATTTGCTTTGAGAAAATCACTAGTTCTTATTAGAGATCCATAGGAGCATCTCCCAGTGTGGGTGTAGCAAACAGCCTTAGCTAAACGGAGATTAAGGCAACGCTGGAAAGACCCCTTGAAGCCCTCTAAGACTGGTGGGTGATTTTGGATTTAGCAGTGGTAGCAAGATAAAGGCCTTTCTTCCTGCTTAATTGATGGCTGTAATCCATGTGTTGTTTTAAAAGCCCTCCTTGTTGATGTGAGAACACAAACCCCTGTGGGTCTGTGCAGAAAGTGGTGATTTAGTAGGCCAAACTGAGGATTTTCCCACTGGTTGGGTGAAGATGTGTAGATTTGGGATCCACTGAAAGGACTCTCAGGGTGATGGTATTAAAGCAGATGAGGGGGTTAATAAAGGCAAGTCTACAATTTGGGTATAATACATTTTCTGATATTGTAGAAACAGTATATAGGGATCACAATCTTACTGTCAATGCAGAATCTTTGGTTATCTTTAATGGTACCTGTATTAAAGAAGCCAAAAACACTATTTAGATTTGACAGTATTACTGCCCAATACCATTAAATCAAGCTAAACTGTACCGTCATAGTTATCATGCTATCTTACAGCATATAGTATTCCTGAAATTGTCAGTCCTGCTATCTAAAAATGACATTTGGTCTCCTTTGATCTTTTAGTGAAAGACTTCTCTCATTTGTGTCATTCTAAGTCATTTCCACTCTTTTCAACCATGTTACAGTACATTCTCAGTGGTAATCAGGCTTTAGATGGATGTACAATTATACCAGCCGCACTGTGATTAATGAGTAGTGAAGATGTCTGGAAGTCGATAGAGGCTTAATGAGAAGATCACAGTCATCCATGAAGTTAGGAGGTGCTTGAACTCCTCAAGGCTTTAGCACACTTTTAGGAAATCTACTGGTGTACCTCTTGGTCTCGGTCAGAATTATAATATCCTTGTGTTGATCGCTATCATGAATCACAAGTTCTGCTTAATCTCTACAAAGTATGTAATTAACCCTGCACTGATTCATATCGCTCATTAAATTAACACAGATAGGACATTGAAAATAGAGCACGGTGTCTTATTACCTCAGCTCAGCTGTGAGGTAGCCTCAGAGCCGACGTGCCTAAAACATTCACTATGTTTCAGACATCTGCTCTGAATGTTATGCATGTTTACAAATGCGGTTTGTCAAAGATGTCCGCACCACAGACGTGTCTGGACCTTTTCTTACATGCTCTGTCTTGAGTACAATTAATTGAGAAAAGATAGACTTAAGATAATTAAAAAAACAACAACCACAAGTTGGTTTTTATAGCATCCTACAAAGATAATACTCTGATGCTGCCAGTAACAGTTATTCATGAAACAATTTGAACCAAATATAAGAAGTGTGAATTAAACAGTAAAGTGACAGATTTTTATCTATTCCAGTGCAAGCTGGCTGTTGCATTGTACGCTGTACAGGCTAGCAAATTCTAATCTTAATGTAGAAATTAATTACAGCTATTTTTGCCTCTGGAGAAAATTAGTGACCTATTGTTAAAAATATGCTACAAAGTGGAAAAGAGAGAGAGAGCAAAGCTTGATTAGTATGGAAATGACAAATGAAAGGTGGGATGGGTGGAGAACAGTTGTGACTGTGGGTGGTGATGGTGTGTGTGTGTGTGTGTTTTGATAGAGGGAAGGCTTAATTCTTTATATATTTTAAAGATGCAACTGTGCAGTGGAAAAGCACCAAAGAGAATTACCACGCCAAAAACATGGTATAACCCCAATGGCATACAGATGTCGACACTCTCATGAACATGCTTTAACTATATTAATTGCTCAATTAATAATAACTGCTTTCACCAGACCAGTATCAGCTTAAGTTACACACTCAAACTTTTCCAACTATATTTCATTCAAGTGAGGGTATTAAAAGTTTGCCTTTCAAAGTTCTGTAAGAGTGTCTCTTTTTTGTGAACATGAATTGATTTACAGGAGTCGTGCTTCAGATGTGCTTAGGTTGCAGTGGTTGAACTGGATAATAGGTGTGTCTATAAAAGGCAATTAGTGTTTGAGGTTCAGCACATTTTATTCTTAGGTGTGTGTGTGTGTGTATGTGTGTGAAAGATGAATCAGATTCAAACTGCTTGAATATGATGAACGGAAATGCTTTTAACTTACCATCCATCTTACCATACAAAGATAAATCATATTGCTAAGCTGTTTTTCTCTCACCATCAAAACATCCATAAACACACACGAACAGGGACTCACACACATATTCATACTTCTAGACACACGCACGCACACATACACACACACATACACAGGCACAGTAGCCAGATCGAAAGGTCATGCATACAGGGGTCATCAATTCCACGCAGTATTTACAGATCTATTTACAGTTACACTTTGAAGGTGCTATGTTGCTGACATTTCAAATAATCTAAAAGAGTTGATTTTTCACGCACCTTTACACTATAAAAAGTGTGTGTGTTGGTCACAACCATACTGCCGTGGTTAAATTCCTGACATGACAGAAGCCACAAATGACCAAAGCAAGGACAGACCTGAGATCTGTCATGAGTGCATTAGTCTCAGTGACACAGTATACTATACAGTGCTACTGCACCAGCAGCTCAAGGGACTCCAGCATAATCTGACAGGCTGTTGCCAGGATTATTTATGACTGTAGTATTTAACCCTCACTGTTTTTCTCTTTTCTCTCTCTACTTCTTATTCCTTCCTCTTATTCTCTCTCTCTCTCTCTCTCTCTCTCTCTCTCTCTCTCTCTCTCTCTCTCTCTCTCTCTCTCTCTCTCTCTCTCTCTCTCTCTCTCCCTTCCAGTTGTCCTTTGCAGCAACAACCCCAGTTCTGGCGGACAAGAAAAAATACCCAAACTTCTTCCGCACTGTCCCGTCAGACAACGCTGTGAACCCAGCTGTGGTGAAGTTCCTGAGCTACTACAACTGGAGCCGTGTGGGAACCCTCACACAGGATGTTCAGAGGTTCTCAGAGGTGAGTCCCTCTTTAAAGAGCCTTAATTTTAAACTGTAAACTTTTGCAAAAGTTGCAAAAGGACCATGAGATAGTGTGGTGACATGCTACAGCCCAGAGAGCACACACAGGAAATGTAGACCACTCTTTACGTATCCTGAATGATAGTAGGAATGACGCAAAGTGATTCTTCTCCGTCTGAAAACTGCATCTTCAGTTTTCGATGTGCTGTTCCATGATTAGTTTACTCATTACATCTACAGTATAAGGTTTCAAAGTCAGAGTCAGTGTTGGAAATGGCAGGAGAAATTCATACAGATAATTGTTTCTTTAGAAATGTAACATATATTCATGGTACTGTTTCATTAAAATATGCTGTTACTGTTCCTCCTCCTGCGCTGTTATAACAATACATACCTCAACCAACTGGATTATTTGGAAGTTAACATTACATGGTCAAACAGACTCACCACTTCTAGCTGAGAAAACAGAGATAATTGCACAATATTTATAATTAAGCTGAAATTGACCCTTAAAAAAAAAGATATTTCTTTATTGTGCATAAATACTGCATTTATAAAAGTTTCACAAGTCAAGAAAGTAGAACAGATACATGAATTTAAAACGTAGCAGAGCAGTTAATACTCATGTGCAGTAAATATTTAATAACATGGCTTTGTATTATCATCTTTGCCACACACAGTCCTGACAGAGAACCAGTAATATCCATTAGACATTTATTGACTGTGCTAAAATGGAAATAATGTGTTTACAGGTGGAGTTTTTAAGGTCAGTGTAGTTTTATTCATTCTAGTCTTAATAGTAGAAACTTTGTTGTGTCCTCAAGGTGAAGGTTAACTAAAATAAAAGAGTAAAAATACATTCTCAGACAGGGGCATGTACTGATACAGCCAGAGACTGAACAATGATTGGCAGTTGTTTTATTTTACCATTATCATTCAGATGATGCTAACATGATTTGAGTAGGTAGCAATCAATTAAATTTAACCGATTCTCCACTAGTTGACTGAATTAATGCCTTTCCACCCACGTGAAACTCCTTGTTGGATTCTGGGGGAAATGTGAATATTAACATTTTGAAACTAGAGCTTAATCCTTCCAGTTACACATCGTTTCATGTCTTCAGTAATGAATAAAAACAATTTGCTGGCTGGAAAGAATAAAAATTTTCTTTGCAGCCACTTTTGTGCCACGGATGAGAGCAGATGTTAGAGTACAGCTTTTGTAATAAATGAATGTTTACATATGAGATTTTGCTACATTATTCACTTACTACATTCCATCTGGTGTGTAGTTTTATGTCATTTTCCCCATTAAATAAGCAGAAAGCACGATTCAGCTTAAATTACTAGTGCTGGGAGAAGTCAATTGTGGAAAGATGAAGAATATTATCTGTGTTGACTCAGCACTCGTAGCTAACTCTCTCATGACATTGTTGGCAATGAAATTCATCTTAAAGCTACAGGACTCATTTCGGAAGTTGTGCTAAGTTGGATTTTAAACAGGAACAACTGGTGACACAAACATACTGCTGTTTGTGGGAGGGTTGAATATAAAGGAAACACACCGGTTTGTCATGCCTCAAACTGGTGGTATGGACATTATGTCACATCGGCAACAGAGGAACATTCAATTAAAAAAAGCGATGTCAGAGGTATTGAAAGCAGGAATTTGAGAAACATATTGTGAGCTCTTGCCTCGAGCCCCTGGTTGAAAACAATCTGCTCAGCAGCTGGAGGTGGGAGGTGTGTGTATGTGTGTGTGTGTGGGAGAGGGGCGGTGGGGAGGGGGGGTGGTATAAGAAGTCTCACTGCAAATCTCAGAGAGCCCAAATCCCTTTATCTCTCCCCTCCGGAAAGCGCCAAGGGGCTTAGGACGGGAGGAAGACGGACGGCCCGATTCAATCAACCTGCCACAAGATTGGCCTCTAATCCTGATTTACAAATATGCAAGCATCGCTTCCACACTTCATGATTCGAACAATATTCTGTCAAGTTCAGAGCGTTTTTTTGGGGCAGCGTGAAGCAAGACAAATGGCGGATGAGATGCGAAGTAGTAAATGTTGTTTGGATATCCCCAAATAGGAAATAATGTAACAAAAAAATGCATTATGAGTCTCTCCATTAACTTCTTATACAGCGAACACTGCTCCATTAGGTTAGACAGTGTGTTGTCTACATGAAGGTACACTGGTATCAGGGCTAAGATGATTATTTTAGAATGTCATCAATTGTGAATCACCTAATTACACTGTGTCTTATGATACTGTGATTTTTAGAATAGCCAATGTACTCCTACTTCTTTAATTTTAGAAATGCTGGAGCACAAGAGAAGTTTTTAACACACCATCAAAGTAGAGTATAGTGCTGCAGAGTCACTGCACGAGTGGGCTGCACTGGTCGGAAATCCTGTGCAAATCCCACTGTACTTCTATCATAGACTTGTTGAGTCTACACATGTAACTGTATTACTATAAAACAATATAAATAAGAAAAAAACAGGCATTACATGATTTAAATGATTGGGTACTTTGTCAACTATCATATTTGGATTCAGGAACATTTGTAATATATAAAGTAGTGCTGTATTTACTGGACAGTATGCATGTGTGTATATCTGCGCATGCACACTTGCATTAGCATAATGACTATACTATTGACAGTGTTGTCATCTCCTCCACCTTTACATTTTCCTTTCTCTTTTTCACTCCCTGTCATACTATATCTCTCTCCTACTGATCTGCTGTGCTGTTTCCCAGGGAGACTGCTTGCAAGGTTAATATTATGTAACACTTGTTAAGGATTCAGTGAGCAGCATGCACACCATGCACGCACACACACACACACACACACACACAAACATACAGTACGGTGTCCCCTGGGACTGTAACCTGTAAGCTAAAGCCAGCTCGTCACTTCTATTTATAGGCACCATTGAAACACACACACACACACACACATCCTTTTTGTGGATGCACACTGATGTTCCATTAATGGGAGGTTTGTGGTTTATTGTAGTGTGAGATGAGAATGAGTAAAGGCCAGGTATTTGCTAATATGAAGGTGCGTGTCCATACTACATACACACACACAAACACAGTACACATACACACACACACACAGCAATCAACATTATTGAGATTGCCAGGAAAACAGGGCTCACCCAGGAACACAACAGCCATCATAAGTCAGTCAGATGACAAACCTGACTGAGAGCAGGATTAGGAATCTGTCCTTTGCCTGGAACCCTTTGAGCTCAAGTGTTTAATTACACTATGACCACTGATAAATCTAGCAGAAGTGTCTGTCTCCACATCCACCCTCTTAAAAAATACTCAGTTGTTAAACTTTGATTATGCATTTCATGATTTTTCTGTTGCATTCAGTTGGTGTTCACTATCATGTGTGGTGTGATGCAAAACAGCCATGTAATGTTTTTTTAAATTCCTCTCCAGAATGACTCATTCATGTCATTGTACAATGCATGTAAAGCCATGAGAGACTGTCATCAGGCTGTGGTGCAAGCATTTGTCACGCTAGTTAGTATAAGCACTTGACCGGCATTATACTCTGAACTCCGGGATTTGCATGCCGATTTTATGTCGATGTAGCTCACAGTATGAGAGACAGATGTGTGCAAGGACCTGTCACACTGCCACGTTTGTAAAACCCAAAGTTCTATTGTCTCCTCGCTGTAAATCTACAGGTTTAGATAGCTCACACATACAGATGGATGATAAAAAAAGCACCTGCTAACATTCTGGTATGTATGTAATAAAGACACACATACACGTACACGCAGTCACACCCGTCACTGCAAAGGGGCTTCACACTGTGAACATGCCTGGGAACGATGTGTTAATGATTTGAGGTTAAACCACCGCAGACTGTCTTGCAGTGTCACACTGGTACCATCTGAATCATCAAAAGCTACCTACTTACTCTGCATCAGGGCACTTACTCTAGTCTCTCTACAGCACACCTGCCTGAAGGGAGCGATTTATATTTGTTTAGTAAGTGTATTTCTTTGATTGCTAGTGGCAAGATAGAGTTTGTGGATTGATTTGAATGAAGCTCAGTGCACCCACTGTAAATTGAGATCAGATATGAAATGTGTGACTGCAAAGTTTTAAGTCTTACAAATAACAGAGCTCAAAAAATCTTAAAAATAATTAATAAGAAAATGAATGTGCAGCTATTTTGATCGATATATGGTTTGAGTATAAAATAAAATAACCTTTAGTGACAAAATATGCAACTAGATGCAACAATTTAATGAACAACAGTGGATTTTGTTACGATTACACGAGCACACTGCTGTACTCCCAGTGCATTTAAAAACCAATCAATGCCAACTACAATATTTATGACATAAGAATATTAAAAACAAATGCAACTGAATAATCCAAGTTCTGATTAACAATTTAAAGTGTTTACTTATCTACATCAAGCTTCTAATTTTGTTCCAGTGCTGAGAAAGTATATGACCTTGTACCCCCTACAGACAGTACACTCATATTTTACACACAAAACACAGTCAGATATGTAGTTGTACTAAATATGCCATGCTCCAGGCCACAGTCTGTGAAATGGAAGACAGCATCTGCATGCCATGTAGGTGTGAGATGATACACCATCCTGTCATATACACCACAAAGAGAATCACAGGTTATCCCTCAACTTCCTCAGCTTGCCAATTCATCTTCATCTAGTTTCTGGTGGTATATGTTTGTGTGTGTGTGTGTGTGTGTGTGTGTGTGTGTCTTTGTGTTTGCAGACAAAGACATTCTGCATATAAATAGAATCATATTGTGTTAATGTCCTTTCTAAACACTGGTGCATTACACACATCTAACTGAGTGCATCTGACAGTCATTTTGTCCATCATGTGTAGGTGTGTACTTTGTTTGTTTGTGTGTTTGAATGTGTGTGTGTGCGCATGCATGGTGAAGTGCAGTAGGATTATTTCTCCTCTGCATTTGCTTCTGGGGATTCCCAGGCTGCCCCAAACAATGGAGGATGTTTTTGTTACGCAGGAAAGCCGCTCACTTTTCCCCTCCTACCATCCCTCAATCCATCTGTCCCCCTCCCCTTCATCTCTCTCTTGCTCTGTGTAACACACTCAGTCCACCAGAACGCAGATACATTTGTCCTTTTTTGTTTCAGTGGAAGAAACACAAAATTTGCAAGCAGCTTTAATTTAAGTGCAAAGGCCCTAGCATTGGAGGGAGCGGCAGCCGTGGTTAATATAAAGATAATTTTTATTTATATAACACTTTTCATACAGGGGATGCAGCTCAAAGTGATTTACAATTAAATGAAGAAACAAGGAAATAAATTAAAAAAGGCAAATTAAAACAAGTACAAATACTACGTGATAAAACCAAGTAATCAAATAAATAACAAACCAGAGAAGCAGCAAATAGCAAGAACAGGTATGCTAAGAACAATAAAAAATGTAAAAGATAAGAATAATACAAAGGAAGTGACAGTTAGTTAAAAGCAATATTGAATTAATATGTTTTCAATTGTCCTTTAAAAATGTTCACAGAGTTTGCACTTCTTATATCCTTGGGCAGGGAATTCCATAGTTTTAGTGCATAGTTAAAAAAAGGCTGAGCTGCCAATTTTCTCGTTTGTGTGATAGTTTGTATTTAAAAAACCAGCAGCAGAGGATCTAAGATGCCTTGAAGGATTATAAAATGACAAAGAATTAGTAATGTAGTTAAAAGCCTGGCGGCAGAGTTCTGGATTAATTGTAGTTTGTCAATTAATTGTTTTGGAAGACCGATGTAAAGAGCATTACAGTAGTCTAATCTACTTGAAATAAATGGATGAACACATTTTTTGGCATGTTGTTGGGATAGGAATGGCCGCAGCTTTGCAATATTTCTTAAATAAAAGAAAGCTGCTTTGGTCACCCTCTTCTGAGATTATCTGAGATTTAAAATTGAAGTCTGAGTGGACAATGTAAAGTCAAGTTACAACAGCTTCCTCTTTCACGACGAAACATGCAAATTTTCTGCATCACCACGGCAATGGTGTTCCACAAAAAAAAAAAGCTTTGCAATTTGGCATTGTGAAGGTCTTGAGGTTTTGATGACCAAATTTGAGGTGGGCCTGTTGAATCCTCTAGGAGGATTTCCAAAAAGCTCCATACCTGTAAAGTGCCTAAAATTACTTGTTGTCACATGACCTATGACATCATTGTTCGAGGTATCGACTATTCCGTCACAATTTAACATCACATTATTCTGAGGGTTATACCAACCAAATTTCAAATGAATGTGATAAACCCTCTATCAGGAATTCAAAAAAGTTTGAATACAGGAAAAACGCACAAAATTCAAAATGGCTGACTTCCGCTTGGGCTAAGCTAATGAAAGCCAGTGTTAAATATGTCCAAAATGATGAGAGCAACATGTGTACCAAAGTTTGTGAATATCGGAGCAACTTAATCCCAACTACGGCCTGCCACACATGAAGGAGCTATGGAGCCTGCTGGCCACATCCGAGCCCAGTCACTACAGAACTTTGCAGTTTCTGCCAGTTCTGATGTGTATATGCCAATTTTTGTGACTTTTGTTCATCCCAAGCCCCTCAAAAACGCAATGGCGATGAAGAATAATAATCTCTACAAAGACAATGGGTTATTTGCACATTCATGTGTGTTCATGTACTTTGGTGCTTGTGCCCTAACCAGTAAAAATCCTCTTTTGACAAGGTCCTTCTTCTTAGAGGTGGATTGCTTTGTGTGTCAGACCTTGTGTTGCATATATTTTAGTGAGTGGGTGTATCTGCATAGCATAAGTTACATATCTCCATATGCATTGCCTTATGTGATTTATGCTTGTTATCCCATCCACCTGTGTGCTTGTCGCTCTACCACACCTCGTCAAACACCGGGCGAACCAGCTGCCATCCCTCTCTTGCCACGAGCTAGTTTCCATTTAGCATGGCAGCAGTCAAGGCCTTTTAGATCAACGCTCAACACAACAGGACGTTGTACCTTGTCCAGACCACCAAGCCAATTGTTCCTCAAGAGCAAAACCTGGTTGTATTGATCCATTCCAGCACTCCCTGTTGTTTCAGCTCAGTGAGCAGTACATCAGAGGGAATGTTTGTACAGGAGTGAGTGATGTACAGAGTGATTTAGAGCTCCCTCCAGGGTACCAGAGGAGGAGGCGATTATGACAGCAGACATTTAGAGACATAAGGGAAATAAGGTTGAGGTTGTTCAGATTCATTGATTTTTAGATGGCAACAATCTTCTAGTTGATTACACGAAATAGTTGTAATGACTCATTTTAGCTGCAGTAGCAATAGTGGTGATAATTGTGTTAGCATTAGTGGTAGCAGTCATGGTTACATATCCCTTGGGTATATTAACTGCCCTAACTACGCTGCAGCTATTTGTGAAGTAATACTCTCCCTGAAATCTATCTTCTGAGTATGAAACCCTCACAACCTGTAGCCTTGGAAAGTGGAAGTTTATAGCAAGAAAAAGACTTTGGACAGCTTGAATCTACAGTTTTTTTGTGGCACAAGTATTAAAATGTCCATAGAAAATCTTCAAAACACTCCTTCAGCATAATCCTCTTCTCTGCTGTCCGTCTGTATACTCAACTGTTCTCTGCAGTCATACTTTTTGTCAAAGTACGGCTAAATACAGTGTTTGCCAGTCTCGGTGTCGCCTTCCTGCTTTTTCTGAAACTCCACTGGAAGCATACGCTGCAGGAGAGCTTTGAGAAGTTTCTGTGGACGCTTTGATGCTTTTTCTCTGTCACGGCAACCTGTCATTATAAATAATATGGATTCAAGTTGACCAAAGCCTCTGTTTTCTGTTAATAAGGAAACAAACTTTTCAGAGCCATATCTCCAGCCAAATATAGATTCTGGGTTGAGTAGTGTGCAGCGTTTCCATGTATGTAAATCTGACTGTTATTTGTGAATATGTATTTAAATCCATATAGGACACATAAATATGAAAACATGCTATGGGCACGCAAGCTCATTCACAGACAAATACAGAGCAAACACACAGGCCCTTCCTCTGTTACAGTAGCTGTAACATGTCTTTGCAAATAGAGCTTGGCATGCCCTTTTGAGTGGGCACACTCTCTGATGTCACAACATAGCCCCTGATGCCAAGCTCTCGGGTGGGGGTGTTAGGGCCACAGGGCATGGCCAGAGGATATCAGGAAAATTCGGCCAAAGAAAGAGGAGGAGAGGTCAACTGTGAACCTCAGAGTGCAGGAAGACATTTTGACTTTATAACACAGGTGTAACTGATAACATTAATAACGGCTGCATTCGGTTTAGGTGTTCCTGTGCCAGGATCCTGGTACTATGCGTGCTGGCTGACTGGCATGCCTTACTGGAACATCTATATGGAACCTGAGCCACTTTTAATGTTATTCGTTACACCTGTGCTTTTCCTTTTTTGACATGTCAAAATGTCTGCTGTGAAATCTAAAGTTGTAGCTTAAAGGATGGAAGCCAGAGGGATGAATCACAGCATGTGTGTTTGTGATGAGAGAGAGCTATGATAAACCACCTCAAGCTCACCATCACGGTGGGGTACCTGCTCCATTCTACTACATCTCTGATCCCATTACTCACCATACCACTGAATCAATACATCAAAGCAGACGTACAGCTGCTGCAGATACGTCTACAGTACTCAACATATGTCTTTTTTTTTTTTTTTGTCAAGCCTATGATAACCAGTTGTGATCTTTTAAAGCGTACAGTTGTGCTTTCACTGTGACAAATGCCAATGAATATTGTCAGTGTTACAACTCCACATTAGACAGAGTGAGTCCAATCAAAATGATGGCGGTTTTGATGTCTTCAGTAGCCAATGTGTCCTTGTCATGCTGAAATGTCAAGCTGCCTGTCTTTCTGTCACTTTTTTTCATTCACAATTTTACCTTCTCTCTGTTTCTCTTCCCTTTCATGCTCTCTCTCTCAGGTGAGGAATGACCTAACTAGTGAGCTGGAGAAAGCAAACATTCAAATCGCAGATACAGAAAGTTTCTCCAACGACCCCTGTGTCAACGTCAAGAAACTCAAGGTAAGTGGTTTGGGAAATACTGGAATACAGCTGTGATCTTTAGAAAAACTACACAGTTAAAATGAGAATAGCCTAAAAATAAACACTACTATGTGACTATGTAAAATGTGCTAAAACTTTTTTTGTGACATATCAAAATTATGACCAGTCTTGACTGACCAAACTGATACAAGGTCAGTTTTAATTCATATTATATTACATACATTGAATAAATAGGGTCTGATTGATTTTAATGTCACATTTACTACAGTTTTTAATTCTGTATTGTGTTTGAGTTAATGCCATCCAAACTAAATCCTAGACAATTAATAATTTATCCAAGAATTGTCTCCTGGGCAGAGCAGAGTAGCTCTCATTGAGATTAATGGAGCCCTGATGAGTATACAGTAATGGCCAGGGGGGGTACGGTGAACTCTAATGACCTGCACTGACTAATAGATGTTTTAAGGACATATACATACATTTACAAACATGATTCTTTTTTCCTCCTCTCCTCTCCTCTCCTCTCCTCTCCTCTCCTCTCCTCTCCTCTCCTCTCCTCTCCTCTCCTCTTCTCATGTTTTAACATGGATGGTTGAAGAGATTTTGCTTGGATAAAGCAATAAATCATGAAATTCCAATCTAAATGCAGTCACATGTAATAGTTAAATTATCTAAACTACCCCTAGAGGCAATAAGAGATGCATTTGGCCTCATTTACCAGTTGTCAGCTAAGTATCTCAGTAACATATACGGTGTACAGAAGGAAACATTATCAGTGGAAGTTAAACATGATTTTAGTCACTGATGAGCTTTACCTGTAATGTACAAGATGTCAATTTCAATGGGAATAAATATATTTTGATTATATGATATGATTATTTTGATTTGACTAGAAGTGACATGCATGGCACGGTGAGGATGGAAGCGGGGGAGACAGAGAAAGGGAATAGATGTTGGAAGTGAGGAGAGTGGAGATGCGATAGAAAGCGTTCCGATGTGCGACCAGGAGATATGACGTATGCAAGATGGAGCGGGTCGAAAGAATCGCAACAGAGAGATGATGAGACAGAGGGATAGAGAAGGAGAAGGAAGCTAAGCTGTCTCTCCTATGTGTAACTCTGCATGTTGAGGCATTTTAATGACATTTTAAGCTGACACCATCCTTCCTTGATCAACTCTAAATATGCAAATCACAGTGTCGCCTCGAAAGCTTTTCAGAACGTTTGGATGGGGTGGGCGGGGGGGCCTCTGACACCCTAATGGTCTGTTTCCCGCTCATCTCGCAACAGTGGTTTGCTATCTTCACGACAGCTACGTAATATGATGAGGTAGAGGCTGACACAGATTTTGTTTTAAAGACTGATCTTTTTTTGGGTTGTGTGAGCGATTGTGTGTGTGCAGAGTGTGTGTGGGACGAGAGGGATGAGGGGGCGGGGTAAGGGGGCTGTGGCGTCACTGTGTGATCCACAAATAGAGCTCTAACCACTGTGATATTCCAGCTGGAATATTCGAAATGCAGACAGGCATCGCCGCTGTGGGCGTTGAAGAAGCCTTTTAATATTTATCTGTCGCTTTCTGTACTTTCCTCTTCATCTCTTGTTCTCAGTCCCGAGTTCTCTGTTTATTTTACTGGACAGGTTGACAAAACAACATCAGAACACAAAGGCACACTTCCACACGCACACTTATCTTCTAATCTGTGTAGCAATTTACTTGAGTTTTCCTCAATTTAACCACAAGATAAGTATATCAGCAGAAATTCTATAGATCAGGGCACCTTATAGTTTTTGTTACTGAAGGACAATTAGGGGAACTGGAGGGCCACATGAGGAAAAATTGTGGTGGTCTAAGTTTTGCAATCCACTACTTTAGAGTCATTTGCCAAACATTGTTAAATTCACAAGCTTAACACATCAATGCACCACTCTTCACCAGCGTATCAAATCACTGTGAATGTCTATTGTTTAAAGGAGCACTGATATCCATAGCCTCTACCATGACCACAACAATATGCTAATGTTTAACACATACAAAGGTAACTGTATATTTGCCATGTCTATAAAAATAAAACCCAGGTTGTAAACAATACTTAATCTTTAATGTACAATATTTTTGCATGCTACCGTTTTACTGCAGAAACTGGGCCTCATGCAAGAATACTGAGGTGAAAATGAGATTTACTTGGACGAGCGTTCCAAGTCAGATTTACAAGAATGTTGTTGCTGCACAAACTTGCCGTAAGTCACTCATTTCAGGCTGATGAATGTCAGCTGTTCCTGAGAAGGCGTGCGTTGGAGAGATTTCATCATTAGCAAAATCAACGCCTCTAAAATTGCCATATAAGGTGACGTATTCCTCTCTGTTTGTGGGCAGGTTTCATTCACAAAGATGTTTCCAAAGAATAAGAAGAATTTCAGTCCTGCCGTTGCCAATCAGCAGACAAAAACTAATGTCATTAGTGCAACTAATGGTATTAGAGGCACCGAAACAATTATTAGTACAGCTGCCAACGATGTGTCATCAGAGCAGTGCTGTACTGTGACTGAAATAAAGAGGGAATGGTTTGACATGAAGTTAGATGCTAAAAAACATCAATCTAAAGCAAAGCAGTCCATGACTAATATGAGAGGCAGTCAAGGGATGTGACGGTCACAGAGATATTATACGAGTACGTGATGTTACACTGGCAGGTGCATCAGAGGTAAATACTGGACAAAGAGACCTGCGTAAAGATCCTGAGGCAGCTGTAGAGAAATCATGACTTCAACGAAGAAAAATTCCAAGAATGAGAAATTTGTTGAATGCCACAAATTCTCTTAAATAAATTGTGCATGCCGCTGCTTCTTGCGTGAGGCGCATGGCCTTGTGGACTCCCAGACATACTGTAGAGCATCAGCTCAAGACAAATGATTTGCACTGATAATGTCATTATAGGGTTTTCCATTTCAGATGGTCTTTTTATTGATAATATCATCAGAATGGCTTGTGCTGTTCCTGGGGTGAGGAGTGTTTTCCTGGCTCTCTTTTCAAACTGATAAAGCACCTCTGCTGCTCCAAATCCCCAAATAGCACAGAGTTGCAGCAAGAATCTCTTACTGCAGACATTAAACGCATAGACCTCCTCCCATCCAGCTTTAAGGACCAGTCAAAGCAAAATTCCAGTTCTGAGACTTCAAATACTTTTCACATTGTGTTGAGTTTGTTCTCAATCACAGGAATCCTAACATAACGTTAACATTATTTGAGGGACTTTCATTTTGAAGGTAGCAGCCTGTTAATTTCAGTTCAGACCGTAATGTCAGCTCCATGGTCATAACAGTATTGATTAGTAGTCAAACACGCACACAGATCTATCCTGCGAGTG
Organism: Thunnus maccoyii; assembly: GCF_910596095.1. Classification (NCBI taxonomy): domain Eukaryota; kingdom Metazoa; phylum Chordata; class Actinopteri; order Scombriformes; family Scombridae; genus Thunnus; species Thunnus maccoyii. The sequence continues at coordinate 18,463,020 of NC_056547.1, forward strand.
TATGCACTTGATCACGCACGTAGGGCATAGCACACTCGCTGCACAGTAATCATCACAAACAGCAAGGGGGGTGGGGGGTAGAGGGGGGGTATAAACAACACATTGCCCAGTCTAGAAATCACATCTCTCACAAGCTCATAAAAGACCATCATTAGTAGTGTGTGTGTGTGCCGTCACGGTGCCTGATTGGGGTTATGAGGTACAACATTACTCAAACCATTATCACATATAAATCACCATCATAAAGTTACAAACAACCTTGTCATGGAGAAAGCAGTCAAGGCTGCCCTTAATACTACCCTCTTTTAGAACAATTATTGTTATGGTTATATAAAAGCTCGAGCAATGTGGGTAATTTGGGGACCTGTAGTGCCCCCAGTCCGTTTGTAATGCACAAACACAACACACTCACTCATGCCCTTGCCTACAACTACACAGTCTCTTCATGTTGTTGCCAGGCAGACCAGAATTTATACCGGGGCTGTGGTCCTTAGCCATAGCTGGAGTCATTTGGGTCAAGTGCCTTTCCTCCAGGGAAGAGCAATGTTATTGAGCAGCCACCGGCATTTCACACACGTACACACACACACACACACACACACATGAATGCAAGACTGCACCCCAGAAAAGTTCAGAGTTGTTACCTTCTTGCACATCGACACACACATTGTGACAGTGCCAGAGCAGTGGAACAACACTGAAGGCTTCATACAAAAGACTCACTTAAATGTCCCAGCATGCTCTTTGGCTCTGATGAGAAACCACCAGAGAAGTCATTTGTTTTGTTTTTTTCTTGAGCTACCCAGCTTCCTGAAAGCTCTCACGCTCTGCAGTGTGAGTGTGCATGTGTCTGTCCCATACACAATGCTAGATCCTGTATAGATGGTTTTGTGACGAAATCTCGGAGCTGCTATAGAATTCGGAAGGCAGGTAGTACGTTTGCATTTAAACATCTGGCTAGCTAGCTATCTTGCCCTGGTGGGTAGATCTGTGTCCAATCGCCTTAAGGAATTGGAATTTAGATGACAGTGATTGGTCCCCTCTGATCTGTGGATACATGACATATGGTAGAAAGTGCCTGAGGGAGGAAGGACTTCATGAACTGTACTCGTAATGGTTTCTCATCATCCAGAATAAAAACAGGACAGGGCTCGGTGAAATTACAGCCGGTGTGTTTGTCACTTTTATTTTGATTTAAGTTCAACCAGAGTGAGTATTGAATTTTGTGTGTAATGTTTCAAAAGGGCCCTGCTTGAAGTCAGCAGTACCACAGAAAGGTTTGAATGTATGGCTTTCTGTAATGTATAGTGTTTTCAGCTAATCGATAAAATATGGAACCGGATGAAAACTGGATGTAGCGGTAAAGTATACAACATTGCAGTAAAAAACACATTTAGTATCAAGTATGTTTTCCAAAAGGATAAGAATCATATTACAAGATGACTGTTGTTGACAGATACAGAAATAATACAGTAGGTCATTTAATTAAATGAGGTGCAATAATGTTATTAATGTTGTCAGTCAATCAAACCTGACCTTCTAGATTTGGTGCTCAGGGCTCTGCCAGGGCCACATAAGAGCTTTATGACAGACTCGCATGCATCACACATCACCTCCAGCTGTGGTGACCAGATGTAGATTCATCAAACCTGTGTCAGTATTATTGGATTAGATTGGGGCAATTTTGTTGTGTGAGTGTTTGTGATCATCTGCTTATGTGCATATGTATGTGTGTGTGTGTGTGTGTATGTGTGTTTGTACTATACATATGTGTGTTCACACTAAATGACAGACTGTTGGCCCCAGAGCCCTCCACCCGGGCAATCTGAATTATTTACAGTCAATCACCAAGCCATGTGCTTCGAATCGCCATGTAAATTTGTGTTCTCCGGCCTGGTTGGCAAGGAAGGGAATTCTGCCCTCAATGATAATGTTGACACTTTGGCCGACACTGATGAGATAGACATAGTAATGAAAATACAGTACATGCAACATGACCGTTCATTTTTTAATAAAGTGTGATGTGGTGGAGGCATCGAAACAAAGATACTGATCCAAAATCAGGGTAAAGAACTACTTTCTTTGATAGAAATGCCCGGTATGTATTGCCAGGGAGTCACAATATCACAATAAAAAGCTTGCACAGTGTAATGAACACTGGACTACTGTTATATATGCAGCTTCACATCATACACATTTCACACTGCACAGTACCTTAAATTTATTGTATCATTGTATGTACAGCATGTGTGTATTATGCTAAAAAAGTGGTTTTTTTGCAGATTTGCCACTCACATAACAGTGTTTCATCCTTTGTTCTTTCAGGACAATGACGTGAGAATCATCATTGGCCAGTTTGATGAGAACTTGGCTTCCAAAGTCTTCTGCTGCGTAAGTCCTCAGGCTACATTCATAACTGAAATCTCAACTTTTCCAATGCTGTCTGTCAGTATCTTGCCAAAAAATACAATACAACTGGTGCAGTGCTAAATTGAACATAAGATTGGAACATGATGTGATCTGGTTTATGGGAATGCTGTGAATATGTAATAGTGCACTGTAGTTAAATTCCTCACTTAGCTGTTTAGGGTCATGTAATTTGGGCTTTAGATGTATTGGGTTATGCTTTACGCTTTGGGCTCAGTTCATTTTTCAGACTCCATTCTCTAGTTTTGGATAGACAGCAGCTCACATTAGACAAAAGTCATTCCTAAAGTTAAAGTAATCTCCATATATCATACTATATATCCTGCTTCAAGCTCAATTTCTTCTACCCCTCCTAGGCGTATAACCTGAACATGTTTGGCAGTAAATACCAGTGGATAATCCCCGGCTGGTACCAGGGCAACTGGTGGGAACAGGCCAACAGCACCAACTGCACCACCAAGAAGCTGCTCACAGCCATGGAGGGATACATCAGTGTGGACTTTGAGCCGCTCAGCGCTCGACAAATCAAGGGCATCTCTGGCAGGGTGAGTGCCAGAAAAATGTACATGTTGTTAGCAAGTAATTTAAGGTGATATGAGATTTGAAGAGGTTTAATTAAGACAGGTGAGAAAAATCTACAGTACCAGTAAGGTAAATATCATTGAATAAATAAAGAATTTTGCTCCATTGGCATGTTGACTGATTGGTAGCTAGCCGTTTGGTAGCCATATTACACTATTCGTGGAATTTATGGTGTACATAATAAAAGCCACAGGTAAAGTACAAGTGAACTGCAAGTGAAATATTTTTTGTCTGTTTTGTCTGAAGTAAATTGTTTTCATTTTGTGTTGTGTGATTGTAACATTCCTTTCACTGCTACCTGAAGTTTTCTTGTGACTGTATTTGAGAGCATCTGTTGTAAGTGTTGTGTTATTGTGCTCAGAAGAATCTGTGGCAACATCAGAGAACTTTGTTCCCAAAAAGGCATCCTAGATGCATGTTTTTAAACCACAGATCTCAACCAAAATCAATCATGGGGTTTGTTTTCACATTAAACTACCCATACCCAACACAGGAGCATTGATTCTAAAACAGCCTTATTTCCAGTAACTTTGTATCTCAAATTATGTGCCAAATAATCCATTCTCCTTGGATCAAGTAACACCAATAAGAGTTTATCTGAAATAAAAAACTTTAAAAAGTAGGGTTTTTTTTCTCTTACCTCTTTTTCAGACCCCTAGGGAGTATGAGAGGGAGTACAGCCAAGAGCTGCGGCAGAAAGGTGTGGAGTCCAGCAAGTTTCATGGCTTTGCCTACGATGGGATCTGGGTCATTGCTAAAACATTTACCCGAGTGATGGAACTGTTACGGATCAAACAACGGCAAAACACCTTTCACAACTTCACAGTGGATGACCGCGAAGTGGGAAAGATGGTGCTGGACGTCATGAATGAGACCAACTTCTTCGGTGTGACGGTAAGTTATGGGACAGATTGAGATTTTTAAAGAAAACTGTATAAACATTACGCAAAATGAGATTGCAGTCTGACATGTTTGACGTTGAATTTGGGTTTTCTTTGACTTTACTCGCTTTCATACTGTAAATGGAGCCACTGGTCTGTGCAGAGTTAAGATACGGGAACACAAGGATACTTTCCAGACACTCACACACAGTACATGTACATGCAGGCATGTAAAGGTTTTGGTGATGAGACACATATAGTGAGAAAAATTCATACATATAAAGTATATACAGACACAAACATTGTTTAAAGCAACATGACCAGAATGCTATCAAATATGTTGTCACTGATGAAGAAGCATCTTTTTGGGTTAATTAAAATATCTAGCTCCAAGTGTTTATGCATGCAACACTGTATGTACAGACGTGTATATGCACTGTGTTTGTATGGAGTTGGCAAATGTCAGAACAACACATAGAGGCATTAATTACTGCTCTGTTAGGCTGGAAATTGTTTGCATAGAAGGTTACTTAGCTATCTTTGTCTCTACATGAAGCCTAAAGTGATATCATTTGGTGCTGCCGACTCACTGCAGTGCATTCAAGATTGATCCTGGTGGCTATGCTAGCTACATGCTGTGCGTGTGTGTGTGTGTGTATTTGTGTGTGCATGCGCGCATGCATGCTCATTCTCTCACTTCCTATTGAGCTGTTAGAGGATATCTCCTGTTCTCCTGTAAAGGCCATTCCATTATTAGAGGATGCCACACTGCTCTCAGCCTAGACAGCCAGTAGGCATGAATTGCGTTACAGTACAGCAGAACATTACTCATATTATATCATATTCATGACTGTGCTTACAAATAAATGGCCTGAAAAATGCAAGTGAAGATAAAAAAGCAAAAGACTGGCTGGACTGGAAAATTACGGCGGTGCAGTGTTGAATAAATACTCATAACTTTCTCATGAACATTCACTAAATGTGGAGAAAAGTCAAGGTAGGGCATGAGAATGATGATGAAGATACAGATGCTAATGCAGTATAAATGTCAAAAGAACAAGAGAGGAAGAGAGGCAGAGTAGCCTTGGAGAAAATCAGTACAGACTTGCATTATTATGAGGCCATTTGGGGCTAGCGTCCCTGGGACTGTGTGTGTGTGTGTTGCAGCGCTACACCAAATCCTTTGGCTCGTCATCCCTCACCCCTCTACTCTTACCTCTCTCAGCACAGACCCACTCAGGGCTGCTGATCAGGAACAGGGTGACATTGAACCTCTCAGCACAGACCCACTCAGGGCTGCCTGTCAGTCGCAGGGTGACATTAAACCTTTCCTCTTGGACTCCGGGAAGCGAAGCAGTGCAGCAATGTTGATGACCATATTTCATTCACTTTTTACTCAAGGAACACACTCAGATAAAGTCCTGTTAGGGTTGTTTGAATAGGCTAGCAGTCTCGTTCTCACCCCTATTGACTCATTTTGATCCTACATCCTGTATGTAGCCATCAATGGTGGAAGAATTACTATTCCTTCACTTATGTGAATGTACACCATGGTATAAAAATGCTCCATTACAAGTTAAATCCGGCAACATTTTAACTAAGGTTAATATGTACTGCAAAATATACTTAACTCACCCTTTTCAGAGTGTTCAGAGTAGAGTAAAATGACAAATTTTCATAAAATTGTGTCCATGTAGCACCAAGAGGTGAAGTAATGATTATGCAGCCTTTTGATTTTTAGAGATATTTTTAGAAAATAGATTAACATTTCATGATGATTGTTTTGTTCTACATAATGTTAGTCAGAATAGAGTCTAGTGGAAGCTGGACAGGGTTACATGTTATTTGGAAATATTACAGTATATCTGCATGCTTTTGCTTTGCTGATGTCCTGAAGAAAAAAAAAACCCATCAGTTACATACATATATTGTGGATGATGTACAACCAAAATCCTCAGAGGAGTAAAACAATCTGAACAAGAATATTATGCATGTGGTAAACAATTAGGTTGTTTGAAGACGGCAGCAATGCAAAATAATTCAAAGCGTTTTTGTAGCAAGAGAGTTGAGATCCACAGACTAATATAACTGTTCTTTTAAGGGATTACATGAAATGAGATCAAAAATGTTCCCTGTATGTAGCACACACTTACCACATGGAAACGTCCACCCACACACGATGAACAAAGACATAGGAAGGCAATTTCCCTTTTCACACTGCATACATCTTTTATGCTATTTTCAAATGCAGATTTCAAAAGCAGCAGTTGTTACACAACTCTCTCAGTTTGCTTGTGAATTGCAATAACTTCTACCGGGTTTCCGATCAAATTAATCCGTGTACAAGCACCAGAGGCAAATGGCAAATTCTGACTGTGTAAATTTTATGTGTGCATGTGCGATTGATCTTACGGGATCACTCCGACTTGAGCCCCGTGTCTTTCCTGATGTCACGATTTTACTCTGTGTGTTTGCTGTGTACACACACACACACATGTCCCACGAGACCAAACCGTGTCCATTCCGTGCTGGTCTCGGTCCTGCTGCTGAATCAGTGGCGGAGGCAGCTGCAGCAGCAGGAGAGTGATCATCGAGGGCTCCACAGTATTGATCTGGCTGCTGTCAGGGCCAAAGAGAAGACGGCTGACATTAGCTGGGAGAGACTTCCAGGGCACAAAGAGTGCACATAGCGGCTAGAACCACAGGAAGATGTACACTGGAATTCACTAGGGAGAGCTGGATGGAAAGAGACATGGGAGGTTGGGATTGGGGGATGACAAGTGTGTGGGTATAGGTTTGTGTCCCTGTTTTTGTTTTTGTTTTTTATCTGTGGTCAGTGGTCATCCTGTTGGTATCAGTGTCTCTCTGGGTAATAGTGAGTAGGAGAGCCTGAGGCTTGACAGTCACCTCAAACAGACACTGATGTAAGACAGAGAGGGAGGGTTACGGGCATCTGTTTTTCTCTTTTAATGCGTGTGTATACATCAACCGTGTTCCCACCTCAAACCCTGAAAACCCAGAGGAGGTCACACCTGCAGCCCACTGATCGACATCTCATTTGACCCCCAGCGCTCCCGTCACTGACAGTATTCTCACCTCCACAGTCAAGTGATACACGGCCACCTCCGCTGGCTCACCTCAGAAAGACACATCCAGACACACACATGCACACACACTCGCTTGGACACGGGTGATTGCTGCATCAGCCACCATTGTGACACCGGTCTGAACGTCCTTTGAATACGAACACTTGTCTGGGTCAGTACACTCTGGTGAGGTTGCCTAAACTTGCAGAGGAGCATAATACCTTGTGGAAAGAGGCTTTACAGCGGCTTCTCTGAATTTTGGTCAAAGGAGGTTAATTTAATCCTTGTAGCGCAGACATTTATTTCCAATTAAGAATGTCCTAGTCAGTGCCTCTGCATATGTTTGACATACTTTGCATTTTCTACAAACCGTGTATAAACTTGAGAGAACAAATTGGGGGCTGTTAAAGTAGCTACACGCCATTTCAGTAAGGGTTCGTGATAGCTCCACTTTTGCTGATGTAAAGGGCAATTATTGTGGCAATGCTAATGCACAATAAGAGCATGGTGGCGCAGCTACTCTAGAAACCTGGATACATATACTCACAGTCATTATGGGTTCAAGTCAAGTTCCCCTATTTTCAACCCACATTGTCTGACCCTGTTTACACACCGCAGTTATCTGAATATAATACCTAATGAGCTGAACCGAGGTGCATTGCACTACCCTACTTACACCTCAGGCATAATTGCATAGCATATTGTAGGAAAGAGCAGTGTGTGACGAAAGGAACTTGTTAGTGTCGACAAGTCGGATTGACACTGCGGTGTGAAATTGGTAACGGAGGCTCCATCGCGCATCACACAGGTAAAGGCGGCATCGGGGACTCTCTATCCCAGGAGCGCCTCGTTCTGCTCGCGCACACATCCAGTACATCATCAGGGACACATGCATGCACATAAACATAACGTGACAACATATTAAGTGCATACAGATAGACACACATGCGCGCGCACGCTCAGACAAACATCAAAGATGCCACACAAAGACACAGATTCAAACAGAGGGGTGGGATCCTGCTCTGCTACTTCAAAGCTTGCCATCTTTTTGAGGCAAAATTGGCTCTCCAGCTTCCTTCTCCATATTCCCCCCTCAGCTGTCTTTTAATCAGCCAATGCAAATGCTCTCTCTCTCTCTTTCTCTCAATAGCTTTATCCATCTATCTAGCTATTCTATCTAGCTCCCTCTCTCTCTCTCTCTCTCTCTCTCTCTCTCTCTCTCTCTCTCCCCCTCTCTCTCTTTACGTCTCACGCTCTCTGTGTCATGCTGGCTCTCACCTGTTTTGTTAGCCAGCCAGTAATATGTAAACCCAGTTAAATGTGTAATTAAGGAGCCCTGTAAGCAGATGGTGGGCTGAATTAATTGAACAGTCTTGGTAGATGAAGGAGAGGGAGAGAAAAGAGACAGAGCGACGAAGAAAATAGAACAAGAGAGAGAGATTAAGAGACAGAAGCCAAATTGATTTGAATATGTCTTACGATATTGCCACAAAGTTGAATTGTTTTTGTCTATCCTGTCTGTGTTTTCCAGGTGCTCCCTGGCTTTAAATAGCTTATCTTGTGCCTTTGGAGTTTAAATCAAAGACTTTCCTTCCTTTCCTTTTGTCATTTTAAGGTGGTTGTTTGACCAATAAACATACCTTTTTGGTGAGAAATGAATTTTGAGAAATAAAACCTCTGCTTCATCCATTGACCGCTGTGTACTTTTCTGTGGCAAAATGTTAGACTCACTTTAAAAAATTGCCTTTTAAATGCCGTCTGGACCCAGATTTGTACCAATGCTAAGTGAACAAACACAGTTAAATCATGCAGCCTTGCTGACCTGATGTTGTTCAAAGGATATTAGCAAATGAATTGGCCGAAAGATAATTCTGTTTACCTCCATAAACAGATCAATTTTGGCCACTTCTAATCAAATGAGATGCAGTGTGCAGGAGTCGAGACTCTGCCCTTTGTCTGCCAATGCACCGGCATCAGGAAAAGCACTGTGCATACGCTTAGTCAGACTAAGCTCCTTTTGTAAACTAAAATTCACCTCATTGCTTATGGTGCATCTTCTTCAGCAGAACAGAATGTTTTATGAAATATATACTGTATAATATATACTTTGTGTGTTTTATGTTGTGTTAAAGATACATGTTTTTGTTTTTCCTTCTTTTCAGGGTCAAGTCATGTTTCGGAACGGAGAGAGGATGGGCACAATAAAATTCAACCAGTTTCAAGGTACATGTGAACACATTCTTAACTTTATTACTACCTCCAAGGTACAGTAACATATCTCAGTTGTCTCTTCAAGGCTTGCATAGCCATTGGAGGACTGCTGTTAGTATGGATGTATCTTTTGTGCTGACCTCATTCAGCCTTCTGCACTGACCCAAGTCCACTGGACTGGCATTAGAAAAATTGCCATCATTTTTTGAACTCTAACTACTGCACGTTTCTGTTCAATAAAACCTTCAGTTGTCTGAGACATTTAGCAGTATTATCACTGACTTTTGAAAAGCCATTTACTTTTTTTTCTCAAATCAGAAGGCTGCCACAGTCGATGTACTGGTACCTCAGATGGATCCTTACCAGCAGGGTTTAGTGAAAGCTTGCAGTCATATTCACAGGAAAGAGAGGCTGAAGGATTTCAGTTTTGAGGTCAGACTCTTTGTGCACATATTTATCTAATGTCTAATACTGAAAAAGAAGAGTCATTATTGGTAAGAGGTTATTTGTCATAAAACACAAACATGAATCTTTTTAGACAGTTTGTCATTTTTCTGATGAGGGTAATTTCCACAGTACTTTGTGTACGTAGCTGCATGTTTTCTCAGTGTGTCTGCGTGTTTGTAGGTGAACATAAAACTCTACATTGCAAATCCCATGCTGCTTTACTGTAATTGATCTCCTCTGTGGTGATAGAATGCAAGTGTGGACCATGAAGATTTGTAAATGAAAACGGGCCTCAGTACTCTTTCCTCATAGAATCATCCTGAAGTTGTTTTTGGCCAGCAGGGCCTGCTGTGTGGGAGAATAACCCAAAGATTGCATCTCTATGCAGGGATTCCCAGCTTCAAGGCTTCCCCGACTGTACGTAGCACACTGCATGGTGCTGTTCAGTCCTCTCTGCCTAACCATCTTATCTTCCCCACTGCAGAGGGGCTCGATCCCTCTGGCTGCTTACATCACTGTGTGTGAGTGTGTGTGTGTGTGTGTGTGTGTTTCCTATCTGAGAGCACGGGAGAGAGAGTGTGCTCATGCACATGCTGGTGTGTTTGATAAAACAGGAGACCACACATGACTTACCATACAATTAATCATTATTTTCTAAAGTGATTAATTTGTCGATTGTTTTATAGATTAATTGATTAATCATTAAGTCTATAAAACATCAGAAAATAGTGAGAAATGGTCATTACAATTTCCTTAAGCCATCAGTCAGAAACTTAAAGATATTCAATTAATAATCACATATGAGAGAGAAAAGCTGAACATCAAACCATTGAGGACTAAGAATTAAAAAAAACATTAATCATTATCATTAATCATTATAATTTAAAAACATTACATTATCATATTAGTCACTGATTAATTTTTTAGTGGATTGACTAACCAATTATTTGACAAAGTTTCGGCTCTAAATTGAATTGTATTATTTGTTTTAACTAAGACAAAATGAACATAATAAATAAAAACAAAAAAAACATGTGTCTCAATTCCATAAAGTATGTACAACTGTATATACTACAGAAATTGTCATTGTATTCTAGTTTTTCAGTTAGTAGAAAAGAAATCAATGTATGCTATAATTTTGTACTAATAGGTAATGATAGAAGACGCCTGCTGACGGATGTCAATCAAACTGTGACTGAAGCGCTGCTGTCAATCAGATTTCAAAAGAAAGAAAGGGTTTATTTTTGAGTTTTGCTCTGTCGAGCTGTGTCACACCATCCGAAATTTATTCACAGTTTTGCAGCTGTGAGTAGCTCCCGTTTCCTCTGTGCATTGTATTATGAGACAGTAATCTATATCAACAGCACACTCAAAAATCAAGCAGTTTTTAGGGTGTGTATTGACTTTAAATAGACTCACTTGTGTCACTTTTCCAGTGTGAACACACTGCATATTGAAAAGCTGCTCATAATTAGTACGTGAGGATTCAGGACAGAGCTAGAGAGACACATCCTTCAACCGACAGTCATGCACGAGGTCTGCTTACCTTCCTGTCTATACTTGTAATTTACCTGCAAGAATGAAACCAAACAGGAAAAGGAGCGTTAACAGAGACAGGATGCTGTCACAAAACTTTTGAATGATTGATGAGAGGGTGATCAGATAGTTTCATGAGTGCCTTATCCTGAAGCGTAGCTACACATTTCTGTTATTTGTGACAAACACTTGCCCACATTTATCTTTGTCTCTCTTTCTCTTCTCCTTGAGTTTGCTGTCCACCGAGTCCCCGACTCACTTTCCTCAACCAAATCTTCCCCTGCGTTACAGCTATCTTTCACTCTCTTCTCCCAGTCTTATTATATCTCCTCCATCCCTCCTTAACCTTCACTCTATCACTTCTTTCTCACTTGTCAGGGATAGTGAATTTGTCACCCTTTTGACACACCAAGAGCCTGAGCTGGGTGGAGAGGAGAAGAGGGACAGCCCCAGCTTGAATATTTCAAAAGGCAGTGATCCTCAACATGACCCTATCATCTCTCCCCATCCTCTGATCCTCCATTTTAACCTGTCAGGCGTTCTTAGTGAGGGGCCTCAATGACTCTTATTCCCACTGTCTCTCATGGGGATAAGAGATAGTTCGCTACCAGAGGTCTTGATCACAGTCCCTCTGAGTACAGATTTTAAATCAACACACTACCAGCCACGGTAGATAAGGAAACATGGCCTTTGTCCTAAAGCAGAGGAGAGGTTCAATAATATATATATCAGTAAGGTGAGGATGTGATATGTGTGAGTAAAAGGTTAAGATGTTTTGGATCTTCAGAGATATATGATAGGATTTACTATCTACTACACCCCTCAAGTAAGAATTAATTTCCTGCTTTTCTGTCATCTTCTGCAGGAATGTGAACTAGCAACACCCTCACTGCTGTCAGTTTACCTCCAGGCAATAGTCTTCTCACAGTCCTTTCAACTTAAATAGCTCATGAATATCATTGAATTGTATCTCCAATGTTTTTCAATGAAGGAGCAATTCCTTTTCTGTATTTGAATTTCACAGATCTGACATGAAACAAAATAACAATGAATTTGATCAAAGGTGCACTAATGTGAACCTCATGGAGAGATGCGTAGATGTGAAGCTTTATATGCATCAAGGAAGACAGTATTGACATGTTTAAATTTACCAGAAAAGATATAACAGACATATAATATAAAGGGGCTGACAAATACTTCTTATTGACATGCAACCTAATATTAGTCACCTTTTTAGCAATGTTGTTTTAGCCTTTTTATGCTTAAAGGACAAGGCTACAAATATCTTATATTTTTAGTGTCAACAAATCCCATGAAAAGGCCAAACCACACAGTTCCTCAACGTTTTCATCCTCTCCAACCTGTCTGTGGGCCTCATCCCTGTGCCCATTCATTCCAACCAAATCCGTCACAAATATACAGTATAGTTTTTTAGGAGACTCCTACAACCGTCATTTTTTAGCATGTTACTTGCCAGGAATAAATAATGTATTCATTAGGGGCTATTTTCAGTCATGTCTTTGGTGCCCGACAAAGTATTTACGGCACAGTGTATGTGGGATTGACTAAAATAAACTGCAGTGCCCATGTTCATAGTAATGAAGGAACATGTCCTCCAATGCTACCCTGTGGCTCATGTATGTTTTTTTTATTTTATTTTTTATAGTTTTAGAGGTCTATGGCACAGAGGAATTAGCTACATCAGACTGTGGCTACTCAAGCAATACTTGTTAGAAAGATCAGTTGATTTAAGCCTTTTCATGGGATTTCTTTCAATAGGAAAAACACATATCCTTCAAGTTTTTTGTCATGTGTATGTCATGTCAGTAATCTTATGACCATTTATCGAAATCACCACTGAATTTACAGTAGTTTAAAGTGACTAATCAAACAAAAAAGGCATGAAATGTCATTGCACAGGCTGACTGACAGGTTGAGTTTTATCAGCCCGCTGAAGCCATCAGTATTCCCTGTGGGGAAAGAGTGCTCGGGTAGTATTTTAGCATCTCAAAGGAGGAGTGCTGATATACAATCCCTTCTGCTGTTTAGATCCTAACAAAGGAGGTGGTCAAGGAAAACACGCTCATTGATCCTCGTTCCGCACCAGGAAGTTACAAATGCTACAAATCCTGATTGTGTATGCACATATAATTTACTGTACTGAAATTGTCACACATACTGTAGCCTGCCTAACATTTTCAACATTAACAGATGCTTTGATGCCAGAATTGGAGATCTAATGAGGTGATTCACTGAGAGGAGAGGGGAACGCGGTGTCCTGTGATGCAATAGCCGATGTTATCTATCATTTTCCTAGTGAAGGACAATGCTGCAGAGGAGTTCAATGGGCCTATAAGAGCGATAACAGGGAGAAGCAGAGAAAGGTTTGTGCGTGTACACCAGAAGAAATTGCAGGTTGTTTGTAGTGCTTACAAAAAAAAAAGAATCAGAATAATATGTCTTCTCTTCCCTGCCCCTTCTTCTCTCCTCCCTGGTGTACGCTCTGAGTAATCTTTATGAGTGAAGGAGAGTGAAGGCCCAGGTTTGTCTGACAAGGTCATGCTTCCTCCAATATTACACCTGAGGGACCCATCGTTGTTTCTAAAAGAGAAAACACTAAATCCTCAAATAGCTGTGTTTGAGTAGGACTCTGTAGAGACGCTGGTGTTTACAGGCTGGGGTGTACAGCAGTTCACAATCTCTTGACTGTATCTTGGAAATATTTAAGCCAATGTATATTGCAATATAAATACCAAGATACTGCATTTATTTATTGTTTTCTCCTACATCAGTTGGAGATTCTTCCAATAGTGATCATTTGAAGTGTGCTCTTGCTTCAGTTGAGGTTGTTATATGTCTTTGCTTGTTAGCTGTTTTTTGTGATATATGCTTTTCACTGCCCTTTTTGTTTTCCTTGAGGTAAAATAAACAGATAATTGAAACTGTATGAAGCAGGAAAACAATCTCCTGGCCGTATTAAAGTGAAGAATCTTAAAGGATAATCTTACTGAGTCCCCTAAAAGTCAGGGAACACTATATAATGGATATTTTGTTATACTACTAATGGGTTTTGGATGATCCCCCCACAATTTAAAGCTCTCTGTAAGACTGTACCGCTTTGCCAGACTGTACCGCTCAAAGCTGGACTATTCTTCACTGTGTCCAATTACTGTTTAAATCAGATTTTCTTGTTTACTCAAAGTAGCCACTGTTACATTTTCTCCAGAGAACAATTGCTGGTGGTACCTTTTATAAACACTGCAAGCCTCTCTGTATTACTGTTCCATGCAAGATGTTCATGTACATTATGTGTGTGTGTGTGTGTTTTGAACAGAGGGCCAGGAAGTGAAGGTGGGAGAGTACAACGCAATCGCAGATGTGCTGGACCTCATCAACAACTCCATAAGGTTCCAAGGTATGAAGAAGGCCAGAGTCTGTACTGTATTTATCACACTTCTAAGACTTACAAGTAAGAATCCTCTAAGGAGCAAACTTAGAGTAAAAAAGTTCTTCTTTGAGGGTGAATAAGTCACATTTATCAAGCAACTTACTCCTACTTACAGAACATTTCATCCCACATCTGCTACATTGTTCAATCTTTAAAAAAAAATCCTTATTCAATACTTTGTTTTTCAGCCCAAACATATCTTATTTTACCAATAATGATTTCTGCACTAGCTTCCACTCTTAACCAATTTAAGAAATCTCCAGAGCTTACTTTTAGGAGCATTTTAAGTTGTATAGAATTTCATTAATATCTTTTATTCTCAAGTTTGTGAGTAGGAGTAAAATTGAAGGATTTTACCGTGTGTGTGTGTGTGTGTGTGTGTTGACTGAGAGATATAAAACTCACTGAAGAAGAAAAAGGTGCTCTGGCGCATCTTATGTGTGTTTATATATAAGTTAAAGGCCCATCACTTACCACCTCAGCACTCTCTCCTCTCGCTCATTTGCTCACTTGAACACAAAGTCCCCCCCTGCACACATGCACACTCAGACATACTCAGACACCACCACCGCTCTGTGTAGGGACCTGCCACTTTCCTTCACCACTCTAAACTGTCCTCTTTCAGCTAAATTATTCACCAGTCCATTTTTCACCCCTTCCCCTGTTTGCTTGTGTTGACATACTTTATAATTTGTTCGATCTCCCCGGCTATTCACCCCCTCCCCCGCTCATTCTCCATCCTCTCGGCGTTGCCCCATATACAGAAACTCTAGGACATTGCCATCTAAAATGCTTGTTTCCACATCCCCGACCACAGTAAGTGGAGATGTGTAAGATGATGCCGTCGTGATCGATTGGCACAGTGGCAGGAGAAAAGTAGAGCCAAAGATAAGAAAGTGCAGGGTCTAACCACAATAACTTGACTGTGGTGCATAGAGATACATGCACTCAACTATGGGGAAACTGAGGAGCAGGAAATGGGTCTCAAATAACTGGATGTCTGCTGCAGTGTCACTATTTTGTGGTTGAAAAGAGAGAGATTGGAAGGAGGTTGGTCTTAAGTTGTAAAAGTGAAGAGAGTAATCTCGCCAGAGAAAGTGAAAGTGCCCGCAAACAGTTTTCGACTGGATACAGATGATATGCCAACAGTGTCACATCAAGCTTGAGACTCACTCTTTTTGCGAGATTGTCTTAAACTAAATATTTTATGCATTACACCTCTTTTCCCTCTCAGGCATGGAGCCTCCCAAGGATCGTACATTTGTCCGTCTGCAGCGACGCCACATCAACGTTCCCCTCTACAGTATCCTTTCCACTATCACCATATTGGGCATGCTGATGGCTGGGGCCTTCCTGTTCTTCAACATAAAGAACCGCAACCACAGGTGAGCCTCCAGTGGTGAAGGAAAACATGTGAGTGCAGCGGGAGGATGGAAGGAGGGGTTAGATGAAGGCTAGCTAATGAAGGTGAAATGGATAAATATACATATGTGGGAGGGGGCGGGGGGTAAAATGCTGTTAAGGGAGGAGGAAAAGATGGAGGACTGAAAGATCAGGGGAGAATGAGCAGTATTGAAATGAAAGAATGATGATTATCCTTCAGCTGTGGGGTATATTATTATTCTCTGTCCATAGAGGAATATCATATGAAAGTGTTTCAGACTGATGATCAGGTCCTCTTTTAGTTTATTCTATTCTGCTTTAATTTTTCTCCAGGCTAATCAAGATGTCCAGTCCCTACATGAACAACCTGATCATCCTAGGAGGCCTGCTCTCCTACGCCTCAATCTTCCTGTTTGGTCTGGACGGAGGTTTTGTCTCTGACAAAGAGTTTGAGACGCTGTGCACGGTGAGTTCCTTCAAAAACCTATATGTGAAATAATAAATACAAGTTGCGGTCGAATGCTCCTCACATTCAGGTCTAATAAGTGCAACTGAACCTTGCTTATTGGCTCACATAACAATTGTGAACATATTCAATTGTTTGGAGGCTTTGAGCTCTGTTGATTGCCACTGCAGAGAGTTAAACAACACCATACAATTGGATAAATCATCCCAAGAAACATAAATGGGCACTTTTTACTTATTTACCTGCGTTACTCTCTATCTATTAATCTACTTACTGCCTTGACAAATATCTCTGGATATTATTTAATACATTGAGGATATGTTTTTTTCTTTATTTTTACACAATAGTCATATGTTTCTCTTTGCAAACTGAGATGAATTGAGACTCATTTCAATCTGTAAAAATGAAGTACATCATGGAAAATACTGCTGAAACACTAATCACATGCACTATGTGACCAGCTCTAAGTGAAAACTGATTGAATCTTTCTCTCTGGGTTTCTATCTAGCACTGAACACATTAACTGTCTCCCCCCAGGTAGCATTACTGTGTGACTATGTAGATGCCGGATTAATTAAAGAGTTTTGATTACAGTGATAACTGGTTTCCACTGAGATACCATTCTCCCAGACATGGAGACACACAAGCACATGCACACTAAAGTAATGTTAGGCAGGGCACGTCTCGAGCTGCCACCACCTGACTAAAGCTCTGCTGCGAAGCCAAAACAGAGCCTGTCACTTCAGACGAGGTTCTACAGCAAAGGAGCACAGAGGTTGATCCATTCACCACCAATCAATATTTGCTGGTCTCCTTGAGAATAGATAGTGTAATTGTTTTTTGCTGTCTTCTTCACCCGGTCCTCCATTCTTCCCCTGCCTTTATTGCTTTCTGGATCTGGTAGAGAATGGCACATGAAGAGGGCCATGCGTAAATGTGTGGAGGTTTACAGAATGTGTGACGCAGAAGAGTTTTACACACAGAAAAACACAGAAAAAAACAAACACATGCATCACACGCATTAAGTATACAGACGCACACGAGCACGCACACATGCAAGAGTCTGTGGCTATATTAGGATTTCGTAGGCTATATTCAAAGTCTAAGCTTTTAAAAACACGTCAGCAGTGTCCTTTATGCCAAAGCAGTAAGAGGTCTACATTTTGTTTCTCATTAAGATGAAATGCTCACAAGAGTGTGACAGCTTCCGTGGTCCAGGACATTCTCCTAGAAATCAAACACTAAGAGACGACAAAATAAATCTGACAGCTTTTTATTTTTAGAATGCTTCACGATGCTATTTTGAATGAACTTCTTGAGAAAAATGCAAATAGTTGGCAGATCAGATGTTGTTTTAAGCCTTGATCACCAGTTTAAGACGTGACACGGTTATACGTGTTTCTTTTTGTTCTGATAGGTTCGGACGTGGATCCTCATTGTTGGATACACAACGGCTTTCGGCGCCATGTTTGCCAAGACCTGGAGGGTGCACGCAATCTTCAAAAATGTGAAGATGAAGAAGAAGGTACTGAAGAATGTTATATGTCTTATAATGAATATTTGTATGTGAGGGGAGGGAGTTTATATATCTACCTATTTCCAAGAGGTAAATTATTAATTCCCTTTTTCGGATACATTTGATTGTTCTTTTTTCCCCCCTACATTGTATTTTATGTTACACCATATACAGTACATCCCTTGGATGGGATGACTTCTAGTTCATACAACCACAAATATCTCCATTGAAACATGTAGACCTGCCAGTCTTATCCAGGAAGCTTCACATGCTTTTTGAAAGCCCAACACTGGTGCGTAGGTGCTTGTATTCATACTCGTGCTTTTTAACAAACACTCTGAAAGACTGGCAGCCTGTGGCACCTGCTTTTAGAATCTTCTCTTGTGGAAAAAAAAAAGATTCAGAAATACAAATGGCTTTTTTAAACATCTGACACAATCTGTTTCACTGGCCTAGTTATATAAAGTGGTGCCGAGCTCACTGAGTGTCGTAACTCTGCTTGGCCTTTTTGTATTTATAGATCTTGCTCTCCCCCTCTCTTTGTGTGTGTCTCTCTCTCTCTCTCTCTCACCATCTTGCATATCGGAGGGAGTGTGGGTGGCCTGCCAGAGAGAGAGAGAGCAGGAAGAGAGAGAGGAAAGAGGGATGGATCAAAGAGTCGGAGTGGTTGGAGGGATGTCGGGAAGTAGCGGCAGAAGGAAGGGAGGAGAGACAGGAGGAAGATGGCAAAACAGGGCAGGGAAAGGGACAAGAAGAGAAGACAAACAAAGCGGCACAAATGGCAAAGAAAGTAGGTTGGGCACTGTGAGAAGAAAAGGGAAATATCTGGAAAAAGAGGGCAAAGCATAGATGAAGAAAGAATCCAGAGTATGGGTTAAAAGACAAGGAGTGATTACCAGAACCTACTTTACTTTGTGTTCCCACTGCAATTTTGTAGTCGGGTCAACACAAGATCACCACGCTGTTTCAGCTCTATCTTTCAGCCACTGGACCTTCCCTTTCATATTTTTTTAATTCATTGTCTTTTTGTTGAGGAAAAGAAAACAGTTTTGCCTCCATGAGCTCTGTAACTTTGCAGTGACCCTTCACAGCCAATTATCTCTGCTCAGCTTCCCCTCTTACCCCCTCTTCCCTCAGAGACAAAACAAATGTTTCCTCAGAAGCAGTATTCACTCCGACTACAGACATCAGCCCTTAAACCTCAAGATGTGTCCTCTGTTGGTTCAGGGCCCGCGTCTGTGCGCAGGGCCTCACACACACATCACACTTCCTCCACACTGACTGAGTGCAGGTGCTTTGGCTTCAGTAAAGTGATGGTTGCTGTTGATGCCCTGAAATATCTGCCAACCACTGTCAGTAGAGGGCCAAGCACAAGTCTTAGCCATCTTCTCCTCAAACAGTAAGGCTGGAACCGCATCCCTCAATCCCTCATTCCGCCTTCCCTCCATCTTTTTTTCCTGCACACTGGGAGAGCACAGATTGTAAATCAGGGGTGTGTTTGATAAGGGTTCCACTCGATGGACTGCGGCCGGCACTCCTTCACTTCTTAAAGAGCTCAGTGCCAGAGACAGTGCGGGGGGGGGGGTCTTTCAATCAATGTCCTCCTTCTCTGAATACACACAAACACACACTACATTGACAAAGATACACAAATATACACAGTTACACACAAAAAACAGCCTTTACACAACCCCCTCACACTCAGACCCCTGTAGCTGCTACTTGTCAGTCTGCCTATCTTGGTAATTTACTGTACTGAGCAGTCCTTAGTGACATATTGGCAGAAACACATGTGGCACGAATTCACAGAGCCAAACAGACACACACAGTGCTCATGCACTCATTACCCTGGCATGAATATGCATAGAATGCATACATACACAGACACACAAACAATAATTGTGTTCACATATTCACATCAGTTGAGCTTGTCAGAAAGAAACGTCATAAACAACTTTCAACAAAGTTTCATCAAAAGTTTCACATGACTTCTTGGATTCTGATAGATCAGCGTTAGTTTACTGTTGCTACAATGGCCTCAGGTTTTGCTACAGCATCTAAATGCAAATGATGTTATCACAGCGGAGATACATTGTAGCTCCGGGCCATGAGAAAATGCTTGTTGATTGACACTACACAGGAAATGGATATGAGCAAATGTTTATTTAGAAATGTTACCAATGAATTTGCCAAGATAATATATTTAAGTAGTTGAGCATGAAAGCTCATTCCTGACCTCAAAAACAAAAATCATAACTCAAGGTCTACTTACTTTATCTAAGTTTTGAACTCTCTCTGAATTATCATTCATGTCAACGCCATGTGCGCATGCATTGTTTTCAATTATTTGGTCTTTTTTCTCAATTAAATTCATCAGTAAACACAAATACACTAGAACCCAGTAGTATGTCAGAGGGATGATATTTATGGGAAATTAGTACATAACACTTCAGGTAATTTAGAGTCATTACATAGTTCGTCTAGCAGACTCAGTTGGTGTTGGTGTTGCATATCACAGTAGAACAGATGGTGGTGTAGAGCTCTTTTTGTAAATTCCCCTAAAATATCACACCTCTTGAATATCTTTGTCACGACTCTTAAATTGTTAGAATCATAGAAAATTATTTTCATCAGCTAGATTTGACCAAAATGTATTTCATTTACTGTAATATATAGGCGTTTTAACTGCTGTCCATCTTGGCATCAAATATTTTTTTCATTGGCTTTGAAGTGGCCTTATAACCTGTTCTGCTTCTTCCTTTCTCTAAACCGCCCTAAAGCAGTGCAATATTTCTACAAGAAATGTCCCCTGCCTAGCTTTTTCTGTTCTGTCTCATTTGTTCAATGCCAACACCATCAAAAGACAGCAGATCAAAAAAAAAATCCCCTCATGCATCTCTTCCTGGGCCCACCGGTGGATGGAGACCTGTGTGATACCACTGCGCTGCATCTGGGCTATGTGATGCTCTCCAAACACAGCCCAGCCTGTGTTGCCTGACCTTTCCTTTGATCTGCGGTTCCAGACAGTCAAACGATATTATAAATAAAGATCACAAACAGGTCATGGCTTTCATCCCTCTAAAGTTCATGGTACAAAAGAGGAGCTTCAATGGCCGACAGCATTGCTTCTTGTTTGGTGGATCTTTTCCACATTCTTTGGCCGCAAGGTAACAAAATTGTGGGTTGTTTGTGGCTCAGTACTGACAGAAGTGAATGTCAATCACTGGTTCTTGGTCCTGGGCCAATGCATTGCTGTCATGCTAAATGTACTACATGTGCCACAGAGTATAAGAATGCCAGTATCAAATTCTGAATCAGGTCTTTGGTCCTTGGCTGGTTTTCTATCCTAGTAGGTGGTTAATTGCAGCTAAATACATTCTAATCAGTCCCTGATTAGATGGTTAGAATGAAAACCAGCAGGGCTCTGGTTCCTGAGATGGGATGAGAATCACCCGGTCTACATAATTACAGTGGTCAATAAGCAGTGTTGTTTAAAAAGACGCTACAGACACACATGCAGAACATTAGCAGGTGTGTGCCATTGGGCTAATAAAAGTATCTCATCTTCATTTCCTCTTCCAGATCATAAAGGACCAGAAGTTGTTGATTATCGTTGGCGGGATGCTGCTAATCGACTTATGCATCCTCATTTGCTGGCAGATTGTGGACCCGCTTAAGAGGACTGTGGAAGAATACAGCTTGGAGGTCAGTGTGTATTTTGATGTTCTTTTCCATCTTGTCCAAACTTGCGCTTGACTGTGATTTTGTTTATGTTTATATAATTTGCCTCAGCTGGGAGAGATTCCCAGTGACACAGATTCTCGCTAAACATGCCTGTGTGTTTGGAGTTTAGGCAAACAAAATGTCCGCCTTGGGCTGTAGCATGAGCATCTTTGCTGTGCTTGTTATTTTTGGGTCAGGATGTGAGCCATCGCTGCCTCCTGTGCTCATCCCGTGGCCGGACATTTGCCAGCTTGGATGTGAGACATTGGCAAGACCTGTTGGAAAAGAGGCACTTGGCACCAGGTCCTCCTTGCAGAAGAGGTGGTGTGGTGTAGAGTAGAAATGAACTCTGCGTTGCTGCGATTGGCTCTAGCAGACTCTGATTTTCTGTGGTTGGTTCGAGATTTGTCTAGCTTTGCACCCAATTGGCTAACGTGAACATAGCTTGAGCGTCAGAGGTTGATGGAGTGTGAAGTGTGTTTTTCAGTGAGATATGACATATTTGCACATTACTGTCAGCGGTATTAAGGGAATGTAGACTGTGAATAAACACATCTGCACATTTCTTTTCTCTAAGGAGTTAGTCTATTTGGTTAAAGTGGCAGATTGAGTTTTCATTTTCCTCATATTTCCTTGGTATAAAATTTTGTTCTCTTCATATCTTAAGTATTTATCAATAACATTAAACACTCATTTATAAATGCGCAACAATCAAAGTTAAAGTTCAGAAAAAAATATCATAATTATTTATTAAGAGTTTAATACTTCTCTTTTTCATCAGGACTGTGTGGGGCTGGTTTGATCAGATTTGACAGTGAACAGGCAACGTAAGCAAACAACCCTACAACTGTCATCACATTTTGATTCCAATGTTGCTACTGTAAATCCTGACTGGTGCACAGAAATACATGACATTCAATTTTATTCCAACTGAGCCCTGCTCACTTCAAACTAGTGAGAAAAGCTCAGAAAAAATAAAAAAACAGGAACAGAAAATCTCTCAAAAACTCAAACTTTGGCAGAAAATGGTTTGTTCATGTTCCCTATAGCTTATATTGTAGTATGAAGCTGAGAAATGCTGTAATGCCAGTATGTCCAGCAGAGTGCTTAAAGGGGGGTGGGGGGGGGGGGGGGGGTTAAATGCTTGAATCAGGATGATTTCAAGCTGCATGTATTAAAAAAAAACATTTAGTCTACTTTTTTTGTTTTGTTTTTGAGAAGATCAGCTCATGGCTTTAAATAGATGGTTCAGCGTTCCACTGGTTAAGCATAAGAGGCTGCAAAACCATTTGTTCCTAAATCTATTAAGCTTTTAAAGACAAAGATAGGCTTACATTAAGCCAGGGGCAAATAATGCAGTGTAATGGTAAAAGAAAGGGGTTATAGAGCTGGGCTCTCTGTGAAACAAAAACATACCAGTGAGACAAGAAAAATTAAAACCTGACAATGAAGTTATACTGTACCTGATGTTTAGTGTGGGGCATAAACGCCTCTGGCATGTTTTGTTTTCTTTCCTGTTTATTGGATATGTCCATGTCACAAAGTGTGTTGGTGGAACAATAGCGTTATTGAAAAATCTATTTTACATTCCTATATCTTATTCCCTTTATGTGCTGACAAATACCTCAGTGTAACAGGAGAGACTCTGTTTACTTTACTGCTGCCGTTAACAACTGACAGGCAGGAGCAATTATTCCACTGCAGCTCAGATTAAATCATTTGTCTTTGAAGACCATGGACCATGGTTGCTGCTAAATGGAGATTTTCCCTAATGAATTGTCTTTCAAGTCCCCCAGACTTCTCTATGTAGGCCACAAGACCGTTAACTGCCTCCCAAGAGCCCAAAGTCCTCAGAAATCGACAGCACGGGATGGATCCTCATTGACCCTTCCACTAAACAGAGGTTATCAGAAGGTCACTGCAGTGAAAGCAGGGTCTAATGGTGGATTTTTATGGAGACTTCTTTTGATCATATTGAATGGATTTTCATGTTGCTTGTTGCCAACATCCTACGGGGGATGCAAGGGTAGCTGACACTGTCTTGCACCCAGTTTTGACTTTTGCGTATCTTCAGTTAAGTGAAAATCCTGTGAAGTGATAAATAGTGCATATCTAACAGTACTGAGAGATCTTTTCTGTCTTACTACTTGATGAAAAGATTCCTCTGGGACATCACTGAGGGGGAAACTAGTGTAGAGATGCATGATATCTTGCCAGACTTATTTACATTCTTGTGCTCCTTTTGGCGTACTTGGAAGGTATACTTAGCACATTTGTACAACTCTAGACAAAGCCATATTTCCTTTGTTATGATAGCCACTTATATATTTAAGCCTGCCTAAAGGGTGTAGCAAAGCCTTGCTTAACATATTCATTTGTGAATGTTGTCAGTGTGCGCAGTGGGGTCCTCGTGGAGTATTCTCAGACTCTAAGCCCCCAGCCAGGGGAGTGTTGTGAATATATTAACCACTCAGTGTAGGAGTCTGCATCCCCCCTGGGGTCGTGGATCTGCATGCCTGGGCTGAGGCTCCACATGCCTGCCCAGCCTGCCAGATTTCCAGCACCAGCAGCAGTGGACCCTCCTGGGGCTCAGCTGGGAGAGAAGCAGCCTGGAGCTCCTCTGTGCCCTGGGCCTCCCCAGCCTGTCAGGTGGGACCAGAAACCAGAAGGCAACCCAAATACCCTGAAAAGGGTGTAAAAAGAGAGAATGATAACACAGTATAGACATACATTGTAACATGGTAATAAATGATATGAGGCATTTTAAAGAGAAACAAAGTAACATATATATACCAAAGGAAAGTTTGGCCATGTTCAGTCTAACATTAGCACAACCTCTCCATTCATTTCAATAGGTCTTTTTTTAAGGAAGACATTTTGACATGTCATGTCACGATAAGAAAAACACATTTAGCAGCACATTTTCAGGGTCCTGCTACTGTGTATGTTGGCTCACTGGCACACTGTCATGGCTTACTGGGACACTTGAATAGAAAGAAGCCATCGTTAATGTTATTAGTCACAGCTGTGCTTTTCCTACTATGACAAATCAAAATGTCTACTGTGAAAGAGGCCTATGAAACTGTTGTGTTGGTACAGCGGGGGTCTTCATGTGGAATGCAAAAAAACACAGGGTTGTCAGGCAAAAAAGTTAAAGTCCCCCTCCGCTCAAAATTATGTTTTTCTTCTTCTTCCCACATGTTGGATGCTTGAGCTTCACTATGCAGAATGATTTTTATGCAGAGTTTGACACTAAAAGGTTGTTTTCATTCATCTGCTGAAAGTGGAAAGTTTCTCTGTGCTCTTTGAAAATCAGATTTTAACAGGTGGGCCTATAAGCATGATTTGTGACATCACAACTAGTTTGGAAGCCAATACTGGTCCAATATTCAACTTACACAAATGTGATGTGGAGATTGACTTTACAGAGCATGGACTTTACAGTGAAGTAGGAGACATCTTGTGCCCAGCAGGAAAACTTTTGAAATTAAATATATTTGCATATTCATAGATTCTGGATTTTTTAATGAGGGAGAAGGAGTAGATACCATTAAAGATTTTAACGTGGTAATTATACTTTTTTAGGGGAAAAACCATATCAGACACACATTATTGTTCCATGCAAAGTATTTTCATATCTCTCAATACATGTCTGGAGGGGATCTTTAAACCTGGCTCAATGTCATTTGTCAAAGTACTGCATTGGCATACAGAGTTATAAAACCCTGTTTTATAGTATTATAAAGACGGTGCAGTCTTTAGGCATCTAGTAAACCTTCAAACTCATAGATGTATTGTTTAAACTGGTCTTCCTGGATCATATTCCATTTTCTCACCGTTACCTATAGCAACACGCCCCCAGCAAAGGTGGCCCCTTGTGTTTTTTAACACGCTGCTGTTTTCAGTCTGAACGCCCACATAGAAGGAATGGGTGTGATTAGGGGGAGGGGGGTTGGGACCATGGTGGAGGGTCTCCATGGACTTCAGGAGCATGTAAGACTAGCTCTGACTGACTAACAGTAATTGGCATAAGGAGAGGGACCATTAGCTACCCAGTTTCCTGTGAGCGCTCACATCATGCTAGGCCACCGCTCCCCTGCGACGCCCCTCTCTCTATGGTGTCTTCTTCTCTCTCTGTCTCTCTCTTTGTCTTTGTCAGAATGTCCCCTCCTCCCGCCTTGCATTTCCCTTATCCACTGTGGAGGATTGGGAGTAACATTGACCTTGGTTTCACAGAGCTGTATCTACCTGCTGTACCCAAGGGTATGCAGTATGACAACGTGGTGTTATTGAACTGTCACTGTACTTGCCAGTCCACCGCATTTACTGTTTGAACCATCACTCAGGAGGGTTTCCTTATTGACTCAGAGTCAACAAGGGTACTCAAACATTTACAAGATATACATACAGTGTGAAGGCATTAAGGAATTAAGTGTTTCAGAGAGAAACATAATATACTAAGTGGGTACTCCTGCATGCAACTTGCTATACTTAAGATTTGGGGGAGAATGATCTCACTCATGCTGTTCAACTAAGATTTATCCAGTGGAAACATGGAGAGAGTCAATCTTCTGCATCACCAGGGGTTAACCCACTGCTCTGAATCCAGCAAGCTAAGCTTAATGAACCACCATTAGTAAAACTAGGGCATCCCCCTTTGTATCCTTTATTAACATTAGCCAGAAGATGAAACAAGAGAGGCTGACAATAGATCCTTGTGGAATGCTTCATAAAACATGACAGATTTAATACGCTCCCAAATAAAAGTAAAGAAGGACCAAAGATCACATAGGGAGTTACGTCTTTGAATCTCTAAAATGAGAAGAGAGTGACCCCCGAGTCTTATTTTATGGCTGCACGTCAAGCCTGCAGTTTTAATTACAGTATGCAGATGATATGCCCTCAACAGAAATGACTTGTGACCTTGACAATGTCTCCAACCTCTGATCTGCACTTCAGTATGTGTTGTACATATAACCAACTAATATGCCGAATTTAATAAAAATGTTGATAAGATTAAAGGCAACTTGTCCTAGATGGTAACAGAAACTCCCCTTTCTTGTCTGATTCTTTACACTGGTCAGACCCCTAAATCCTTACAGCACAGGGAATATTATGCATATCAGTGTCTTTTTTTTCACAGAGAGCTTACTGAGAACAGGAATAACTCAGGCTGCTCCAGGCACGTCCTGGGAATGCTGATGGAGACGTTTGGCTGCAGCGAGCAATTAGATCCATTTTGTGGCTCGTTAATAATTGAGCATTTGTTAATGGCGTGGATGTTTCAGCGGCACGGCAGACTACTGGTTGCCATCAGATTAAACCAAACAGTACTGACACATGTTGCAGTGTCAGTGCACACACGTGTATTGAAGCATGTGAGCATGTGTATGGATCGTTCAAGTCTATGTTTGTTGCCCTGTGTGTCTGTGTTCATGCGTATGACATTGTGTGTATGTTTCAGCCTGTATTTGTGCGCGTGGATTCTTTGTGCCCACTCATGCATCAACATGTTTTTGTACATATGCATGTGTGTTTTCGTGTGCATTAACGCCCTCTCTTGTGGTCCTGGGCATTGTCTCCTGCATAATGAAGGACAAACTGTCGAGAAAGGATGATTAGCATTCTGGTGGATCCTGCCGCAGACCCCCTCTACTCTAGGCTCTCCTCTTGTCTCCTCTTCTTTCCCCTCCCTCCTCTGTCGTTTTCCTCGGCTTGGAAGCTGCTGCAAGCTTCGGCAGGCGGGCTGCAAAAGAATATTGCAGTGTGGCATCACCATGGCAACGGCCATGGTTTCTGACATCCATAACGCGGAGAGCGGCACTGTTGATCCATGAGACAAAAATAGCGAGTTAGGGCTCCCACTTCAGCATGGCGACACATGCAGAGAAGGATCTATACATCCATACAGAAACACACGTACTGCTGATAGAGAATCAATGGCTGATTTGAAAACCATAGCAGAAAAAGCGTATATACACACACACATATGCATGCATATTTCCATGCAGAAGTTTAGGAGCTCTCACAGAGATTTCCCTCTGCCTCTCCCTGCCTCTGCTGCCCCCACCTGTACATGGTTAGCCAAGAAGGAGAGAGAAGGAAGTGAGAGAGAGGGGGAGTCTTATCCCAGTGCATTGACAATGCACTCATCTGTTCCCAATATCATATCTCTGCAGTAGCAAGCCAGTATGACTCACTACCAGCATTTAATGTGAAAATATGCCTCTTTATGAGATGATGATGATTAGTTTGGATGTGAGCCCTCATTATCAGTAGTAGAGATGGAGATGGGTACCTCGCTGCCAGGCTGGGCTCAGGTAAATAAGTGAGGGCTGAGATGCAGCACTGGTCTGACCGGAGACTAAAGAGGGCACTCTTAAGGTCTCCATTGTACCTGGACTTAACATGGAACATGTGGTCAGATATGACGTAGCCATTTTTACTTATAGCATTAAAATACATCTGAAGTGGCCATGCTCAAATTGCATTGCCATTTCTCTTGCTCATAGACTGTGAACCATCTGTTGTCATATTATTTACATATAATATTTTTATAGGCTAGAAATAGATGCATTGTTAGTAACACAATATCAGAAAGGGGCATTGTGGACAATAGACATGCTGGAGGCAACAGATGAGAAGGCCAGTTTTTGCATCTATTGTAATTTCTATTAATAATTACATCAGACCAATTTGACAGCAGACACCTGCTATCAATTGTTCTTCATGTAATTATGTTCTGACTCCATTTTTTTATCAGTCACTATTAATGATGGTCCTTTGATTGTAGCTGTGGTGGCTACTGTCTGTACTGCAACTGCTTGCCTCTTGTGTTGAATGTTTTTCACAAATATCTTTTTCCATCAGGATTATTGTATCATGTGAATCACATATGCTCTAATAGGGTTTGGTATTAATGCAACGTGGTGCATCTTCTCACTTCTCACAAACAACTAATTGATTAATTGAGAAAACAATCAACAGATTAATGAAAATAATCAGTAGTTTCAGCCCTACAGTTAAGTTTTTTTCAACTAAAGCTTGAAAGCACATGCACATACACATGATTACCAAGGTAAGAGGGCAGTAACTTAATACTATTATACTTAATATTAGGTTAGTTGTTTTTAATCTTCTAAGACAAACCTTTTTTTCACCCATCTTTTCTGTCCGTCATCCTCTTCTCACTTCTGTTGGCGACTTTTCCCAGACTCCTCTCACAGACCTGCTAACACACTCTGTTGCTCCCACAAGTATGAGATTTTCTCACATTCAATCCCCTATCTTTTATTTAATACGTTTCCTTTTCCTCACCATGTATGCTTGCTTTGGAATGGTCTCTCTCTCTCTTGCTGCCCATGTCTGTCATCTATACATTTCACTTCTGTCATTCCTGTTACCAGCTGCTTTTCTATTAGCGAAACCCTTCTTATTCCATACCTCCTGCTCCCATCTCCCTCCATCCCTCTTCTGCTTTTCGTCATTTGGCCGGCACCTACCCCATGGGAGTGCACTGGAAAAGCAGAGAAAATCGAAAAACAAGCTTGTAACCGCAGTAGCGGTGGACAAGACTGACCTGAAACATTCCCTTTTCTTTTTCCTTCATTGCTTTCCTTTCTGAACTTCCATTTCTCTCTTTGCTTTATCCTGGCCTTTTTTTTCCTCACATCGTCCTTTTTTCTCTCAATTCACCGTCTCCTGCTCTATCAACTTTCCAATTTCATGTCACCTCTTCAAAGGGAGGGAGAGACACCCAGTCATGTCCCTATTTCCAGCCAGGATTGGGTGTTGGGCAGGTGGGTTGGGGAAATAGGCAAGTGTGGCCAGAGGGAGTAAGACATATGCCAGTTAAGTTCCTCTAGCTTGATGGATGACATGTGTGGCTGACAGTGAGTGTCCTGCTCTTCTGGGATTCTATGTAGGTCGAGGTCAGCAAGGCAGTAATTGATTGAGGTGATATTAAAGAACTATACTGGTGTTTTGAATGTTGCAAAACATATTGAAATTTTACTACAAGTTTTATGTCCTTCTGCTATACCACCTTACTGTATACCATAGTTTGATTGACAAAAATAGTTTTACTACCTTATTCTGTCTTCTAGGAAGCCCCTGGTTTCAGTTCATGTCAGTTCAGTAATAAAATCAGCCTCCATACACTTAAAAAATTTGAGATAGGTAACACATCATAGTGAACAGTCTTTCACCTTTGCAGTCAAAAAAAAATGTTTTTGTAACCTCTTCCTGGTGGGTGTACTCATGTGCTTCTGGGAAGCCCTGCCAAGACTAAACAGCAACATTTTTTTTTATCACAAGAAGCTACCAAATTCACATTTTTGCTTTTACAAAGACCATGCTTGTGTATTGCTTATCTTACAACATAGCTCATCATTGCAACGCAAACAGCCTACCCTTCAATCATAAAGTTTGGTGCTACCCAAGAGCACTCGAATGCACCAATATGGAAGAGGTTTGAAATACGACGTGAGCTTGCAATTCAATAACCATGGAGTGATAACAATAACTTTATTAGCTCTAGTCTGCAACTGCTGCATTTGAATGTCCATCATACATACTATATAGGGGCCCAATAAGAATATACATAACATGGACTGACTGGTCGGAAAAGGTGCTTTACACCAATCACAAATTCAGGTTTTAACAAAAAATAAAGGTGACAGAACCTCCACTGTGTTCTATTACCTATCTCAAACTGGTTTCAAGACACTGTACATTGATTTCTCTACTGGACCAAAATATACCAAAACCAGTGACTCTGTGAAGGTAGAAAAACATACAGTGGAAAATCATAGTGTTGGTAGACTTTGGAAAAGGGTTACCACTGATGTGAATTATATGTAAAAAAAAAAAAAAAAAATCCTTTTGATAATGCAGTTAAACATCCACACACTTACCTGCCCATGGTATTATTCCTCCCCCTCCTCCTGCACAACACACAGGTTCGCCGCTGCAGTCCCAGTCAACTGTTGATTGTGTGAATGCCATATGAAGGACACGATGCTCTTGTTTCACTATCAGCCTGCTCTGTGAAAGCAGGCGTAAAAGGATAGTCCTGTTTGCATTTCATGTAATCCGGTTGGCATTTTCGAAATGGTGTTCTATGGGACATCAAACAGATTTCGATTTGATTTTTACTTTTTCATATTTTTCTGAAATTTGTCTTTCACATACATAACAAAACACAACATTTAACCACACAAAAAAATGATATAACAAACATATATTACATCAGACATGGGATTCTGTGGTAGAACACAGACATTAAATTTCTCTTACATTTTGTCATACAGATACAGCTAGATTAAGCAAGACCTGAATTGAATTACTGTACACAGATTTATCCTGG
The DNA here is from genome assembly GCF_910596095.1 of Thunnus maccoyii. Taxonomy (NCBI): domain Eukaryota; kingdom Metazoa; phylum Chordata; class Actinopteri; order Scombriformes; family Scombridae; genus Thunnus; species Thunnus maccoyii. The sequence continues at coordinate 18,494,093 of NC_056547.1, forward strand.
AGTGATCATATTCCCACTTACAGAGACAAAGAAGTGATGTGGCAAGAACTGAGAATCATAAAGTATTTGTTCTGTAGAATGAAGAGCAATGTCATCTGCAGCATTATCCATGAAGCACTGACACTGCTGTGCTAAGATGGTGCCAAGATGGGCTTTGAGGCTCCTTTGTTAGCCTTGAGTAAAGCACTGGCTGAGATCAGTGCCTTTTCAAAGTAAACTGGGTCATTAAGGGATAACCACCACCCACCTAGGCCTTTTCTCATCGACCACCTCTGGAAGGAAAAAGGAAGGGAGAGAACAAAAGGGAAGGCTACTTAGACCTCACACATTTCATGGTGATTTGTACAGCTGCTTGAGAGTCTAAGCATCTTGCCGATCCCAAAAAGATGGTTATGCATTGTTATGGTAATAGTAAGGTACTGTTACTGCATGTAATGCATTATTAGACTTCATCAAGTTCTTGTGTTGTGGTGAATAGAAGACATGTGGCTCTACTGTTGGTAGCTGCATTGTTAACCTTCTCAGATCATCTCTCCTAATCAATGGTGATGACACACTTATCAGATTTCTTGATTTGTTGTAGCCATTTTGGCAAGTATTATGCAGAGAGCAGAATGGTGTCTCTGATGTTGGCTTGCTTTTTTGTAGTCCTCCAAGGTAGTCCAAGAAAGTGTGTCACAGGTGTACCTTGGGGATATCCGCTTCTGTTTATAGCATTGCCAGTTTTTACATGTTCCAGCCAGCACAAAGAGTCACGACTTAACTCCACCTGGACTAAAAACCCCAACCTACATAAAGAGTGCTGCATTATGAAAACAGAAGCTGAATATGTCTTTATAGATACATATATATTTTTTGCAATTTCTTGAACATTATGAAATGTACAACAAACAAACAGACCAGAAGAGAGCTGAAAAAAGCAAATAACTTTAAAAAAGCAAGAAAAGTAAGGGCTTACATTTTATCACATTAATGAAAAACAACAACCACATAATAAAGATGAGTGACTTTAATGTGACAGTGGACATTAAACATTCATATTATGAGAGTTTGAACACAGGATCAGTAGCTATACCCCACACAATTGAAAATTCAGTAGCATTATTATTATTGTAGTAGGAAGCTCCAAATATGACATTGAGAAAAGGGAGAATTCAATGCCAGACTGCAGAAGAGGAGGCTTTCGTGGCAGAAGTTAGATCAACTAACACAATCCATCTTTGTTGTTTTGACAAATCATCTGAGAGAAAGACAAATGTGGTTATGGGCACCATTACAGACAACAGCTGAGACAATTCAAGAGCTACGTTGTTCTAGAAATGTGCAACAGGTGGGCGCTCCCACAGCATGAGAGTACCTTCTAACTTACCCATCAGATACAACATACATGGTGTCAAACAAGTCGATTGCAAATGGTGAGAATATTTTGCTGGTAGTCAGTAAACCCAATCAAATTCAGGATCAAGATAAGGGTAGTCCCATCTCCAATGTTTCTATATTTAAAGTAGGATGTTTGATGTCAGAAAAAGTTTGATTTTACCTCTGATACCTCAACAACTTGCATATTAAATCGATAAAGTTTTTTAAATGGTTTGAAAGCATGTTCATGTTTCTTATGTTTTTGTTATATCTTGTCTAGATCTTTGCCTCTATTTTTAATCTATTTTTTGGAGGGAAAATGAAGAAAACCTGGATGTCTAGCCAAGTTTGCAGTGTACACAGGATTTCATCATTTGTGTGGAGAATATTTACCCAGGATGTTTTGCCACGCTTTGGCAATGCACTGATATTTGTCTTTTGAAGGACAGCAGTGTACGGTATGTGTAAGCTGCCAGCGTTATCAGTGAATCATGCAGGAAAGCACTCTAAGGACTGCTTCAGAGGTGCAGTGTTTGTTGACACTCTGGCTGGTAAATTGGACATGTGGTTGTGCATGGCTGAGCCTGTTCAAGTGAATCTGTCGAAAATGGAATTGGGTGGCAATATTTACCTCCTTTTACTTACTCTCCGTCTCTCCGTTTGCAGGGTGATTTCTCCTACCCCTCCCCTCTACTTTTGCCTTTCTATATACTGTATTTCTTTCTTCCTCTCTTTCTCTCTCTAGCAAAATAAGCACAATTACCCCCGACCTCCACCATCACCTGCACCTCTCCTTTGCTCTGCTCTCACTTTTTGCCCAGCCCTTTTTCCCTGCTCCTCTCCTCCTGCTCCTCCGGACTGCAGTTGCTAGGCAACAGCTGATTGAGCATGAGGGATATGCAATTGACCAATTAGAAGTCTCCCAAATGAAAAGTGGTGTCAGGAGTTCCTGCAGTTACAACTAAAGCTTTATCCAGTGTTTATCAGTAGATCAAGTACGTACACAATGTATATGTGTTTATGCACAACATGCACTCGTTAACAGATTCTGCATGCACATACAGGAATGTGTGTGCTGTTTTAGTTGGTTCTTTTGCTTGTTCAGAATTGACTTTAATTAGAGAAGAAATGTTGTGTGTGATGGTGTGTTTGTGTGTTTTGGGGGTTTATTATAATATGTGATGTTACTGTGATCTTGCTCAAACACATACACACTGCTGCCTACCCACTGTCCTTCCTTCCTTCTATTTGTATCAATATAATCCTGTGTATGTTTCTGTTTTCTTTCTCTCTCTCTCTCTCTTCCCACATTTCCATTCATTCAGTCTCTTTCTTTCTCTTTCCGTCTTCCCCTCTATCTCTCTTTCATACCAGAGACACCCTCCATCAGTGACCAGACATATCCATCAATGTACATCCTCCTCTGCTCATCCACAGCCCTGAGGATTCCATTATGGCTCAGCAGCCGACACACACACACACACACACACGCACACAGATACATGATTAGCTCGAGAGTCAAGATGGCGATGCTGGTCCTGATGCTGATGATGATGGTGGTCCCAGAGGCAGTGAGGTGGTGATGATGAGGTGTGCTTAGACACAAATGTTTCTCCCTCCTCCATCTATTTGACCATCGTTAACCTCGTTATCATCCAGAAAGCTGTTTGTCCTGATAAGTCCGAGTGTGAGTTTAGTCTGCAACCCTTGACCCCAACCAACAACCCGATCAGCTTATTCCCAGCAGGTGTTTTTTTTCTCTGAGCAATCTTGTTGCTCATTACTGATTTGTTTATTTTATTATTTCTAATTTCATAACTTCTTCCTTTAAACATGTAGACCAATTAGTGCCCAATTAGTGCACAACTCTTTCTTTTACAATACATGGCTGAATAGTGAAGTGCTTTGTTCTCTAATACATTAATATTTTTCAGGTGACCAAAATGCACCTTTTAAAAAAAACTTTAAACAACTCGTTACTTTTCCATTTCTCTTTGAATTTGGAATGACCAGCTATCACAGTCTTTATTGCTGCTTATCTTTACTCAGTATAGAAATACCAACCAATAGTAGCCGCCAAGAATACTGTATGACCTTTACTGGCTTGGCTCCCAGCATTTGGCCAAACTGAAAGAAATGCTGCCAGGGATTGAACCAGAATGATTGCTTTTTTCCTCTGCAACATCCAAGGAGTTCAATCAATGTACTACCTTAACTGACTTCAGTTTAGGCTGACTTGGTACAAATTTATGTCTCCTTTGTACATTTGATAGGTAGAAGGTATGCATCTAGGTCCCATTACGTGCCTGTTGCAGTGCTTCTCTTGTATCTCTATTTTCGAGAACGTGCTTCGCCCCCAATTAGCACCTAAACAACATAGTGGCTATGAGTGGCTCAGTGATATCACACCTCACTGTTGTCATTTCATGTAGATAATGATTATTTTCAACAGTAAATTTTCTGCCCACAGAGAATGAGCCCTCTTTTTCCGTTATGTTATTTAGCTACAATATGCTGTAAACTGCAAACCACAGTGATGGATTTGTAAATTAGCAGCTGTGTGAGATGAGAACTGTGTCATTGCCAGATCCACTGGTGATTATTTTTTCACTGTCTTTTCTAATTAATTTTTTCATGTGAATCCACAAGCTCACTGACACTGCAGCCTGTGCATAGCGGTGTTCACCTCAAGGACAAGGAAACACCACTGAGAGACTTTGGTACCTCAATGACACTGCATGTGGGGAGAGGTCAATTAGAGAGGGTTAATAACTGATCCCACACACTTTCACACATACACACACACGCATAGATATAAACACACTAAGCACATATGCACATCTGCTCCTAGGAGCCAGGTATAGGGGACCACCAAGGTCAGCCAGTGATGGGGAGATGAGAGCACTTTGCCACTGCTTGAACAAAGTATCGGCGCTGCCTCAGCACTGTGAGCCCAGGAATACAAATATATTCTGCTAAGAGGAGGAGTTCTTTTACACAGGACCTTGAGCCTTTGGCACACTGCAGACTTTACACTAACAATATAGAGGACTGAAGATAGCAGGACAGGGAAAGAGTAATAGGGGGACTCAAGGAGACTCAAGAGAGACAGAGAGATGAGAGGAGAGTGCTAGAAAAACAAAAAAGAAGAAAGGTGAAGAAAGGGCAGGGAAAGAGATGCATGTGAGAGGAAGGGAGAAGCTAAAAAGAGAGATGGGGGAGAGAAGGGTGGCGAAAGAGCTAAAATAGAAGAGGGCTGCCAGCATACCAGCTGTAACTATTGAGATAGAGACATTAGGGAAGATGAAGTTTAAGATATGTGACGAGAGACAGAGCGAGAGAGAAAAGGGGAGAATAAGGGGTGTCATGGCTACTTATCATCACACTGCCGAGGGTGACAATGATTAGCACTTGCCACCGGCGGGGAGCCTGTGAGCCAGTCGACGGGAAGGTCAGATAATTAAACCCAAGGCCGCTGCAACAAGCTGGCACTACGCCAGTCACACTCCCGCCCCTAACTCATCAGGGATGGTTGTGACAAACTGTTCTTGTGTATGTTTGGGCTTACATTTGTTTGAGTGTAAAGGCTGTGCAGATAAATTGAATGGAGAATATAAGAAATAGGCCCAAAAAGATGATGGCAACTGAGGAATATTGCCTGGTTTAATTTGCTGATAATACAGGCATCTCAAATATTAAATGACATGGATGATGAATGAACAATGACTTTTAATTTAAGCAGTCACTAGAGGTGGCAGTATTCTCACTTTTTGGTTTGTTAGGCCATTTGGAAATGCCCTGCTCATGTTACCCAGTGCTTCAGAGAGATATTTTTCCTTTGCAGGTTTACAATTTCACTCAGTCAGTTGTCATTGGATATACAGTATATGTTGTAAATAATCTGCCATTCTCTGGTCTGTCTGTGAAGAGATGTTGTGACAGATGTGTTCTGACCTATGTGAGTGATGTACTGGCTGTTTGTGTGTGTGCGAATTTCACCTCGGTTTAAACCCTCCTCTCCTCCTCTCCCAACCTGTGATTTCGCTCCCTGTCATTTCCAAAGTCGACTCTTCAAAGAACCCAGAGGAGCTTTTTTTTCTTTCTTTCTTTTTGGCATTGTGAGTGGAGCATGGTGAGATTGGATTTGACCCCTGTGAATTTTCTGCTTACTTTGATCTTAGCATGCATCTTTTTTTAGAGCAAAGCCCACACACTTTTTTGCTGTCAGCTTGGCAGTTAAAGCATTAATACTGCTTCAGGCATTATTAATAATGCTCTTTAAATAAAAAGAAGGGGTGGTGTAGGTGATAGGAACAAAACATTCAGGGGAAAATTGTTCCAATTAAGTGGTAATCTGATGTGTAGCATTCCAAGTGGATAACAGCCACACAGGTTACTGTGTTAAGCCACTGATATATTCCTTTCAAAGAAATTCAGCCAAACCTAGTCTGAGCCTGATGAATCTTAGGGAGAAAAAAAAATCTTTATTTGGTATCACATAATAGTAGCAGTTTGCACAATCATCATAAGTTAGATCTTTACAGAGTGATCCATCTTTTTCAGTGTAATTATAGAACACAAAAAATAGAACTTGGGGTGTTTTTTGTTTGAGAGAAAAAAAAAACACAAATGTAAACAAAAGACATGTTTCGGGGAAATATACATTTTCCACTTCCCCCAAATTTCCTCAAATTTAATTTCCTGAAGCCTCATGGAGAAGGTGATTCTTTCCATTACAAAGATTTCATAAGTATAGTATCAGTCCTCTATTGACGGGGTGTCTGGCTTAAGCCATTTCTTTGTAATTGCTTTTCTAGCAGCTATGCTCAGTATTCCAAATAGGTATTTTGTTTTAATATTTGTAGATGTTGAATGTAGAAGCCCAAAAAGGAGTTCATCCCGATTAAAAGTAATTTTTGCCCCAAATATAGTCACTAATTCTGTGTAAATCTTATGCCAAAAGGCATTTACTTTTGGACATGCCCAAAACAAGTGATAATAATTGGCTTCCTGGGAGCCACATTTCCTCCAGCAGCTGGAAGAGCCTGAATGGTGAGACTTCTGAACAGGTGTGATAAAGTATCTATTAAGACTCTTCCAGCCAAACACTCCTGATATCCTCCATTGAGATTCACAATATTTTTTCCAGACTTCTTCTAGAATGCAACTCTTAGTTTCCCTTTCCCATTTTTGTTTTATGTAGCTGGTATGTGCTATTTTAACCGCCTGGAGTCCCCTATATGGTCTTGAAATTACTGTAAGCCAAGAATCTGCTCTAAAGGCACTAATAAAAACTTTCAATAGGTTGGTTTCAAACGCATTTTGACCCTCCAGCATAGAACTGTTTATGTGACGGCATACCTGAACAAATCTAAAAAACGTCACAATTATTTAACCTGTGTAGTCTTTTCAATGTCTGAAAATTTCTCAGTGTCCCTTGATTAAAGAAGATGCAGTATGAATATAGGCCCCGGTTAGCCCATCCCTTATAGCTCGCATCTAACTTGCTTGGGACGAAGTCAAGGTCATGAGAGTACCATCTCAGAATCTTTATCTCTTCAAGCAAGCCACCTGTAGTGATAATATTTAATCATACTTTCAGAAATAAGTTTATCCACTTATTACCTGTTTCCATTAGATTTTTAATTGGAATTCTTTCTCCTAACAGTGCCTGAATTGGAATCTCCCCGGACATTTTTCTTTCCAACTTGCTTGGTAATCAGAATTGGACCAACAAAACAAGTTCCTTAATTGGGCCGATATCCTTTAGACAGGGGAGCGACAGGGGAGGCAAGACATTCATTTTCATTGACTCAATTCGTGATTCAAAATTTAATATTGTTTAATATTATTGATCCAAATCCCAATCCAGTTGGATGTCGGATCTTATGTTCTGGCTAGAGCTGAGACTTAGTATTTGGGTCTTTGGAATGTTCAATTTATAGCCTGAGACAGAACTAAAAATATCCAAGAATAACAATAGTTTCAAAATTGAACTCTCTGGGTTTGACAGGTAAATTAAAATGTCATCCACGAATAAGGACATTTTATGTTCTGGACTTAGCATTTTTATACCTGTAATATTATTATCTTGAGTGATCCACTGACTTAACACCTCAATAAATATTGCAAACAGTAATGGACTTATTGGACAGCCCTGTCTGATCCCTCTCTCCAGGACGAAGGAGTTTGATATGGCTCCATTTACTTTTATTCTTGCCCTTTGGCTATTATACAATGCTTGAATAGTTTTAATAAAAGTCTGATGAAATCCACATTACTTTATATAAAAGTTGCCAGTTGACTCGATCAAAAGCTTTTTCCGCATCAAGGCCCAATAATACTGCCTGAAGTTTGTTTTCCACTATATGTTCAATCACATGTTATGTTTGTCAAATGTTATCTTGTGTCTGCCTTTGCTGAATAAAACCTGTCTGATTTAGACTTATTATCTGGGGTAAGATTTTTTCAATTCCTTTTGCCAAAATGTGGGTAAAGATCATATAATCTTGGTTCAGTACACTAATTGGCCGATAACTTCCACAGTCAAGTTTATCTTTACCCTCTTCTTGGGTCGTCACTGTCATAGAGGAGTTACACCAGTCTCAAGCACATGATTAAATGTATTCTTCATTATTGGGGTCAGCAGATCTTTAATTTCTTTGTACCATTCTGTGGGAAAACTTTCCGGTCCTGCTGCCTTATTGGGTTTTAAATTTGATATTGCCTTTTTAGTTTCCTCCTCCATAATTTTACTAATTAGATGTTTATTTTGTTTGCCTTTTATTGAGTCAAAAAACTGCCTCCCTTTAATATGCTATTGCTGCCAATAACAGTGCACCCAACGTCATTGTATTGCAACTGATAGTTAAAATTTTCCAATGTACCAATAAATGTCCCATATTTGCAATCCTCTTTACACTCCAGTGAGTGTAACAAGCTGTCCTTGGGCCTGGTTTCAACTCTCTCATTTCCCTTCCCTCCCTCCATGTCTCCTGGTGTCGGCAGCCACCTCTGCCATCCGCAAACCTCCGGAAACACAAAGAGCAGAGGGAGATTATGAATGTCCTGGATCAATACGCTCTGAAAATGCATCACAGGAGGGGGAGGATGTAAACCATATGGCACTAGTTGAACTATACCCCATCCACTTAGCTTCACTATTGCCTCTTACAGGGCTGCATGACATCCTAGTTTTACCCTTTTTTTTTCTCTCAAGGAAATCTTACGCCCCCTCAAGTTTGATGTAGCAGTGGGATCAGGGAGGCAGGCAGGAAGAGCTAGTGTCTTCACTGAAGTCACAAACATTTAACATCTTGCAAGATTAGCATGAAACATCACAGATTAAGTTATTGAGTTATGTTAGCATAATTTCCAGTTGAAAAAGAAGCGCACCATCCCAGCCTTCACTGCTTCATTTAACATTGCATAATGCTATAACTTCAGCTTGAATGCATTTTGCTTTTTTTTTTACTGTATGATTGCCACAATGGAATAGAGCAGCAGTAGCATGTTGACACGTTAACTATAAAGGCCCAGAACTAGAAATGACTGCTAGAAATTACAGTCATTAATGATGAATTACCTGTCATGTGCGAACTGCTTGTTTATTTCTGTGTTAAATCGTCTGATTGCTTCTCTGTGGCGCATTGCACATTATCAGCTGCAGCGAGGCAGGCGCTCTCTGCGTGAGATTTGAATGGGAAATGTGTCACTGTGGATTAGCGAGAGAGCAGCGACGCAGAAGAAGTGTTAGGAGCGAAGAGAAAGAGAGAGAGAGAGAGAGCAAGAAGAGGTGATGGCAGAGAGAGAGAGAAGGGGTGGGAGAGAAAATAGCTGGAAGATGATTAGATAGCAGTGAAGAGATCATTGCATGCTGTAAGCAGAATCAGCTGATTGCCAGTTGGATTGTGTGTGTGTGTGTGTGTGTGCGTGTGTTAGCATATTCTACTTATCACCCGTCTATGTTAATGCATTACTTATGTATGTTTACAGAGGAGGTGTCGTTCACATGTCACCCTCTCCGCCCCACATCCACATCTTACCAACGTCACTGACAGCCATCTGTCTGGTAATTAACCTGACTGGCACACTGTGCACCATCGACTGCCTTACTGCCCTTCACCAAATTGTGTGAGTGTGTGTTTTTGTGCATTTGTCAGCCCGTATTTTTATTTTGCCCGCCTGTGCACTACCTCTAATGGCTAATGGATGGGTTTGTTCTCCATGCGTGACACAGTGCGTCTGTGTTCATCACTGTGGTTTAATCTGATGCAGGAGGAAAAAACATACAGTTGCAGTATCTTATCTGCACTGCAAATGTAGCACCTCTTTATTTCACATTCATTAGTCATTATAAGCAGGTAGGGACAGCTCGGGGGGTAGGGAGAGATAGAGGGAGGGAACGAAGAGGAGGGAGGGTCAGATTGAGTTAGAAAGAGCAACGATAGTTACTGAGAGAAGAAAGGAGTGAGAGGGAGAGCAAAGAAAGTGTGAAACAGCAAATTGGGGGTGTGCCTGATATCATCACATTGAAATTTCATACTCAGTGTAGGTGGAAATGCAGACTCACCCTGCCCTGCACTTTATGATCCTCTGGGATGGGCATGAGTTGTGTGTATGTATGAATGAGTGATTGCAGAGTTTCCCTGCAGTTTCAAAATAGCCATAACAGCAGTGCAGTATTTCTCATATAGAAAGTACTGTATCTGCAGTGAGGTGTCAGGTTGCAAGGAAGCTGCATTTCCTCTATCTGTTACTTTATCTATCTGTACCATTTCATCAATTCATCTACATTCACTGTATCTACTGTTTTGATATCATTCTCTAACGGGATTGTAACAAAAATTTAGGAATTCAGGTTCACAATTTTTCAAGTCTGTCCTAAAACAATAGTCAGGTGCCTAAATGAACACTGACACATGTTTTTCTTGTTGTAATCATTCCTCCTGCTCATACTGGCCATTAGAAGATCCCTTCATAATGCACTTTAAATGTAAGTGATGGGGGGGGGGGGGGTCCACAGCCGTCCGTCTGTGTAAAAATGTATTTATAAGTTTATTTGAAGGTAATATGAAGCTTCAGCCATCCCAATTAGTCAGATCAAGTCAATATCTTTCAAAGTTACTGTCCTTTTAGTGCTATATTCCCTCTTTTTGTTCCACTGCAGCTGAACGGGAAAACATTGTCCATCAAGAGGGATTTTTTTTTCTAAACAGACTGTAACTGTGGAAAATATCCACTTTATTTGACTGACTCAGACAGCTGGAGCCTCATATTATCTTCAGATAAACGTTTAAGTACATTTTTGTTAAAAGTGAGGGCTGTGGATTTTGTCCAACATCACTTACAATGTAAATGTCACAAACAGATTATAGCATCTTAGTTAAAAGAATAAACCAGTATTACGTTGGTAAATCTGTTTATAACTGATGGCTGTGTGTATGTTATGACTCTCTCTTTATTACACCCGTAAGGCTGATTCCGGGGGTGCTTGTGGTTAGACCCTCTCATCTGATTTACAGTATTTTCAGTTTACATTCATTTATTTCAAAGCTTGATTTACAGCCGTCAAAAGTTTGAACACATTTTGCTTATTCAAGAGACTGGGAAGGTGTGTCCAAACTTTTGACTGGTACTGTACATATGCATATACAAAAACATTTTCAATATATAAATAGGTATACAGTTTACATTCCTTCACAAGACATACTGCTATTGATTTGTGCTCAGATTAAATGTGCTGCCATGTCCTCAGAATGAGATTCACGTAGCCGCAAGAGCCTGATTGGATTGGGGGATCGATAAGGTGGCAGAGAAATGGAGAGACGAGAGATGAGAGAGAGCAAGCGAGAGAGAGAGAGAGAGAGAGAGAGAGAGAGATGTATTCGCTGTTCTTCATTACACCTATAAAAGGAAAGAAATGAGAAGTAGCAGCGAGGGAGTAGTAGCATTTTGTTGCAGCACAGTCCCAACTCAACCCTCAAATACTTTGCATTATGCTCCTTACAGCTTGTATATAGTAAAGAAATAAAACAAAAGATGTTAAACCTTCCACATTACCAATGTATACCACCGTGTGTGTATCAGTAAGGTGTGAATAATCAGCAAGATTGGCATTGAAGCACAGAATTCCCATGACAGAGGGTAAAAGAGGGCTGAATGTGAACTTATGTCCCACACGTATAAATAAACTAGAGACAGAGAAGCTGCAACTAAAGTGGGACAACACCAGAGGAGCTGAAGTGAGTGTCATAGAGAGGGACAGACAACTCATCAGAGGGCTCATCTGTCTGAGATAGCCTGGTATAATTAACAAGGCTTTGGTTTTTAATTAATCTGCCTGAATCAGAGTAGAAATTCTATTCTTACATTTTGGACTAAATGAATTCAAGGACACGCACTCCAACAGCAAAGTCCACAGACTGTGTACTCCTGTCTTTTTTCTTCCCTTTGTTCTTCCTTTCTTTCCTGTTTCCTTCAGTATGCTTGTCCAACACTTTCTCCCTTCTTTCCTACCTCTTCATTTAAATAATAATATGATCTAAATCTGGCACCATTAAGTAAAAAGAAAAAAAACAAATCGTGTTGTGTTTCTAAGATTATTCTAGTGACAATCTTGGCTGCTAGGGAATGCACCAACCCTGCAGTGCCCTCCGATGGTGGGTCTGTGCCCAGGGAGGACAGCAGGGCAGCACCTGGTGATGATCCCAGTGGCCAAACTCAACCAGCTGAGCCTTGAAAACAACCACCATCTGACCATCTGACGATAATAATAATCTCTCTGTCACACTGCCAGCTCCATGTGGCTGGGACATCAGAGAGAAGCTATTACTCTGCTTTGCTGGGGTTTACTCTCTCTCTAATCGTGTATCTCCTGTTCGATCGGTTGATGCCGTTCTCTGTGGAGATCACTATGTCTCCGGATACATACTGTAGGTGTTTCCCCCCCCTCTGTTTGTCTCTCTGTCTGAGGTCATTGACAGACATGTCTCGAAGACAGAGTATTTTAAAGGGGCACTCCAACAATGTTAGACATGAAGTTTGATATACTGTATGTATACATCTAACGTACGTCTGTGGCAATGGCTTTTGCTTTCTTAAGTTTGAAAAAGTAAACTTAATGACATCATCAGCATCATTTTTCAACCCTGATGATGTCATCAGCTTTGCTTGGGCTTAAGACTGACTTCGTGTCCACACAGGAGGTGTGGTGTCAATAGCACGTTAGCAGCAGTAGCTTAGTCTTCCATCTGTGTATCTACGCAGAATGCGTTCTGGCACAAAACTGAGTGTAGGTCACCTGCTTTTTAGCAGCGCTCAGAGCCCAAAACACAATCACTGTTGTTCCGAGTGTAAAACAGAGGGGAAAAGCATAATGTGTATCCTGTGTAGACTTGATTAAAAATAATAGCATATCTGTTCTGTCAGAACATACGCAAGATGGACAACTGAAAAGTGATGATTGCTGATGTGCTTTCTGTGTAAACACACTGTTAAACATATTTTAAAAAGTGCACATTAAGGATTCAGTGAGGAACAGCTGTTACTAAATTTACACACTGACATCTTAGCCATCAGTGTTGTTGCTGAAATATGGACTGCTAGGCTGAACTAGGGAGTTGTTTAAAACATAATTAGTTTGTCTGCAGCTTGTATCGCCTGTCTGATGTGTCAACACTGTCACCACGTCCCCAGATCTTTGAATTGATGAGTAAAATGTTCAAATAACTGATCAAGGAATCAATTCATGCGGAAAAAACACAAGATGCAATGTATTTTTAAAGCCCCCCCCATTCAAAAATGTGTTTTGCTTCTTGCTCCTTCATTTGGATGTTTGAGCTTCACTGTGCAGAATGATGTGTGTGCCGAGTTTGACACTAGAAGGCTGTTTTCACATTCATCTGCTGAAGGGGGAAAGTCTGTGTCTGTGTTCACCTTAAGTGTAAGTTTAAGACGTGAATGTACGAGCGTGATTTTGTGACATCACAACTAGTTGACGAGACAATCATGGTGTGATATGGACTATTAAAATCTCCACTGTACATACACTGATGAAGGACATTTCAGTGAAGTAGATGGATTTTTGAATGACAGAGAAGAAGCAGAAGACATTTTAAGAATTTCTAACTAAGTAACTGAACTTTTTGTGTATAAAAAATACATGTCAGAACACAAATGACCGGGCAAAGCATAATATTTCTATGTCAGAATTTTCTTGTGTCACACTCAGCTGGCCTCATTGCCACCTGTGTTTATCATGCTTACACTTACATAAATACTTACACACATACATACACCTTTTATCCCTGAATTTTGCATGAGGCTCTCACTGTGATGATCTAGATGGTACATGACATAAATCAGAAAGATAATGACATGCATGACTGTAAGCGCCAGTGAAATCTCCGCGGCGTGATTGTTTTGCGTGTGTTCAAAACAGAATGAGAGGCCTGTGAAAATTGACTGTGAGATGGACGTTTGGTTTTTTTGTGCACCAGATAATGGCTGCTCATTTTATGCATCGAAAACATCTTGGGAAGCTGCTGATGAAACCATGGAGGGCTGCGTTGGCATCCTGTACCAAACTGCACAGTTATTCTGTTACTCTTAAAGCTTTCCAGTCCATCACTGTGAAAAGCATATGTTCCTGCTAAAATGGGAACACAATGAGGCACTGTTTGTCCAAAAAGCATTTGTCTAGTGCTTTGATCTCCTTCCTAAATAGGCACTTTCCTGGCATCATTTTCCCCTTTTAACTGGACAGGAGGCAAAGCCAGCATCAGTGAGAGAGATGTTTTCTAAACTATGGCCCAAATATATTGGATTGGTGATGAAATAGGCTAAAATTGGATAATGTTAGTGTGTGTATGCATGTGTAGTCGTGCTTCAGATGGCGTCACTGAGGTGTGTGTCAGATGACAAAGGGAAAAATGAGCTCCCTTTGCTGCTGACTACACAAATTGCTACCTTGAGGACAGCTTACTTGAAATGTTTTTTGACAGTTTCATTTTCAGGCGCAAGATATGTATCTGCCCTTTGATCTCATCTATCTTGAATCCATTTTTTTTTCCTTTTGCAATATATCAGCATCTTTGCTCATAAAGTACGTCAGAAGCACTGGTTTCTGACAACACAAGGTAACACAAATCTATTCTTCTTCAGGTGAGCAGGGACACTGTGATACGTCATTGATATTTTGAATCTTACTAGTCTAATTTGGGTTAATTAACTATCAATGTGCATGTCAACAATTAAGAACACTCACTGAGGTATTGCAGTGATCAATCACCTGAAAATATCTGGCTTCTGCTTCCCGTCTGCAGCAATACCTCACCTCAGTTATCCATGACTCAGGTGGGATCCTCCTCTGCCGTGATTGGTGGGGCTGCATCATTCTTGGGTGTGACTGGCTGCTGTCCTTGGGGAGGAAGGCAATGGCAGGCCAATGACAGTTGAAGTAATTGACTGTTAAGCTCTTATGGATTTCCTGCCTACTGCTGATGTAGCAGAGGGCTGATCAGCCACTACTGTACACACACTGATGTTTATACACCCTATCTCCTTCTCTCTCTTACACACACACACACACATTTAGCCAGGTGATAAACACAAACAGTGCAAGGTATGAATCTTTTACTGGCTTACCATGAAGCTTACTTAATTGCATGTATACTGTACTGCATACAAAGTGCAGTAAGACGTTGTTGTGCTATGTGTACTGTTAGAGACGGTACAAGGATAGAATTACAGTGTCTGTGTTACTGTTTCTCCTTGGGCACCAGTAGCCAACCATAAGGTGTTGTGTTTGTCAGAGCCAAGCTTTAGCTAGGTGGAGAGATGCCCCTGGGAGTCTCTGACTCACCCATGCTTGTGTGGGTATGTGCGTGCATGTGTGTGTGTGTGTGTGTGTCTTCCATGCAGAGGCTGTGAGGTGTTGGCAGGGCTGTCATATTAAGCCAATGGCATTGAACTCATTGTGTCAGCTCCTGCAGGCTGCTATTGATGCTCCTATCATATAACTCTCTACTCCTTGCTCCAGTGTGGCACATTGGCCACATTCATGTCACTACTTGCCCCGCACACGTGTACCCGGGCATGGGGGAGTACGTTTGTAATTGCGCCTTTGCAGCTGTTTCTGTGTGTGTATGTTTGCATGTGTGCCTATGTTTGTGTTTTTATATAAGTGTGTGCATGCTTTCTTCCTGCTCTCACAGCGCATCATGGATCTCCTGCAGAGCACTGCTGCATTTCTGCATCATTAGGTCTCTCCCCAAGGTCGAGCAAGAGGCTGGACCCCGTAGGCATTGGATTGGTATGAAGGAATTTTCCTCTCTGTCCTTCCCCAGGCAGGCTGACCTCTCCTCGTGGCCGTTGCCATGAGAACCCGGGTGCTAAAGTAAACAATCTTACAGCAAGGTCTCTATGTTTTGACTCGAGCTTGGCTGTCTCCTAAATGAATCATTACCTGGACGTGGGATTGTTCACAATTCTTCCTTCAGATTTTGTGGTAACATTCACGTGTCAACTTCATGCACTTGTATCCCAGGGTCTGCTGAATCAATTAAGTGTCATTAATTTTTGCTCAAGACATCAAAGGTTCTCCTGATACTTCTGAATTAACCAGCTCCAAGATTTCCATCACAATTGGGACCAGAGAACAGAGAAAATAGAGAGAGGATAGGAATGGAGGAGGAAGTGAAACAAGACAGTAGTGTATTAAGGAAAATATGAAAAACAAGGGGAAAGAAGCGAAGCATGTGGGTAACTGAGAGGAAAAACGAAATAAATTGAAACAAGAAAGATTTGGATGAGACAAAAAAAACTGGAGATGGAGTCACTAGAGGAGTACAAGATGGAGAAGAATTAGAAGAATGTGGAGAGGAGAGAGAAAGATGAGAAAGACAGACAAAAAGTGAAGAGTGAAGGAATACTGTTAGGCCTGGAGAGGGTTCTAAAATACAGCTGTACTGTAAAAATAATGCTAATATGTAGTCGATTCTAAGTGTTGCTTCTCTTAAAACACCTGAAAACTACCACTGAGGTGGAATCATTTCTTTAGGTCAAATGTCCTTCCACCTGCTGAGAGACCTTTATTGAAGCAAGCGAATACATAAGGTTGACATAAGGTTGGTCACTTGACTCGTGTCAGGATGATATTACTTAATCCCAGAAAATTCATGTACAATAATTGGACAGTTTTGCAGTATAAGGTAGCTCTACTGACTCCTGTACTGTGGCTGAGGCCAGCTGACAGAGGGCTGCGGAGGAGAGGGGATGTATTATGCTGTCTGCTCCCATTAACTTCCATACAGTATCTCACAGAAAGACAGAGGGAGACCACACATGAGCCATAGTTTTAAAGATTTATTTAACCCCACTAAAGTTAAAAAAAAAACTAAATTGAAGGCACAAAGACACAGAAAAAGATGTTCTTATCTGCTAGTTTCCTGTATTTCTAAGTTTAAAGATGTTTGCTTCAAAAATCAAGTGGCAAGCACCTGTCAACATCCTTAAACTGGGTGAAGGAGCAAAACAAGACAACATTTCTTACCATATTGGCAGATTTTTAACATGTAAAACAAGTAGTATTTGAGATTGAGTCTGTGATTAAAAATGTATATTTGTTGAGGAAATTGAAAAGAAGAGACAGGGGAGGGCTGAGTAGCAGGAGAGAGAGAGTTAGATGATGAGATGGTTAAGATGACAATGGTATGGTAAAGTAGGAAAAGGGGAGGGACAGAGTTATATAACAACAGCAGAGAAAAGTTTATGAGTTCTGCAGCAGGCAAAAGTCCCCATCAAAGGCACACTACTATATGCATAGAGTAAGGTGCAAAATTGCAGTCAGTATAAATATTGCCATCTACTCCCTTGGAAAAGCAGACAAACTGTACTCAGAGGCCTCCACCACTAACACAGTACAGTACACTGTGATTCCCTTGTGAATAACACAGCCAATTAAGCAGCTACAACTCAGGGCTCATGGCAACTCAGGGCCTCAAAGGACTCAATTACTGCTCTCGGTTTGTAGGGACAGAGGGAGAGGCAGAGAGAAAGAGACACGGAGAGACAGATTCCTAAAAAGAGGATTGTGTGGTTTCCCTCTACTGGAGGTAAAGAGATCCTTAGTGCCGTCCATAAGCAACATGGATAATCAAATATCATGATGACAGCATGTTTCCAGAGAATTATGGTGTTAGGCTGTTTGCTTTTTCAAACAGGGAAATGCCTTGTGGGGATTTCCTAGTCAATTTTCTCTTCCTACATAAAGGATAAGAAAAAATGAATATTTGCAAGAAGGTTGAAATAGGTCATTTATCGTCTGCTTTCTTATTGTGTTGAATCACTGTTGCATTTGATGTTATTAGGTACTGGAGCGGGAAGTACCTGCAAGCAAATTAATTCATTCTGTGAACATATTGCTCTCGCTTGTGGCGGGTTTAAATACAGTAGGACCGCCTGTTCAATTAATGTTAACATGGCAGATCATTTCCAGTAATTTCCTGAGGAAGATATTATACGATATAATTAGATGGTCTTGTATCAGACAGTGTAAACAGGGAGGGAGAGAAAACGAATGGAGAACAATGGAAATTATTTCCTGGCAGTAAAGTGAGTTTCTGGCACACATTTGTTTGACAAAGGATGATGGGAAATGTAGTGTAGCGTGTGTAAAATGAAAAGGGGTTATTACTGACATAATGATGTTGGGCTTTTATTTCGGTGTATTGTGGTCCATAATTAGTGGGGATGGTTTGCAATAAAGGACTGCCACCAAAGGCCATTTTGGTATTGAACCAAATCGAAAATTATAGCCTTGAGGAGAAAAGAGAGAAAAGGAATAAGAATGGGATAAAAGGGGGAGTGTAGCAAGTGGAATGATGAAATAAGAAGAGGGAAAAGGTCATCAACTAAGGTCATCTTCGGTCATTCAATCAAGAGCTGGAGCTGAATTATATATGGGAAATTTGCCATTAAAATGAGATTTATGCAATGTATCATTGTTTGGAGCAGAGGGCACAGAGCAGTGTGTTTGTTGTATAAAACTGTAGAATATAAATATCTGCTGCTTGTGTTTTATTCCTCACTTTGGTCAAACACCTCCACAAACTCTGGGAAGGTTGATTTACAGGTACACTGAGAGTCCATCTGTCCTGGAGTGGACTGTCTGTCCTCCTGCAGATAAAGTTTAGAGTCATCAAACACCGGCCTGTCTGCAAGTTGGCAAACAGGCCAAAACAGGGCCCATTTTATGCACCAGAAAAAAGAGAGATAGCTTAAAGGGAAGTGAGAGTTGGTAAGGTGATGTGTGAGAGTAACTTGTCATATCTGATGGCTTATCCCCGGTTCTTGGTGCTTTCCATTTGTCACTGAATCAACCAGGATTTATGAGCTTCTTCACAGCTACAAATCCTGATTATGGTCCCGAAGATAAAGAGTAACACCAAGGTTTTAAAAGTAGTGTGTTTGTGTGGACGATGGTTTCATTTACCTGAGGTGAGGTGCTGGGGATGTGGAAGAGTGCTCACATCCACAAATTCAGAATCTTACCTCCTTTGAGTCTTCCAGTGATAGGAACCGACAACATACAAATCAGTGTTTTGTATTCAATCATTGAACACAATAAAGACATACCTTTACTGAAGCGTCTGAATACCTATATGCTATAAAAGTATTTACAGTATCATTACGGATATTTATAGCAGTGTGCAGTCTTAAGATAAACTTAGGACAATACATATGCTACATTGACAAAAAAAGTTTAAAGCTGCACTAATCAATATTTTTAAATTAACATGGATCTAATTATGTGTAATGTGAAAAATGTCGCTCACAAGGAGGAACCCACAGAAGAGAATTATCAAACACGCATTTTAGTGTCTTTCAGCTCATTGTTGTGATTATATAGCCACAACCTCACTGTTTTGATTCACTCTCATCAACCTCGTTTCCAGCGGCAACAGGCAGCTGTTTCAAACAAAAAAAAGCTCAGATAAACCCACATACGCTACCTTCCAGCACTGAACGGCAAATTAATACCGACTAGGTGGTGAACATAGTGGCCACGTATTTCCCTTAGGACAACACAGAGCTAGAGGGAAAGTAAATATTGGACTTCCCTTGGTCAAGAGGCCAGAAACATGACCCCGAATTAATGTTTAGAGCTTCTTCCCAAGTGGCCAAAAAATTTTTTAAAACTGCTTTAAAACAAACATTTAAAAATAGAAAAACATTATTTACGATTTATGATTTAGGCAAGCCAATCGTTGTGCGTTATGAGGTAATTGGCTCCCAGAGAGACCCAGAGTATTGCTATATTTGGGTCAGAGAGATAGAGCACTTGTGGGTACGGTGATATTAGCTTGACTCTGAGATCCTCCCATTGACAACCCAGCAAAAATCAAGTGGCATATTTGGAGTTTCTTAAATATATAAATCACGACTAAGCACTCTTTGCCATTAAGGTAATTCAGCATCTGTGAATGTCCTTCAAAGACTTTGCTTCCATCTAAAAGTATACATCCAATGAAATCCACAGCTGTGTACAAACCCAGCAGAGAAAGTTCTCCACCTCTGCAGTGGTGTACTACCATACCTCCAAAGATATGTACCCTCCTCCCAGCAGTATACAGATCTCATTAACAGTATTCCCACTTCTCTGGTATTATACACCTCCCAAGAAATCTACCTAATCCCCCCAGTACTGTATAAACTTCTATAATGATGTATCCACCTCCTCTGCAACAGTGGCAACTAGGCAGTTACAGTTACATCCAACATACAGCCCAAAGCTATGCAGTGTGTAGATGGGTACTTTGATGAAAGCTAGCATTATGACAGGGAGTTATGTTAAAGAATAGCAGCAATAAAAGCAGTTTGAGCGTATGATAATAAAAGCCTTAGCTTGCAATGTAACAGACTGCCAGGCTATACCACAGCATTTGCATATTCTAATGAGCCCAATGTTCAGGGTTAGCCGCTTACACTAATGATGCGTTTAGCTCTTAATAAATCAGTTAAGGCAGCTCCCTGCTGGAGCCCAGGGAGCTGCACTCGTGTGTGTGTGTGTGTGTGTGTGTGTGTGTGTGTGTATGTGTGTGTGTGTGTGTGTGTGTGTGTGTGTGTGTGTGTGTGTGTGTGTGTGTGTGTGTGTGTGTGTGTGTGTGTTGATCTCACTGTGTGCATATTTTATTATAATGTAGTGTTGTGTATTTGTGTGTGTGCCATTATGCTGTAATTTTGTGAGAATGCATAAATGAGTGAATAAGTCTGTTTGTGAGCACTATAATGTACTTGTTTCTGTCTTAGTGCTTGTGCCAGCATGTGTGGGTTCTTGTCTTCATTTAAATGTGTGTGTGTGTGTGTGTGTGTTTGTATGTGTGTATGTATGTGTTTGTGTGCATGCCCTTTGTGTGCTTTTGCATATGTGGAAGAGGCAGTAAGTTCTGTTATGCTACTTTGAAGTGTCTTCTTTTGAAGTTGTGGTACAAGCGGCTCGCCTAAAAAATTATTTTGCATTTCTCCACCTTTCACCTCAACTTCAAAACTTGCTCTGCTAAGTAATTCCTTCTGTCTTGTATTGTTTTGCCCACTTCGAATTTCATCATATTTTTTGCTGGTTGTGCTTTCATTGCACCTATCTCTCAACGTAACAGTGATGCAAATAACAAGACGGGCGATTGAGAACATGTATGCGGAACTATGGCTTTTCATATCTTCTGATGTTGAACACTTAAAACTTCCAAAACATGTCAGACAATGAAAATGACTTTGGTAGAGATTCCTGCTGGCTGGTGTGATCGCCACCCCTGCTGACAGCGCTGTCAGGAGCACAGTAACTGACATTTTATCACCGAACTGGGATTTTCATTGATAGTGACGATTCATTTCCACTTCACAGCCATCAGATGCCAGCAGAGGCACTCAAATGTTACTCCCAGGTATAAATGTAAGACTTGACACGTACGCTGACACATCACGACCAATTTAATGGTTCAGAATAAACCATGCTGAGCGATGTCTACTGGAAACAGGGAAGGAAACACTGTGAGCATATCTTAGTCTAGGATAGTCATCCAAGAATAAAAACAGAAAACTGACCCTCAACGGGTTGTTTGTTTCCCAGCATGACGCTCAGGTTTGGTGCCAGTCTTGAGGCACTGGCAGGTCAGCCAGTTATCTGAACGACATTGGAATCAGTCCTTTTGTCAAAACAGCATTGTGCCATTTACTTGCAGAGAGGGGAATTAAAAAAAAAAAAAATCCTTTCACAATTTCATCATGCCACTGCCAATTTGGCGCAGTGGTGAGTAGAAGGTCGGTGGGCCATGGTTCTATCAGAAGGATTAGTCCACAAATGGGATTACAGGCTTGTATGAAAAAAGGAAGAAAAGGCGGTGGATGCTCAAGCAAGCAAGAGAGCAGAAATATTTAAATGCAGACAGACATATTCAAGTAAAGAGATCATTTTATCATCATTAGTGGGGAAGGGGAAAGGAGGGGAGGAGAGTCTTCAGAGGGATGGAAACTATATGGTGAGATGTGAATTCTGTAGTTTTAATGAAGATTAAAGATTGAAAGATTGGAGTGTGTGTATGTGTAGAAGTGGCATAAAGAACAGTGAAATTATGTTTCATTATATTTTATGTGTATGTGTCATCTTATCTCTGTGTTTTTTGGGGGGGTTTTGTCTACCTTTTTTTTCTTTCTGCCTCTACCTTGTTCGCTGTCTCTCCTAAGTGAGCCAGAATAATATCTGTGAAGATGCACTGGAGTGGAATATCATGGTCACCCATCCGGTGTGACTAGAACACTACAGTAAACCACACACAGGCCCTCTCGCACAGACACACACACACACACGTACAGTTAAGATGGTGTTCACACACACTGTGAAGTGGGATGGCTGAGACCCACATGGCTTGGAGTGCCAGTGGCGTCTTGCTGCCCTGCCACCATGGCCCCTCTGCATGTAGGTCAGTCTCGGCCGGGGGCAGCCTTACCCTCCCTCTCTTTCTCCCTCACTTCCCCCAAACCCTTTCTCACCAGCTTTTTCCTTCTTCACTTTCTTTTGTTTCTTTTTCTACAGCACTAGACTATTTAGACTATAAAGATTTGGATGGCAAATAACCGTATATCAGTTGATGTCTGTGTGTGTGTGTGTGTGTGTGTGTGTGTGTGTGTGCCTTATGAAATTCAAAATATCAGTGTCTTTTTTTTTGACTTGTTAATAAAGTACAAAAGGGAAAATCACAAGACAACCTCTTCACCTCAGTATTACATTAACATCACTTAACTTATTCCCTAGATGAAAACCTGATGTTCTTTCATTTTTGCAAGTTGTCGCTGTCCTTTGAAAACCATGTATCTCAAAATCATCAGCTTTTCGTGAGCCAATAGAAACAGCCCAGTTTTCAGCAGTGACAATGCATTTTCCAGATAAGGGTTTATTTTGCTTAAGAAGTGGGACAATTTTCTCAGCCCATGAAGCAACACTTAATCCTCCACTTTATCTAAGATATTCAAAATCTTGTGTTGTAAACAACTTTTAATTCTAAAAAAAAGTGCAGAGTAATGCTGAATAAACACACATTTTGCACACAGAAACCGGCTACATTCCAATACAAATTAGCTTAGATGTCACAGTACAGTATAATTACACATTTAAAAAAGAAATTAGAGGCAAAGGGGTTTAAAGCTGATTCTGATTGAGTATGAGTATTGTAAGCTGAACCAAATATTGGTGCAAGCCTCCTTGATAAGTTCTCTTTTTGCTGATTTAGTTATCCAGAACTTTTCAGACCCTGACAGGTGCAGTGACTCTGCACGTCATCTGATGTTCGTCATCTGGTCATGAGCCTCAGCAAGTGATGGAATCATGTGATTTGCTGTTATTGCACACATGCCAGCAACAACAGAGAAAAGGTCCTTTATAAATCTCATCACCTCAGTGGGGAGGCAGAGGTTGTCAAATTGGGAGGCAGAGCTGGTTTTAAACATCACTCGTGAGACGAGGGTGGCATTACGCAGTATAAGGGAATGACGCAATTCACTTAATCACAATCGACCCTCATAAGACTCAGTCAATACCTGCTGTGTACTTTCTTGGGTGAATTCATGTGTGAAACATGGCAGTAAATAATCAGCATGATTCCTTGCGTTTACAAACCATTTAAAGCTGCTACCTGCTGTTGTTGTACAGTAGAATTGTGTGGAAGTGATTGTTTAGCTGGCATGTCACTAGCAAAAAAGTCCATGCAGCAAAATAAACACAGATGATTACACTGATAATTGCCACAACTTTGTTTAAACTCAACCAGTAGAACAGGAATTTGAGGGGAAAATTTGGAGCATTTACTCTTAAAATACAACAATTACAGCAGTTTTAGTTACAGTTGTACCAGGAAACTATATGCATACTTTATGGAGGATTGGGATCAAAGGCTGCTTCGATTAGGGTGAGGCAATCAATGCTGCTGTGAAATTAGGTTAAGGTTGACATCTGGGTGATTGCTGGACATGTAATTGTTATGTCGTAGTGATCCTACAAGAACCTTTCTCCTAAATGGTTCTCAATTCTTCTCTCTTGGCATCACTAGTGTCAACCTCACTGTCTAACCAGCTGAGCTAATCA
This sequence comes from Thunnus maccoyii, assembly GCF_910596095.1. NCBI lineage: Eukaryota > Metazoa > Chordata > Actinopteri > Scombriformes > Scombridae > Thunnus > Thunnus maccoyii. The sequence continues at coordinate 18,518,088 of NC_056547.1, forward strand.
CCCACTATGCATGTCCTCCTATCTGCTTGTCTAAAGGCCATTACTGCTGTTCAGAACTGCATAGAGAACTCGTGAAAACGGTGCTCGCTCCTTTTCAAATGACTTCCTACAAATTACTGTGGCACCAGGATGCCTTTCATCCTCCCATCGCTTTGCCCTCTGTGCTCTTGATGTGTTTTTTTCTCTCCCCTTTACTCTCCACATCTCACATCCTGATTTTTCTACAATCCCTCATTCACTCTTTAAATGTCTCCATCCCTCGTCACACATTTCTCAACATGCTAAATACTTGCGGTTGCTTCTCCTGCTTCCCCCAGTAGGTGAGATTGTAAATCAAATATTGCATTTTATATCACAGGACAGTGCCTCTTGGGTCGCTTCTTCGTCGATCTTAAAAACAGTAAGACAGCAGAGACAGGCTGACAGTGACACACAATAAATGCTAAAAAAATCAGAAGCAGTTGATGCCACACAGGATAATGTGTTTGTGTTTATGTGACATCTCTATCAGACGGCACTCGGTGTGTTTCTCTCTCTGTCTCTGTGCCCAGGCAAACAGTTGGCGGGGCTGCTACCCTGGGCATCAGCAAAACATGATACCATCCGCTGACGTTCATCACATTACCAATCACAAATCAGAAAATCTAAATTTGTTATTATTATTTAATATACAGCATATGAGATTGCTTACTGTTCTAATAGATATTTCCATTAGCCTCAGCATACATAAATGTAAATTATTTAATCCTTGGAGAAATCATAGCAGCATTTAATGTAACATTTTTATAATAAAACTTTTATGATCTCTCTTGAGGACAAAAAGAAATCTATTTTTCTTTCAGAGATTCCCATTTTCTCTCCCACGGGCTATTTTCTCTGGCTTTCCCTCTGTCATTTTTTATCACAGTGATATTCTCATCTTTTTCAAAATACTACACCGACATATATCGCCACAAAGCTCCACCCACAATACCTCTCTTTTGTGCCCATCTCGTCCTCATTCTTTCACCATGCTGGAATCTCCTCTGTTGTAATTGCCAGCATGAGTGATGGAGTGTTTCTGTCACTGTTTGCCTGATAGCTCTGTACACGCACATGCACTTTTGCACACAAGCAATCACTAACACACACACACACACACAAGCACAGTCACATTACGTATGTGTGCTCACAGAATGTGCAAACGTTCGCACCCACGGGGACATATGCTCTCACACACACACCTCTGTGTGAAGTAGCTGCAGGTGACAATGAGTGAGCTCTCTATTTCCTCCCTCACTTGTTGGTCTATCTCTCCCTGCTCTCTGCTCTCCAGCAGGCCAGAGGCCATCAAACAGTCAGAGCGAGATCCATATCCAGAAACAAACCCCGCTAGCTGTAATCATTGAGTCAAGGGGAAAAAAAAGACATACAGGATGCTCTTTGTGGCTTTCACTCTTTTTTTTATGTTGTTGCACTTTTATATTGTACGTTTAAAGATTTTTTTAATTGATTTTAGAAGTTTTTATTTTTGCATGTCATAGTGAGTTTACAAAAAATCTTGGGGCACTCAATCGATTTAACGCAAGAAATCTAGTTTACTCCAAATCAGCCTGTGAAAACAGTTGCAGCCTATGGTGTCTTCTGTGGCTTTGGATTGATCTGATGCTTGACAAAATAATGATGATCGATGAGGCCTGCATTACAAACTGAAGGTCTAGGATTCGAAAAAAGTGAGTTTTTAGGAGGCAGAGGAGGTCGGGATATCTCAGCCTCTGCTTCTTTTGAGCACTCTTTTTTTTTTTTTTTTTAAATCTGTCTCTTCTCCCGTGTGTCAACTTTAATGCAAAAACTTAAAATGCTGGAGTAACCCTTTAGTGGCAATAATTTTCCAAAGCGCATCATACTTCGATTTTTTTTAAATGTAATTTGCTTCCTTTCAGGCAGCCACTGATTTCTAATGAATTCAGTACAGTTTAAGAATAGTGTAAGAACTTGAAAAGACTTTGAACTTTCTTGAGATAGATAATTCATCACAACGAACACATTCATGGCTAGTTTCATTTGTGTAAAAGGTACATCATTGTTGCATGGTAACTGGAGACTTGAGAGTCAATTGCTGAACAGCATCCCATTCACAAGCTTTGTTATCAAAGAATCCAACCTGAAATAGAACAGAAGCAAACATGGACAAAATGATCATGTCAGTTTTGATTGGATTAGATTTTTCAGCAGCTAATTCTTAAGTTTTAGATTTAAGAGCCTCCCGCCTTCATATTCATGTACCAAGCTGGGAGATTTTTTTTTTAATCAAGTGTAGTTAATGGGCTGCAACAAGCTCATTGAAGAAGAGAAAATAACAGATTGGCTGACAATGTCCTGCTTCATTCTCTCTGTTTCTATCTTTGTGCATTATGTTTCTCTGTATAATTATTTATGTGTATAAAAAGTTGGAATTTACAACTAGTTAGCTTGTCCCAACTCTTAACCTCCATCTTTCCACCTTTCACCTTTCTTCTTCATGTTGTGTTCACTAACCCTCCCCTCTGCTCTCCAGTTATCTCTTCCTTTGATAATTTTATCTTCCCTTCACTTTTTCTTCTCATATCTCTTTGAGGAAATAGGTTTGACAACATTTCTCTTACTTCTGTTCATGCCATCACTGCTACCTTCCTTCCATCTATCCTGCTATCCCTTTGTTATTCCACTCATTTCAACTTCCATCTTTCCATCCATACTTCTTGCTACTGTTTTCTCTCCATCCCACCTTTCATTTCTTTCTCCCTCTTCCTTCCATCACTCCCTTCATCGCCTCATCTCGCTCTATCTCTCCATAGACAATCTGGCAGCACCGTGCCCGCTCCAGCCCTCCCAGAGTGATCCCGTTAGAGGGCTAATGCTGTGAAAAATGACAGTGAACGGGCACTTTTACTGCCATCACCACCGCTTTGGGGCCGCCTGCCGCCTACAGCCCTGTTGCCTGGCAACTCCCCAGACAGCTTCCCTCCAAAAGGCGCAAGCTCCTGTCTGCTCTGCTGCGATAGAGACCCGAGCCTAATAAGCATTATATCTCATTTTGTCTTATCATTTTGTTGTTAGCGACACAAGTTTGCTTGGAGCTGGGACTATGCAAAGAGCACTGATGCAGAATGTGTCTCTCATACTGAATGAACAAATGATTTGCAAGTAAAGTGTGATTTCTCAGAGCATTGTTGTTTGAATAAGAGATTGCTCAGCCAAAAACATACATATACGTAAATGAGGAAGATGCAGAACATGCAGTAAATCTGTGAGTAAAAAACAGCTGAGGAGCTCAGGCCTCATTGCAGTTTGCAAACTTATAACATATAATTAACATGTCATACTATGGTTTTGGTACATTCATGCACAGAGCCTATAATAAATCATTCTGCATGTTAACTGATACTAAACCATGTACCTTCTGTAGTTATAGGGTATAGCTATTGCACAATTAATGGATGTCAAAATTTCAGTATAAATAACTGGATTTTTTTGCTTGTCCGTTTAAAAATAAGCCTACAGTACATGATGATGCCTTCGGATCTTTGCACTGAGTAAAGGCAGCACTGATATACAGATTGGTGACAGATTAAAGGAAAAATATGACTAAATGAGTACAGAAATATAACAAAGGCAGTCACAAGGGGTCACTGAATCATTTGATGAATATTAAAATTATGTGAATTTTATGCTATGGCCTTCACAGTCACCGGCTCTTAACCCAATTAAACATCTATGGGAGATTTTGGAGCGATATGTTCAACAGCGCCCTCCACCACCATCATCAAAACACCAAATGCCACAGAGCATTGATGCTGTTCTTCTTGCCCTTCTCCGTTTTTAATGGTTTCTTTTCTGAAGATCTGAGTATTTTCTAAGAAGACTGGAAGGCAAAAAGAAGTGAAGACTGTCTCTTCATCTTGCATGCCACACCTCCCCTACTATAGTTCAAAGTGGACAGTACCACGCAGAATAATTATCTTCATTGTTTACATAAAATATAGACATTTATCACTTAAATTGACCAGAAATGATTCCTGCCACTAGCCACTACCCAGAGACTTGGCCAGACCAGAGCATCTCATGCATAACTGATGAATGGATTCTCTCATGCTCAGTCCAAACACACTGCTTAAGTTAAAAATAAAGTGGAATATTATAAAAGTGGAATATTATGTTCATGAAGAGGTTACCTGTAGGTGTTCATTGAAAAGGTCACACTTCAGTGTCAGGATCCCTCTCCTGTTCTGTGTCAACTAATTGTGGTTCCTGTCTGTGAGTCATCTTCTGCCCCACTTTCCTGCGTTTCCAAGTCCTTAATAGCTTTTAAGGCTTCTTTTCAGTTAAAAGCTCATATGTAGAATATAACATTCGTTCTGTTGCTTTGCATCTTTTCGCCATACAGGAATGCCTTCTTTTGGCATGTTTTCGGACAACGTGGGTCAGCAAAGCCTTTGGGACAAAGGTGGTGTTGCAAAGAGTGCAACACCATCAAGGGTATGGTGGCTTACAAGGAGCTGTCTTTGTGTCTAGGCAGGTTCCATTCATTTGGCAGTATGTGCTCAAGTTTTGAGCATTGCTTTTGATTGGTTCTCTTGTTTGAATTTGCACCGCCTCTTGCCAATCAAATCGATGCATATTGTTCTAAGCATAAGTAATCAAATGTAATGAGTTACATTACTTTGATAACAGGGTAACAAGTATTCTGTAACCTATTACATTTCAAAAGTAACCTCCCCAACACTGGACATGAGTGACGCAGTTGCCACGGGAACTCTCAGAAGGGCTTACAAGAGGGCCTTGACAAAGTGTGTGAACTCACTGCCACTGAAGCAATCCTCTCTCTTTAATGCATTTCAGTTTCGACACATCAGAGGTTTTGGAGATGTTCCGCAGATGGCAGAAAAGATCACTTTACACCACAGTTGTGTTTGTGTTTGGGGGGGTGGGAGTGTTCTGCCTGCTATATTGTCGCTGTGCCTTTTTTGCCAACTGCGTGTGATGTGCAACTGCATACGTAATCCTTTGCGAGATTGAATGTTGAACGCATTAGACAGCTGAATGAGAAACATTTTGTGAAAGCTGAGACACAGGAAATAGATGCTGTGGGAATTAAAGCTAGAAAACTGTACTAAAATACAACACTTCATGGATATGCAGAAGTTATACGGTAGGGACCAATTTCCCTACTCTATTGGGTGAATCAGTGTAGCTCTTTAAGCACCAATTTCCCATTTTAAGTGATCATCCTATAGAGGACCACTAATGTAAATCCATCAAGGTTATAGAGGCACGCATGAATAGCTACAATTTCCATTAATGTGAGCTGAATGGAGAATATGGAGGTAAAAATGACTGGGGGAAGAGGTATTTTGCATCACATTGAGGGATGTGTGTGTGCAAGTGTGTGTTTATCAATGGTAGAGAGCATTTACACGAGGCACATTAAACAAAGTACACACTTGGTGTATGTATGAGGATGACAACAAAGATAATATTTCAGTATTTTCCTTCTTCTCATCTTTCCTCATCTTGCTTTCTGCCTTAAAGGAATTTGCTTATGAACTGAATTTCAGCAAAACACTATATTGTAGATGCCTACACACACCCACACGCACGCACACACACACTATCTGCTCAGCCATTAGACATGTCTTACTGTAAATAAGCCTGAAGAGACACGCACACACACACCTAGAGAGCAGCATGGCATTATGCCCAGCCCTGCCCAGATGTCCCACACTTGATAAATTGGTAGGGCCTTAGATAAATCCATGCAGGCCAAACTAATGCTCTTCTTAAAACCTTTTTAAAGCTTTGCCTAACAAAGGGTGGGAAAGAGAAGAGGAAAGGTGACGTATTTTAGCGTATTAATATCCACCTCAGGTGCTAATTTGCCCCGTAAGTCACCTGTGTCACCAACTGAGGTGAGAGACAAGTGGAAATGAAACAAAAGCGAGAGAAATAGAGAAACGGGGGCCGGATGAGATGGAGATAGCGTGACGGAGACTGAGTTTGAAACAAGAAAGAAAGGAGGAGGTGTAAATCATATTAATGAATAAGCTTCATTAGTCGTGCCCATTAGCGTCCTAAGCACGGATTAATTTAACTTCAGCCGACTTTGGAGGAGCCCAGTGGCCATGATGGGACACAGTTTGATTACACGCCTGAATGTTTGATCACTGACACCCTTCATTCTGACTAGCAGCGGACAATCTGTCCAGCTTTTGTACCTGAATGTGAAGCAAAGAACACCTGCAAAGAGAATATTAATGTGGAAACAGTTCATAGACTTTCTGAGGATTTGGTTTTCTATCTTGGTTTTATTTTTCCTCGAGGAAAATGCCGCCTTATGTGTTCCCAAAACATTTAAAGTACTTTTTTTGGGTGTTGTACTCAACTATCTTCCTCTCTTTCTGCATTTGTTTGTGTTGTCAACAGGCGGACCCCCAAGGCCGAGACATAGCCATCCGTCCCTTCTTGGAGCACTGTGAGAACACCCACATGACCATTTGGCTGGGTATTGTCTATGCCTACAAGGGACTGCTAATGGTGAGAAAACACAAAATTTGATCATGTACTCACAATCTGGACACACACATAAATACACACTTATACTCTTCTAAATGTAAATGGTTGAAGCTTGATGCCTTTTTTTCTTAATATTGTTGCCATATAGGATAAATATTTCCAAACTGTGTGACAGAAATAGGTTAACAGTTTTGCAAGCCTTCTGTTCATACTGCCATTGAGAGGCCAGTGCTCGCGGATGTAGGCCACCTCTACCGATGATGATTCTAGCAAACGCTTGCGCTTTCCCCAAGCAACTCATGGAGCTTCAGACTGCTGTGAGGTACCTCTGTGAGTATAGGGAAAGTTGTTTTCTGCGCTTTACCGAAACATGGCTTAAGGAGACAACTCCACACTTCAGGTCACAGGGTTTAGGGAACCTATAAGACTGGACTGTCACAGGTAATGGGTGGGGGGGGGGTGTTTATGTCTATATTTATGAGAGATGGAACAGCAACTGCACACTCAGAGACTCTTATTGTTCGGAGGACATTGAGCTTTTATCCCTGTCATTTAGACCTTTCCACCTGCCCGGGGAGTTTCAGCAAGTGTTTATCACTGTTCTATATATTCACCCCCATGCTATCACCAAGACTGCAGCAAGTGTAATATATGACACAGTGGCTAAGTTAGAAAACATTGCACCTGATGCCCCTAAGCTTATACTCGAGGACTTCAATGGCTGTGCCCTAAAAAATGTGATGCTTAACTTTTACCAATACGTTAATTGCGGGGAGAGGACACTTGACTTGTGCTTGAGTAATATTAAGGATGCTTACAGGGGCTATCCGAAACCACCCGTTGGGGGCTCGGATCACCAGATGGTCCACCTGGTTCCTCACTACAAACAGGCTCAAAACCAGCGAGCCTGAGCTAAGAACTCTTAAGAAGTGGAGTGTTTTTCCAAATGATAAACCTTGGGTAAATAGGGAACTCAAAGTAGCACTGAAAAAGGAAAAGTGGGCTTTTCAACAGGGGGATGTGTCCTCAACAAAAGCTATACAAAAGGAAATAAGGCAAATAACCAAAGATTGCAAGTATAAAAACAAGTTGAAGATTGAGGGGAAGATCAGGGGTAATGATTTAAGTGGAAGGTACACAATGGTAGGAAAAGAGGAGAAGAAAAGTGTTAGGAACAATGGGGATGATCTGACCTTTGCTCATGACTTAAATACATTCTATGCTAGGTTTGATATATCAGATTTCCCCACTGAGTGTAAAGTAATTAGGCAACAACTTGACTGTAGCCAGCACTAGGTCATAACAGCTAAGGAGGTTTGTAGAACATTTAAAAAGATCAATCCAAGAAAGACAGCTTGTCCTGACAGGATCAGAGATAGGGTTCTGAAGGAGTGTGTGGAACAACTTAGCCCTGTGTTTGGACAGCTTTTTGACATGTTACTTGATACACATCATATCCCCAGGGCATGGAAAACTTCACTCATACTGCCGGTACCAAAAATGTCAAAACCGTCTCTTTTGTTTTAAATGATTATTGACCAATTGCTTTAACATCAATTGTAACGAAGAGCCCCGAGAGGATTGTTTTAAACCATGTCCTTAGGGAAGTGCAACATGAACTTAACCCCTTACAATTTGCATATAGGAATGGGAGTTCGAAGGATGCTCTTTTTGTATATGCTGTATAATATTTATTGTCATCTTGATTAGCCCATACGATATGCTTGCGTTCTTTTTGTAGATTTTTTGTCTGCATTTAATACTATAAGACCCCACATTATGATGGAGAGATTGCTGCAGTTAGGAGTAAATAGTAACATCATCAGATGGGTAGAGTCCTTTCTGACTGACGGATTACAGTGTGTCAGAGTAAATGGGGCAGTGTTCTCCACAGTTTCTTCAACAAGGGAGCTCCAGTTTTATTTACCCTCTACATACAAATGAATGTAGAGGCATCTGATCATGTTACTATTAAATTTGCTGATGACACGGCGATGGGTTTTATTCAAGATGATGATGAAACCAGCTACTGGGTGTGGGTAGATCAGTTTGTTGGTTGGTGCAGGTTCAGTTTTTTTTTCATTTGAACATCAAGAAAACTAAAGAAATCATCTTGGATTTTAGGAATGGTAACAACACCCACCAACAAATGACTATCAATGATAATATTTCAATATTTAAATTCAAAATGTCACTACAGGGTTCAAGCCATTAGGCTGTACGTGGACATGTGGTGTACGAACCAAACTGCCATACTGTATTTCTAAAAATTTTCCATTTCCCCATCACATGATGTGTTTGACAACCTCCGTAAAGTAGGAGCAACTATAAATTATGCAAACCTCACCACATTCATGGTGAGGCAAAGGAGAAGGAGTGAGACAGAGCAGTAAATCATCCTGAGCAGATTGAGAGGATGTTGAGTAAGAAATACTACAGAAAAATGTCAAAGACAGAGAGATGGAAGGAGTGAGAAAATGGTAACAAGAAAAATGTCTTTGATGTAAAATCATGAGACAGGAACAAAGAAAGGGGGGGGGGGTAGGAAAAAGTTTGTATGGAGTGATTGACAGGAGCCCTCATCTGTGTGTGTGGCACAGAGAGAGAGAGAGAGCAAAGCAAAAAGCATTAAGGCTTGAGTCATCCCTGCCTTCACACACACACACACACACACACACACAAGCTCTCATATGAATACGCACATGCGCATTTCACCGTAACCTCACATTCGTGCACACACGCATACACACCTGAAGTGCACTAATCCTTGATGACTGCTCTTTTAATTCTGCTGCTTGTCATTCCACGAACTCTCATTTAGACTTAGAATAAGCAGGCAGGACACCTTACACAGCACACAGTGAATTATTCAGCAGGCCGTGCAGGCTGCTGCTTCTACACCTCTAATGTCCCAAACAAACAATTCACTCTCACTAAATGCACATTTTACAAGCATGAAACCTACGGCTGCTCTAAATGAGGCTCTTTTATGGGCAGAAATATGTGTCACTAGAAACTGAATTTGAATTATTTATATTTGAATTTGAATCGCCTCAACTTGAATAATTGCATTGAAAAACTGAATCTGAATAGCATAATTTGAAATTAGTTTGGAACTGAATTCCATTAAATTTGAAACTGAATGTAATATCATGAAATTTAATTCGGTTGCTCTGAAACTGTATTTGACCCAAATTGAAGATTCAACTATCTATATGCTTCCACATTCAGTTCTCACAATTCAAATTCAGTTCATTGAGACACACAACCAGTCGTTGAGGAAGAGCAGATTCACAGAACTCTTCTGTTTAGACTAGCAGCAGCAAAATGGGAGAAAAGGGCATTGTTTCAAATAGTGAGGATAGATGATACTGTTGACTAACTGTGTGCAATCAAATGAGTTGAAACCAAAGTCAAATACTACCTTCAGTTGTTCAGAGATGTCTATTTAACTTCTTATTCAACATTTTTTGTTTCTCTTTTTCCCTGACAGTTGTTTGGCTGCTTCCTGGCATGGGAGACCAGGAATGTGAGCATCCCTGCTCTCAATGATAGCAAATACATCGGGATGAGTGTGTATAACGTCGGCATCATGTGCATCATCGGTGCTGCAGTGTCTTTTCTGACCAGGGACCAGCCCAATGTCCAGTTCTGCATTGTGGCGCTGGTCATCATCTTTTGCAGCACCATCACGCTTTGTCTGGTCTTCGTTCCCAAGGTCAGTCTCTGTGTGAAAGAGGAGTGTGTGTGAGCAGAAGTGGATAACTCTGCATTGCCAAAAACTAGAGTCTTTAATTATCACCACATTCACACACCACGCTTCACTAAGTCCTGGAAGCTAAAAATGCAGCGTAAACAGTTATGTGTGGCTTTCTTAGACTATTTGTAATTTTATCCCTGAGTGCAGCTGTGACTAATACCCATAAATACCCAATCTTCCAGTTAATCACCATGAGAACCAACCCAGACGCAGCCACCCAAAACCGAAGATTAAAATTCACCCAGAACCAAAAGAAGGAAGACTCCAAGACCTCCACCTCCGTCACCAGCGTCAACCAGACTAACACTTCGCGACTGGACGGGCTTCAAACTGACAACCACCGGCTCCGCATGAGGATAACAGAGGTCTGAGCCAAGGATGTTCTTTTTAACAATCAGCATTTTACAAGACAGGACAGCGCTGCTTGGGCAGTAGTGTTTTTAATGAAAGTTAAGGAAGAGAATAGTGTGATGTGGGCTGGCAGAAACCCAGGGTAGAGTCTGGATTAGGTGTCTTTGGTAGTTTCTATGACAAGACGTGGGGGATCCATTCCAACTCCTGAGAGTAGAGATCAGAGGAGTTGCAGAGGGAATGCAAAGCAACTACTTTTGAACAAAGAATGTTAGTTAACAAAAATGTATTGATAATTAAAGCTGCAAGCAGCATTGGTCGGGAACTTGCACTCTGGCCCGTCGGGATCATATCATTTTGGGAGGGATATTTCTTATAAATATAGTGTGCTTTTATTTTGAAAGTTTAATCGAAATGTGTACTGTCAGGTGTGTAGAGACAATAAGTAACTGCAGCTGGACACAGAAAAATACTCATATATTTGAATGGAGAGTGTGAGCGAACCCACACCTTTTTGAACATTTACTGCTTCCACATAGTTTTAGATACAGACTTCATTTGAACGAGACTTTGACCTATAAATCTTGAATTTACATGTGTTTTTTATCTTTTATTGTTTTTGAGATATTAGAGTGTGAGTTTTAAAGTCTTTTCTTGCTCCTCCTGTGATTTTATAATGAGTGTGTATTGCGGAATGTTTCACAGCACTGAGGGAGTGACATCACCAGGAGCAGTTGGAGAGGAGGATTTTAGAGTATGCTTTTTGTGAAATATCCTCATAAATCCCATGACCTTGGCCAAATCTTACATTAAAAATCATATTTTAGTAGGAAATTTTGTTGCGATTCCATTGATACAGGTTTGAAAGTGGTCAGACTCATAGTTTAGACGTCAGAAGCCTCTGTTTGACACAAAGTTCATACCTCCCCATTGTTTTACATTGTAAGGGTGATGTGGCACTGCAACTTTCAGGGCTTATAAAATCCAAACCGTTCAAGTTATTACAAAGTTTTAAAAAAAAAAATTTTTCAGCACAGTGTAATAAGTCATGTATTAAAGTTTGAAGCCGATACCATTAACACCCTCGGAGGAGATAGCGTTTGTTCGGGGTCCAAAATCGAGCAAAGTCTTACTTTGAAAGTCTGATTGTGGACTTCCTGTTGGATTTAGGTCAGGGGTGTCAGTGTATGATTTGTAGGTCTTGGTGAGATGAATAATTGAGTTTTTGTTTGATCTCTCTACGACATTCCACACGGGCTGTAGCAGCCATTTTACTTACATAGGTGGCGCTAGAGAGCACATTTTGGCACTTTAGGAGTTGATTTTTACATTTTATCTAATTTTTCACCAGATCTGATGTGTGTGCCAAATTTGGTGAGTTTTTGAGCATGTTTAGGATGAAAGAAACAAACACACGAAAAACACTAGGGTCCTTAGGCAAGGACTACTGTTTTACAGTAGTCCTCTGCCTTTTAGGCTCGGTCCCTAATTAAAGGTAACTGAGCACAGGTTCAACAACAAGAGACGGAAGAGTAAATGATTCAACTCAGTTGAACTTAACACATTAAAAACACTTCCTGTCCTGTAGCCAGTTCTTTTACAAATATCATCCATTTCATAAATTGTGTTTTTACTAAGGGGGTCTATGAGTCAAGCTGTATGTTTCTCTCTGATTCATTTCTTTAAAATGTTCAGTAATACTGACATTGAGTGACATTTGGAAAAATCCATGAGCAATCACGTTGACTTTCTTTCAGATCTCTCAGAGATGAATTACTGCTGTTGTCCTTGCTTTTGTTCATGGCTGCAGCAAATGAAGAGCTACTGTAGTCAGACACTCTTGGAGGACAATTAAAGTTATTATGTCTTTGGCAGACAGCAGTCTTTCAACATTTAACAGTGTGTTTTGTTATGTAAAGAAGCAGTTGCAGGATTTTGTTCTACATAGATCAGACATATTTGGCTGGTAACCTTGTAATCCACTTATGATCAGTTGTTAGTGAGTGATTTATGCAAACCTGATGCCATAAAAGACAGTTACGTACTGACTTTTTCCACATATAAACAATATAGTTGTTAATATAATAATTCTCTTTTCTTGAAATAAATAAATAAATAATCCTTTCTCTGTTTCTTTTTGTAAAAGCTGGACAAGGAGCTGGAGGAAGTGACCATGCAACTGCAGGACACCCCGGAGAAAACTCCCTACATCAAACAGAACCATTACCCAGACGCCAACAACATCCTCAGCATACGTAACTTCACAGATGGCAAAGGTAAGATGTTGGCTGGTATGGTCATGTATCACAGTCCTGTTAGGGTATCTGAGTGAGTCTGTTACCTGAAATTTTTTGGAAATACAGCCTCACTCAGAGTGATCAGGAGAAACAATGCTGATGTAAGGTGGGTGTCAAGTAACGCACTACTCCAATGAAGTGCAGATGATTTCCATTGCAATCAACCAATGGAAAATCCAAGATGGCAAATAATTTTTACTGGAAACAAGATAGCAGTAGTTTATTAAGATGTATTTATCTAATTAATCTGACTTAATTGTATGAAAACACCTGTGTGGAACAAATGATTTAATGCACCACAGATACAACAGTTCTGTATGATATAATTCAGTCCAGTCTCACAATACATGAAGCTTCAGTGTGATGCAATACTCATGTATATGCAGTAATATGTAATGTTTACCTCTGTAATGTGGTTCACTTTTGCACATATTGGTGCACATTTTACTTATATAAATAGAATTATGTACAGTACCGGTCAAAAGCTTTCTCATTCAAGAGTATGGGAAGATATGTCCAAACTTCTGACTGGTGCTTTACATTAAAGTGGTTTACATTTACACGTATGCTATATTTGCATATTCAGTGGCTTCAGTGAAGGATTCTAATGCAGCAACTTGAAGGAATATTTTTATGGGTTTTTTTCCATTTCTGGAGCTCCAGTCAGCTGGAGGTGACGACCAAACCCAGGAGCGCTCTGTCTGACAGCATGTCTGTGACGTCTCTTAGAATGAGTCATGAGATTAACGACAGTACCTGAATACTCCACTGCTGCCTGGCAACTTTTACACATACTGGAGCCACACTTTTATCAAGTCTCCCACCTTTCTTATACAGCCAAAAATGGGTCCACACTCGATTTTGCAGTTAATTATTTGGTGTTTGGGGTGTCGTTTAATGTCTGTTGAACTATCTACTTGAGAAAACGGTGGCAAGAAGAGCTCAGAACGGGGAGGGAGCACCAGGGGAGACACACATATGGAAACACAAGGAATAAGCTTAATTATCATCATCGTGTCATATCTGTCTTTTCCAGTAGAGAGACGCTGTGTCAATTTACCCTCCCGACTTCTGCTTCATACAGGCTGTTTATTTGATGCAGCTGTATCTTTGACATTATGAAGCCCGATGCCTCAAATCGAATCACTGAATTGTTACAACCCAGCAGCGTCGCTTTGCATTAGGCACCATTTTAACAAATGCAGGGTGATGTTGATGTACAGCAGCCAGACTCAACTCATCTGATGCACACGCCAGCACGGAGCCACTCTCAGGGATGTCTAATGGATCCGTCTGAGTTTGGGAAGGTAAAAGAGTGAAACAGCTGCACTCGTTCTGCGGATTGGGAGCACAGCGTGCTGGAATTGTTTGAGAAGTTCCTCATCTGTGAAAGTTCATAGTTACACAATGAACTGATGGAAGTTAATGAGCACATTCACAGAGCAACGTCTCTGCTGCTTCTTCTTTGTGCTTTAGTTTGTACTCCACTTCCTTCTGTTCCTCCTTCTTCTATGCCTTTTATCTTTTTGTATCTGCACACATATAGAAACACACACTGCTTAAAACACAGACATAAACACCGTCTTGTTTTAGTCCAAATGGTGTCTGGCTTTAAATTGATATGAGGTGGGGGGTTGATTTAATGTAGATTTGAAATCAAAACATGTCTGTGTTGTTGCACAGTTGGTTGATGAAGCAGTTCAATGTTGTGTTTAGGGAACACAGAGCGAGATGTCAGTGCCAAGATGTTTTAAATTAGTAATTAATTAGTAAATGAGCTACCATCTGTGAGATTTTTGACCTTCTTATATTTATCCTTTAAGGAATCTTAACCAGCATACTGCACCAAATACTTTTCAGTGATTTGAAAGGTTTTACATGATAACTGTTATAGCTCTGTGCTCTGTGCACTGTATTAATTTACAATGTATCATGGCTCACGTGTGCCCTTTAAAACCTAAACCCTTAGACTATATTTTCAGTAATCTTGAAATGATTTTAAAAATGTATAAAAAATAATGACGTCAGCTGACAATACTTACAGTAATTAGCATATCTCTCTGTAGTACTGGCGGCAGCTGGCAGCTGGTCAGCAAATCAGGCTGTTTAGTGAAGCAAAATTCAAATTGTGTGGGCTCATAGAAATACATTTATTTTAGACTGAATCTTTGCATTGACTCTCTTAGTTGTCAGGGGGATAACAGAGACAGCCAAATACCTTTCTGTATAAATATTCATTTACAGAGAGATTTTTAATAGAAACATAAAAATAATGTGACTCACAATCTATATCTGTCTTCTCCGTTAGTTCTAGATTACTAAATACAGTCACATTTTCAAATCTGTGCTGGGTAAAGGAACAAATACCTGCATCTTCCCCTGACCAACAGTGGGAGATAGCAGCAACAAAGACCACAGCACATGAGGAACTGGTCATTTTAAGTAGGGAGGAAAAGGAGAAAAATACAGAAAGCTAAAAGCTAAAAGCGAAAATATTGGCAAAGCAGAGCACTTCCAAAAATTGAAAAAGGTTCAGCTTCTCTGTAAGGCTTAGAGACACATAAGCTGTTTTTTTTTGTTTGGTTTTTTTTTGTGTTTTTTTTCCGTAATATCTCTCACAACAGGAAAAAACAAGGAATAAGTGCTGGTAGAAAAATAATCCTTTTAATGAATGAATATTGTTAAATAATCCAGTATCTGTAGCATAAGGATCAGAAACATCAAAGCAACAGAAAGTGGCAGTCTTATGTGAAGTCTTACTCATTATATAGGTACCTACTCCTGATCATATCAAGTCTTTTTTACTGTCCTCAAGTAATATTTTGAACCGACAGAAGTAACATTCAGTAGAAACTAGCTGGCTCTCTGTAAGTAATCTAGTCCTCTAGTGAGGAAGCATAACACAATAATTTTGGGATTCCCAAAATATTTTATTTTCAAAGTGAAATTTATGAAATGATGCTTTTTTCATTTGTATGCATAAACAAGAGGTTTTGTCTAATAGAGGGCCTTTCAATTAATTCAATTAATTACTCAGTACTGTAGAATAAAAGAGAGAAACACAGAGAGGGCTAGAGAAAAAGAGAAACAGAGAGAGAGAGTACAAACGGAATTGAAATGGAATTGAACCTGAATGAGTACTGAGCTACTCCTCTGTTGCTGTAGAGTTCGCATTTGGCTGAACAGAACAAGCATGAAAGGTCACTGAGGTCCTTGATCATGTGTCACTTACATACTACATACAGTCTATGCAAGTGAGCTGTTACAAAACAGTTGGAGAGAAACATATTCAGTCTCCAGGTTGTTGAAATGTCCTCGATAATGATCTTTCGAGGAGAGTTTTAAGAAAGAGAGTTCAGACAAAGAGAGACAGCACATTACTGCAGGTGCTGCTCACAAATGTGAATCTGACACACATTATGGAAATAAAATCACAGGTCATTAAGCCCCCTTTAAAGATCACCAGCATATAAACTTTTTCCCAGCCTCAATCTGCTAATGCTTGACAGTCATCATCATCATCGCCAGCTCCTAACTGTAGTCATCAGTATTCATAAGAGAGCTGGTCTAAATGTATTGGGGGCCGTGAATGAGTGGCTGTTATAAGAGTGGAACGCCATGTCAACAGCGATTACGCTTACTCTCAAAGGGTGAGAAGCAACACTCCACCTCTCTCTCTCTCTTTCTCTCTCTCTCTCTCGCTCTCTCTCTCTGTCTCTTGCTGTATTCATGAATATGTACCAGCACATGGCGACGCTGGAGAACATCAGCGGATGACAGTTAAGGTGTGGTTTTTCTGACAGATTGGCAGATTTTAGGCTGAGAAGATAGAAGTCATTATGGTACTGATCGACAGCGCTGTGAGCGTTTTATATAATGTTTATTTTGGACTATTTGAGCAGACCTACTGTTGAATCAGCCAGGTGTCATCGACCCAAGTCAGTGCCAAACTGCAGCTGCTTGAGACTCACAACTAGTTGTAATTTAAATAAATTGTCATGTTTTTTTTTTTAACTGTTTTTCAGTCTGCGCTCTCAATACAGAAACTGTAATGGACAGATATTAAGATTTAGCAGGGCAATTTATTTGACTGAGCACACTGAGCATTTAACTTCAAAAATTTAATAAAATTCTACCTGGAGGCTATAGTGACATTTGAAAAAAACTGAACACTCGTGTGTTGCACGAACACATATTTTGCGTCTGAATCCATAATGAAGTGTATAAATATCTGTGTCTGTGCTTTTAACACAGCTATGAGAGCTACAAGGTTAGGCTTTTTTCTAAATGAAAAGAGGACTAGAATGCTCTAAAATAGTTCAGCGAGCTCTGATGTCCAGTAGGGGCATGGAGAGCTGTGATCAGTGGATAAGGTCAGGAAGTGCTGGGAAATCTGGGACAACTGGAGAGAAAATCTGTAGTGGAAAAAAAAGGGATCATTCCATTACTCTACAGGTACAGCTCTGGAAAATTGATAAGGTTGTTTACTGCGATTCTTTTTGTGTTTCACCATCATCTGCAACATCAGGAGAAGGCAAAAATCATGTAAGCATGCAAGGAAGCCTTTTTTTTCTCCCCTCCACATCTCTCTCTGGATAGAGGTTCTTTATTTTTTTTGTCTTTCTTTTCTTTGCCTCCGTTTCCAATTTTTGAATTTCTCCCACACAGGTGTGAGTTTTTTAAAAGTTGTGCTTAAAATATTTCCCTGCATATGCAGATCTGATTAAATTATCTGTTTCTTTTAGGGGAAGTAGTAACTAACTAGCTTACAGTCAGCTGACAGACATGCTGGAAGGTTTTTTTTATTTTTTTTTATTTTGCCACCATAAGTCAATTTCTCTTAGGTATGTTCCATTAAGAGTGAAAACTGCTGTTGAACTATGTTGTGACCCAGAAAAGCGATCTCTAAGTTCAGAGCTTCTAGTAAACACTGGTGCAGATCAGGAATGCACTAAAAATTACTGGTTGCACCAATACGAACCTTCTCAAAGAAGAAATTGCATCTGTTTGGTAGGTGCATATTGACATTCCACACACCCAGGATAAACTGATTTTTATTACTTTTTCAATGGAGTCAGGATAGCATATAAAAGCAAAAAGTATCTTGCATGTTCATGACTACTCTCCCTCCCAACAACAGAAGCAACAAACCTTGGTGCAGATTCAGGCATTTGGTCCTGGGTGTCTGAAAATGCCCCTGGAGTCGTGTCTCATGTGCCAGGCATGTGAGGGATACCACAATGGGACTTCTAACAACTGAGCCATTACGTATGACAGCCCACTTGACACCCTATCATATTTTTTATGATGTCTACACGTGTTTCCATGCAGATGGAGAGAAGTCAATACTGAAGAACCACTTGGAGCAGAAGCCTCAGGCGCAGTGGGGCTCCATGGATCCTTCCAGAATAAACAGAGGTCCCCTGGAGGATATCAACTCACCCGAACAGTGAGATCTCCCTTTTCTTCAGCACCTCTACCCCTGTGTCCCTCCCCCTTCCCTTTTGTCTTGTCAGCTTTCTCATCAGACTATACGTCACACGTATCGCAACCACCAGCAGCTCTCAGGCGGTTGCTCTGGCAACAGAGCCCTGCAAAAGCATGAACCGGCCCTGTACTTTTCTCACCCACGCACATCAACATACATATTACCACATAGAGTGCATGTGTATTCTCCCACCATGCTGGACTTAATGTAGCATGTATGTTCACAGTCAAGCGTGCGCATACACGTGAGCATGTATTCACATGTATACATGTAGCTGATTGATTTGTTGTCCCAACTTGTAAAAGAAGATGGTCTGGGACACTCAAAACACTCATGCGACAAATGCAGATCTACATCCACTTATTATTTATAAGGAAGCAAAGCTGAGGGATGTCGACTTCATCATAGGAGGGGGGCACTTCATGCATCATTGAGAGCTCTCCCTCCCACACTCATTTAACTAGAACCAGGAGAAGGATGAACAACGTAGAGGGACAGATGGATGGAGAGGGGAGAGACAGCAGACAACGGGGGTAAAATATTGAGGAGAGGGCAGTCATAGAGAGAAGATGGATTAAGAGAGAAGGATGTTTAGATAGGAAAGAGAGACAGAGATAAGGAGAAGGAGAGAAAGAAAGAGGTAGAGTCTCAGAGAGGCTTATGTAACCAGTGATTTACAGCTCGCATTGGAAGCAGCTCTGAAAATAGACAGGGAGGAGAACAGAAGTAAAGGAACACTCGGAGCTATTCCCATGCCGCATGAATGTTTGATCACATGGAGGGAAGGGAGATGAAGAGGCAGCAAGAGAGAAAGAGAAAGAAGAGGCAAATCTAAAGAAGTTAGAAAAGAGGTATGAAGAGAGTAAAGGTAGAGGAGGACGAACGGTAACACTTTTTGGCATGACAAATGCAAAATCACATACCCGGTGCATCTAACTGTTAAGTGTAGTGTCTTATATGATACACCAAAAACCTCCCCCCAAGAAAATCCTCCATGAGCAAGCAAGACTGTTTCCATCACAAATGGAACAGGTCAGGATAACTGACTAGGCCTGAGGACCATTAATATTTCAAAGTTCACCTAATTAAGAACATTTTTCTAGGTCTATCGTTGAATGGGCTTGAATTTCATTCCCCCCTTTTAATTTTTTACATAACTGGCATTTGGTTATGTAATTTCCTCGCAAACGGCTGGCATCAGGCACTGGCACTGGCACTGGCGGGGTAGGGTGCGAACTGTCACACCAGGCGGAAGCATGAAATGTTCTTTTTGTCAGATGATCCCAGATGCTGGGAGGCACGGTGGATTAGGAGTTTAGCAAGGAGGGAGAGGAGCGGGATGGGAGAAGGAGGGAGATGAAGAATACAGGGAAAACAATTACAAGAATTGCTGAGGGTGTGGATGAACTTTACTTTGTCTGTCTGTTCTCATCTTGTTCTTTCTTTGTTTCTGTCCAGGTTTGTCACTGTGTTGTGGTGTTATGAATTGACTGACAAAAATTGTGAAAAACTTAATAGTTAACTGGCATTTAAATCCCACCAAAACATTGTCCTTTAGATCTTTCCAACTCTGTCCTTTCCAATAATTAAAATATAAATAAATAGAGAGTAAAGTATTGATAATTAACCTGTAGGCTGTATTTTAATCTAACTGGGCCTGTGCAGAGGCTGACTACTTTACATACTGCTGAGTATTTTGATTTATAACAAGGCATTGTATTTTACCTTTTTATCTCATGTAGTGTATGTAAAATCCAGCCCAGTCATCCTTGAGTTTAACTTCATATTGGAGGATTTTGCAGCAATTTACATACAATGTCAATATTTAGTGCAGAAAGTAGTGCTCTTTATGTAGCAAAGCTGAAAGTAAATGCACCTTTAACTTTTATGCCAGAGACAGAGTAGTAATTAATGGTGGCTTTTTTTTTACCATAACTGTGGGCTTTCCCTAACCATAGCTATACAAACAGTAGAAAAAAAGTTAAATGTAAGACTAGTGAGATTCTTCTAACTGAACCGGGTTTTTTTAATGAAATGACTACAGCTTATTAACTGGGATAACCACATCCCAAAAACACAAACAAAATCTCATGCACCCATGTTTACCATTTTATGAATAATAATGAATACAATGCTAAATTGAGATTTTTTTTGTGTTTTATGAGTGCCTCTATCCCAGATCAAAAAATGAAAATGGACAGTTAGTGAAATTGTTATCTGCAAACTAACCAGTATCTACAGTTTTCAGATAAATGTAGAGCAAAAGTAGAAAATCAAAATATACATGTGCATTTGTACCTCAAAGTTGTACTGGACTGCAGTACTTGAGTAAATTAACTTACTCACCTTCTACCTCTTACAGTGTCATTTTTCTTTTCTATTTGCAGCATACAACGTCGACTGTCCTTGCAGCTGCCCATCCTGCACCATGCCTACTTACCTTCCATAGGAGGGGTTGATGCCAGCTGCACCAGCCCCAACGGCAGCCCTGGTTCCAGCCCACGGCACAGACACATGCCCCCCTCCTACCGGGTAATGGTCTCTGGCCTGTGAGCTTCGTTCACTCCCCCACCTGGCTCTTTGCAGAGGAGACATATATGGTTCTTTTTTTCTACAACAAATAGACTGATATCATCAGCGTATGTGCGTATTTTGTCTCAGAACAAGGAGGACAGGGGGAGAAGAGAGTGAGGCGGGTCCGAGTTTCACTCTTCGTACCTCTTCACACCAGCCTCTCTTGAGAACTGAAACCCTCAGTCAGGAAGGGGTGAGAGGAGACAGAGTGGGCACTGGATGACCCTTACAAACTCCCATGATTCACAGCAGTGTCCCCTTGTTCATCTGCTCCCCTTTGCCTAGGCATATACACATATGCATAGTCAACCAAACACAAGCATACACAAAGACACACACAAACACACACATGCACAAACACACTGACACCCCAATAGCAGAGCAGCAGTGGACCAGCCCTGACCTGACCTGTAGCCTTATCTGCTTCAGAGGGGATTGTCTGTTTTTGTTCCTTATCTGTTGTGTGTACGTGCTCGCGGCTATGTGTGAGCTTGTCATCTAACTTGAGTATTTCACTGCTTCAGTGACTGGGTGCCGGTGTGGAATTTACAGAACTCATCAAAGGAATCATCCAATTTACTCCCCCGTACCCTTCCCAACCTTGTGGAGACATGTAAATATCATAATTTCTGACTTTGATGTACTGTAAGCTTTGTATATGCTGTGGATGGACAATTAAAGGGTTCTGAGTGTGGAGCTTGTAACAGAGGCAGGTAGTCATGAAAATTTCAAATGAAAGCTTAAAAAAACAGCATCCAACAAAGAATTAGACATCTGTATGAAAGTGATATTAATTGGTTCATGTAACTTTACTGCTCAGTTGCAGTGTGTTGATAAATTTGCTTATGGGCAGCAAAGTAAGATACATCAAAGCCTTTGAGTCACAAAACATGAAAAGGTACCAGGGGCCCATTCCTCTGACTTACAATACATGGCTCTTTTTTCCACTTTGCTCAATTTGCACCACTGGTTTTCATCAAAGACTTCACATCAGACTTTGCATAGGCCTTTCATATTTTACAACTTGCTTAATATGTCTTCGGAAAGCATGTTATAAAGAATATCGATGCTATGCCTTTAAACAGGTCTCCAAGGCTGCATATGTTAGACAATAGAGCTAAAAGACTCCACAAGAGTGTTCCACAGTTGTTTTATGTGTGTTATATGCCAAGAAATGCACACATAAAGATATACACTGAAAATGCAAGAGAGCACCTTATGAGCTCTGGTGCTTTTCAGACAAGGCATTAGGAACGGGCCTGGTCATATTGATCCCCACAGAGTGGTGTCAATTGACTGTTAAGATGTCCATCTGATCTAGCCCTCACAGCTAAACAGCGCAGTTTAGGGCAATGGGGTTCACGTCAAAGGCTAAAGGGTACAAGACTCCAAAATGAAAGAAATACAACTCAAGAAGTGATGGTGGAAAGGATGTAGGTCTACCAGTTCCACAACTAGCTTGGATTAAATGGTAGACCTGAATTTCCACAAACTGTAGTGAAAACAACGAACACATGGGAGCCTCGAGTAATAAGCTTTCAGTTCCAAGACGGTGATGACACCACTGCTGGTCACAGTGATAGAGCATAAAGCACAGACACAGGGCTTCTTTCACAGATAATATTGAGTGTCATGAAAAATCACTTCACACTTAGCAACAGTGAACATACCTCAGTTGCTATGGAAATGTAGTTCAGTGCCGTAGAACTCAGCCCAAGAAGGCTGCACTGAGCAAAATGGTCATCGACACAATGTCGTCTTTTTTTTTCTTTCTTTTTTTCTTTTGTAAAACTGTCCTCACGCAGGAGAAAAGCAAACAGGGACTCCAGAACTAAAAAGGACTTTTTATCGAGTGTGAGAGGGTTTGTTCTCAGCATATGTTTCACCATTGGTGTCTTGGTTTTTAGTTTTTAAGGCGTTTGTTGAGCGCTGTGCCTGTTGTCTTATATTGTAGCCTGCCGGACCCACAGTACATAATAGGGTGATAATGGCGCTGACCCAGCAAACTACAACATTGGCCACACATCTGTAAATTGTACTTGTAATAGATTTATTTAAATTCAATGCCTCAATGCATGGGACAGTGTGGGATATCCTTGACAGCTCCACTTCAGCTGGAGTGGGATTTCCTCCGCAAGCTGGTGTCTGATCATAAATACTGTTAATCAGTCTTTAGTTGAAAGGCCAGTGGAGGATACAGAGATGAAGTGGGAGACAGGCTGGCAAAGATCCACCTGTTATCGGACATATCAGGGTGACTTCCTGTGAGAGCTCCTCCCCCTTCCAGCCCCTGCTAAGCACAGGAGCAGGGAAACCCCGAGCACAGACCTCCAAGGAGTCACGGCTTCTCCTGCACCTTTGCCAACCAGAGAATCACAGTCACTTGTCGAAGTGAGTGAGAGACATTGTCAGAGGGTTGGTTCTTCCTTCAGGAGAAGTGGAACCAACCGCACATTTTATATATTACATTATATGTGATTGTGTACAATTTGCTGATACCCTGATGATGGTGTCCATGTATGGAATATTTGGTATTTGGCTTTCTCAAGACGGCATGAAATAAAAATGTATAATTCACAGAGTTACCTCTGTTTTTGCAACTGTCATGACAAATCCACTCTGTTGTTACATCTACAGTCTGATTTTACGTATTTTTCCTTACAAAACATGGATTTAAGTTCTTTTAACCTGTTGATCAGCTCACACATGTCAATGCCAAGATTCTCAGTGGACAAACTCAACATGATCATATCGACTATGCTACTGGTTTAGCAGTTATTCACTGAGGGCAATAATGTGAAGGTGGTAGCAAATGATCAATCCTAATAACCCACTCCTGGCATTTACCAAATTACAAAATGACTTTTCTTTTTTAAGTCCATCCAAAATGCCAAATGCAGATCATCAGGTATTGTTCTAGTTTTTTAAAATGTGCCCTGGTTTTTCTTTTATTATGATTCTTTTTTTCTTTTTTTTTTTCAACATGGATGAAAAATTGTTCAAATGCAATTGTGGTAGGTCAAGGGCTCATAATTCCTGTAATAAATAACATCATGCTGATGGTTTGTATTTGCCACAGGTCTTTTTACCTTTTTAGTTTCAAGATCAAAGTGACATATACAGTACATATATAATTATATCTTTGTATGTGTCATCATCAGGGTTTCTGGAGAGCACGAAACATACATGTCCAAAAATATAACAATATAACATAAGTGGAAAAACACACAGGTCCATACTGTTACTGTTCTGTCAGTTTGATATGTGCTATCACATGGAGTTGAGTTCCGTTAAGAGTTTAAAATGGTAAACAAAACCTATGTTAAATGCAACATGTTCAAGAGGGGCAATAACTTGTTTTCTGTTAACAGAAAGAATAGAGAAATATATATATGTATATGTAAAATATCTTTAAGTACATTCTCATTTTTACGTAGGAAATATTTCACAAATACGCCACAAGGATACTTGGAAGTCGTTTTTTTAATTTACAGTATCTGTAACTATGTTATGTACAGATGAGGTATAGATATGAAAAAGTTGTATAAAATAAGTATCACATTTGGAACACCTGAACATTTTTGGAGCCATTAGTTGTTATGGGGGGATTTGAATAACATTCTTCTTTTATTGTCTGAATGTTATGGACAGCCTTTACTTTTCACATCATCGTTAAATAAAGTGAGACTGAAAATAACGCAATGTTTGTTTCATCTGCAAGAAGTGTTTGATGTACAGCAGTACAGTCATTTCATTCATGTGGTTCTCCATCATATAATGTTGATATAAAGGCAGTCAAGCAATAAGAAATTGGTCGGCAATTTGTGCTTTAAAAGTAGCTAAAGGTGTCATCAGCAAAATGTAGCTCCTTAGGTGCATACAGTCGCAAAAAAAAGTGTGTGGTCACCCTATAATCCAGTCTGTCTCAGATGAAGTGAAGCCACACTGCTCGTCATGGATCGATTATGAGACAACAGGATCAGATATGTGAAAGGCCTTCCACCAATTTTTGATTCTCTCTGTGGTGGTTTATTGTATGTCATAATCGTTTGGTGTCTCTTTCTAGTTGTTTGTTTGCATCTCTTTGTAGTTGTTTGGCATTTCTTTGTAGTTGTTTTTTGTGTCTCATACCTCTTTGTCATCATTTTGAGTCTCTTTGTAGTTGTTTGGTGACACTTAGTAGTCATTTTGAGTCTTATTTAGTCATTGTTTTGAGTGTCTTTGTAGTTATTTGGTGTCTCTTTGTAATGTTTGTTTTGTTTTGCTTGTAAAACGTTAGTAAGGACTTAGACGCTGTGGTAAGTAGACATTTGCTTTATTGCTTCGACAAACTGGCTATCAAAAGTTAGATGGCTAATGTAAGTTAAGCCACAGTTGCTTACGTGTCCAACAAATATAAAGCCACCTCTGTATGAGTATTCACATTTTCAGTCTAAGACTTCCTACACTTTTCAAATGCTGTACTGATGTTCCTTTCACAAGGGGGAAAAAGCAAGTGTAGAGTGTGCAGTGGGTAGTTCAGAGGACTTTGGAGTTTTGACTGCTCCCAACAAAACAGACTGGGGCAGTGTTTGTTTAGAAAACTTGAAATCTGCACAGCCATTGAGGTAACAAAGTGACTGACATTTATCAGGAACATTGTTGCTAATATTGTATATAATTTGTGCAAAGAAACACTCAAATATTACATAAGAATTGTATCTTTAAATGAAACATTTACAGTAGGCCATTTTCACAACAGATATTTTGACTTGTCATAGTGGGAAAAACACAGGTGTTACTAATGACATTAACTCCATTTTATTCAAGTGTCCCAGTAAGCCATGACTGTGACCATGAACGAAAATGCACAAACCAGAACCCTGACACTGAACCAGAACCCTAACACCGAAGCAGCTAAATGGAATTCAGCCATCGTTCATTTGTTCAGTTCTTTTTCCTTCTTCATCTTCCTTGAAAAAGGCCACCACAAAGACTTGAATCTGCCTGTGAACACTATTTAGACAGCAGATTCTTTAACATTCAATTGTTTATGCAGCAACCTCCCAGAACCACTCTCCTCCCAGAACTCCTCTCACAACCAATGCCAAACAAAAAAGTAATGTTTAATGTTCAATCCTGCTGCTATGAAGACTTCCATGAAAACTCCACTGTTTGCTCACTGGATTCAGCACCTGCATGTATAATATGTGTAGCTTGCCAGGTCATTGAGGTGAGACCAACCAAAACACACAATACACACACACAAGTGCACAATCTTTAGTGAACTGGCAGAGCTCTGTTTTTTTTTTCAGGTCTGTGGAAAACAGTGCTACTGAGTCAAAAATCTTGTTGCTCTTTCACTCCAAAAATTGATGGCTCCATGCTAGAAATGGACAGACGTACCCACGTGATACAGCAGCCAGTCAACATTAAGGCTTTTAATTGGCAAAAGGCACACACAGTGAGTGGACTGCCTGCTGCCCTCGTACAGAGAGGCACTGTGAAGGAAGAATAAATTTGTAATGAAAAGCCTTGTATGTTGAGGTCCATAAATAATTGAACTGTTAGGAGGAACCCAGTGGCAAACAGGATGGAGGGCATGAGTGTGTGTGTGTCTTGAGCGTGGAGTGTGTTCCTTGCAGGGTCATTGTGTGTTTGCATCTGCGTTTGTGTGTCATTTGATGTGTGCTCTGTGTGTGAGTGCACATGTCCTGTTGTCAGAGCTTTTCCTTATCCCTTCTTCTCCCTCAAATATTTAGCGTGTGGATGCTAGACGTGGTTGCAAACTGTGTCCCTCACAGAGAGGCAGTGGAGCAGCTGGTTGATATTGTGGCTGACCAAATCCTGCTGTCACCCAGCTGTAAGTAACAAACAATGAACGTATCCTTGAATTTACCCGGGTGAAATACAGAATGCAGATTTAAAAGAGAGAGACTCTAAATATCAAGGGAGTCTCTCCTTTAACCAGATTACACATGCTTACCTTGTACTGTATGTAGCCAAACATGGTGTTAAACAAAAATGAACATGAAATTTTAAACATTTTTCTGGTAAGAATGTTTTACACAAAGACCGAGTAGCTGTTTATAGAAAAAAACTAAAAAACTAAAGCTGTTTTAAATTGTAAATGGACCATTAGAGAGTCTTCCTGATGAATTAAGGAGTGCTGCTGGAGGATAAACACTTGCCAAAGAAATTTTTCACAGCCTGGCAACCCAAACGTTAGTCTTAATAATGCCAATAACTGCTTGATAAAGCACCTGTAAATGATTTATTAACCTCTAATTACAACTTAAAAGCCCATCATCAATTACTCATTATTCTCACCACTTGAGGAAAGTGAGAAACTTTTTTTTATAATTTGAGTGAACCAAATGTTTAAAGGAATAGTTCCACATTTTGGGATATACAGTATTCATTTTCTTGCAGAGAGTTAGATTCTCATGTCTGCATGGTAGCTATGGAGCTAGAGATAAAGTACATGTTCATTAGTGAGCTGTAGAAGTTCTAGTAATTCAATCAATTCAATCAATTTTTATTTATATAGCACCAAATCACAACAAAAGTCATCTCAGGGAACTTTTCACACAGAGCAGGTCAAGATCGTACTCTTTAATTTACAGAGACCCAACAATTCCTCCATGAGCAAGCACTTGGCGACAGCGGTAAGGAAAAACTCCCCTTTAACGGGTAGAAACCTCAAGCAGAACCTGGCTCTTGGTGGGCGACCATCTGCTTTGACCGGTTGGGTTGAGAGAGAGAAAGAAAGAGGGAAAGGACAGAATAACAACAATCATAACAATAACAATAAGTATGCCAACAGGACTGCAAAGAGCCGCGAAATTGTTTACTTTGGAGAGAGCCAAGCCAGCTGTTTCCCTCTGCACCCAGTCTTTCTGCTGAGTTAAGCCAACTGCCTCCTGGCTCTGGCTCCATAGTTAGTGTGCAAATATGAGAGTGGTGTAAATAATCTCATCTAACTCTCTGCAAGAAAGCAAATAAGCATATTTCTCAAAATGTCAAACTATTCTTTTAAGGTGCAAACAAATATTCAACATTACCTTGAAGGACAACTGATAACCTTGTGATGGCTGTAATTGTTGTTCATACAACCCAGTAGGGAATGGAGTGAACATAAGCTTTCAAATCCAGTATGATGCCTCGTCTGCTGCTTACTGATTCAAAGATATCCACAGATTTTGCCGAGTGGCTTCGGCAGGAAGTGTGTGTAAATGCTGCATGACCTTCTCTCTCGTCTCAGCGGGATCACGCTGTGCAAATGGAAGGCGGGTTGATTAAGTTGACCTGGGTGTCAGTGGAAGAGAAGCATCTATGTATCCTCCCTCACATATGATGGCTCCATTGGAAAAATGAAGGCTTGGGTAGGAGACAAGAACAGTTTGCACACAAGTCATTAAGCTGCACTGATCTGCAGATTGAGGTTGAAAAAGACACAAACACACATAATAACCTTATTTTATGATGGTTTGTGAATGCAACAACACGGTTGCACTGTTGACGAAAACTGTCACTCTTAGAATCATCTAATGACATCTTTTTAGCCATGCTAGCAGCATCACAGACTGTTGGTCGCTCATGTACATTTTTGGATTTATACACAGTTGAGGGCTTTGACTGATTAATTTAATTGACAGAAGCAAGCCAATATTTATAGAATTCAAAAGACAGCTTTGTTTTTCTTTTTAAAATATTCATTATAACTCCATCTCACGGGTAACAGTATGAAAAGTTTCACAGGCTAAAATGTAGTTTTCTCTTTGATTTCTGTCTTTTGGATGAGTGTTAATGGGATTTCTTGATTACTGTAATGTTTTTTAACAAGGTGCAAGGTGGTGGTTTCCTCCGCAGGAAACTCGAGGGGATACCCTCAGCGTGTTCCCCTTTCCCTCCTGTCTCAATGTAGGCTCATCTATGATCCAGCACATCTACTGTCCTAATACAGAAATCTTATGCTATCCTGGGGCTCAGGTACTCCACATTAATTCAGTGCTCCATTAACTGCTGCGGGATAATCCTTGTACTTCCTCAGTGGTCACACATGTTGGATCTAATGATTTGAAGGTTCATCCGAAATCCGAAAAGGTAAAGGATGACTTTAAAACTCTGATTGACACTGTCTTGGAGTCTGGCAGACAGTGTGTTATTTCCGGACCCCTGCCTACTCCTTAGTTCGGAGATGTGAAATTCAGCGGAATGCCAATGTCAAATAATGAGGTAAATGTATGCAGCAGTAATTTCTGTGGGCAAAAGGCAGGAAATGTTGGGTTTGCATCAGTGGTAACTTAACATGACTCTGATACGGCTGCCCCTTGGCAGGATTCCAAAAAGCTGGCCAATCACAACAGAATGGGCTCATTGGGAGGGGGGCCTTAAAGAGACAGGAGCTAAGACTGCCTGGAGCTAAGACAAGAGATGGGGGCTGAACTGAGGGGCTGCATAAAGGGCCAGTATAAGATAAATAAGGAGTTTTTTTAACTGTGAATCATGCAAAGCTACTCAAGTGGAGTCCCAGAATAAAAATATAGAGCTGGAAATGAGCATAATAGGTCCCCTTTAAAGGACTGTGCCGTGCAATGGGAATTCCTTTTGTGGATAACTTCCCTGTTTTTTGGAAGCGACATGACCTCTTTGCACAGGATGGACTTCATCTCAACAGACAAGGTAAACAACTATTAGCTTACAATATAGAACTCACACTGAAGTCCTGTTAACCGTCAAAAGACTGACATCCATGTCATGTAGGTCATAGTTCAGTCATTTTGCAACATCAGTCCATAAAAATACCCACCTGTTCCCACCACACTTCAACAGTTGTGAGTAATGACATATTCTCCTTTCCTGTTATAGTTAGTTGTTGCAGTAACACAAAGAAATACTGTGGTACTCTTCACTACAACTCAGTCTCACACATTAATGTCACACTGATCCTCTTAAACACACACAACATAGTGAAAATTGTGAGCCCCACAACCCAGCTGAAGAAGTTAGCACTTTTGAATATTAGATCCTTGTCTACCAACACATTTTATATTAATGATTTTATTTCTGAACATGGTCTTTATTTTTAGCTTAGGCCTGGCTTACTTCAACTGCTTCAGCTACTTTGTTAGTCCTCTCCTAATTCCACCTTTTTATACTCTAGTAGACAAATAAAAGAGGGGGTGGGATTGCCACTATTTTCTCTAGTGGATTTACCTGCACTCCATGTTATTTTGGCAGTTTTCTAACATTTGAATATTTAGCAATGGTTATCAAAGCACAAGCCTGTACTCACTGTGAATGTCTATCTGCCCCCCAAACATGACAGCAACTTCTTGCTTGAGTTTTATGATTTTATGTCTGCTGTTCTTACCAGTCATGATGAAATTATTTTACTTAGTGATTTTAATTTTCATGTTGACCACACTGATTCAAGGGCTTTGAATTTCTTGGATCTTGTTGCTTGTCTCAGTCTTGTTCAGCATGTACAGTACAGAGTGCCACCCACATTCATGGAAATAGCTTACACTGGATTTAGCTATTACAAGGGCTACTGATGATGACATTTTATCCATTGCCAAGGTCCTTATTTCTGATTATTTTTGTGTCTTTTTTAACATCACTCTTTCTACATCAAATGACTGTCCAGAGACTTGTTGTGAAACGTAACATTAACGATGAAATTACTGACAGATTTTCAGATCTGGTGAATACCTTTCCTCCATCCACCACTGGCTTAGTCGATGACCTTGTTGATGATTTGAATGATAAATTAAAATTCTCACTAGATACGGTTGCTCCTGCACAAATAAAAAAGGCAATTAATCCAAAAATCACCATGGAAAACTGCTACACTTTGTCAGCTGAATAGAAATTGTTGAAAAGCTGAGAGACGATGGAGGAAAAGCAAACTACATGTTCACTTTGACATTTTAAAGATCAAGTTATAATTTCCAATACTGCAGTCAGGAAAGAAAGACAAGCCCATTTCTCAAAGATTATTTCAAAAAACCTAAATAATCCCAAAGTGCCTTTTCCACAATTGATAGTATTCTAAATCCATTACCTGCTCTGTCTTCATAATAACTCATCAACACTTCATTTTTAAAGAAAGAATAGTTTATATCAGAGCCAGCATTGTAAATACAAACATTCAAACTCCCTGAGATCTCCCTGCCTATGGGCCTCCATCTATGATGTCATCCTTTGATATGATGTCAGAAGATGCCATCAGTTAAGTAATTAGCAGGACGAAGTCTTCCATGTGTTCTAGGCCCCAACCAAGCTGTTTAAATCCTGTTTCCAAAGACTCTTCAATGTGACAAGTATAATAAACTGCTCTCTTGATTTAGGCATCGTCCCTGAAGCATTCAAGATTCCAAACCTCTCCTCAAGAAATCTAATCCAGATTACTCAGAGATAAACAATTACAGACCAATTTCTAATCTACCTTTCCTTGGTAAACTTTTGGAGAAAATTGTTTTTAATCAACAACTTGTTCATCTAACCAACAACAGCATTTTAGAAAAGCTCCAATCTGGTTATTGAGAAAACCACAGCACAGAGACAGACCTACTGAAAGTTGAACTGTAAATGACAGGAGAATTATCATGGATGCAAATAATATGCCTGTCCTTCTTCTCTTAGACCTCAAAGCAGCATTCGATACAATCGACCAGGAAATTTTATTTGACGGACTTGAGACCATGTTTTAGCTTGGTTTCAATCTTATTCAACTGGCAGACAGTTTTTTGTCAGCTTGGGTGCTTATGTATCAGAGACTCATGATATTAAATATGGTATTCCTCAAGGAAATATTCTCAGCCCATTGTTGTTTCATGTTCCCACTTGGAAATATTATTACCCATCACCATGTCAATTACCATTTTTATGCTGATGATACACAATTGTACATCTCTGTCTTGCCAAATGACCCTAATGCACTGCATGCTCTCATTGCCTGTCTCACTGACATTAATGTATTGATGACTAAAAACTTTTTAAAACTAAATGAGGAAAAAACTGAAATTCTTTTAATAGGATCCAAAGCAGTAAAAGAAAAACTGCATTCAAGCTTGGTGGTCTTGGCAAACAGATTAAAAACACATACCACAAACTTGGGAGTGATTTTAGACTCACACTTTTATTACTACCTGTTTAGACTATTGTAATTCCTTTTTACTGGATTACCTAAAAAGTCTATAAAAAAACTACAGATAGTTCAGAAAGCTGCAGCCAGAATCCTAACTAAAACAAAGAAAACGGATTACATCACCCACTAAGACACTGCACTGGCTACCTGTATCTTTCAGAATTGATTTTAAAGTTCTTTTACTTGCTTATAAAGCTTTAAATGGCCTTGCTCCTCCCTACATCAGAGATCTTTCATTTTATGTTCTAGCCAGATCACTGAGGTCCTCTACCACTTTTCTTTTAAATGTTCCTTATGTGTCCCATAAAAGTTCCAGTGAGCATACTTTCTGTTTTTATGCCCCTAAACTGTGGAACACTCTGCCTCTGGATATTAGAACATTTAATTGTTTTATTGTTATAATTTTTGTCTTGTAAAATGTTATTTATTGTTGTCTATTTTTTTATCTTGTTTTAATCTTGCTATGTGAAGCACTTTGTGCTGTATGTTTGTATGAAAAGTGCTACATAAATAAGTTGAGTTGAGTTGAGTTATTGTAAGTTGCCTGGAGTGAAAGACATGGTTTGCATTAATGAAATTATCTTTGATCCAGATCTGCAATCCAGACCTGTCTTTGCACAACTAATTGTAAGTTTACACAACAGTTGAAAGTCTTACTATTCTGCAAAAAAGGCATTGAGGCAGAAAAAACACACACTGCCACCCACACAATAACTTACACTGATGTATGACTCATTCACACACTATACGTCAACAATGCATACATGTTGTAAACACACACACACCTTCACAACACACTGACAATATCTGCCTTTGTCTATCTGACAAAAGCTGAAAAGTAATAATTGTAATGCTGCAAAAAGCAGCTCTTAATTTCCATTAAAAGCTGCACCTGTTCGCCTGGCAGAACCGAAACTGACACAGAGGCATAATAATCATAATGTTATATTGTATTCATCTCCAGTATTCCCTCATTCAAAACCCATTCTAGACCAGTGTTTCTGAGGTCTCAAGGAGGGTTATTAGTGCATTATTACCTGTGCCACTGGTCACCATTTTCCCCATTAATCTGCAGCATTCAAGGATTTTCAGACGTGACTTCTGTTCCCTCCTCAGTACAACATTATGGCAATCCAACCTCATCAAGATGAGTGGTCAAGGGCACATTGGAGGGCACATGTGAGAAAGGAGCGTATGCCTTACATATTAGTATGCTAGTCAGAGCAAAGAGCTGAGAGAGCTCCTCACACAAATGTGTTGATGAAAATCTCCAGCAAGAAAGATCATTCATGCTTAAATTGAAACATCAATGATAATGATTCAATAATTACATTATGTTATATATGATGTGGAAAATCCCTTGATGTATAGCTATATTGTCCCAAACCCTCATTCCACTGTTTGAAAAACAGCCATTTCCTGGAGGAGTGTGTGTGGTCTGGGTTGACTGATGCCTCCATACATACCAGGATACGTGATTAGAGAGAGAGTTATGGCCAGCAGTTACAATCTCCTGCAGATAAATTTATGGCTGACATATAATGATGGCACACTTGGCTGAGCCCACAGTAAATCCAAGGCATGGATCATCCTCTGTCCTTGAGAATTCTGTTAAGGTTCCTCCTTAGTCTCAAAAACCAGCTGTATCCTTAATCTAAAGTGCCAGCGTTCAATAACTGGACTGTCCTGTTTTGCTTTATCCTAATATGCTGTTAAGTATCAAGACCTTCATTTTACAGATGCTCTACTCAATATTTCTATATTAACAGATCAAATGATGTGTAAAGCAAAAGACTGCTGTGTCGTTCTCCTCAGCTTGACCATATCAACTTTACAAGGTGATGTCAATGTACAATGCACTGATCCCACATGACCAAAAAAAAAATCGATTATTGCAGGTTTTAAGGCTCATACTTTGACTACAATTCAGATATACTTAACATTACTTTTGGCATTTTTTCTGGTTTCTAAAATGGAGATTGGAAGCCACATGTGGTTGCAACAAAACTCTAAAGATTCATGAGATTATTAACTAGGTTGAAAAACAGGAAAAAAAAAACATCTTTACACTTGTAAAATTGTAAAATACTACACAATTTTACCTCTTTAGGCTTCTAAAAATTACTGAAATAAAACAAAAACTAATATCACTCTTTGATATAACTGGTCACTGCTGGTACACATATGCTAATAGGCCACAAGTAGACACTGGTTTGTTTTAAGGAGTACCAGGTTGGTGCGCCCAGTAGCCTACTGGTTAAGACACATGCCACATAACCGCAATGTCCATGGTTTGATTCTGGCAACGGACCTTTGTTGCATGTTCTTCTCCATATCTCTCTATCCTTATGTCCTGTCATCTCTCAACCGATGCTGTATAATAAAGGCATAAAAAATGCCCCCCAACTATTTCCAAAGAATATGACAATAAATAAGCAGATTCTTGAAACTTTCTAAAGATATAGTGGGTAATTTATTACAAGTTACATTGTGTGGTAATGCTGCTTCAAGTGCTAATGAAACAAAAATAAATACAGATAGGATGTTCATTGTGATGGATTACACAACGCAAGCAAGTTTCGAGAGTCTGCTAATTTATTTTTATACTGTAAAAGAAGGAATGGAAACCATCAGCTGCATGGGAGACAGGAAAAATACCTAAAAGAAATGTTGGATTGTATTAAAAATCTGTAGTAAAACCAGGTAAACTCACATGTATGGCTCTACTACACACTAATCAGTTTTTCTATCACTAGAGCTTCATTTAGACCAAAGACAATCAGACTGTGGGTACAAAAAACATTTAATTAATTGGTCACAAGGCAAACAAAAACACCATAAAAGCTGTGTGATTAATGACATCCCTAACAACTGCAGAGAAAGGATGATCATAATGACCTGATCAGTTTCTTAAACTGTTACTGAAAATAATAGAGTTCACCGTATAAATGTTTAATTGGATAACCTGTCTAAGTATGTGATCTGTATAGATATCCAGCAGCCGCTTCTTCACTGAATCTAAAACACAGAAATGTCTCAGCAAAATAGCATCCTAAGGTCATGGTGTTTTCACCATCTTGCTTCCACCCATCAGATCTGTTCAACTGTGTGCAGACAGACTGTGGGGCATGCGGGCTGTGGGTATGTCCTACGACTGACCCATGACTTAACTGGCTGTCACAGGGAGTGAATGGCTTGCCAGCAAGCAGCTGTGGCCTTGGTGGCCCAGTAAGGCCTGTGGCCCTCAGTCCAAGTGTCTCTCTGCGTGTGAGAGACATAATAGTGTCAGTGTTGGTGGTGCTAAAGAGCCAGTTTGTTGATGTTGAAGATTTTGACAGAGTGGTCGGCGCTGGCA
Organism: Thunnus maccoyii; assembly: GCF_910596095.1. NCBI lineage: Eukaryota > Metazoa > Chordata > Actinopteri > Scombriformes > Scombridae > Thunnus > Thunnus maccoyii. The sequence goes on from NC_056547.1 coordinate 18,553,578, forward strand.
CTGGCAAGCTGGACCCAGGAGCTCTCCTCTTCGAGTTCATTCTCTCTGTCAGTCTGTCCATCCTTCTCTCGACCTGCTCGGCCCGCTCTGGGCCTCCAGACGAGCCTCTTGACCGCCAAAGAGTGGCTTTGTCTGTGAAAGGACGTGTGATGAAAGGAAACAGCAGGATAACCCTCTGGATAGCATTAGAGGAAATAAAGCAAAATGCCTGTTACACTTACTATACTACTGTCCTATCTCTCCCTCTAAATACACAACATAAACAAAGTCACAATCACAAACAGGGAGGTTGAAACATATTTTGAAAGTATCCAAAAGAATAGCTCAACTAACTTGATTTGAAAAGATGTTAACTTACAAAAATGTGGCTGTGTGCAGTGCCAAAGACGCACCTAAGACACCTGTCTTTAATTCACTTCCTAAGGTCTACACATGATGACACACAACAGAAAGTTTCTGCCTCTCATAGGCCATCAAACTGAAGCCACAGTGCTGTTACTGTCATTTACATCAGATGAACTGTGTGTGCACTGTGTGCGTTGGAAGGATACGAGGTGTCTGTTTCTGCACAGCTGCCCCAGTCATGTCCTCCTGCAGTCTCCTGGCCAGGGCTCCACCTGTACAGCATAATCTTTCCACATTCCAGACCCACTGCGATCAGGTAGCTGTGGAAGGCGTCAGACACACACATACACACACACATTTGTATTACTGGTGAGCAGACCTTTACTGACTCGTCATGTCCGTTTTTTATTTGTTGTCTTATGCTGGAACTTATGTTGGACTCATGTTATGTCCATCTTCACTTGGTGGAACTACTACTTTAACTTTAAAACTCTCTAACGTTGCCTTTAAAACTAATTCTGACTGAATGTAATGTCTTATTACAGAATAAAATAAAATAAACAGATTTATGGTGATTTGAGGTTACAAAATAACATCTACACAGAATCGCGTGAAGAGTGATAAGATGATGATCCTTAACAACTGTAAGACTCATACTGTCCTGGTTGGCCATAAGGTGATACTTGTTCATTCAGTTGGCCATAACACAAAAAGAAAAAAAAACATGGATGTAAGTGTGTGTGTATGTATGTGTGTGTGTGTACCTGTTATCAGAGCAGAGTATGGGGCAGAAAGCTACAGCAGTGGCAGAATCGCCCACATCCAAGATGGAAGAACACGGTTTAATCTCATGAAGGGTCGCAGGGTCTCCGGAGCCCTCTAATCTGCACGGTCCCCACACTATCACCTGGACACACACAAACACACACAGGCACAAATCTGTGTGAGCAATCAAAAAACTAATGCTCACTATAGAACTGCACTGGAAACATGAATATCTTTAATACTGAAGAGATTACCAACCTTCAACCTGCATGTTTTTTTGTTTTTTTTAAATAATGAAGCCAAAATTTAAACACTTACCTTCTTGTCCCGACTGGATGTCACAAAGTATTTGCTATCAGAGCTCCAGTCACATGACCAGATGATTCGGCTGTGTATGGCCGTGTCCTTCCCCGTGTGTGCGTGCAGCGAGAACTGGGGCTCTGCATGGATACAACAAACAAACAAGCACACAGATTATATAAAGAATAAAGTCAAAGTCAAAATACTATTATCAGCCCCGGCACTGCATATATTTTGTCACATTTCAATTATGCAACAACACAGAACAACTCTTTTCCACAAGAGATGAGCTGGTAGTGAAAGCTTTGTGTTATGATTATTGTGGCATGACATCAGCATGTCTAGGTCTCTGCCTCACTGCTTTGTAGAAGCAAAGGCTCTCTCGAGCAACATATAAACAACCCAACGAGACAGAGAACCTCATTCCAGCCCTCCATTTCAGTCAGTTTTGGTTTATGACCTGCTGCTGTTTATTTCCCCAGCCTAAGTCATTTCAGCCCCCAGATTGGTTTTCCCCAGAGAGCTTGTTTGTATGCTGCTGGCAGTCGCCTGTCCGCGTGTCCGCAGCAGTGCTGGTCTTCACTGTCACTTACACACACAAAACTCAGCCTGTGTGTACGCGCAGCAGTAAAATCTCCACAAAAGTGAGTTAACCACTGTGTTGTGTCTGTGCATTCACATCACCCTCCATATACACACATATTTGAGGGTGTGTCGTTCAGGACACACAGGTGATGTACCTCTTTCCATTAACACTCTTATCTGAGGACCTTGAGGGGCATATTGGGTCTGACCAGTCTGACCACACAGAGATGGAGACCAGAGGACAAAGTAAAGGAAAGAGTTGATGTATTCAGTTGAGAGAGGCACATATAAGAGGTTGCACATATTATAGAGAAAGCTAAAAAAAGAAGAAGAAAATGGAAGAGATAGGTAACAGTGTCTCCTTAATGAAGATGTCTGGGTGCTTGACCCATGAGGGAGAGGAAGAGGAAGAGGAAGAAAGGAGAATGTGGCATGACAAAACAGGTAGGAGGAAGAGGAGAGACAGAGAGGAGATGAGGATGGAGGGAGTCAGTCTGTTTGATCAGCTCTGACTTCGTTTAACCTTCCCTTGTCTGGCCTGTGAGACTGTGTGTGTGTTTGCGTGTTCTTCACAATCACCTTGAGTGATTTAGCAGCCAACCAGAACAGACGGACCCCCCCTCCCTCCGCTCCCTTCTAAAACCACCCACTCCCTCCCTGCCTCTCACACACACACACACACACACACACACACACACACACACACACACACACACACACACACACACACACACACACACACACACACACACACACACACACACACACACACACACACACACACACACACACACACACACACGCTCTGCCTCCTGTGCCGTCCACCGTACAGACATACAGGGGGAGCGAAGGACTGGTTAGCCTCTGTCTGTGCCCATTAAGACCCTCCTGAGCTGCCAAAGAGCCACGAGATGCGTTACCAGTTGCAGGTGGGAGGTAATCCTCTGGGCTTAAATGTCGTGTTCTGCTCTCCTTGGATGCAGAATCGGGGTTATTTGTCTGTGTCAAGGTGTTGAGATTCTCTCATATAAACACATTTCCCTGAAACATACTCTTGTTTACAACAGGGGTTGTGCAGAGGAGAGGGAGAATGCACTGATCCTTCTTTTTCTCTACTGATTCAGGGTTTTGGCCAATGCAAAAAGCTGATCTGATATCAGTGCTCATTTTTGTGTTTTTGTTTCTGTGGGAAACTGATAGGAAACTTTCTTGTATTTGTCATCTAATGTGAGGCTGTAACATGACATCACTTGTTTTCCTTAAAGCGGCTATGATCAATTTTTTTTAATCTAACAATGTATCAAATGGCAATGAGGCGTCGCTCGTAGTGATAAACATGTGGTGAATTGTCACCCAACTCTGCAGCTTCCCTCGGCTTTATGGAGTATTGTATTGTTCATACACCAAATTTTAGGCTTTTGTAAATTTTAACAATGTTGTTGTAGAAGACTACCCTGGTAGCCGAAGGGTTACTGCGGATACCACATAACCGAAACGTCCCTGGTTCGTTTCCAGCCAGTGGCCAGTGTTGCATGTCGTACCCATCTCTCTCCCCTTGTTTCCTGTCTGCCACTTCACCATCCTCTTTCCAATAAAGGCAAAAATGCCAAAACAATAATTGTAAAAAAATATTGTAGAAGTTTATAATTGTCTCTACATAATGACTGAGAAACAGTGTTTAATGTGAATAGGTCATGTCTGGCCAAGAGCTGATCTGATAAGGTCAGTACTGGCGCCAATATAGATCCAGTGTATCGAATGAGTGTATCGCTAATGGAGTGATAGCTAAACACACACTTACACACACACATACTAACCATTTACAATGAGTCTACCTGGGAGTTCAACATGAGTATTAGGGGTTTGGGTCCAGAGATGATTTCTTATTCACTTAATTTCTCAGACCATGCAGGCACTGACAGTGGTGGCCTTCCAGAAACAAATTTGCCTCTCTGACCAGTAATGTCACTATCACTGAGTTAAGTCTCATTGGGGGCAAAGATCAAGCAGAACAGACAAAGTGAGTGATACAGAGAGCTCCAAAGGGGGCTTTTAGATTCACATTTGCAATATGTCAAAATAACATCAGGCTGTATTGTTGTTGCTGTGTCTGTATCTGGGCCCAGGGGCCTGAAATAGGCCCACAACACTGAAGTTTATGTCTGTACTTCTTTAAACAAGGCTTGCACAACACAAGGAATTTGCTAGCAGCATTGATAGTTTTCTTTCTCATCTCGATCCTGACATGATATGCACGCAAGCGTGAATTTGATGAGCTATCGCTATCCGTTGCAACTTTGCTATACCGACAAGCCCTTCTGGCAATAGATGAGGTTGACTGAAATATACAGGAAAGTATCAGTTGTATTCTGCACCGTTAGTGTCAAAACCCCAGTACCTCATTTTAAAGCATTGCTGCATCTATTACCAAAAGTGTTAACTGCAACAAAAATATAGATATGTTTATGAACAGTTAAAGACATTCAAATTGTGGTCAATTTACATAAATATGCAGAGAATACATGGTTAAATCTAAAATTAAATGAATACACTGGAAACCTTCTCTTTTATTAGCTCCTTTTTGGACTAGTTTCAGTCAAGGCATCACTTGTTTGGCTCTTCACAGCATTAATTAGGAGGAGTCCTTCCAATCAGGCCAGATTTACTTGGAATTTGATTTGGAACAAATCTGCTCAGTGGGTTTACCTTATTTTAATTAATTTGAATTAGATGAGTTGGTGTTGTCTGCCAGTGAGGCTCCAGTATTGTCTCTTTATCTTCTATTCACACAAACACATTTTTTATTAAACTACACTTATTTGCAAAGCACTGTGAAGAACATTAATCTCAATTTGAGCCAGACTAAACTTTAAAACAAACCAAGAATAAGGAATAATAGAATACTTCCGCCAGCTCACCTGGGCTATCAGGGGTGGATGGGTTGCGTCTCCATAAAGACCAGGTGCGATCACGGGAAACAGCCAATAGCAGTTGTGCGTCGGGGGAGAAGGCCATCTGGGTGACGGTAAGGGTGTGGCACGGCAGTGTCTGAACCTGGCGCCACGTTGATGTACTCCACAGCAGCACTGATGCGTGTTCAGCTTTAGATGCCTAGAGAGACAATAAGACAGTTTGGATCCGTTGTCAATCTGGTTAGATCATATCACACAATCTTCTACAGCAGATCAAGAATTCATTTTCAGTCTTGACAGTTTAATAGAATATGCGGAGGTGAGTGATACATAAGTGATGAAGAGGATCTTATCGGGGAATAAAAAGTCTTAGGGGAGAGAGGAATAACGCAAAGAGGGGGCGAGGGAAAGAGGAAGGACAGTTGGAAGAAAACAGGAGATTGAAGGGGGGTGGAGGAATGCAGGGTGAGGAGGTGGGAGAAGCATGTCTGTCTTCACAATCAAGGTCAGTACAAGGTAGGCACCATCAATACCTGAATGACAGCACAGTTTAATCTCCACATGTGTGCTGTGTTGTAAATAAATGCATGTAGTGTAAATATATCATGATGCCCTCTCCTCCCTGATCTTATACCCTTTGCTGAGAATCAGGGGGGGGTCATGTAGTCCTGACTGTGACACGGTCTCACCTTGCACGCGGACGCCACAACCGTCCTGGCGCTGTCAGACGCGAGGCAGAACATCTCAAAGCCGTGTCCGTACCTGGAGGAAACAGAGGGGGAGCAATCATACAAAGATAAATCATAAACAGACTGTAAAAAAACAACAACACCACATTGAACATGTGGAGGGACAGAAGGGACAACAACTAAGAAAGCGCCTCCCGGTCTGACAGTAAATGAAGTATTCTGTTATTCCAAAGCGTCATCACTACAAGCTTCCGGGCTTGAGCCGTTGTCGCTTGCTGACAGGTAAATAAGCAGAGTGTGAAATTAAAATACTGATCTGCGATGACTGGACCATCTCCCTCTGACAGAGATGAACAACGACGATGCTCCGGCTAATCATTCACAGCCTAATTAGTTTTAGCTTGCTGACTATCACCTGGTTGTTTTAAAATGTCAAGCCGATGGAGAGAAATTCCTCCATGACCGGAAACCTTTCCGCTGCAATTTGGCACAACGGTAAGAGTATTATTTATGCCACAAAAATAATTTGGCCGCTTACTCATTTTAATGTTTCTATTATGCACTAAATGATTCAATGGGGTGATGCCAAATTAAGGTGGAAAAAAATGCTTTTCAACACACAATGCCCACATCTCAAATAAACGGCCACGCCATACGTCATGTTTATGGCAGATTGACTGGTAAATGGATTTAACATTGGCCACAAATGGAGGCAATATATTCAGCCTGGAGAAGAGGCCCATGGGATGGCAGGAAGCTGGATCATGAATAAAAGGAGGGGCAACAACCAAGTTCATCATTTTCAGATACATATGAGCCTATTGGGCAACACCAAGTAAATACAATTCCATCTGGAAATGTTGCTTCATTAAGAGTAATATGGAAACCAAAACGCCTTTATAGGGAAAGGAAGTGGAAATATGTAATCAAGGCTTAGATTTTATGCTGCCTCAGAGCATCTTAGTTAACACTGGAGTCTGGATATTGTACCGGCAGGTAAGATGAGCTGGGAGGGTTTGGTTACGCTGTTAGCACAGAGACATTTGAATACTCACAGTTTCTGGACCTCAGGCCAGAGTGTGTTCTGGAGAAGATGATCCTCTGGTGGGGGCTCTGCACATACACACACGTGCATAAAACACACACACACACACACACACACACACACACACACACACACACACACACAGAGTTAACCACAGATTTCAAAGTCCTTACATAACTGTCATTTGCAAGGCTCTGAAAACTGAGCTGTTTTAAAATTCAAATACAACCAGTTTCCAATTTACTAAATGAGGATTACACCCAAGTGGCTATTATAATTTCCCTCTTTTGAATCCCAGTACTGTTAACCCAAAGAGTCACAGATACAGTGCTGAATGTGTGCATGTGCGTATGTGACAACTGTAAAAGTTAAAGCGGGAAAAAGAAAGACAGTATAAGTACCACAAAGACAGAGAAAGAATGAACTAAAAGCTACAGTATATGCAAGACTGAGAACACCATTGATCGCCTGGAGACACTGTTCTCTCACATTCACATACAGCTTCTTTTAGCATTTAGCTTGCATGAAATCTTTAGCCCTGCAACTCGCCGTTTTTCCCCCCAAAAAGCAATTTTGAAACAACTGCAGCTCTATCTCCGATTCTTAACGGCTGCTGGCTTTGGGGGGGGGTTGGGGGGGGGGGGGGGGGGGATATCACATCAAGCTGGGTGCCAATCCTCTCCCTCACACCGCAGGCTCTGCACAAGCCTGCGCCGCATGTAATTGAAAGCTACACTCCTTGTGTATTTCTTATTGGTCATCGGAATCTCATTTTGCCTAATTATTCATTCATCTCCCTGCCCTGTGGAAGCCAATCAAAGAAGTGAAAATGCATTGTTAACAGCGGTCTCCGCACTTGGTTGCTCCCTACATAGCCCGGGGTCATCGATACTTAAACTTTGCAATCACATAAGCCTGCCGCCTAATTAGCATTGCAGATTAAGGAGTGGCTTCAATCATGCTGATGACAGCCCTTGACACCCTCTAGCCCAGGGGTTTTAAAACGCAGCGCTACATTCTCTTCATTTGACTCTCATCCATTTCCCATCTGCCCATTTCCGACAATTACTTTCCTTATTTTCCTTTGTATCTTCCATGCTCTTTTTCCTCTGTGTCCTCTCTACTTCTTAACTCAAAGCCATTTCCCTTCCCAAACTAATTCATCTTATCTCAAATTTAAGATTTTTTTTTCCAGCTCACATCACTGCTTCCTGTCACCTTTTCTTTCCTCCATACTACCTACCACCCCTTTCCTCTCATTTGTCTCCTGCTGTAATACCATCAGCCTCCAGGAGACCTCAGGTTCTGTGGAGTCCGGGCGTATAGCACAGGGAGAGCAGAGTGTAATAACTAACTGTCCGTCTGGCTGCATATCATTGTCTCTCATAAGAACATCAAGCGACAGGCAGACAGGAAGCTCTTAAATGTGTAGTGAGGCTGCTGAGAGAATTGCAATGAGGAATATGAATCAGGCTTTCAGACTGTAGAGGGGAAACAGGGATGCGTTTTCACTCTAAAGTTTTTTTATTGGGGAGGTTTAATTGAATGAAGGTTTACTCAGATGACTACCATGTTTTCAGGAAGACCATGTTATGCTGGAAAAAGTGTAGGTTCACAGTACCAGTCAAGCTGAGCGGGTGGAAGTAAGACTCCTGGTATTGGTCAGAGACTCTGTTGAATTGCTCCCCATCCTCTTTGGTTTTTGTGACAAGGTCACCTGTAATTTTAAAAAGACATTTATGTAAATATATGTGAACATTACATCACATACAAGTAATGAAAATACTGAATAAACCCTCGATTTAATAAGGTGTCTCAAACTACTATATGGAGTTCATGGAAATTATTATCAGAAAAAACTTGGCCCCCATCGAGTATTTTACCTTGAAATACAGCCTTGTTGGACAAACCCAAAGCAGGTGTGCTGGCTCCTTCTGGAAGGTTGGCACAGTCCTGGCAATGAGCAGATACACACACACACACACAGTCATCAATAACTGTGCAGGAGGCCAGACTGTCCAATCAGCACTTTTTACACTTGGGCAACATCTGGCTCTACTGAGTATTTTTTGTAATTTAATTGGACACTCACACTGGATGTTAACAGCTTTTCTCTCGACACCCCGGAAATGTTAGCAAAGTTCTCCACAAAATTACGAGGTGCTTGAAACACCCGCAGGACCTTCTCGTCAGCGCCAGACACAAACTGAAACCTCCCGACCATCGCTAGACACTGCATGTCATATCCATGGATCTGTGGCCGTGAGATTTCATGCCAGGTTGCCTGCAGAGGTGAAAGACATGAGAAGATAATGTAAAAAAAAATGCGGATCTGGTCATGAAGGATACCAACCAGCTTCATGTAGTTGGCAGAGGAAATGTCAGTGTCTCCATAGATCTCTCATTTTGTGGAACTTGGTGTCTTGGCCCTAAATCCGGGCATTTGTAACCAAGCCAAATGCAACATTGATTCTCCTGTTCAAATGAAACATTTTTCTAGCTTAAGATGCAAAGTGCTCTCATGAGGGAAGATGGAGAGCTCTGCTACAATGACCAGATTTCCTTTGGCAGAGGCATGAGGTGGCAATACTCCAAACTGCTATGTTAAATAATGCAATGAGGTCTTGATTATGTTTCTGTCTAAAGTGAATGCCAAACTGGCAGGTTTTACCCCAGTTTTGACATTTTTATCTGAATTAAAGTTGAGGTGAAGTTAAAAGTGGGGTTTGTAGCCCTTTACTCCATGATTAATCCAAAAAGTTTCCTGCAGGACTGCGGGGGATAATCAATCAATCCCAGTAACTCATGTCTTTATTCCCTCCCTTCTACAAAACTCTCTACCTCTAATGCCTACTAAAACTCAATCACTGAACAGAGTCTAAACATATTTTAGCAAACTGCATCAATTAGAATATATATTTGGTACTGACTGTGTCCCACAAAGGTTAATACAACTGCATGGTGTTAAAAGGAGAGACGCAAGTAACAGTAAGAAATAGTGCGGCAAACATATCATGTGGAATGATAGTGCTTCATCTTTACTCCGGTGTATTCCTTATACAGTCAGTGAGCAGGACTGGATTTATAAAATATTTGCTTCAATGTGATGAATTACCTTGATTTTCAGGTATTTAATTGACTATTAACCAAAAAAGAAATTTCCGTCTGGTTATCTTGTCTCATTTTAACTATGCACATTAAACATGTTAAAAAACTATCACTAATTTTGAGCTAGAAAGAGTTTTCCACATTTTTGTGCATGCACGTTAACATGTTACAGGTGATTTTGTGTCTGTTTTACCTTTTTGCCATCTTGTTTCCTCCATGGAGTAAAGAGTCTGGTGGTCTGGTCTGAGCCCACACTGAGGATGAAATCCCCCTCAGGATCCCAGCTCAGGTCCTGGACTGCATCGAAGTGACCCGATATCACAACCCCAGGCCTCCACTCTCCCTGGGAAGACAGCATTGTAATGGTCAGTTCACGCCTTTCAACCATAGATTTTCAGTCTTTACCAGCCCACCAAACACACACAAACACCTTTTACGACCACCATCCCTGCCGACTAAGGCTAAACCTCATGGTTTGAAAACTACATCAGAGTTGTTGATTATAATTTAGGTGTTGCTGTCTGAGAAGTTGATGTCTTTTGAAGCATCTGAATTAGTTATCAGTACCTTCAGGTTTGTGCTGGACTTTGAGTTCACCTTCCAAGCAGGCGTAATTGAAATGCAGTTATCTCTGAACTTACTTTTTGACTTCAGACCACTGCTCTTTCTCAGGGATACCCAACAAAGACACATGCTAAGCCAGTCAAATTGAGTGGCAGACAGGAGACTTGGTGTGACTAATTAAACTATTCACTGTCTCTCACACAGTGTAACCGTGTAGCAACACCCCATCGAATCTTAATTCAAACACACTTGTCATAGCAACGCCTTCAGGAAAAAGTCGTTTATTGTGCAAATGAATGACACAATATCCACATATGTATTATAATTGAATAAACTACATAAATGCTGGCATTATATTGATTTGAGAGTTAAGGTATAACTACGTGCAGGACTCTCACCTCTTTGTCTTGGTCCTGGCACCAGAGATGTAATGCTCCATGAAAAGCATGAGCAATGATCATGGAGCCATCCGGACTCATCTGGCAGCCATAGAAACCCAGAGTGTTGCCACCAACCTCCCCTACACGCACCTGGTGTGAAAAAAAAACAAAAAAAAAAACGAGGGTGATCATTACTGATCATCTGCCTGTTCAACACACTCGTATCTGACATCAGGTGGGTGAAGAACATTTGGTTTCTAGGTCGGAGTCGCTTACTTGCTGCAGAGAAAGATGAAAGTAATACGTAACAACATGAACAACTGCCACATATGGAGAAATGGCATCTGACTAAAGTAGGTTATTTAAAAAAAAAAAAAAAGATAGTATTTCTGAGAGCAATGCATTTAGCACCTGCTCTCATTCTACATGAGATTCAGACATACAGTATATAGTCTATTTTTCATGTCAAACACCTGGGTTTTGCTTAACTCTTGGGCTACAGGCTCAGATTTATAGCAAAGAAGAAGAGAGGGGGGGGAAAGTTAGGGCTGTCAAATCTGTTCTCAGTCTCCCTCCAAGACTTATTAACTAACAGCTCCCACAATCATGGATAGAAGCAGAAAAAACAGCAAATTAAGCTGACAAGTCAGATGAGAAATTATGCAAAATGGGACTTATTAGAGTTGAATAAACTGTGTTGTTTTTTCCCGAACAAAATACATTTGTCTAATACAAAATGAAAGCAATTGCAGTGTGCCGTATCGTATTAAAAAAATAATCATGAAAAATGGCAAAGCTTGAGAACACAGAAGGATTTACATAAATTGGATTTGGGTGAGAGCCTGTGACCTCTGCGTCATGTTCATAGGGAAGATCATATAGACAGTGGAAACCTTACATGGGGTCTGTCTGAAGGATAAGCCTCCACTGAAACTCTAGTCCATTTTTAAAAAAAAAAACAAAAAACACCATAATCTCTGCCTCTCAGGTCAGAACAATGCCTCAAAACAAAAATCATCTCTTAAAAGACTCATAACGGTCCAATCTTGGGCACCTTTGATAGTCAAGAAAGTTCTGTATTAAATTTTGTGGATTCAAATCATTAAATGAGGCAGCAAGCACATTTAGATTTAAGTTGCCGTTACTCTGACAAATGAAAATTTACTTGTTTAAAACTGTTTGAGGTCATTTTAAGTCACATTAGCGACTTCCCCAGAGTATTTTTTGCAGAACAGAGAATGAAAAAAGAAGAAATAAACAAATACATTTAAAGCAAACAAGTGTAGGAGGGAAAAACAGAGGATTAAACAAAACCATAATATGAACAAAAGAGCTTCTCATTTAGTTCTAAAAATGTAAAACTGAATTACAAACATTCACCCTTTCATTTACATTAATATCCATAGAGAACAGAAATTACATACTAAAATAGAAGAAACAAGATAATATTAATATCTAATTCCGCTGCTTGCATAACCAGTCGGATTCAACGCAGGATTACGGGACTAGACAGAAATAACTTGAAACAATGTCGGAAATTAATCAAAAATATTTAAAACATTTATAAACAGCAATTCTTGTTTAGGCTACAGAAAGCTTTTCTAACTGTGGGTTGTGAATATTCTTCACTCCACTCCGTGAAAAGAGCCACTCGTCAGTCTTTCCACTTAAAACTGTATCAGAAATCATCATCATCATCTACTCACTCTCCATGTTTCAATACTTAACTAAAAAAAACCAATCACTCAAGGACTTTGGGAGTATTTGTGGATCAGGCCGTCTTCTCGCTGCCAATAGGAATGCAAACAATTAAAAGCTTTTTCGGGCCTTGGGGCCTTGGAGGTAAACTGGGCCCAGAGGGAAGATCTATTCAAATTGATAGCGGCAGAGCCAACCCTAGAGAGGGCTTCACTGCTCCCTCAGCAGCACCGTGGTCTCTATCCAGATAGGGGTGTATTATTTATCTTCCATCTTTAATTAGCTTGTGTCTTAAATCGTATGGATGTTGGTTGTGAGGAAATATGAGAAGTGCTAAATTCCGACTCAAATGATTAAAATCGATAAAGATGCACAGCTTAGCCTGTTATCTTTTCTGAAAGCAGGTGGGTAAAGTGAGAGGATGTTTAGCTGCAGCAATGACCTGAGGCAGACTGCAGGAAAAAAAAAAAAACACACAAGAATGTGCTCGCATCAATTATACGTTAAACAAACAGGTTGAAAGGCCACACGCCACAAACGCGCATTAGCAGTGACACACACATATCTTCGCTACGTTTGTCTACTGTACGTGAAAGTAAAGTGGTGTCCTCAATCATCCGGCCTTCTTAGAGAGCCTGCGTGGGTCATCGGTGACCTTCAAAATAATGCCTGTCTGCGGGCTGAAACATAGCGGAACTAATGACAGCGATAAAGGCATGCCTTCGCTCTGAATGGCACGGTCCTCCAGCTATCCAGAGAGACAGAGAGACAGACAGTCAGGTAGAAACATACATGGTGAGATTGAGAGAGAACGAGATGCAACATTAAGCAGATTGATTTTAAAATTCCGCGCACAAGAGCTCGCCGTAAATCATGCAAAAACTCACAGAGGCAAAAAGCCGTCACCTGTCTTGTTTACGAGAGGGGGAACAATATGGATGCACGACATGCCTTATCGGTGGCCAGCGGGGGTATGAGGGGGGGGAGGGAATAGAACAAGGACAGCAAAGAGGGGAAGGCATATATCATTCTTGGAGGGAGAGAAAGAGGGTGACGAGCACCAAATGGGCTTAGCCGAGCTGGGAAAACCCATACAGCGTGGAGCACAGGTTTTCAAATCAACTTTTTCTGGCTGAAATACTGACTGACACAGTTAGAGGCTGAGTCTTTCCTTCAATTTATCTTAATGTTGTGCAGCAGAAATGGAAATAAGGGCTGAAACTAGGGATTCATTATCAATTAGTCATTTGTTTAATCTCCAATTAGTGCCCAAGGTGACTTCTTGAAATTCATTGTTTTGTCCGACCATTATTCCAAAAATCCAGAGACACTCAAAAAGTTTCCTAGTTACATGTTAAGCACACATGGAGCAACTTTAAAACTCATTGAGAGTCATGTTTTGGTGAATGCAAGTACAATATTCACTCTTCATTTACCTCTGCTGGTCTCCACCAACTCCTGAGGAAACTATCTGGCTCTTTAGCTGCTAAATGCTCCACTATGTTCACCAACTAGCTGCTAACTTTGTCTGTGATTTCCACTGCAAACAGCTGTCTGCTGCAGCTGGAAACAAGGCTGCCGAGAGTGGTGAGAGTGAGCCAAAACAGTAAAGTTGCAGGCTGGTGATAATTCTCTGTGTGTTTGTTACTATGAGCAACACCATTTACTTTATACACAGTAATCTCACCAATTGTTAATATAGAAATATTGATTAGAGCACCTACATATATTATCCAGAACTTTTAACTAATTTTGTTTTCAGTGGCTTTTCTGGATGTGCCATGAGGCCAAGTGTAACTTGATGAGAGTACAAAAGCCGAGATCTGAAAATATCTCTCAAACACACACACACACACACACACACATACACACAAACTGACAATCCCTCCAGGCGTTGTGGTGGCCCGCTGTGGTCAGTCTGAGATGTTAATTACCAGTGTGTCTCGTTAGTAAGATGTGCTTTACGCAGCAGTGGGCCGCGGCCACCCCACTGCTAACCCCACTCTCCATTAAATCTCACCAGTTACTCTAATCAGCGTGAAGAAGTGAAGCACTTCTTTGTAAAAATCGGCTAATTAAGACACACATGGCTGGTCATTTACCGCTGCGGAATCTGCTCTGCCAAAAACTTCAACAACCCATAGAAAAGCCTTTGTGTGTGTGTGTGTGTGTGTGTGTGTGTGTGTGTGTGTGTGTGTGTGTGTGTGTGTGTGTATGTGTGTGTGAGGCCTTTTCAGGTTACGGAAAACATTCAAAAAAGAACTAAAGGCCTTTAATTCTGTCTCACTTGTAAAGACTGGACAAAATGTAAATCCAGTTTAATTCACTGCCATGTCACTGTTGCACATGTATATTTTTTGTGTGTGTATGTGCGTGTGACAGAGCGGTGGTTAAGCTTCCTTTGTAGACAGAGAACCTGTCAGTTCAAAGGGTTTGGCTCTCTCGTTTGAAAAAAAAACACCCTAAAAAACAGGTCAGAAGGAACAGAAATAGAGGAGGAGATAAATGGAGAGTAGACTCATACACTATGCACTTTCACATTAAACAAAAAAGGTTATTCCAGGTAAGTTTTTTTTCCCCCCCATACATCAAGAGAAAAGTCTGAGCTGAGAACTTGATTTCAAACACTCACTGCTGCTTTTCTTATCCACTGGACCACCTTTGTCCAATCGTACTGAGAAGAATATGTGACATCAGTGCTGGCTTCAGGCCCTAATCCCGTTGTCCCTTTGTCAAGACAGAGAGAGGAGTTGTGCCTTTCAAAGTTACTCCTTTCTGCTGCCTTTGTTTCTAGTTACTGTGGATGTGAATGATGAGATCAAAGGTGTAAAAATGTAACTGATCGACTGTGGAATCTCTCTCATCACCTCAGAGTGTGATCACACTCAAGGTGCCTGCCATGGCAAGGTGAGCCTTTTATGTGCTATGGGATGTGTGTGTATGTGCATGATGGCACGCATTTCGGAGTGTCTTCATATGTTAGCATGTCTATATCGGGAATTTGTGTGTGAGATTTTTTTCAAGTCTGCCAGTGAGTAAGTGTTTCTGTGTTTCTGTCAGGGATGTGGAAAGGTAATCTAAGGTAACTCCTGAACTGCTCAATCACCTGAGAATTTTTCAGTCGTACAAAAAAAAAAAAAAAAAAAAAAAAAAAAAAAGAGAAAAAGCTGTGGGGCAGATGGGCAGAGAACAGCTTTTTCTTCGCCATCCACACTTGTGTTAAATTTAGCCCCCTTTCTGGCACAACAGCAGCTGTTGGGAGCTCAGAGAGATGAGGTGGAGGGGGAGAGGAAAGGAAAGGAGGAGAGAGATAATATGAGAGAGGGAGACGAGACAGGAGGGGAGAGAAAAGGAGGCAAATGGTGATGAAAAAGAGGTGGAGGAGGACAGAAAATGATGGAAGGCGGGAGTGAAAGGATAGGCAGATCATGGGAGGAAAAAAAAACATAATAAAGAGAAAGGCGGCGCAGAGGCAATGACATATCTTCCACCGGCCTCTCCATCCCCTGTCGGATGTGTTGGGGAATGGGCCGTAAAAGAGGGGGTTCGGTGTGAGTGAATGATAGAAGGGAAGATGGGGGAGGACATCCTCGGCTTGTCTAAACTCACAGTGGTGCGCCGGGCTCAGCGCCTCTTCATCACTGTCTATCACTTCTATTCCTGACACCTCAATGTCAGGGAGAGTGAAAACTGACGCAGGGGCACTGACAGCAGGAGAGAGGATACTGGGGGGAGGGCTCAAGCTCTCCAGATCATGTCAAAAGCTACTGAAAGGGAAGCTGGGCAGAAATGGAGTGAGGGGAAATCAGTGTGCGGGTCTGTGTGTGCAAGCCCCGTGTTCCCCTCAGAGAGTGATTGATACCGTATGTGTGTGTGTGTAGGGTCTGTTGCTGCGTGCATCCGCTTTGTATTCAAGGGCACACTCACCTGCTCCACCCAGACTCCAGATCCCTCCTCAGGAGCCCAGAGGATCATGGTTTTGTCCATGGAAGCAGAGAGCAGACTGAGAGGCTGTTGCAGCTCGCTGCCTGCAGGGGGAGACAAAGAGACTCTGGAGAATTAATACAGGAGCAGCATGCACTGTTGATAACAGGGATCCGTCAGTTAATAGGCCAGTGGTTCCAAAACCTTTTTGACTTGTGGCCCAAAGCAATATCTAGTTACACCCTTCATCACATGAGTTATGGGAAATTATATGCGTTTGTTTCATTTGAATAGTTTGAGGCTTGAATGGGTAAAACTGATCAATATTTCACAATAAAAAAAGCCTCAACAACAAAAAAAGGGACCCTCCTGACCCCCAGAATTACTGTGTTGGGCTTTGTATTTTTTTACTTTTAGTGCTGAGCTACTCTCTCCTCCTCTCCATTTGTATACATTCCTGTTCCATTAATGCATGTTACTAACTCAGCATCTTCTCTCTCCTGTAGTTTTATGCTTTCTCATCTCTCTCCTCTCCCGCTGCTTTCTGCAGGTATTTCTGCCTCCGGAGCTGTAGAATCTGGATCTGTAATTGCAAACCACCTACTGCCCCCATGATCCTGCTCAACACCCACTGCTACAATTATTATTATATTATTCTCTCTCTCAACCCAACCGGTCGAGGCAGATGGCCGCCCACCCGGAGCCCGGTTCTGCTCGAGGTTTCTTCCCGTATAAAAAGAGAGTTTTTCCTTGCCGCTGTCGCCAAGTGTTTGTTGATGGGGGGAATGTTGGATCTCTGTCAATAATATTGTAAATAGTACAGTCTAGACCTGCTTTATATGAAAAGTGCCCTGAGATAACCTGAGATATAAATAAAACTGACCTGACCTGACATGACTTGCTCCATAGTAACACCTAATCAAAAATGTGTCTCCCACTATGAATTACACTTGGTTGAGCAAGATACCGACACACTGTATTTAGAATCCCTGGTCTAGGATTCCTGTAATAAGATGGTAGCTGCACAGACAAGATCATTTTCCTAACAAAGACTAACTGCAGAGTAGTGAAATTGCATTTCTCTATAGGGATTTATGAATGGATTCATTTTTATTTGAATGTATGCCATTGTGTCAAAAATATTTTAATCTACAATTAATGCTAATAGAAATATTTTTCTTAAGATGATAATAATAAAAATAACCAAAACAAAAAATCACGATATCAGTAATGACCAAAACAATTTTGACTGCTATTGCCCTCATAATCATGCAGCTCTACTTATCTGAACATAATGATGTGTGGTGTTCACAAAAGCTGAGATGGGTGCGAAATGATCTTGATGTAATGAGCTTTTGAGGCAACCAGAGTTTAAAGAGAAGGTTTAGCACATCTCTCAGCCCTTCCCTTGAGGACTAATTAAGCCGATAACTTCTCCCACCTGCATTTTCTTTTTTCTTAGAGATTGTCACCGTTTGCTGACATTTGTAAGCAATAGCACTGCAAAACAAAGAGAGAGAAACAATGTCTCCTAGCTTTGCATGTGAGCCAATCCATTTACTTCCACAGGCTAGAAACCGAATCAGTGATTGAAATGTTTAGAGGGAAGATTGTCCTAAAAATGGGCTTCATTAGTAACCAATCCCTTCCATGGTTTTCATTCAAGGTACCTTTGTAGAAAGCAGGCTGCCAGTGGACTCCATAGACCCAGTTCTCATGGCCTGCCAGGACCGTCTCAAGAGACACAGCAAACGACGAGGACACATCTGTCGCGGCAAGACAAAGAGGCCAGTGAAAACTGTTATCATGGTAGCAGCTATATGCTATAAACCAGAGAAAGGTTCCTGATTAATTATGGACATGTATAGATTTTTCTGCTTTTGAACCTTTTATGTTATCCCCTAATTTTATAGGGCTAACCACTTATAATTGTAAAAGTTCTATGAAAAATTAATTAAGTACGTGTTAAAATGATGAAGATAAACACACTCTTATGGAGGTCGGTAACCACTATGTACCATTAAAACTATCAAAAATCATGTCTCTTCATTTAGTTAATTGGCAGCCTTTATATAACCAAACCTGCACGGCCCGCTCACCTCTCTCCTTCACTTCAAAAACGTCCTCTTTCATTTTGATGATGGTGTGATCGTCCTCTGTGCGGGCGTCTGTCCCAGACTTGGCACACAGCCTCCACACTCTGATGAGACAGTCCTGTGAACAGCTGGCTAATAACAGCTCCCCACCTGAATGAGTCAGAGAGAGAGAACCTCAAACCTTCCCGTCTGAAAGACATATTCTATCAACTCTTAAATTACTGATCTATATGACACGTTGTGCTTAGTATACTTGATACAACTTTAACAGTCTTGTTTTACACAATTGCTATTGCTTGAACAGTAATCTAGGCATTCAAGAAGTGCTCAGTACAACAGCAGGATTACAGGCCAAATATACACAGACAGGTGGTAAACAAAGCACATGCCACAACCTCTGAGTGCGTCCGTCTCTCACAATTTGTGCTTCAGGTTTAGTCCAGTGGCTACTGGCCTAGTTTTGCCAGTGCCAAGATAAACAACCATAATAAAAATTCCTCTGTCGTTACCACCTAAGGCCTCCTAAATGCTGCGAGAGGGAGGAGGAAGGCCATTATTATTTGTCAAACCTGAAATAATGACATTGATGATAATGACAATGATGATTTGTTTTGGCTGCATGCCTGAAACTCTGCCAGAGCTACAAGCACTCGTGATTTTTTTGAGCCTGCAAGATGTATTTTTTTTTTTATGTAAGGCTGTTGTTGACTTGCTGCAGAATGAATTACCCAAAGGCAACAAATAAAGTTTATACTTGAACTTATCTTGAATCATGAGTAAGAAAATGAAAACAACATCTCCTTTATTCAGGACATTTTAAATAGCCTAATGTTGTGGGGATTTTTTGCTTTTTCCCGAGTCATTTTCAATGTATATTGGATGATTAAATTCTGAAGATGAATAAAAATCCATTTTAAAAGTGTGATAATAAACTGGAAAGAGGTTAGTTTTAAAAGAGGAGAAAAAGGAGAGATTTTGTCCCTATCAAATCCCTGGTTGATGAGACATGACCGGCTGATTTCACACTAGTGCTGATTTGAATTTACCACTGAGGTTAGATGGAAAGAAAATTGTGATTTTGAAAGTAGAATAAAGATAGAAACACATAAACAGAAAATAGCATCCGTCGTGCTCTGAACCCCAATATTTAACAGCTAGGATAAACTGTACCACCAGTGCTGCAATTTGCCATCTGCTGAGTCATAAAAGAACAGATTTATTTAACTACCACCGCAGTGGAGAGCGGGTTTGTCATTCCTATAGGGTATTTCATATAAACAAACTTAGCTGTGTCTCTTTGCTGGCTCATAGCTTGGCAGCATAGAGTAGGTCATAGACTGCAAGTGGGAAGGAGACACTGGTGGAGAGGGCTGGTTAAGGAGATGAAATAGCTTTTACACGGCCAGAACAGTGCAGTAATGAAGTGCCCTTGAAGAGGGTTACACAATTAGTAGAGCCTGGATTGAATCCATGTATTGCCATGTTGCTAGCACGATACTGTGAATAGCACACTGGTTGCTGGAGCTGGGCTTACTGTAAAATAACTGGTTTAAAGGCTGGACACAGAGTATGATTTTTTATATATTTTTATGTTCTATTGAGCTAAAAAGTGAAATTTGTTTTTTGTTTGCTTTGTTTTTGCTAGAAAGGGGGTCAATATGCACTTGTCTGTCTTTCTCATCAAATTGGTTGACCTGGACATCTCCTCCCACCTCTCAGCGTTCTGGTTCAGCCAATGACGTGTTATCGGACTCTTTCAAAGCTAAGTACCTGCATTATGCAATTCTGCAGGCTTGATCTGGATAAACTAAAGATGACAACCACAACCACAAGTTTTCAGCCTTCAGAAGACAAAGACCACCATATCAGAAACAAGCAGGTAATGAGAATTGACCTCCCATATCCATCCAGTTGTACCAAACTTCAATATTACTATTCTATGCATGTATAAAATTGGAAAACTTGAATTTTATTTAAAGGACACATCTAGAACTGAAGTCTGTATTTGTAACTTAACCCATTTTAAACTTTATGGTATTCGTATGAATCAAACAAGCTTGTAGCAGAAAAAAAAACTACACTAGTCTGATGAGAAGATTTTTAAGATGCTTTATTTTGTGGGTGCCACAGTTGCCTAAAGGTTAAGGCGCATAGCACAAAACCACAACGCCATGTTCGAATCCGGACGGGGAACTCTCTCTCTCTCCCTGCGTTTTCTGCCTCTCTCTGAACTGTCAGCTGTCACACATAAAGGCAAAATGCCCTAAAAAATGCTCAATTTTCAGTGAAGACTGAATTTATTTAAAATCACTAGTACTGCTTTACCACTATACTATCTAAAAAACCTTCTTCAGTAGCCATCCACCGTCATTACTTTACACATCATCAAATCCGAAAATATCATGTCTTATTTATTTGTGAGCAAAAACTTGGTAGCTTGGAGACTTTGTCAGTGCACAGCAAAAAGATCTTGAGTTTAATGTCAGCCCTGGTAGCCTGTGATAATCTGGCTTGGGTTTGTGAAGATTCTGGTGATGTGCTGAATAGTCTTTAAAGTGTCTGTTTCTTACTCAACAACACTTGATCAATGTGGATTATTATTTGCTGATCTGAAGATTTTAACATGGGCCTTCTGGTTATACAATTTCCAATCACAGAAGCCTCCCTACCTAAATATGTACCTGACTTTAAGTTAACAGAAACATGCAAGCATAATGGGCTAGTACCAGTGAGGATAAACAAGGTTGTACCTCTCAAACAATGGCACTCACCTCTAGATGCCCATGCCACTCCACGGACCCAGTCCTCATGTCCTTGCAGTGTCATGGCTTTCTTCAGCTGTTGTGAAGCAATTTAAAAAAAAAAAAAAAAAAAGGTCCAATGCTGCCCTCAAACTTTAGAAATTCAAATTAAAGAGTTGGCACAGAATACGAGAATGAGTTGCCTTTGAGTGAGTATTGATCTGAGCTTACCTGTTTGTCAGACTGCACATACAGATGCACCCGTGAATCATCGCCCCCGCAGGAGAGTATGGGAACTGTGAGAAAAAGAGATTTTTAGGCTTTGCACACACACACAGTCATGTGAGTACACAAACACACACTCACATGGCAGACTGCATACATTTACATCGACGTTGTTATACACGGGAGTGAGGTGGAGAGGACGGATGAGGCACGGCATCAAACAGACGAAAGGCTTGTAGAACAGAGAGGCAAACTGACACAAGACACTTCAAACACCGACTGCATTTTGAATATGACATTCGGTCACAGGCACGAGAGCAGTGGTGCAAATTGAGATGGATGACATGAAAGGAAAAATGTGTGTGTGTGTGAGTGTGTGTGTGTGGCGCCTAACTTACAGGATGTCTATGTAGGAACAGCTTAGGCTTACCTCTGCTGCCTGGTAACAGCGCCAGAGAGACATCCATCATGAAACCGCTGCCGAATGATAGGGTATGAAGGCACTCAGCTAAGGAAACACATGCACATGGAATTAAACTTTATGATACACTATGAGTAATACTACTACTTGAATATATAATATAGTATATTATGCTAAATATGTGGCTTTTGGGCCTTGTGTGCATCTGTAAATACGTTTGACTGTTCCTGTGTGTTGTTTTTATTTCTTTCTTTCAAGCTGCCACAACCTGCATACAGGCACCAACCAGCTGGTATTTTTATTTGGGAATACACCCCAAGGTTATGCCCCGTCCACATACGCACACACTTAATCTCCATATCTGTCAAGCAGTATCAGTGTTCATCTGCGCTGACAGGTGGATAGAACTTTCAACAAAGGGAAGCTGTTATTGGTGACAGCTTGAGAAGAGAAAAGCCGTTGCGGATGACAGATACTGACTGATATTCAACTATGTGGGGAAAAAAAGCAATTCTGCAATTTACACAGCTGCTGTGATTTTTCAAATGATATAATTTAGGAAATAAAAACATTTCCTGGGGAGATTACACAGGATGAACAGCCATTTCTGCCCCAAAATCATTGACAGATTGAGTTGCCTTTCTAAAAATATAGACATATTGCCAGATGTGATGTGACAAACAGGTCTGCAGTGCTGGAGAGCGGAGGCTAATTATCCTGTCGTCTGTAAAAACTGCAATGCACTCTATAAACCACAAGGGGGCAGATTGTCTAATGTAGGAGATTGTAAATTGATTATTTATTTATCAAGAAAATATATGAGTCTGTTACTTTCTTGGATACATTAAGTGTTCCACATCCAAAAAAAATGCAAGACACCTGGTGGAAAATTAACTAGTTTTGTCAATTATATCAAATCAGACTTTTCAAGAAATGAAGGATTCTTTTTTATTTTTTATAATGCTGTAAATATCCGACAGCCTGCCACCTGTGGCTGGAGGGTCTTAAGGGTCAGTGCACACATACAGAGTCATGAGATTATATTAATGGGTTGTGAGAGGTTTACTGGGGTAGAAAAAAGTAAACTAAAATCCTGCTACACAAAATTACAGTTTATCAATCTTTTTGACTTTTCTCTAATCTTTGCTTCTCCTTCTTGAGAAAAACTTTAGTTTTACCTGTACAGGCCTCTAAAATGACAAATAAAAACAGGCTAATAAGGGAACATCACTTTGACTGATTCATGTTAAGACGGGACATTTACAAAAATTGACAACAATCGAATCCAAAAGAAACTGTTATTCCAAAACGATCAATATGACAACCAATTCCCACACAACAATTCCAACGACTGACACTAATGTATCTGTCAGTTTTTCTGCTTGTTTGTTTTTTTTCATACCGTCTTTGGCATCACTGCAGAGCCACAGTCTGATTGTGGAGTCTGATGCTGAGGAGGCCACCAGGATCTTTGGATAGTTGACGTAGATGGCATCCACAGCACAAATTGGACCGGTATGGCCCTTACACTCCACCGACTGGATGAACTGGAAAATGCAGAACACATTTTACAAATATATATCCACATATATCTACAAAGAACACCAGGGAATCCTGTGTAAGAAGCATTACTGGATGTGTCTAATGGCTTACCTTCCCATTTTGAGCCTCCCACACAATGAGGCGATTGTCTGAGCCTCCTGACACAAGGTGACTCTCTGGAGCTGTGACATGAGTTACCCCGAAGGTAGAACAGACATGAACTCCACATATAGTATGTAGATAATGACTGACATTGCAAGCTTAGAACAAACAGTGTTTAAAGCATAACGTATTACTTTTGTTCATCATACATCACTATATGCTGTTTGTAAGACTGACTATATTTGTTTGTGCTGTATTCATTTTCATTTCTATTTATTTTGTGTGTGTAATGTAAAACATTACCAGCTGTGGGCCTGACTCAAACACAGAATAAAAGTTGACAAGATAGACAAAAACATCATTCATATATGTGGGCTAAGAACATACCTATATTTAAGAGTGTTATTTCAATAAAAGAATACAGTATTTAGCAAACAAATTTTTAAATTTATATAGACAAGTTACACAGAATTCATAGGGTATAGAAGAAGGAAATGTCTGTGCAAATGTTTAAATGGTAAAAAGGAGGGAGAATTTCTGATGTGACATGGGATTTCATTCCACATGTTACTGTATGTACAGAAAAAGAATCTTAATTAAACCATAGTTGTTATTAAAAGCTCTGAATAGCTCTAGTTATTCTTCCACGTCTTGTGTAGTTATGTCTTGATGAAATAGAACAAAGTGAAGGGAGAAAGTGATAATATAGCTGATAATAACAGTTAATACCTCTCAGTTCTTTATATGAAGACCAGTTAGATCCGTTTAAACCCTCTAACTCACATTTACATCTGAGCAACATAAACATAGACAGATGTTTGACAGGTGAGCCCACTTACCACAGTCCTCTCTGTGAACCCACTGGACTGCATTTACTCTGCCTGTGTGTCCATTCAGCACCGTGACAACTCTTCTCTCCTATAATAAAACCAAAACGTTAAATTTAGTAAGTTTAACTACCAAAATAACCGTTTATTTACAATTATAAGATGCTTAGTCAACATTAGCTATGACAACTAACAGCCACAGCTAACTTTACAGAAAGAGCTCGACAGATTAGACTACCTGTGGGTCGTACAGAGCCACCGAGTTGCATGTCCCAAACGCAATTGTCCATCCACGACTCCAAGAAACAACATTTGGTGTCCTGTTTGCACAGCAAGC
The DNA here is from genome assembly GCF_910596095.1 of Thunnus maccoyii. Classification (NCBI taxonomy): domain Eukaryota; kingdom Metazoa; phylum Chordata; class Actinopteri; order Scombriformes; family Scombridae; genus Thunnus; species Thunnus maccoyii. Next base: position 18,578,184 of record NC_056547.1, read on the forward strand.
AACATGGCATGTCTCAATTACAGGCGGCGCCATCTTGAAAGCTGAAGTTGTGGCGTTACAGTGAAAGTGGCCGTATTTAAAACCGCACAGGCTAACAAATGTTCCGCATCCAGCAGCTTTACAGTCCGACCATCAACTGTAATGGTTATATTGTTTTAGAAATGTTTGTCACTCACAAAATTAGCCTACGTAATTATCTTTGTTATTTTTGGTGTGTTTCAAATGGGTTTAAATGTCGGCTAAAAGCGGGTAATATTGCATGTTTACTCATTTAAGTGCATTATTGAGGGATGGCCGCTAGATGGAGGAAGACATTCACAAAATCACAGAGAGACCACTCAAACTTTAAAGTGGTATGAAGCTTAATTAGAGATCCCCTCCGGTCACGTTTAAAGACATATAAAAATACTATGCTTGGAACAATATTGTATATCTGATTTGGTTTTTCCACAAAAAAGTATAATTATCATGTCTGTGAAGATTCTCAGTCATTCAGGTCATGGTTATCCAAGGCAGGTTGACTGGACTTGTTAATAATAATTACCATGTTAAAATCCTTAAAACGGCATTTACTCCTTCTCCCTCATTAAAAAGTCCAACATCTACTACGTCTCCCTCATTAAAAAGTCTGGAGTCTATGAATATGCAAATATATTTCATTTCAAAAGTTTAACTGCTTCTCATAAAATGTCTCCTGCTTCACTGTTAAGTCAATTTCAGTGTATGTGCACTGGAGGCTTCAAGTTTCCATATCACACTTGTAAGTTCAATATTGGACCAGGACTGGCTTCCAAACCATTTGTGATGTCACAAATCATGCTCATAGGTCCACCCCTTAATATCTGATTTTCAGTGTGCTCAGAGAAACTTTCCACTTACAGCAGATGAAAGTGAAAACAACTTTCTAGTGTCAAAGACTACACATAAATCATTCTGCACAGTGAAGCTCATGCTTTCAACTATAGGAATAAGAAGAAGAACACATTTTTGATTTTTTTTAATTGCCAATTTCTTGCTTCTGAATATTTTATTATTTGGCCTTATTTAAGAACCCAAGCAGATAACACTGCAGTATGTATGCTATCGAACGCTCAGTAGAATATTAACTAAAATAGATTTAAGTATTAAAGATTACATTATTTAATGTTTTTAAAGCCACTAAGTGAAACAATGATTAGATGATTTGTTATTTAGTACTTTATTGGTATAAATAGATTTTTTCCTTTACCCTCTGCAAAGAGTCAGAGGTCGGTACATAACAGAGCTTGTGGGGATTTGGAGTTGTTTGGGGAAATTTCAGCAGGATGGATGCTTTAACATTGGTCTTCTAGCTGAAGCTTGGTCTCCACATTTCCTTACTGTGCTCCACTGCTGTGGAATACTTAATCTCTCCAATAAGAGAAGCAAACACCACTGAGATTTTGAGATCTACATGTTTTCCCTCTCCTATAATTGAATTGTGTTAATGCTACCTTGTTCTGGTGTTTGTTCTTTATTTACAGCTTTATGTGAATGTTTGATCGTGCATTTTGTTTTACACATTTTATATTGTCATTATCTTTCTGTGATTGTCTTCTTTCTTTTTTATTAAGTGTTCTGAAACACTATGTGATTATACACTCAAAAAAACATACCTACTTACATTCATTAAGCTCCCCTGCTGCATCTAGTGTCAGTAAATGGCACTGAAGACAGTTAATGCATTTAGAACAGTATACTACTAGAAAATGACAACATTGTTCTCTTGTTGACAGCTATGATAGCAGGAGTGCTTGGGGTATCTACCAGGATATGCTTTTGAATGGTCTTGCAATACAATTTAAGTACTTTTAGCAGTGTGAAACATTTAAAATTGTATGCTTTTACAGGCTATCCTGTTTTACCTTTGTCTGATCAAAGCAGAGACATCTGGCTAAAATGTACAGCAGTTATTTAAAAGCTAATGACTAACGACATTTTACATTCATTTGAAATTGCTCCATCAACAATCAAGATGCCCCAGTACACACGCACTGCCATGTTGGACTGTATAACTGTTACTTATTAGTGTTGACTGAGGGTGATTGGCCACAGCTGAGCTAGCTGCCAGCCAGGCAGCCTTGCTTGTTAAAAAAAAAAGAAGCCCCAGGGCCTTTTGCATTACAAAGGTTGAGGCGACACTTTTGTCACAAGGAGTTTCCAGGCACCCACTTGACATGATCAGGGGAAAAAATGTGATGGCATCTGTGAACCCTTGAGACGATATGATAAATGACAATGTAGCAAAGACAAACAGGGATAGAGTCAAATAATATGAGGAAGTGAGAAGGGATGGAGAGGGGAAGGAGGGATGGCTGGGTGTATTTTTTTTGGCTCGACTCTGACTGTGCTGACTTGTGGTGTGTGTGTGTGTGCGTGACAAAGACAAAACAGACGCACTGTCACCAACACTTGGGTGGAAAATAGATTGTGCTCGTCTCGCTATATTGTTGTCCCTCCTCACTCAGTCTCAGTGAGACAGAATTTAGACAGACTTGGCAGGGTGAGACGACCTCTCTGCGGAGGATACCCATGCATCTACGGCTCTCGTCTCAGGAGTGGCAGCTAGGCGATAGCTGGGATGCGGCCAAACAGCTGCGTCTGAAAAACATCTCTTTTGTCTGTGTACTGCTTTGACTATGCATTTCTCATCCTCTTGTGGTGAAATCTCTGTTACCTGCTTACGTAATATGGGATTAGTTTGATTCAATGTGATAGGTCATTGCAGGAGAGAGGAGGTTGATTTAGGAGAGATCTTGTCCTATTTTCCCCATCCCTGGGCAACAAATATATAAGGTATACCTTTGTGGGAGATGCTTCTGCACCAAAAAAAAGACATTGCTATTCATATGCTTCAGTAGCACCAAGTAAAACTGCTTCCCATAGCCAGTGATGATAGGGTCATCCAGGGAAAGCACTGTGATTTAGTCCATGGACACACTCTGCATCAGAAATCATGCCCTCATGATATAGCTGTGCTTGACATATTGAAAAGCAGGTTCCTGCTAATCAGTATATCGCGTGGAGGTCAAATTCTTAACATACCCACTGTGGAGAGATAGCAGTATATGAACTGATGAAGTTGAGGGAGACTCAACTTGACAATGTACACTCTAATTAAGATTAATTTCCATTGTTTTTTTTAATTCAATATATATCCAATATCGCGGAAATCTCTTGCAACTCTACCTCTATATGAGAAATTGTATTTAATGCCTAGAGGATAATTCATCTCACAACCATATTCATCAAAAATTTATGAAAGCAGAAAATTAAATGTTTTTACAGTGTAGATAAAGCGCTTAAATGTTTTATTCATTTGTTTCATTCTGCCATATGTTGACACCAAGAACTTAATAACTCAGTGCGCCTGAGGAGCTCTGAAGGCTTCTTGGGAGAGTAATTCAACAAATCACTATAATGAAGTTCATACTTATGGAAATACTTAAGTATTTGAGGGATGATGGAGAGACCTTCTGTTTTTCTCCTGATTCTAAAGTATTCTTTGGGAGTTTACATTGTCTTTTTTAATGTAATTTCTTCGCTTGTGCTTCCATCTACAACTAAGCATATTTCAACACTGTGGTTGAGACAGGCTAAAACATTTGAATGTAATGACTGTTATTATGTCATTACACTTTTAGGATCTAAGCTAACAACAGTATTTTGCAACAATTCACAGTCTAGCATACAGCAGCAGTGTATTTATATATATCAAATTTCTCTGCTGTGCATGCACACATTTCCTTGTATGGGGGCGGCTGTGTATTCAATTTGCATGCAAACATATAGCACATGCATACTATATCCATTTAAGTGTTCCATCTCTTGCGTATGCTGTTATTTCAAACTGCAGAAGAGCATCTGTGACAAATGAGGCAGCCTTCAGACAAAGAAGTGCCGGACGGAAACAGAATGATAATGAGTGTGTGTAAGGTGTCCGTGATTATGTAACAACAGAAACGGAGACGTGGAAAAGCCACGATTATTGCGCTGGGTGTCTGCATGGCACTTTGCTGCTGCCTGTTTTTGTTTACATGCAATTAAATTAGCCTTGTCCCTGTGGGTGCCTACTTGGCAGGAGGAGAGAGGCAAATGACAGACAGATGACCCGCTCCTTATTAGCAATGCTGCTTTGGTTTTTGTTTATTTGAGCATGTTCAAATGTCTGATATCTATCCAGTTTCTTTTGCTGTGGTATGTATTATTTGCACTGGAAGCAGAGGGATTTTTTTTTTCTAACCAGAGTCCATATTAACACACACACCTTGAAGCCAGTCAGGATTTAACTCATCTAACATAATAAACAACTCCTGAAGTTAAACTGTAAAGATATTCAGGGTCAGCCAGTAAAAACAGCCAATTAAACATCCAACCAGGACGCCTCGCCTCAGTTTGACCTCCTCTCCTTCGCAGAGGCCTCTCCAGTCACTGTGTCATGCTAAGAGGGTGAGTTCAGCTGCAGGTCTCCGTCACGGCCTCACTAGCCTGAAGTATTCTGGGTGATAGGTTTTTTTGAACAAGGTTATGTTAACCAGCGGGCTCGCTCATGGCTATGCTTGCCCTGGAGGCATATGTGAATGTGTGAATTGTGAATATGTATTAAACAAAACATGGGGAACTAAACTACCAAATACAAAATATAAGCTTGTATGAAATATTTGTAAGGAGGGCCATAATCATGTCAGAACAATGTATATCCGTATACAAAGTCTACATATCGGCATGAATTGTTTTCTTGTGGCAGAATGTGGAGTAAACTCTTTCAACACTCCACCACAAATCTTCCTCTGAATCCCAAATTTCAATCTACTTATCCAAAAGGGTAATATGACTGAGTGCGCTCATTTCACATCTTTCAGTGTGCAAAATCACTACCTCTTTAGGCTCAGCAGTTCCTGTCCCAGGAACTGCACAGCCAGAAGGAATGATCCAGAGAAGGGAGGAAAAGTCAGCACTTCTAAAGCACGGAGAGAGACAGTAGCAGATGTTAGCAACACAATCATACCATATAAGCATCTTTTATTTAATGAGTAATACCCTTGGACTGTGCAGATGAGTACACACAAAAGGGCCTTCCTGCTTGTATGGGTTTTCAGGCAAATTGTCAAAATGCAATGTGCCTAAAAGAGATTAGAGGCACAGGAGCAAATATTGAATATTCCAGAACAAATGAGATACTGTTTAGAAAAAACAAGTCTGTTTTTCACAGCAAGGAGCATGGCACTGGCAAACTCAATGAGAATATGCACGGTGTGTGTTGTGTCTGCTTGTGCGGATTGGAAGCTATTTGTCTAGATGATAACTAAACTATTTCCACTAACATTTACAGGATGTATCATATTTCTTATCTCATTCTGCCTCTTGAACTTATCTACTGTGAACAGAATTGTTTCGGCCAACACAAGTTGACACAGTACATTGCAAGTAGCCTGAGTGGAGCTTGTTATCATCTTAATGCTTGGAAGAGAGCCTCAGAGCAGATTAACAAAAAAACATACAGATATTATCTAGTTAGTAGTAGAGCCATTCATCAAAGTGGAACGCAACTCTTTCTGCCCATAGCAGCCAAACTGCTTGCATGCCTTCATAATGATGCAGTGTGTGTTTCTGTGTGTGTATGTGTGGAGTGAAACCTATGTAAACAGGGAGGGTTAAACTAAAGCATAGCTCTGGGGTTTTAAATAAATACTGGCTGGGCCTGAGAGCGGCACAGAGCTTTAAGTAACACACACACACACACACACACTGCCATTGTCTCCAATGCTGACACAGAGTGCTATATCCACCATAGTTGATGATAAAACAGGCGGGCGAAAGACCTCACTAACTGTGCCACAATGCTTATAAGCCATATCTGCTCTAAGCCATCTGGTGTGTTTGTAATATGAAGTGTTACTCAGCACCAACTTGTCATCCAGTGGCTGCACTTGTAAAGTTAGAACCAGCTACTGGAGCCACTTGAGGATAGAGAATTTGGCAATGGTTAAGTCAGGCACAGATCCAGACGGCAATGAAGTCTGTTGATTCCTACTATGGATACAAGTCACTGGGTCACAAAATAAGAAGAGGAACAATGTCTGCTTTTGTTCCTCATTTCGGAGCAAGAACTTCTAATGCATACCAACTAAACAGTATTTTAGTGTGGCCTATAAGTCGAAGCTATGCTGGGAAGGGAATGTCAGATCTTGTCATCCCCTCACCAAATGTATTCTGTCTAGAAAAGAACATCTCTTTGAGTCATCTGAAGCCTCCATGTCAGTCAGTTTTCTTTAAAGTGAAGTGTCATCCCACCATCTCTCTGTGGATTGTATAATCTTGAGAAATCAGAAGGAATTATTACTGTAAGCCTACCACAAGACTCAGATCTACATACTGTAGACTGATAGATCTTACTAGGGCCTCCACTGTGAAAACTGCAGATGTTTTGGTGTATCCCTTTTGGCATTTATGAGTCTCTTTTTAACTTTTTTTCTTATCTTGAATTCTGTGTAGTGTAAGCAGTATTGGGGAGATGTGGGGGTGTGTTGGAGAATAAATGAGAAGTGGGGGATTTATACTCCTGTGTGCCTTCTGCATCAAACTCTTCTACCTGTATATATGAAAAAAAAATGGATCAAATGTTGTGAAAACAAAAAAAGCACACACACAAACACCTTTAATTGAAATGATGAGTTTTATTGATCGGCTCACGCTAAGCTTTTGTTCAGCACTTGTTCAAAATCTGTCTGTCAGGATGATTTTCCAGATCTGTGTGTTCCAGTGTGTTTTAAATAACAGCTGTGCCATTGTTTTATTTAAAGAAAGTTTATATGCAATTTTAGTGATTTCAACCAAAACCTGAGCAGCACAAAGTGACCAATCCAGATATTTCGGTGATCTTTTCTTTAATTTTGGACGCTGAGAAACCTCAAGTGCCTCAGATGGTAGGATCATGACAATAAATACTTTTTCCAGATGAGACAAAGTTGGCAACTTTTTTAGGCAGTGTATTCCAGTCAGTGTGGCTGTCCCATGTGGCTCAGTGCAGCCAGGTTTGATTGACATATTTGGTGTGTATTTGGGGAGGATGATAAGGGATTCTCAGACTCCAGGGGATAATGTGGGATTGTTTGTCTCAAGGATCAAATCAGAGCTGTGCTACGAGGAAAACATCACTCTGAATGCAAAGTCTCTGAAATCTGTATGATGGATGGATTATGAATTTTTAAATCTAAAACTTCTATATAAAATCCATTGAATTTTGCATGACTGGGTGTTGAATTTTTTAAATCTAAAACGCCTATATAGCCTGACACAAAATATTCTTTTGGCACTCTGTAGTCCAACAAATAGACGCACTATAGAGCACTTATGTTATAATCCAGATACCTTTATCCGCACTTGTTTGATTTGACAGACACTGTTTTGACTGGAATTACATAACTCGTGTAGCTGAGTGAACAAGGCAGATTAAAATCGAACTAATCATCCTGCTTGTCACTGTGCAAAAATGATGAGCTGCACTTTGCAAAAGCCCTGTGCTGCACATAAGCGGCCAGCAGTGAAAACCTGAAAGTGTGTGTGCGTGCTGAGGTGCGTGCGTGTGTGTGTGTGTGTGTGTGTGTGTGGTTGCCCACAGTGGTGTGCTGCAGTCCGCTCCCTGCCGTTGCTGAGTAAACTACATGGACATTAGCGGGCGCAGCGGCACCAACCACCGAGCCAGAGTGGATTAAAACAGCGTGCGTGTGTAGAGAGACACTCGACAAAACGACTGCGTATACAAGTGAGAAACCCTGGTGTGTAATAGGAAGTCCGTTACACCAGTTTACATCTGCGAAACAGCCAAACAGGGGCTCTTGGGTGAACTCACTAGTGCCGTGCATTGTGTCAGGCAGGGGCTGCTCGGCGGGAATGGCTTCATCTCCGTGCGGCAACAGTAACTTTGATTCCGGTCTGGAAATCAAAACTCGCTCGGTGGAGCAGACTCTTATTCCACTAGTATCGCAGGTGAGTACTCCATAAACATAACAGATAGAGTTACGTTGTCCTCTCTTTACCTATTGTACTTTAAAACGTACTTTCTGGCTCCACAACAACAGTTGTGTCCGCACACACGAGGCTAACTTTGATTCTCGTGTTTACATGTTTGCATGTTTTCTTTCTCGCGCTGCGTTTAAAGCCCGTCACGCGTTTTGAATACTTTCCTGCGAGTTGTTACATTGTTACTATTATCATTGTCGCACTAATAATAGTACAACAAAGTGGACTTGTTAGGCTACAAGTTGCACACAGCAAAGTGCAATTGCGCAGAGGGTTATCAAAACTGTCAACATTAAAGACATCCAAACAGAGCAACATTAGACCACAGACACACTTTCATTAGATTTTGGCTGCTGTTGGGCAGGATTTGGTAGACTACAGGATTACATAATAGGCTACACTGTACTAGATGGGGATTTATTAAACCAATGATTCAGCCATCTGAAAACTAAGGAAATAATTATGATAGTAAATTCTTATTTTGCCAGAAATTACCAGAAACTCCCCTGGAAGTCCTCTGACTCCACTTTGAGGTTGTTTTCTTAAGTTTCCCAAAAGTTTAGTGTGTTCCCCTTGGCCAGTCCTGAACAGCACTGTGACCCCCACTTCTCTAATTGGGCCACTCTGAGGCACGTGTTTTGTTTTTCAATAAACAGAAGAAGATGAAGGACCCACTTAAGGCCACTGCACTCTTTCAACAACTCTTCACTTGCACACTTGAATCAGTCGTCCCAGCTTTAAAAGCATTAGGTCAATTAGTTAATTAATCATTTTTATTGTTGTGGTACAACAAACTAGAGTACAAACTTCAAGCCCTTTATCTATTGTGTCATAAGAGGCTGCTAAATATCAATTTTAGGAACAATAGCATTAATTTTTACAAAGCTTCTGATTATAATATTAGCAGGTTTGTTTTTTTGCTTTATTTCCAGCATGACACATGGGATTGGAGGTGGGTTGCATCTCTTGAATAGGGGAATGACCGCCAGTCTTGTAAATGCTAATATCCCTTTGTTGTGCAGGAGGCTGAGGGGCAGAGACCTGTAAATGGTCTCGTTTCCACTGAGAGGCAGTGGGAGAGAGAGGCACCTCACTGGTGGGTTAACGGAGTCTGGACAAAGCTGCAATGAAAGGTTCTCCTAACACTGTCCTTCCCCCTGTGAACACTGAAAGCCTGCTTCCTCCCTCTCATTGCACTGGCTCCTTTAAAAGATAAAAGGTCATCCTGTCCTGAATGGATATGGTTTAGTTATCAGAAAGGGACATCTGTCTGGGGATGTGCTTTCTTTGTAGGCTGTCAATTTTTCAATTTCAAGCACTCATAAGTACACCAAAAAGAAAGTCTAGGAACTTAGTCAAACTACTAATGCAAACAGTTATTATTGTAAGATTTATAGTAAGCACTGCTGCTATACTTTGCAATGGCATACACTAAATCTGCTGCACTCTGCGTTATCTTAATAATATTTACGTTGCAGCAAATTTATGGTGCACTCCTGCCCGCTGAGAAAGACTGGCAGTGCTCCAGTTTATAACATAGAAGAATGTGGTGTATACTGTCCACTGTTGAACACTGGGCCTCAAGGACAGTTTTTCCCAACTTTCCTTTTTCACAGTGTGAGGCGTGTCCCCATGGCAACAGAGCTCTGCAATGCTGAAAGAAACAACATTTCTGCTGTTAACACCATACGTAATGTTTTTGTTGTTGTTGCCGTGATGTCATCAGAGGGAAGGTCACTCAGTCAATGCTGACAGGTACATTAGTTTCGCCCGCTGTGAGTGCTTTTCATTCAGTATTTATTGGGTCCATTTGGTCACATGATCACGCAGGTAATTCACTTACTGCAACTATGCACAAAACATGTCTAATACTAGGCTTGCTTTGTTCCCTCAGTAGGTTACTTGGGTTTTACATGATAACGTACATGATTGGTAAGAATGATGATAGTTTGGTTTTTTGGTCTTTGCTGTTATTCATTGTTATATTAGATATTTTAGGCTGCATCTGGCATGTGTGCAGACTTAGGGCCGCAACTAACAATTATCTTAATTATCTATTATTCTACCGAATATGAAACAAGTTCATCACAATTTGTTCAACCAATAGTCCAAAACCCAATGATATTCAGTTTACTTTAATAGAAGACTAAGAAAACTATAAAAAATATTCACATTTCAGATATTGGAACCAGTGAATTTTTGACATTTTTCCTTAAAAAAAATCACTCAACCAATGAATTGATTATTAAAGCTGTTGCAGCTTATTTTTCTGTTGATTGACTAATCAGTTCATCGACCACTTATATTAAGGTTTGTGACATGCTCAGAATCAAAACACCAAAAGAAACCAGTCTGGTGTTTATATTGTATAAGCTAAGAGTAATTTGAAAGACTAATGTTTAACCCAGCAGTGGTACTCCCATTGCCACCTTAATGTGAGGAAGATAACTCAATTAAGGTATTTATGTGACAGTTCCGAGAAACCGTATTGCCTTACATGGGTTATAATTGAATTATTAGAGTTAGTGTAAACGTGTGGGCTGTGTGCTGTGCTGTGATTTTCTTCTTAAGGAGCTTTTTTATATGTATGTGTGTGTGTGTGTATGCCTGCTCATGTATTGCAGGGGTCATTGGATAACTATCAAGGAGGAAATGAAAAAGCAGTGTCAGTGAGAAAAGCTGGTGTTTGATAAGGTATCATGTTGTGCACTATCCCCCCTTCTTTTATTATGTACTCTCCTCTCCTCTCCTCTCCTCTCCTCTCCTCTCCTCTCCTCTCCTCTCCTCACCTCGCCTCTCCCCTCCCCTCTCCTCTCATTTTCTCTCCCTCTCTCCTCCTCTCTTTTCTCGTCTTGCTATGACGTTGATATCTTCAGGCCTCTGTTATCAGCTTCACTCCCACCATGGTGTAATAATAGGCCTGGGAGACTCCCGGCCTTGCACTACATACACACACACATGCACGTACACACAAACTAGATGGACACATAAACACTGTCCTACCCACCTCTTCTCTTTTCATGCTTGTATGTTCACCTGTCTTATTGATTCTTCCTTATTGTTCTTCTTTCTTTACCTTTTTGACAGTGAGTCTGAATATCAACTTGCTCTATATTCCTGACGTTACTGCTACTCTTGAGTTTTTGCAATTAAAATGATGTTTGAGTTCTGTTTTCCTAATGTTCCCACCTGGATGATTTCTAGCTGCATCCTCCATCATTTCGACTGTTCATTTCACACTTTTCAAAACAGAGGGGGTCCTTTCTTAATTTTGCGGAAGCACTCCCTTCGGCTAGGAATTCACTAATGTGCTTTATTTCACCTTTTTGTACCACAGCCATCTCCATACCAATGCACTTGCACTGTGAGGGGCATGATGAGGGTAATGAATTGCTCTGGTGGTGGTCAAAAATGTAATGGGCATCACACAGAGAGGGGAAACTAAGCGAACATGTGTCCTACCTGTGATGTGGTCTGTGGCCAGCTGGAAGGCAATTAGTGATAATCTAGATGCTTTTTTTTTTTTTTTTTTTTTTTTTAAATCTGATTCCTGTTTTGAAGTGGTGATTATTGAAATAACATTCCTGTTCCTGGGTTTTTTTTTTATAATTGAGGTATGTTACTTGTAAAAACACACCAGCCTTGTGTGGGTGCGGACATGGTGGTCCTCGGGCTGATGAGGTGTTAGGGTGTTGTTTTGAGGTAAAGATGTGTGGGAATGAACACGGGGTAGGAACTAATATCTGAGACTTTGATCAGATCGGTGAACATTTAAACACTTGTGACACACTGGCCTTGTGATTATGCCGGCTCCATCATTTTCCTGCAGGGCTAAGCCAGGAGTTTCTTAAAAGATTTTCTGCTATAATTGGGCCTGGAAAATCCGTTCTCTGTCCAAGTTTGTTAGCGTCGGGTTTTTCATGCTTGCAGGGGTTCTGTCTTGCTTGCAGTTTTGCCTTCTGATGTGCTAAAAAGAACTGTGGATAAAAAAAGCTTTTTTTCTGTGTTCATTTTGCTCACAAACTGAATTGAAATGGCATATTTAACACACAAACAAAAGCTCAGCGGTAGGTTTGAGGATGTGATTTACTCAGAGCGTTTAGCGTTTTGTCACATAAATTCTACATTAAATAAAATGCTGACAAAAAAAAGCGCCCAATAAACATACTCCTCACTTAACAGCTTTGTAAGCACAGCCATCAGTCAAAATTTCATCCTTCTTTCTGGAAATATTGGAAATGGAGTTTTATCGAGGTACGAGGCACTATTTCCCTCTTAATGTTGCTGGTGCTGTGGCGCTGTGACATGACAAACGTCCAGGTAGTGAAGTTGTTTTTTATACTCAGACAGAGAGGCATTACCGTTGCCAAGAGCCCTAACAGATCTGCTTCCTCCAGCCGTATGATGATAATGAAGACAAATGGGTTCCTGGCATGAAGGTGAAACCACATGAGGATTACGCTACACCACAAGCATGCATGTGTGTGCATACACACCCATGGACTAACATACACTAACCTCCTGGGAGTGGGACAAAATAAGCCTTTATTCTATGTATCTCTGTGTGTGTGTGTGTGTGTGTGTGTGTGTGTGGGGGGGGGGTGTGTGGGTGTGGGGGGGGGGTGGGGGATTCCAGTGCGGTTTGTGTGTTTTTGTATGTGCATACTTTTGACTGTTTGCTCATGAACAAAAGAAACTAAATGAATCTGTGGTGCTAGTGTTGGAGGTTTGTGGTCACCTGCAGTATGTGTGTTGTGTGTTGCAACCATGACTTGACACCTAATCAGCTTTCAACCCTTTGAGGCCTCGACCAGCACGACGATGTGTCTGATAACATGTTTTCAGTGCAGGTCAGACCGGCACCATTTTTCCTGTTATGCCATCATCAGTAGAAGATTTTGAAGAATGGCCAGTGTGTACACCAACACTCACACTCTTTTAATACGTTAATTTGCCTGTACAATATTTATCTTTCTTGTTCCAAAGTTTGAGACTGGCAGAGTGTGTAATTTAGCACTTTGTTTCAGCAGATATCCTCCTAGTTCAAACATTCAATATGTGAATCACAGTGAGCCTGACTCACATTATTGAGTAAATGAGGATCTGAGGCAGATTCTTGCTCAGTGTTGGGTAGTATATACACAGGCAGTCAACAGCCCTGTATCATCAAATTGAAATGAGATGTAATTCCACTCAACTCCTTCTGTTTTCCAGTGAAGTGGTTGAATTAGTCAGCAAACTTTGTTAATTCACATTCTCTTTTTTGATGATTACACTCAGCACCCTAAACCTCCCACTATCACTCTCTCTCTCATATTCCATTTTCTGCATGTCTCTGACACACACACATACAGATAAACACACATGTGCAAGGCTTGCTTGACCAGTGCTCCCCCCCCCCTTGTCCTCCCTCTTGTGCACTTCTCACTATTGCTATCAAGGGAGTCATTATAGATCACTGTTCTCTTTAAGTGCCGATAAAAGGGTCTGTCTCAAATGTCGATCCATTGACCTCTCCCTGGCTAATATACTTCCAGATGTGAAAGGTGTGTAACTGTGTGTGTATGTGTGAGAGAGACAGTTAATACACATGTGTTCCTGAACGTCCGAATAACCCAGCCCGAAGGAATCAGTCACCTAGAGAGAACAGCAGAGTTAACTTAATGGTGAAAAAAGCTATCTCACCCTCTGCCATTTAAGTTATCTGAAGGCTGTAGCTAATAGCGATAACCGCTTTTAATTGTCTCAAGGAAGGCTTCTGCCTCCGACCAAGACGTATTGCAGTAGCTCGGAGCTTGATAAAGTATTGATTAAACATCCATCCCATTATCAGTGAGCTTCAAAGTGGCATTACCTGCGCTCACATTGCTCAAAGTCTTCCGTTCTGTCAGCTGAAAATGGAAAGCAATTTCAGGTTCCTGTTCACCGAAAACAGAGAAAAAAAAAGGTGTTGCTACCGAAATCTTCGCACAGCAAACTCAATATCATTCAAATCAACAACAAAAAAGGAAATAAAAACTGTCTGCGTGGATAAATACTATAAGATGTAAGTGACAAAATGTTTTAAAATCATGATCAGTCTTGTACAGAAGCACACAAATAATCTTTGCATGTAGGCCTTACTCTATCCTTTGGGGATACCAGGCTTTAATGCAGCTCCCTGTTTAAACGGTTCTCCTACATGTTCACCCTCTGTGTGTTCTGTATGAAGGGTCTTCTGAGGCCTGCGCAGGCTATAAATGGTGTAGCATTCTTGTTTCGTATCAAGTGGCTGGTTGGCCCATTACCAGCCTTTATTTACAGTATGTTCTTAGTTTGCGATGACAAGATAGTGATGAGACATCTCATAAGTGTCGGCGCACAGGAAAAGATCTCTATCAGCATGGATGCGGAGCCTTATGTGGTGTTTTGTGTTGTCCACCCTCACTGGAAGCAACCAGCAGATTGAAACAGATGCATAAACCCCCACCCAGAAGCACAGACAAGGACATACTTATTGACATAAATTACTCTGTAGTCACACAGAGGCCATCTGCAAACTGGGAAACAGCACAATTTCCATGCCAGGGCCATCATACAGTAGCTTTATGATAAAGTGTGTGCCTTTTGAGATAACAGTGTAAAATACCATTTGGTGTACATTTATGAAAGGAATGATTATACAACTCTTCTTTTATTTGGCTTCTTCCTTACAGCTCTGAAAGTAGGCATAGAGATATAGAGAAGGACAGAAACACTAGGCGTCACTGAGGAGACCAAAGGGTGTGACAGGAAAGCCCACTTCTTGTTATCTTGTAGGCATGTACTCTTCCACTCGTCTTGTCATGTACTGCCAGAGATATCACATCAATGTATCTATATTGTCTGCTGTCTGGACAACCACAGGTAAACAAATCCGTATTTGGCAGGCAGCTGTTTGTCTCCTGGTGCTCTTCTGTTGGCATTGTTTCTTGGCTCGGTGTAGTGATAATTCTAGTCTTGAGCACACGACATTGACGCGGACAGTTGTTCACAATGTGGGGACTGGGCCTCACGTCGGGAGGCTCTGCAGATCAATGGGAGGAGCAGGAAAAATTCCTGTCATGAGATAGTCTAAAAAAGGTTCATAAAATGTTGCACAAAGCTGTAATAATCTAATTACTGTGTCATTTTCTACATAAATCTATTTTAAAAGGTGCATCACATCTTGTCCTCACTGAAAATATTACACCACTGTGACAAGCTCTCTGTGCAATAGGCCAATCCGATATGTTATAATTCTGTTTTATGATCCAATCAAGATAGTCGGGAACCACTGATTTAGGAGCAGTGACACTGGAAAATAAATATTACTATTGGTAAATATTGTTGTTCGATCTTGATATGAGTATCAACTAAATTCGTGAAGTATAATTATCTACTGGTATCTCTTTTCTAAGATCATACCAAACAGAAATATCTGACATACAACCCAAAGCTCTCCAAGTCAACATGTTTGTTCTTCTCTCCCTCTCCAACAGCAACATTACTGACTGTACCACAGAGGAATCCTTCAGTCTGGCTCTTATGTGTTAATTGCTTTCTTCGAGCGTCTTTGAACTTCTCCCCTCCTGATAATGAGTTCTTTTAAAGAGATGAGGTTTGACATGACAGAACAAAGAGAGTGTGAAGGACACAGAGAACACAGAATACCAAACAATTTCTTATCTCTTCTAATTCAGAATAGTCAGACATTTCATATATTCAGTGTTTGCCATATCACTCCAACATGGTGTAACTCTTATATCTGACACTTTATTGCTTCTATACGATTTTTATTGCAAGTGTTGAACAAAATCTTTTGATTCACGCTTATCTGACATATTTTGCTCTATACGTAGCATTGTGTGTCACTTTTGACCTTGTGCAATGGTTTCGGGTTCAGTTTGAGGTCATAAAACCCAGCAGAATAAAACTTTAAGTAGTTATACTGAGCACACTTTGCAATCTTTCACTTTATTACGTGGGTTCAGGGTGTTGATGTGTGGAAGTATCAGTATGTAAGATGGTATAGCACCTTGTTTGTATGCCTTCCGCCTTTCCTCTGTTGCTCTGCCCAATTTTCTGATTTTGTTTTCCGGTCACACACCTTACTCTCTTGCTCTTTCGTTCTCTTCAGCCTTGTGGTTAGTTTCTCTTCATCTCTCTCCACTTAGCCTCCTGTTTTCTCACTTTTAATCTCAATCTCTCCAGAGTCCAGTGTCCCTGTATCACCTTATTAATTATGCAGCCCACTGAAAACCTAGCCAGAGGCTACAGGTAGCTCGCAAAGCTGAAAAGCTCAGCCCTGCCATTTCTCTTATGATCCTTCCCTTTTTCTGCTGTACTGTAAACTGAGACATAATACTCAGCCCTGCACCTAATCTGAAGAACAGGAACGGGAACACCATGTAACCAGCTCAGCCAGATTTGGCTGTCCCTTTCTTTGACTTAGAATACCCAAGAGTGATCAGGATGATGGTATTCTTACCATCTTTTGTCTGACCGTCAGATATCTTCAGGGAAATGTTTTGGAAGCCAATGCGGCATTGAAAGCACAACTGTAAACAGATAGGATCGCAAACATTGTGAAAAGACTTAGTGCCAAGAATAAACAGATATCTTTTCATCTTTATACCATAAGATTACACAGAAGTTGTACACTGTTTCTGAATAAATAGGTTTTGTTTGAATTCTGTGCAGGATTGAGTTGTTTTTAAAGTAGCTCCACCTGGTTTTGTACATCCAGCTTTTCTCAGGATATTTTATAGATATATATATATATTTTAAGCGACAGCTTCAGTAGGGGTACGTGTAACAGGTCAGTGACTGTGAAGAAATCCTTGTCATATTGTCCCAATGTATAGAGTAGTTGAACAGTTGTGTTTGTGGAGATAATTTGCTTCATGTTTTACAGCTTTCAGGCTGACGAGGCAGAAATATAATATAATGGTGATCTCTTAACTTTTCCTCTTGCTCCATCATAAGGTCAAATTTTCACATTGTCCAATACTGGTTTTGCAGGTATTTGATCATAAACCAATTACTTAACACAGTTTTTCCCAGATTTTTTTTTGAGACAAAGGTGGCAAAGGTTTGAGAATGTGTGGTGTGGCGCACACAGTTTGTGCACGCACCTTTTGAGTGTTGTGCATTTAAGTGAAAAAAAATTACGATTCGACAGAAGAAAGTTTCCATAGGGATTTAAATTTTATACCAAGATGGAACAAAAAGATTAACAAAAAGATTAAAAATAAATGTGACAAATGATGGTGTTTATTTTGTGAGCCTGGGACGATATGCTTATCTCTCGACTTGATACTATCACGATACTTGGGTGGGGCACAATTTTCAGTCTCTTGCTTCAGTATACTGTGTGCCAAACCATTCACTGTTGCCCTTTATAAAATATGAAACATAACTGACAGATAAGATACATAAATGTTCTGTAGCCTTTTTATTTTTAAAAGTTAACTGCATTAATGAATGAATTAATCAATTTGAAAGCATCTTACAATCTCCTGCCTGTATGAAAATAACAAACTGAGGGGGAGGTGAAGTGCTCCACTGTGTTGTTATTAACGTCATGTCTCCAGCAGTGGAGAGCAGCCTCTCTGCTGCACTGTTAGCTCCGGGGAAAGAGATTGCTGTCCAAGATGCTGAGTGGGTGCAGGATTTTTGAGGTGAAACAGACTGAGCACCAAGTTATTTTCTTTGCATCAGAGTTGGTTTAAGTTGTTTAATGGTGCTTGTGTTGGTCAGTCAGCCTCGTTTGTTATTGCTGGAGTTTGCTGCTCTGCTCCGCTAACGTTAGTCTCTGAATGACAGAGTAGAAAGTTCGCAGTATACTTCATGTTCATCTCCCAAAGGTAATTATTTAGTCATTAAATCAAAACATACTTGTAACTGCTGCCTTTTTTGAAGATGAATTACAAGACAACTCTGTGTGCGCTGTTTACTGTCTGGGTGCTGCACTGCCCTCCCAGTTGAGTTTCGCCTTTTTCGCTCTGCCAACACCACATGCCAAAATTTTCAACAAAGGCAGCAACCAGTAATACAAAAGTGACCCACCTTTGAAATATATAGGCAGGGAAAACCCTGCTTAATTTCCCATCAGCCTCAGCTGTACTTTGTGTTTGCTGATCATTAACCTGCTGGTCATTAACATATTAGCATTGTGATTGTGAGTCGCCATACTAGCTTTAGAACTTAACTTAAAGCTGTTTCCAAGTACAGCCTTGCAGAACGGCTAGCGTGACTGTAGACTCTTGGTCTTGTTATCCCATCGTCCAACCCTAGTGATGTCTATCCCTGATCGATTGCGTAGAAATACCCAGCCTTATCAGTATGGGGAGGGTGATTTCATCTTGTCACTGTTTCTGGGTGACTGGAGCCGGTAGGTGACAGCTGGGGGCCAGCCAGCCAGGAAATACAGCCTAGTGTGTGTGTTCTTAGACACACACACAGTGCCAACCCCTATAAATAAGTTAAAGTCACTCACCTTCTATAAATAAAGTTCTGGTTGTTCTGGATGTTAAAGCGTGCCTGTTATCTTAAGGGCTGAAAGGAGCATTTTGAGGTGCTGATGATATGAAAACATGTCGTGTTAAATGTGAGGGTATACTGATTGGGATGATTAGAATAAAGGAAGGACTTCATTGCCTGAATTAGACTGTGTACGTAGAGGCTCTAAGTGCTGATTCAAATAAATTGTTTTTTTTTTTATATTTAAGTAGGGCCGAAATAGAACATGGCAACTACATCTACTTGAAGACTTTGGTATGTGTCATGTAGTGAGAGCATGTTCTCTAAGCCCCTTGTGAATGTGTGAGAGAGAGAGACTGTGTTTAAGAGAGAGGGAGTGTCACAACACAGGCCATTATGCAGTCTGATATCTGGGGGGGCTGCATTCCTTCACAGGGCTCATGTTTCCAGCTACTACAATGTGTATCGGTGTGAGTGGTGTTTGAAATTGTGTCTATGTATTCTTTATAGGGGCATCACGGCTGGGGTCCAAAGTCAAAGTCTCAGAGGGTAAATTTTATGCACTCTCTACTGGCTGGTATGCATGAGTTAGTGCCTTTACCCCCAAGGGCTTGAACTTCACCTCACTTCGTTCACTCACCACTTTAAAGGCCCTTTCTTCTTAAATGTCAAATCTTCAAGACCACATTCTTAGAAATACCTTTTTTTTGCCTTCTGGGTGAGGATTTGTCTTGCTCTGGGGATAGTTAACAATCATGTTGACTTTCTCCTACACCTGACATCTTATCTTTCCATCTCCTTCCTTTCATCTGTGAAGAATTTTCACAGGCTGAAAACTGGGAGGGCAAAGTCCTGGTGGGTAGTTTGTGTGAATTATTTCAGTACTTTCATCAGACATTATTTGATTTGAGCCTCAAGGCAACTCAGAAACAAAGGCAATATTCCTTTGTCACTTTGCTTCTTCATTCAATAATAACAAGCCGTATTAGTTTAGAAGCAAGCCAGTGCTTTTGTGGCAGGTGTATTAGGTCAGGTCCTCTTAGCAGTCATTCTTTTTTTTCCTTCCCAGAACATACTATCGTTGTGGGAAGCTGTCACAGAGCCTGGTTAAGCCACTTTCACACACTGTTCACCACACACTATTATTTGTCCATACTTGTAATTACCCATCTTGATGACTTATGGAATGTTTTCAAGGCTGAGTTGGCAAGCAGTTAGGATTATCCTGTTGAGGACTTTATATAATTACCCAGTCATTAAACATGGCTCAGTGTGAAGACAACCTGAGGATGGCGACTTGCCAATGGCTCGTTGTTGTGTTCGTACCTCCAGGATGTTAGAGCAGGCTGTTATTGTCACGCTATGTTGCATCCAAGAAAGTGACTTGGGGACAAATAGCTGAGCAATGGCTGCTGCGTTGTGTCAGCGTGGTCTACAGTCATTGAGACCAAACCGCTTTGTGAGGCCTTTTTTACAATCTAAGCTTATGATGATGATGAGAGGTTGCAGGGTCTAATTGTCTAGATTGTTATGGATTGGTTTCACCTGAATGATGTTGGGTGGTGATGAATCTGGAGATAGATCTCTGACAGGTTGCATCGATTTCCAGTTCTGCCTCTTTGGGTTTTACACAGGCACTCATCAATCTTTACTGGCAGCCCAGGAGATCCTCACTGAGATAATTGAGAAGCAGAATGAAAAACACAATAGCACCTAATCAAGAACTGGAGCCTGTCCTTTTCAAGTTCTTTCATATCAAGTTTCAACAATGCAAAGAAATCATGGAGAGAGAGACAATCAAAATTTGGAGTCAGATAGCGAGAACAAAGTAGAAGCAGTGGTCTGGGCCACATGGTGTGTTTTGTGGGGTCTAGAGGTTTCCAAGAGAATGATTTGTTACAGACAATGTAATTTTTTTTCCTTGTTTCTTTTGAAGATGCTTCATTTTACAAAGTGAGACTGATCTAAATCATTCAACTCTTGGAAGGAAATTGTTTTCATGGTTGACTTTGAGGAGATCATCTCCTCTTATATTCAATAGAGAATACATGCACCTTGCCATCGTAGGACTCAGTTATTCATTAATGGCACATTTTGGTCACCAACATGAGGCCACGTCTACAAATGAAACCTTCCACTGAAATGTTTTTGTTTGTTTTCTTTCCCTCCTCTCTTCCTGGAATGAAACAACCTGCTTAATACAATTATATGACTATTCTATTACAGAGCTTCAAGTCATATTCAATTAGTGAAACGAAATATGACTTCAATATCCATGCAGAAGGCTGTCTAAAGAGACATGCTGTTTATAAGTTCTAAACTTCCCCTCAATGTTGCCAGCAGCTGGATGGAGAGATTGGAGACATCCCACATAGATGTAATATGTGATGTCTCAATGTTCCTCTGCTGTGTTATGATCCCTTTGTTGCCAAATTAAACAACTGCCATATCCTTGTAAAATACTTATTTTCCAGGGAAGGGCATGAAGCAGACATCTCTATGAAATAACCTGGTCCTCTATGGAACAAAGAGACCAGTGTAGCCTGGAGAAATTTGTAACTGCATACGGTGTACATTTCTAAATGGGTGGGATCTCATCTGCATTGCCCCGCTGCTAGGCCAGAGATGTCTTTGATATTAAGTCTAGCATGTTTTACGAAAATGTGCTTAGATCAAAGATGTCTGTGCTGTCAGGCTGGCTTCCCGGGTGTCACTATGATAACAGTCAGATCCATGTAAAAACAGTTAGATCCATGTAAAAAAAATCTGTGTGTTGTCAGTATCTTGTGTTCTTTCTGTCTGTTTTAGGTTTAGGTTTGGTACAAGCTGACATGACTTGCTTCACACACTGGGGCTGTATTAATATCCCTATGAATTGCCTTCTGGGTATTTTCAGTGGTTTAAGGTTTTTTAGGCATCATACAGTATTTTACATCTATTTGAGATAAGAAAGAAGACGCATGTTTTGGTTATTCACAGCCTCTGAAATATTTGTTACACCCTCAAAGTGAAATGTTGCCAGATGTATTCAGGAGCGAGCCCACTATCTCGGGTGCATCACCATTACCATCACCCACACACTGATAGGAAAAAGTTGAACCCATCTCCAGCATATAGTTTGGAGCTACGCTAATGAAAGGTCTGGGGAAACATATTTGATTTATTGTTTTATTATTTAATTGGCAGCAGAACCTACTCAATATTGTGTTCTACTCAACACAATTGCAGAGAAGATCACTTTCAGCTACAAACTGAATCTTGGTTGAGTGAGAGCTTATGACTGCTATTATATTGTTGTACTTATAATATACATTTATGTATACATCATGAACTAAGTAAACTAAACTAAGTAAAATCAGCTGTCTGTTCACTTGTCATATCTCGGTAGCCAGGATTTGAGTCTACTCTACATTTGTTGCATCACGTAGGATAGGAAAGCCCCACTGTAGAGATGGTACTAAATAATGTCTCATATTCATGTTTGGACCAGCCATCATAATGAGATTAAATCAGTTCTACATAAGAAGTAGTTTCAAACGTACCGAACAGCTTTTGTTGAAATTTAAAGGGGACCTATTATGCTCATTTCCAGCTCTATAGTTTTATTCTGGTCACTCCACTCGAGTAGCTTTGCATGATTCATAGTTTAAAAAACTTCTTATTTATCTTATACTGGCTCTTTATGCAGCCCCTCAGTTCAGCCACTGTCTCTTAACAGGCAGTCTTAGCTCCTGTCTCTTTGAGGCCCCCTCCTGATTAGCCCACTCTGTTCTGATTGTCTAGCTTTCTGGAAGCTTGCCAAGGGGCAGCCGTATCAGAGTCGTGTTAAGTTACTGCTGATGAAAACGCAACATTCCCTGCTTTACCGCTTTATATTAAAAGCTTTTAAATGAATAAACAACAGGAGACTTTTAGAATTTACAGGAAATTAAACGTGTTCCTCACCAAATTAGCAGAGCTTCATTAGCGGCACTAAAAACTGGTCGACACAACAACATATGGAGATATTTGAAGCTCTTGGTTCATCAGATCGGTTAGAAATAATGCAGGGAGGAATAGTACAAGCAGAAACAGCCATAGTGAGGTGTTTGATAAAGAGCTGCAGATGACCAGCACACCTCCAACAGGTAAACAACTTATTTTACTTTGCTGTGCTGTGTAATGGAAAAACACTCACAGCGTGCCAACTCGACTTGAGTCAGGGCTCGGCGTGACTACCCCCAAAACAATGGAAAAATACCATAATGTCAGTGGAGCAAACCAATGAATTTGCACGCAGTACTTGGAGCAATTGACCATAGAAAGAAATCTGTCATGAGCTGATGTCGGCTTGGGCTGAAAGTAGAAAAAAATGTTGAAAACTGAACGTTCAGAGCAGTCTGAAACCGTTTTTTGCTCACAGGAATTACTTCTACATACATTTACCTCATTATTTGACACTTTGGCCACATTTAATATCAACATTCACTATTGTAACATTATATATATGATATATATAATAGGTCCCCTTTAAAGAAATAGTCAGACATTTTGGGAAATGCATTACTTTTCTTTCTTGTCGAGAGTTGGATGAGAAGTATAACACCACTCTCATGTTTGTACACTAAATATGAAGCTGACACAGGGAGACGCTTAGCCTAGCATAAAGACTGGAAATGGGGGGGGGAGGGGGGGGGCACATATAATCTGCCCCTGTCCAAAGGTTACAAAATCTGCCTACCAGCACCTCTAAAGCTCACAAATGAATATATCTCCTTTGTTTAATGTGAACAAAGTTTTGTAGTCCATGTGAGGTTGCCAGGCAGCCAGCACAGACTCCAGGAAGTCACTCCGCCCAGCCAAGAAATAGTCTGGTACATAACCCCCCAGTAAAACTACAACTTGTGATTTTTACTCTTCAGTTTTTGTTTGGATTATGAAAACACAATATAATGTGTGAATTAGTGAGCTTTAGAAGTGCCAATGGGTGGATTTCGTGATCTTTGTACAGAGTCTCGTTTGCTGTTCCCATCTGTTTCCAATCTTTATGCTAAGCTAAGCTAACTGGTTGCTGGCTGTAGCTTCATATTTAATGGGCAGATATGAAAGTTGCTATAGCTTGACGTACTCATAAAGAGTTTCACCTTTGGATTCCTCTTGATACTGTGTTTAATTCAATATTGCCATTAAATCAGATGTGATCTGATATTTTTCCATCATTATTCTCCCACTGTCAACTGTAAAGGGTTTTAAGGGGAATAAAGATGAACCACAACAATAGTTTGTGTCATGGTCTTGTGCTCTGTAAACAGAGATCGATTCCCTTTGCTCCTCTTCCCATCTTAGTTAACCTTGGATTGTGGTTAACAGAGCAAAAATTGATCTGCAGCCATGTTGTGTTTGTCTACCCCCTGGCAAGGAACATTGAATCAGAGGTCACTCTCACTCACACTGTCTGATCTCGTCTGTCCCCAATGTCACTCTTAACTGAAAGAGAGCAATTTTTAAAAAGTTTTTTGATACAGTAGAGTGAGCTGGTTAAGGCTCATTTTGCTTTGTTTCCTCTGTTGCTCCTCTCCCATCCTGTCTGTATTTCCTCCATCTTAGCTGCCCACCCTCTTTCCTTATTGACTGTATGCCCTTTGCTATTCTCCTGTCTATCTCTCCATCACAGCTGTCCATCTGTTTTTCTCCCAGGTTTATCATTTTCTCTTATCAGCTGCTGCTGGGTCCTCTAGGCTTCCTGCACCTCATATCAGCCTGACTGATTACACTGTAGCATTGTTCTGTTTTCAAGAGAGATTATGTGTCACTATCAGCGCACTAACTAACCAGGTCAGTGGGGTCCCATTCACTGTTCAAAATTAACACCAAATGTCGGTAGGTTTTCCGTTTGGTGAGTAAATCTGGGAAGGCTATCCGCCACACTGGTGGGTAAATGTTTGTACCAAAATAGTCATGTATCTGGAATTATGGCTCGGAGGAAATACTCATGTTTGTCCCTATACAGTGTAGACATGTACACCATGTGTTTTTTAAGTGCTTTTAAACAGTGTCGCGAAACTGTAGGAGTGCTTCAGGCAATCTGAGGTGCAGGAGTGCCAGCCATTGATTGTCACAAGTGCTCCAAGTTTTGCAGCACTGTTTACCATACAGGACATCAACCCCTTGACTCCGCTAAACTGTCACTTGCTGCAGTATATGTGACACAAAAAGGCAATTTATTATTTTAGCCGGTAAAAAGATATGGATTTTTTCATCTACCAGTCCCCTTGGTTGGTGAGTCAAAAAGTTAATTCGGACACTAGTCCCATTTTTCTCATAAGTAATGTTTTTTCTTAAATGGGTAATACATCCACTCAAATGTCAAGTAAGACTTCCATGCGCATGGGAACCAAACATTGAAATAAAGGCTTAATATGGGCATATCCAATGACAGATCATCTCAATAGAGATTGTTGATTTTATTTGGCATGTCAAAATTTAACACTGCAAGTGGCTCAGTTCAGAGTGACTCTCTAGAGCTCTCTCCTCAGCACACTCAGTGGGCCCACTTAAGGCTTGATAGATTTCCCATTATTTTTAGACAGCCGTGATGGAGTACCAGGTAGCACACAGACTACTCTGCTATTCTTTAAGCTTCTACTTCCTGAGTGGAAACGCTACCTTGCTATGGCACATGGATGGTAAGTGAGTCTGCTGCCAAGCTCTGGAGATACTTCTCTTCAAGTGAAACAATCACAAAAACGTAATCTGGAGACCTCGGACCGTGTTTCCATCCTTCTATTTGGAAATCAGTCTCAGTGAGATTTCAGAGAGGCTGCAAAACACTTGAACCGTGGCAGAGCACCAAGGATCAATGCCAAGCTGTAATACTAGGTATTAAATGGGATTATATTTGTCATTTATTTGACAGTGAATGGTCCCTTGGAAAATATGGGCAGATTTTATTGGTTTGTCTACTGTGTGCCAACCTTACAATCTATTCTGTTGTTTTGTCTTGGCTACTGTGCATACACGTGGGCAGACAGAGCCGATTGACTGTCAGATTGCTGTAATATGCCAACTGCCCTTGACAATAGGGCCAGATGCAGACAAGATTCAACTGCATTTCAGTAACATATTTCCAGTCTTTGACTTGCTGTAGCATTGTGTGATTTATATTCCCTTTAAAGAAATCTACTGTTGGTATTATTTCAAAGACTGAGCCAAAAAAAGTTAATGAGCAAGTCTGCATCGTCAGCATTAACAATATTTTGATTGATATACTCATTGTGAAATAGTTTTAAGTGCTTTGTTCAGTAAAACATATCTGCATTTTTCATTATATTCAAGGGGCTCCCTGGTGAGTCAGCTAATCCAACCAAGCTTGAATTCCTTACACAAAAAAAAAGATGATGCACACTGCAGCAGCACTTGCTGTTGTGCCATGGTGTGACAAAAGTTGGAACAGCAGAGAAAGAGTATAGTTTTTGACACGTTGCCCCACTGTGAGTCATACGAGGAGCCTGGAGCGAACATTTCAGTTGACTACTCAAGGGTTAGATGCCACTTCAGCTTTAACAGGAAAGTCACGCTCACCTGCTGCAGCTTTAGCTGCAAAAAGAACAGATGTGACAGTTAAGTTACCAAATCGTGTTATCCCTTTGACCATAGAAATGCACAAAGCAGCTGAATTCTCAGTATGTTTTCAGCCTAATCTCAGTTCTGCGTGAGAAGATGCAGCCTTTCTATTCATTTGAATTGGGGCAATGCGTTTATGCAGCTGGGGTGCCACTGCACACAACTTGGCAAAAAAACACAGCGGTCGTCCAGCAAAAAGTTGAACCAGACTTTTGCCGCAACGCAACCCAGTGTCATCTGGCAAGGCCAACCACATACATGAGAGCACACATTCCTGGTGGATTATTTTCTAATGTGAACACAATGTTCGACTGTTTACCTTGCAATGAAACAGTTGCCGCCCGGTGATAACTTTCCATAGTTGTAAAATCCTGTCTGTGAGTGTTACAAACCGTGTTCTGATAAATCTTTAAATGCGTTAATCTGTAGCTCCAAATTCACTTCCTGGATTGTATTTCATTGACTCACCGGTACCTCAGACAATATGCCCCCACCATTGCTACCCCTTGTACTGTTTCAACGCACAGCTGGTTTCGGTCTGAACACGGCCTAAAAAGTTGGCTCTTTCAACATGTAATGGCAAGGGCCGGCTTCAGAGACTGTCAGAGTCTGCTGCATTTAGTGGAGCTTGACCAACACTGGATTTTATAATACAATAATAATGCAAAATAATATGTAACTGAGACAAATTGGCAGCAATAAAATGAACAAATATTTTTCATAAGTATCCCTTAAAATTAGTTATCAAAAATATCTGCCTAAGATACTTAGCGGGGCATTTTCCAGCTGAAAAAATAAGGTTGTCAGTGCTCTGTGGTGGACAAAATATGTGAGGGCATCACTGTTTCTAAGTTACCTCAAACATATTTGGGTACTGCACGTCATACTTATTGGCCGACAAGAATGCAGATACTGATACACTGGCCATGTTGACCTATTGGTCTCTTAGTCTGTCTTATTATTATTGAAAAGTTGTCATCAAAAGCCTGTTGAGATTCTTCTTAACTCTTCAAATCAGGAAGCTTTGAATTTTAGAATTTCTTCACGTAACAACATTAAACACTGATGCATCGATAAATTTGGCATATTTTGTTTCTTGAAAAAATGTTTATTGGAAAAACATTTTTGTATTTCTCAGATCATGGTAGTAAAACTGTATTGTTTAAGTAACTTGATACTTGACATCAGTGTCAAATATGACTTTCAAAGAAAATAAATTATATCCCTTTAAACCCATGAATAGTGTTTAAAATGTTGAAAGTTAACTAAAATATATAATGCAGTAGTCAGTTTCTTCAGTGAAATAAATAGTTAGAACACAGAGGTGACACTGTCAGAGCATGAAAAGCTTGGTGTGTGTAGGTCTCAAGGCCCAGGTGAGCCCCTGCCTCAGGATGCTCTGTATCTGATGTTGACCCCTACTATATTCCTAGATGCGTCCCCAGGTACACCGGAGAAGGGGCAGGTGAACAGTTGAGACAGCCAGAGGCAGTTTGACCCAGCAGTCACGTTGTGTTCAGGGCACATCTCCTCTCCTTGGTTGACCCCCCTCCCTGACTTTCTCTTTGTCTGTCTCTGCCTCTCTCTGTCTCCCTCCCACCTACTATCCGGAGAATTACGTGAGCAAGAAGGAATGAAAAGAGGTATTGTGCTCTGTTGAATGCAAACTGTGTGTGTGTATATATGTGTATGTGTGTGTCTGTGTAAGGGGGTGTCTTTTCTCTACTCTAGCCCTATGCAACCATGGAGACACCGTGGCCTTGGCATGCCACAGTGGTCAGAGGAGCAAGGAACATGTTCTAACCAGCATCATATTTACCATCTTTTCCAAATGCCAAAGTCCAATCTCACATGCAGCTCACACAGAGCATGAAGTCAAAAAATTGCTTCCTTTTAGGACAGTCCATTTCAACATTTTACTTGTGCATACATTATTTTATTTGCTGAATAATGTAGATAGTAGAACGTAGCCTAGTAGTAAAATTGCACTGAACATAATATGCTGTACTGACTCGGCATTATGCTTTGGATGAGAGCCCAGGACCACAATGCTCTGTTCGCTAAGATACCAGTTAAACAGCTATGCCCATGTGTGGTCTCTCTCTGTGTGCAGCACACAAGTAGTGGCAAATGTGATTGTTACATACTTCTTCATGCTCCCTAAAAAAAATAACGAAAAATTTAAGAAATTGATCCCCATCAAGCGGATGAACAGAACAGACACTTTGTTTTTACTCATTCAAAGGAATTGTTGAAACATTTTGGAAATATGCTTATATTCTTTCTTTCCTGGAGAGAGGAAGATTGATATAAATGTCATGTCTGTACGTTAAGTATGGGGCTATTGTCAAGATGTGGTTAGCTTAGCTTAGCATGAAGACTGGAGGCAGGGGAGAAGAGCTACAGTAGCTTTGTCCAAAGTGAAAAAATGTGCCTACTAACAACACCCTGAGACAGAATATTTAAAACATAACTGAATTTATTTACACAAAAAAGAGTTAAAACAATGATGTATTAGGAGTTATGTGCTGTAACTATTTTTTTTGGCAAACAGTGCCTTGCTTGTGTAGCATCCCATAGTCTTGTGTGAGGTTGCCAGGTGCAAATCACAAATTGTCTTGTTTTTACATTTCTGTTCATGTATGGGTTAAAGCGTTTTGTTTTTTTTTTTACGTTGGACAAAGCAATGCAAGCTGTTTTCCACTAACCACATCCCGACTGCCAAATCTCAATATCAATCTTCTTATCTCTGTCTGAAAAACACAAGCAGAAGCAAATTTTTTTGAGTCAAGATATGTGAACGGCATGCACTAGAACATGGTTTTGTTTTTGTTTGTCTTGTGCTATTTCTAGCTCAAAATCTTTTTTCAGCTTTTGAGTAAAGGCCTGGACAGCAGTGTTGGTGATTATTACCTGGATGGGGTGCACTGAAGGCTTTGGTTCATGCACCAGCAATGTTGTTGTCTAGCTTGGTGCACTAAGTTCCCCAACTCGCTCTTCTCTCACCAAGCTAAGGATCTGAAACCTTGGACTTGGAAAAACAAAGTTAACTAATTTATTTGCTCATTTCAAATACTTAAACCTGCATTAACTGATTTTTTTTTTTTGGCTGCAAGTGCGCCCTCCAATTGGCCGCCCGCCACTGCTCAACAGTGCATCTTTAACAGACTCAGTGTGTGTCATTCAGCATCACTAAAGAGACATGCTACTCTATTGTTGGTCATTGTTTTTCTTAAGTAGTTGGTCATATGCACTTGGACGCAGCTAGTTGTTATTCATCAGTGATAACCTTTCTCGCTGATGTTTGCTATGGATTTAGTCTGCCTGTCCACATATTCAAATGTCATTTCTGATTGCTGCGCCAAAGCTTGAAGGCCAAACAGTGCCCTTTTCTCATACAACTGCAATGGGGTACAATCTGATAAAACTCCAAACTCATTCTACTGCTTGCCCTCATGCTGTTCAGGCTGTCTTTACTGTCCGTCAACCCCTCTCTCTCTTTTTGTCTGTGGATCTGCTAGCCTGAGTGTGTGCTACACCCCCCCAATTCTCTCTGTCTACCATCATCAGTGTCTGCCTGCTTGTCTGTCTCATTGGCTGCATGTCTGTTGGCATACATGAGCGAGTGGGCTGAAGTTCATGTCACATGCTTTCCCTCTGATTTGTAACCTTTGTCACATGTCAACCGCTTTCTCACACATCATGTTTTCTGTCTGTCTTCACTGTCCGGACATTAATCATCATGAAAATGTGACATTGAAAAACTGACATCAATGATTTAACGATAATTTCACTTAATAACTATTGTTACCGCTAACATAGGTAATATAAAGGGTAATAGTAATTTAAAAAGCAAACCTCGACTAACCAGCAAAAGGCCTTGAAATGTGACTAATTCAGTACTATGGGCAATAATTTAATATAATAATTTATTATGTCCACGTAATTGTGTTTAAATTCTAAAATTGAGATGATTATGCGGTTCACAGTTCCCATGTCTTAATGGATTCAGGTATAATAAAATCTGTGTGAGATTATTAACCGCTCTATA
This sequence comes from Thunnus maccoyii, assembly GCF_910596095.1. NCBI lineage: Eukaryota > Metazoa > Chordata > Actinopteri > Scombriformes > Scombridae > Thunnus > Thunnus maccoyii. The sequence continues at coordinate 18,608,359 of NC_056547.1, forward strand.
TTCAGTTTTCTTTAATTACGCTTTAGGTGTCATCTTATTCCACACCATCACCATCAGTATCACATATTGTTATTCTTCATCAACTTGTTCTATCTCTTCATTGGAGCTATATGATTTTATGGCTGCAACAACCAGTCAAATGGAAATATTACTACATGTTTTGTGCAGCATTTTATACACATTTCCCCAAAATTCAGCCAAATAGATTTGTTTCTTTTGGTCTTTTGTTTTGGAGGGAGAGGCCATTCCTAAAAGAAATCTAAAATAGAAATGCTGTGTTTTCATGTAGCTGCATTTAAAGTTTAATAAGGACCTAGTGACAATCCTACAGTCTCAAAGAGACATAAGCACACAGAGATGCTTGCCCTTTGGGCATAAATACACAAGGATGCAAATCTGTTTGTTGGCTACATGGCTGTCAGCTTGTCTGTCTGTTGGCCTCTGTAGTTTTCCCACATCCATCCATCACCTCTCTCTGTGTGCTGTGCTCTTCTAGCCACTCTCCTTCTCTCTTTGGCAATCAGTTGGTATTATCCCTGTCATCTTGTGGTTGTATAGGCATGCAGTGATTTGACTATCTTCTCTCTGGAATTGTCTGTCTTGCTGGGTTTAACCATCTGTGTTCAATCATCCTAAAGGGCTCAAGCTACTAGTGCCACCAAATCACAGAACTCTCTATCTTTTTCTCAGGGAAATTTGGTGCTTCAGCTATATAGGTGTGTGTGTGTGTGTGTGTGTGTGTGTGTGTGTGTGTGTGTGTGTGTGTGTGTGTGTGTGTGTGTGTGTGTGTGTGTTGTGAGTCGAGAGAGGAAGAGTGTGTTTCCTGAGTTGGATGCAGCTTTATAATGTCAGGCCTATAGGCCGCTATCACTGTTCTGTCGAGCCTAGATAGGGCTCTGACTACCAGCAGACCGCTCTGAAGTCAGTTTGAGTCAGAAAAGGATTTAAAGGAATGTTATGCTGCCGTCTTCAGTGCAACCTCCACGGGTTCATTACAACAAGCATAGTCTGTCAATGCTGATAAGACACAACTGTCTTTCACTTCTGTCTCTATCGTCTCTCCTCACACACACATTGACCAGTTAATCAGAATGTATTTATTCTCTTTACCAACTGTTTATGTGGTTTAAGAGTGCATGCAGATAGCACTACTGTGTGTGTGAATGATTGTGTGTCTAGTATGTTATGTATATGTGAGAGAATAACCACATATACATAACATACTAGGCAGCAAAAATTTCTTTAAGATGTCTCAAGTTTGGTAACTATCCGAGTTTCTGCCTCTTTCTCTTGGCGTGGTGTCAACGCTTATAGGTTTTAGAAGCTGTGTAAATATTAAAATTTACACCATCTCCTTAGGGTGGGAACTCAAACACATTGACTTATACAATGTGAGTGTGTCTGCAGGTGTGTATGTGTGTGTGTGAGGAGAACTGAATGAAAAATAGCGCTGCATATGCAATCTAATTCCTAAAGAATGCATGACCAGTCAAGGCTACATATGGATGTGGTTCAGCTCAGCTTTTATGCTAAATTGAACTGCTTCCTTGTGGTTCTAATTTAACAAGGTACACCAGAAAAGAATCTGCTCCCATTAGCTGACTCTATTACTCTTTCCATTGTGTCTGTAGGCAGCTGAAAGAGCATAAAATGAGTTGAGCTTACATTTACTAGATGAGGGCATGACTCATTGTTACAGAATATGGCTGTAAATTGGCCACTGGCCTGGTGCATCTTACTAATGTTTTTTGTTCAGTAATGACCAACTTTGTGTCCGGAAAGCTGGTTATATTCGTTTGGGGCAATTTATCAAATTGTTATCGCATTGAAATTAGGACAGAAGAAATGAATTCATCTCATTGGGGAATGAAAGTTTTCGCAGTGTAAGAGTTGGTGGATGCAGCAGCTTTCTGCTGTTCTCTGCACATGGTTTTTACAGTAAACCCCAAAGGATGCAGCTTAAACATTGCAAGCTGCTACTGTATTGTAACATACTGTACTGCAGCAGACTGGCTCTAGGGACTGACTTGAATGACTCACTATACACAAAAGCCTTCCAGAGGAGGGAAGGTAGGAGAGAAGGAGACAGTGACTGCTGAAGTCACAAGGGAGGGAATTTTGAAAAAGAGAAGGATGGTGCTGGATAGGTAGTGAGAAGGAAGACAAGAAGCGGTATAGTGTGATGTGAAATGTGACATGTCCTAGTCTTTATTCTCTTCCTCCCTTCACCTCTCCCCATGTGTCTGTATCCGCTCTCCTTCTAACTCCCCTGTCTCTCTTTTCATCTCCTTGTATCGCTTTTCCAGTCTGGCTGTCGACCAGCACAGCATCGAACTCCCGTCAGCTCGCAGCCAATTTGGAAGGAATTTGCTCGCCCATTAAAGTGCATGTTCAGTGCGACTTTCATCCCTTTTCTCTTATGTTTTTTTTTTCTCTCTCCATCCCCAGCGAACAGCTAGCCACCGTTCTCCTTGCATCAATAAAGACCGAACAGAAATGCAGCTTTTTCAAGGGCACCACAGTTCAAACTCACTGGAAGACAAAAAAAAAGAAAAACTGTCCTGTAGAAATCCACATGGATAAGATAAACATTCAGAGTGTCCTTTTGGGTGCAGTCTTCCCTGCAACACTGTTCCCTTTGTGCTTGCAAGTAATAAGCCAAGATGAGACCTGGAAATGTTCCTTTTTCTGTTTGTTTTCACAAAGCAACCCATATGCTGGTAGAGTTTGTGTAATGAGATCAACAATCTGAGGTGCGCTGAAAGATGGGGCTCAAAAAGGTACCGCAGATGGAGATTTTCTTTTCTATATTAACAAGGACAAACATGAAAACTCCCACAAATAAAATGATGCTGACAGTTACATCTGATCAGCAAGCAAACAAAACCAAGACTGCACTTATTGTTAGATGTTACATGTTAATTCTCTCCTTCCCGTCTTCTCCTTGCGCAAAGTAGTGTCCAATTATTTCTTACCCATACACATACATACAGCAGTACTGCAGTAAAGTAAATATGTGTATCTATCAGTAGACAAAAAAATGAACCATGCTGTTACCATAGATGAATGAATAATGTTTCTCCTTTCAATTTACACTCCCACATTCACACATGTGGAAATCCTTGAGTTTGACTGCTAATGGTTGAATGTGATGTGAGTTCCTTTGTTAGGACTCTGTTCCTAATCTAAACTGTATATTCAATCTTTTTTACCCTGGAAAAAAGTGCACATTGAGTTGCTGGTGTTACTCTTTTCAGGAGTCCAAGTAAAGCTTAAAGAAATCAGATATATAAATTAGACAAATGAGTAGAACAACAGAACACTTGCCAAGCAAGCAGTTATTGTGATGAATGGCTGCAATGTGTGTTTAATAAAAGCTCCGACAGTCCTCCAGGATGAGCTTGTTCAACACTCACTTTTATCTTGCCGGCTTTGCTTCCAAAGAATTTCTTACCATTATTAAATGACAAGAGTGACGCAAATGTACCACTGGAAAAGAGGCTTTGAATTGATCCACTTTGAGTAAACTTGATTTTTCTTCCACTACCACCCACTTAATCACACATTTATGCTTCATACAAATATACACGTAACTATACAATTGGACGAGCCAAGGACCAGAACAGAAGAAGAATGATGCTGATAATGCCAAACTTTCTCCTGGCTTTGCCTTTCAGTGAAATTCAAGTCAGTAGTCATGGGAGGCAGCCACAAATGTTTCCAGCTTTTGTTACCGACTGATTTATAGTTGGTCACTGTGTCCTTGAGGTGTTAGGCTAGATTTCCTGCTAACCAGTGGGTGGGCTCTGTCCGTGTATTGTGTTGCTTAAAGCAAGCTGTTGATGTAATTTTTATGGCCTCATAATTGCCATACTAATTAAGGACAACAAACAGATGAGAGGTGAATGGTTGGGAATCGACCGGTTGTGTACCAGGGGAGGAAGTGACAACAACAGGACGGAGAGACTCTGCAGTGTCAATGTGAGATTGGAAAAAGAGAGACCGACACATTGTGAGTTTATATACAGAACTGTGTGTGTCTAGGAAATCCTGAGCCCAGGAAGTTTTGAGAGCTTTTCTCCCAGATCAGAGACATCAGAGAATTTGATAAACTCTTCATTGTGACATAAGGGAGGAACAGGGACAATTGGGCCACTTCAGAGTAAGAGAATGTATTGTATATTCCAACTTGGCTCTCACATTCATCACATTAGAATGCAGATTACGCCTTTTTCAAACCCTTCTGTATCTAAGCTGATATAGCACGGGGGATGCAACTGAACCAAGAGGGAGTAAAGTTTTTTTTTTAGGTTATAGAAGTGTTTAGTTAATCATGCCAACAAGCAGCCCTGCTGGAGCTCTGATGTTGCATTTAAAGCAACATTCGTGCTTATTTCACAGATTTCATATTGCGTAAATCCTCGGTGTGTTTTGGAGGCTTTGGGTCAGAGGGTTCGGTTGGTACCGCTCATTGGCATTCATACACTGCCGGAGTGCAGCAGCCGCACAGCAGCCTGATACTGTATGGTGAGGGTGTATGTGAAACAGAGAGATAAAAAATGAACTGAGAAGACAGACTTTAAATGAATAGACTACTGCAGTGAAATGTGAACTCCTAACCTTTGGCCAGAAGGCAGCTTCAGTGAATGAGCAGCTGTCTAGGAACAGGAGTTAGAGCTGGAGTTGGAGTAGAGCTGGGTATCAAACCTCAATACTGTTGTGGTATTGACTGCAATGTGTCTGTAGGGCAGAATATAGAAAACTGTTAGTAATTAAAGTTGGCATTGAATGTCTGATCAGATTTGTAGTTTTGTTTACTTATTAATCAGTCAGATATTTTCTGATTTATGTATGAATTTAACTGTTAAGGCAAAGTTCTCATACATTTGACATTTGCGAAAGTTGGGGTCTTTAAATTAAAAAAAAAAGTTTTGTAGAAAAATGTGTTTCTACTTCTGTTAAAGTGAAGTATCGAAAAAAGTATTTTTTGGGTCAGTGCAGAAACTCTGCAAACTGTTGTGCTATTGAAAACTTTAAATCGATACTCAGACTTAATAAGAAAGGCTTGGTGTTTCACTGACAAATGTAGACTGAATATGCAGTTTTCTCTGCCTCTGCACAATGAGAAAGACAGAAGGTCTTTTGACACACACACACAAACACAAAGCCCTCTCTTCTGCGATGGCACTGTATCAATATTATGCTCCCTCCACCCTGCTCTGTTCCTGTTTGCACAGCCCAGTAAATGTACCCACCTAGTAATCCCTAATGGAGGAAATCCCAGGCAGTGGTTATTCTCTGCTCTCTCTCCCTCTCTCTATTTGTAATTCACACTGGACTTTTTCTCTCTGTTTGTCTTCCACGGACACACTGTATGAAATGTGTTAAACTAACTTCACTCTTCTCTCTGCTGCAGTGTAGAAGTACTTGTTTTTTCAAACAGGAAGATCTGTAATCAGGTTTTCTCTTTGACCCTTCTTTCGTTTCCCTCTGACTGTCATGCAATCTCTTTCTGTGACTTTCTCTTCCTCACACTGCTCCCAGAGACGTGCTGGTGTTTGTGTACCTGCACACACTTAAAGGCCAGCTTCTTCTCTCATGCTCTCAAACTGTACAAGTCCTCTTCGAGAGCATGCATGCCTTTCCCAGCATTCAAACATGCATGTAAAGTTGAATGCAAGACACTCAGATGCACACCAAGTCCTGCAGAATAACGGAGGACCTGAGGGCAGGAAAAATGGCCATCAGTAACATTTACCATATGTCACAGAGATTTTAATCAGGTCTGTTGTATAACATTAATGCCACCTAACGTTGAACAACAGTCCATTTATAACGTAGACCTGAATTATGTGTCGCTGTGGCCTAATTCCCTTTGTTTGGCCTCTTAATGTCCTGCCAGCCATCGTTTGTGTTTTCTAAGGAGTATCCTGCTCTGTGCGGATGAGTCAGTGGAAAACACTGAGCTGTCAGGAAGGGGTGTTCTAATACTGCAATAAAGAAGACAGACACATACATTAAGTGATGAGTGGCAGATCACAGGAACTGCTTTATGAGCACTTTCAGGGTCATGATCTTGCTACAGAACAATAGTCGGTCAGAGAATGGGGAACAAGAAGAAAAAATGACTGACAAGAGAGCAGCAGGGTAACAGTTTATTCCAACCATGTGCTTGTAGGGGACATATTATGCTTTTTGTGATTTCTTTTTGTTATTTATATACTGTTGCAATGTCGGATATCTATGTTGGTCAAAGTTCCAAAACTTGAGGTTAACGTATGTAGAAATGCTCCTTGCAAGTCAAAAGCCAGGGCGTCAACCTGCTCTGAATGCTTCTCGGGGCTAACCAATCAGACAAGAGTGGGCTCATCAGGATGGGGGCCTTAAAGAGACAGGGAACTGTTGTACAGTGTCTTTTTTAATTATAAATCATGCAGAGATATTCCAGTAGAACCCCAGATTACAAATATAGACCTGTAAATGTGCATAATATGTCCCCTTTAAGCGACTACCCATTGTGAAACTTGCATGTAAACACACATTGACACACATTAACAACTCCAGTCTTTCATTACGCCTCTGAGCACCTTTGTGGTTCTCCTTTTTTTGGGTGTATAATTTGGTCAAAGCACATAGAGTTCAGGGTGATGTTGAAACAAACATCCCCTTCCATTTGGTGAGTGCAAATGTATGTTTTCTTTACGTCTTAACTTTTTTCCTGCGTCTCTTTTTATGCTTTATCATAATTGGCTTCCTGACTGGTTTATACATAAGGTACCTCAAATTGTATCTTATTTTATAGACAGGAACAGTAAGACTTACAGATTTTTGACCTATTTTTGATCAATTAGATTGTCACCTCCAACAGTGTTTAAGTAATAAAGTCTGTTTTTGCAATGTTTTATATTATTTCTGTCATACACAGAGGCAACATTTTTTACACAATCCAGTCCATTTTGAATTTCTTAGCAATGTGAAGAGTCTGATACTGAAATTCCTCTGTATCCATCTTTGACACATCCTCTTACACATTGCACGTTGCATACCTATTTGTGATATTTGTTATAAAACAACCAAATTATCACTGCATTTCTCAACAAAAAAACATATTGCAGTGCATAACAAGCATGGATGCTTTACTCTGTGAAACACCTTTAGCAGCGGTGTTAAACATGTTGTCAAAATCAGTTTAAAGGACTTTAAAACTGAGTGATACTTGATGAAACTGTCAGTGCGGATGATGTACGGTTTTTATGTGGGTCATGTCTCACAGGGCAATAACTCAGAAGGTTTGCTGCTCAGCCCCATGCAGGCTTTAGTGTTGTGGCACTCAAGAGTCAATAAGCATTGGTTTATGGTCAAACTTTGTAGCCTGAAATTAAACAGTGTGTCAAGCAAGAATGACAAAAAATATGTATTTTGGAGATAACAAAAACATTAATATCTACATGTCATGCTGGATTAGGACAATTTGTTTGGCCACAATCTTGCCAATTTTGTGTATGTTTTTCCGCTACCTGGGACATGCTGATATGTAACAATCCAGTCAACTTTCCATGTCATCTGAGGGTTAATTGTGTGATAGACTTTTAAATACATCTCAGCAAATTTCAAAGGGCTTTATTCAGATTTTTTAGTGAGAATAGTGCATCAGCCTGGTGTGTTACCTGGCGTGTTATGCTCCTGTGACAGGATGCTGCTCGTTCAAACAGCCATATGAGCTCAGCAGAATCAGCATGTGTTCTTTAACTCACAAAGACTTTTACTATGTAAGATTCCCCACTTAGACCACCTGGAGCTGTGCACCACCCGCCACTCCCTTACCTTAATGGTTTGACACACACATGCACGCTCACACCCACAATGAAAACAGCTGGAGAGAGTGGGAGCAATCAGTAAATAATTAATGATAATTGGCTCTACCCATTCATAATTGATACCCTCAATTACCACTAAGAGGCTCCATCTGAGTTTTGTGTGTGAGTATTCATGTGTAGCCAGCAGTGGACTGTCTTGTATGTGTCACAGAAGATATGTGTGCACATTCCATCTGCTGCATTTGTTGCTGTTCTTCTTTCGCATTTTATGAAATATTATGTGAGTGATGTTTGGGATTGGGTGCATGTTTGTGCTGTAGACATGCATCCTTTTTTTTCTGACACACATATTTGGTTATCCACGTGCCTTAACCCAAAATGTTATCTCCACTTGTAGCTGTACAGACAGGAAAGTCCTCTGTCCTGATAATCAAATGGAGTGGGTGCTCCAGACTCAACATGCTCCCTTATCTAAGCTACTGCATGGATTTATTCTTAGCATTTTGTTCACCAAGGAAATATTTCTCTTTAGTTTTTTCAAGAAATTTTGATTCTAGTTTGGCAATGTTTAGCCATGCAACTTGAACCATTAGTCAGTTTATCTTTCAACAGGAAATTAACAACTATTTTGATATCTGATGAATTGTTCCGAGTCATTTATCCAATGAGAATGCCAAAAATTCTCTGGTCCCAACTTCTTAAATATGAGGATCTGCTGCCCTCTGTTTTATATCATTGCAAATTGAATATTTTGAGGTTTTGGTCAAGAAACAGTATTGAAACTGACATCACCTTTGGCTCTGGAAAATTGTGTTGTGACATATTTATATGGTCTAGAGTATTGTTTTGAGATTTTTTCTTTGGGAATATTTACAGACCATTACAATGGAACCTGACAACCATAGACTGTATATAAAAATGGACGTAGCAAGGTGTGATGTCACCCATTGATTTGCATTGGAGCTGGTTTGAAGCCCAGAGTTGCTGCTTCCAATTGGAGCAAGGACCTTCCAACTAAGGAGTGCAGGGTGTTGCCTTTCACACTCCGCACCCCGCTATCTTGGACAGAAGTGAATGCTCGTTTACTGGGAACACTGAGCTGTGCACACTTGGGCTAATGTTAGCTACTTTATCAAAATTGTGATAACAGGGCAGGTATTGTAATCATGTGACATTAAGCTCAACAAATATTGCAACAATAATCTGGCTCAGTGCGAGTCCCAGAGTTGGGGAGGGCAGCAGATGAGTGAACTTTCAATAACAGCTGTCAATCAACACCCTCATAGCAGACATCAAAGACTACTATAAGTCTTCAAATCTTATTAAAGGAGCAATAATTGCCAAATTGACCACCAGCAAACTTATTAGAGAGCCTGAATTTAGTGATTGAGAACATAATGACTTGTTTAAAAAAAGTTATTGACTTAGTATTTCTAGTAAGAAGTTGACACTTTTTTAAATGGGAGTCAATTGGAGCCAGAGATTTTTTGGAAGGAGCCAAAAAAGTGGCCATCCGTGACATTGCACTTTCAGGTACACTCACACTGGCTTTAGCTTAAAGTTGTGGTTTTTGCTCCTTGCTAACAACAGGTAATTTGCTTGAAGAGGTTTTGAGTTAAAGGTTTAGTGCAGCAATTTAGTATTGCACTACCATAAAGTTTGTGGACTCACAAAGCATCACAGGTCGATATATCCTCACTTTTAGTCCCTGGGATTAGAGGGTGGATACCTGATCGGAGTCCGTTAGGACCTGTTGGGACCCGTCGGCACCCATCAGGACTGATGGGTCGGGCCAGGTTCGGACAAAAATTTAGAAATTATGTTTGGGTTCGGGTCAGGTTCAGTCATGTCGGCTGGGCTAGCCTACTTGACATGGTGTTTTAGGTTGTGACTACCTCGTGATTGACCAAAAAATAACCAAATTATCACTGCATTTCTCAAAAAAAACCATATTGCAGTGCATAACAAGCATGGATGCTTTACTCTGTGAAACACCTTTAGCAGCAGTGTGAAACATGTTGTCAAAATCAGTTTAAAGGACTTTAAAACTCAGTGATACCTGATGAAACTGTCAGTGCGGATGATGTACGGTTTTTATGTGGGTCATGTCTCACAGGGCAATAACTCAGAAGGTTTGCTGCTCAGCCCCATGCAGGCTTTAGTGTTGGCTTTATTCAGATTTTTTAGTGCTCATTCAGCAATCCGAGCTGAAGTAACTACCTTGTCAATCACAAGGTAGGGTGTGACTACCTGGAGAGCTCCTCCAAGATGGCAATGGTCAAAATACCAAACTCCAGGCTTCAAAACTGGAGTCCACACACCAATGGATGATGCCATGGTGGCCACTTAAATTATTTTTATTTAGTCTATGGTTTGGACTACTTCCTGTAAACAGGCAAGCTGTAACAATTGTGTGACAGGGTAAGACAAACTCAGTGTTTCAGTTTATATTAACTGCAACAGGCTCAGGTCAGGTCGGTAAAAAACACAATGCCTGTCGGGTTCGGGTCAGGCTTGTTTACTACTGTCTTGGACTTGGATCAAGTTACGCGGCCAAAACTGCACTCTACTTTATAGATTAATTAATGTCCTACATTTCCCATAATACAACTCAATAGCTGATGACATCAGGGTTATGTTCTTTCAAACTTCGGAAAGTTCAGAAAGGACATTATACAACTGTTTTCTCAGGCTGAGTAGTACTTGTCGTGACCAGTAAACTGAACCTCATGAGTAAAATCAGTGAAAGTCATTGCTGCTGTGTTGGCTACAATGTTATAATGATTCACAGAATTTTTATTTCTTTAAAAGTAATGTTTCTGAGGTTGTCTTCCCAGACAAATAATGTACTTCAACACCCTGTTCTTTTACCACTCATGTTCCTGCAGATCACCACTCTGATCAACCATAAAGATAAACCAAAGAAGTCTGAGCGCACCTTGGCAGCCATACACAGGGTGGGTCAGGCAGTGAGCGTGGCAGTGGGACGTTTTGTTGCCGTCGGGGAGGCCATCGCCACAGAGAACCAAGAACTGAAGGATGAGATGGGTCAAGCCTGCTTCGAAGCACGCAGAGCAGGTAGGCTACTTTTATGTACTAGACATTTCACTGAATTGCTGCACTTAAACCTAACACACTGTGAAGTGTTTCTCTTTAGTAGGAGACAGGAGTAGCTCTTATTTTGTGGTCACAAATTTAATTTGTAAAACTATTTGAGGGTTCTTTATCTATGAGGCCTCTTGATTGTGGATATTATATTTTCCTTTCATAAGCATGACTGTGACTTTATAATGGAGGGTGTTTTAGCTGGTCAGCCAATAAGACTTAAGTTATTGTCTCCTCAACAGTGTTTATTTGTTAAGACTAACTATGATGGTTTCATAAAGCATCGGGCATTACCTTCAGGCTTCACAGCTTTATCAAATTTGAGCAAATTTCAATTTGTTTGGACAGCCTGGCTGTCAAGCAGTATTACACCAGAGGACCTCCAGAGTGCTCTAAAGATTGTTGTTATTAGGTTTGAAGTAAAGACTGAAAAAAGTGCAGCTTCACCCAAGGGTGCTGTGTATGGGGAGGGGATGAAGGTGTTTGCGCTGGCTTGGACAGCACTACATAATAGATTCTGATAGAAGGCTCCTGAAGATTTAACATATCAGGCTGTTGGTGAGATTGAAGGGGTTATAGTTTTCCTGAAACCCACTGCCTCATAAATTGCTTTGGTGTTATGTAGAGAAATGTTTCTCAGCCTGAGGTCAGGACTCCTCATTTTTCCTGGGATTGCATCTGCTGGCTAGCTGGGGTCTTTTTGTATGGAGTTTAAATTTTCTCTCTTTGTGCATTTCTGTGGTTTCCTACAATGCGGACTTTTAGTAAGACACGCAGGTTAGATGAATCTGCGACTCTAAATTGCCTCCAGTTGTGAATGTGAATATATTTGTTGCAAGAGGCTCCAGTAGATGTATACATGTATAAAATTGTGAACAACTGTAATAAAATCGTGAACACTGAGAGAGACGAAGAGGTACAGATGGTTGTATTGTAGGAAAGGTGGAAGCAGTGAAAACCAGGGTGAGGATACAAAAAAACTGGGATCACTCAAATGGGACTGTCAGCTTTTATTGAACCCAAGAGGCAATTGTTTTGTCAGAAATGTCTTTGTTTCTCTGTTTCTGCACTTCCATGTAACATTTTACCATTAAGATACTGTCTTAAAATACACACTCAGGACACATGACAACTTTTCCTGTCAATTAAAACTTTCTTACAATTTTTTTTTTCAGATAGTTGTCACCATTTCCCCAGCGAAACACTTCTTCTGGCAACTTAGTTCTTATCTGGCCAAAACAAGAACCTCATTTAGCTTTCTACAGAGCAGACCGGAAACAATATCACACTGGATAAGAATTTAGACACAACACCGTGATAATAGGTTTATGTTGGGGGAACGAGCTTGTGTAGCAAAGCGTTTAATCCTCACACAGCCCTGATTTGTAAAGACAGCTAAAACTCAGACAAAGAGAGTGCTGGTGGGAAGAAGAGAAGAGAGTGAGACTGATGAGAAAATGTGCGTGTGAATGTGTGTGTGTACATAGGTGAGGCCAAATGAAGTGCATGTGTGCACGAATGTGTGCATGTTTTGTTGTGTGTTGCCCACTGTGACTAATTTATTCCAGTTCTCACTTTCCTCTTAGGGAGGTGTTTTCACAGTTTTCCCTTGCACTTCTCCTGACAGACACTATACAACTGTTCCCTGATAAAAGAGAAAGAGCTCTTTTTTTCTTGTTTCTATTCATTTTTAAAAAATGATAGAGACATCTTGAGGGATCAACAAGAAAGCCTTTTAAGAGTTTTAAGTCTGCAGGAAAGAGAAAGGCTAGTTGGAGAAGAATTGACATTTCTCTAATACCTAGCCGCAGGGAGAGTTTAATCAGGCAGGCTTCAGCCTTGTGTGCTATAATGAATGAAATAAAGGCAGGCTGAAAGCACTAGTTTAATTAGATGCTACCCATCATCAGAATGGTGGAGAGATCCAATGAGGCAGGTCAGTGAAGGCAATCTGTGTTGGATCTCTGTCTATGTCTCTCTCACTCAGTCTCTCAGTGTCATTCTCACATTCGCATGCTCTCTGTCTCACTTTCTCTTTCTCCCTACAAAAGATTATAAATGCCTAAAACCGTAGTTGGGATTAGGATAAAGACACATTAGAGACAGTTTGTGAGTGTTTATGTACTGGACTGTGGGTAAAAAAGATGACATAATTTTTTTTTTATGTCCTGTACCAACATGTCAAGGATCGGCCTTTTAGATTTTCCACAGCCATGCTACTGGCTCTGTGAAGCTGTGCTTAGGCAGAGTGATCCTAACATGCTCACAATGACAACTTGCTGATGTTAAGATGGTATGTGTACCATATTCAACATCTTAGTTTAACATGAAAGCAAACCTAATTAATTAGTACTAAACACAAAGTACAACCGAGGCTGACCTAAGTATTTTATAGATATTTGACCATAAACCAAAGTATTGGACAAATAAAAAAGATTGGCCTGATGATGGTGCTACATGAACATTTAAGGGATTTCCAAAGTTATTACAGTTCATGCTGAGGCGGATATTAATCTATTTACCAAATTTTATGGCAATTCTTCCAATAGTTGCTGAGACATTTCAGTCTGGACCAAAGTGGTGGAATAGTGGACTGACCGATGGTTATTGCCATCCTTAGAGCCACACCACGAGTGTAGCTAATAAGTAGAATTTCAAATGATACATACTTTTACATGTTTTTTTTGTTTTTGTTTTTTTATAGAAAACGGAAGATACAAAGGTCTTGAGAACATACAGTTGATAACTAAAGGGCCAGTGTGATAGTTTTGTCCTACATTTAAGGTCGTAAGATTTGTTTTTACGGATTGGAGAGGGAAGAGTTTGCTCAGCCCTTTGCTTTCCACCCTGGTAGTGTCATGGGGGCTGAGCAGCATTCTTTGTGAGCCAGGCCTAGATGTTTTAACTGGTTAGTGGAGCTGGCACTGAAAAGCAGCCTGTCGGATGCAATCAGTTCGTCATTGCAGCTTCTTTTAAAGGACCAGCCAAACCAAATAGACAGCCAAGCTGCATGACCCGATAGAGACCTATCTCCCCTTCCCCCTCTCCTTCCTGCCCTCTTTCTTTCTTCATCTAAGCTCTCTCTCTCTCTCTCCGTCTCTGAGATTTCTCTCTTCTTCCCTCTCGCTCTTAACCCTGGCCATTTTCCTCTTTCTGTTGATAGGGACCATTTTGGGGATAGTTTTCAGCCTAAAAACTCTTCCCTTTCTGAGGATAGTATAAGCAGGTTTAGAAAGAGAGAAAAAATTAAACAGGGAAAGTTAGACTCTGTAACCCATATGGTTCCTAATACATTTCCATATTCCGTGAATGTATGAATTTGCTTTGGCATGCTTCCCAACTGAGTTTGAAGGCAGTTCTCCACCCCCAAAAATGGCTCACACATCACCAGAAAGCATGCCAGTGGTGTTTGCGTCTCGCTGGCATAGCTGTCGTGCCACTGTGCTGAATATAGTACCGTGTCCAGGATGATATGTTCTCATATCATATGGATGATATTTTCTCCCAGGGGTGAAGAGTGGTAGATTGGAAGAACATAATGCTATAGTATAATCTGTAGTCTGAACTCATTTGGAGGGAATTTAGGAAAAATTATCAATTAACCATCCATCCTTCCATTTATTGCCTCTTATGCGGCTCCACATCTCAGTGGCAGCAGGCAAAGCAAAGTGGCCTTGAGGTTTTTCTGCTGAGCCAGATCCTTCAGCTCTTCAGCTCTGAAGTCATTAAGAGTTATCCTCTGGGGAGCATGAGTGTAGTGTACAAAGTTTTGACACACAGAAAGAGCTGGGACCCTCCAGAAAGAGCTGGGCTATGTAATCAGATGGGATATGTAATCCCTTATCTGTCCCATCTGACTGATCTTGTCTGGCTGATCTGATTCTCAGATTTGAAAAGAATTTAAAATGTAATGTTTTTTTCTATATAATACGATTCAGAAGTCTACAAATGCCATTGCTGAATATAGCCTGACTAATATGGACTTCGTAGGTGGAATCAGTATTTGACAATTTAGATCTGATAATGATATATCGGCCAATATTAATCTTTCTTGCATAAAAACAACATATCAAACAATTTTGATAAAGATCCCATAAAGTATTTAATAATAATAAAAAAACTTGTCTGTGCTCTCTGGTGGACAAAATATGAAATGGAAACACTTATAAATGTGGTTAAACAGACCTTTGGCATTTCTGTACTGCAACTTCTTGTTACTTATTACATTGATTTTTAAAGGTAATCAACCTGATGGGTTTCCAGCTCACTCACTTGCCCACACACACACACACACACACACACACACACACACACACACACACACACACACACACACACACACACACACACACATATATATGTGTATATATATTGTTACGGACTAGTCAAGTCTAGGGGATTCAGTGCTGAGAACCGATACTAGTCCTAACCTGGAGGGTGTAGAAAAGGAGAAAACCTGGAAGAACACGGAGGTAGAAGGACTGGTTTCCAATATTAGAGAGACAGCCAGGAGGTGGGTTACCTTACTGAGTTCCCAAGCCGGCTAGTTATTACGTCCCTCCGACTCGGCCTCACCAGCGCTGGGCGTTGCTCTCGTGAGCCGCGAGCCCCGTCTAGCGGTTCAGTTCAGTTTTTGGTGGTTGGGGGATGGGTCCCCGAAGAACAGAGCTGGTTTTACACGAGGGTCTGGGTGCAGGAAAGGTGTGAAGCTGTAATGTCTCAAGAAAACGCTTCTAAAAGGACGTCTCTGGTTTTTAACTCAACTCGTATCACTCATTCAACTGTCACGTTTTCCCAGCTGAGCCTCATCACGTCATCCAGTGGCTGCGCGCGCACCTCACCATGACGTCCTTTTTATCAACACGCAGCTTAACCACACTTGTTATCTTCTCAATGAAAACCAGTCCAGTGTTTAGAAAAGGGAAAGGAAGAAAGAGGAACTATAAACCCTGCCCCCAATCACTCCTAACTATATATATATATATATATATATATATATATATATATATAGACAAAAGGGATACCCAGGAAGTACAACAATCTGTCTATACCTGAGGCACTGGAGACTGCCAAGCAAAGGCTCACAGCTCTGGCTACCTGCCTGAAGAGATACACAGGAGAAGCAGAAGCCAGGAGAATAAATAGGATGTTCTCCACTGAACCATCCAAAGTGTACTCTCAGTGGCAAGGTAATAACGCAAGAACAGATCCTCCCAGGGCTGAGACTGAACAATACTGGAAAAGCATATGGGAGAAGGAGGCATCACATAACACCAGTGCTCAGTGGCTAGTGGATCTAAGAGCAAACCACAGCAATCTCCCAGAACAAGATCCAGTAACCATTACAATGGCAGACATCCAAGAATGAGTGTCAGGTATGAAGAGCTGGACAGCAACGGGCCCGGACATGATCCACACCTACTGGCTAAAGAAACTGACTGCACTCCATGAACGCCTGGCAGAACAAATGATCCAGCTGCTGATAGATGGGATGCACCCAGAGTGGTTAACCCAAGGGCGGACAGTCCTGATCATGAAGGACCCCCAGAAGGGCATGATCCCATCCAACTACCGGCCAATAACCTGCCTCTGTACAACATGGAAGCTCCTGTCAGGCATCATAGTGGCTAAGATGAATAGGCACATGGCCCAATACATGAGCAGGGCCCAGAAAGGAATTGGTAGTAATACCAGGGGTGCTAAGCACCAGCTACTGGTCACCCAAGACTGCAAGACCAGGCAGACCAATCTGTGCACCGCCTGGATTGACTACAAGAAGGCCTATGACTCAATGCCACACACATGGATACTGGAATGCTTGGAAATGTACAACATCAACAGGACACTAAGAGCCTTCATCAAGAACTCAATGGGGCTGTGGAAAACGACTCAGGAGGCCAACTCAAAGCCAATTGCACAAGTTACCATCAAGTGCGGCATATACCAAGGTGATGCACTATCCCCGCTGCTGTTCTGCATAGGCCTGAACCCCCTCAGCGAGATCAGCTCAAAGAGTGGCTACGGGTACCGGTTCCGAAGTGGAACAACCATCAGTCACCTCCTCTACATGGATGACATCAAGCTGTATGCCAGGAATGAGTGAGACATTGACTCACTGATCCACCTCACCAGGATCTACAGCAACGACATCGGAATGTCATTCAGACTAGATAAGTGTGGTCGGATGGTATCGAAGAGAGGGAAGGTGATCAGGACCGAGGGAGTTGAGCTACCAGAAGGCAGCATTGCAGATGTTCAGGACAGCTACAAATACCTTGGGATCCCGCAGGCAAATGAGAACCTTGAGGAGGCCGCAAGGACGTCAGCCACAGCCAAATACCTACACAGAGTAAGGCATGTCCTGAAAAGTCAGCTGAATGGGAAGAACAAGATATGGGCCATCAACACATACGCCTTGCCAGTCATCAGATACCCCGCTGGTATAATAATCTGGCCAAAGGAGGAGATAGAGGCCACTGATATCAAGACAAGAAAGCTCCTCACAATGCATGGAGGGTTTCATCCCAAGTCCAGCACCCTGAGACTGTACACTAAGCGGAACGAGGTAGGCCGAGGACTGGTGAGCGTCAGAGCCACTGTCCAGGATGAAACAACCAACATCCAGGAATACATCAGGAAGATGGCCCCCAAAGATGAACTGCTAAGTGAATGGAGGAGGAACCATCATGGAGGGACAAGCCCCTACACGGCATGTACCACCGACAGATAGAAGAAGTGGCTGATATCAAGAAATCCTACCAGTGGCTGGAAAAGGCTGGACTGAAGGCCAGCACAGAAGCACTGATCATGGAAGCAATTGGTGGAGGTGGACTGGGGGACAGAGGAGGACGGGTGCCTGCTAACCTCCGCAGGGCGGGATCTCTTACATTGGACTCAATGTATTTCATTTTTTTTCATGCTAATCTGTGATTGGCCATGACACGCAAAATGATGCAAAAGTCTTTAAAGAACAGCATTTTCACCACTCAGGGGTTTTTGTTTTTGAAAGCAAATTGTTTTATTGGCATATGAAATTGCCCCCCACCCCTCGGATTTCATCAGGTGGGGGACAATGATATAGTGTGATGTGGTTTATTCCATGTTGGTTTTCCTCCTATATATATATATATATATATATATATATATACACAGTACAATACAGCCTAACAAATGGTAAAAATGTAAGTGAGGTTTATACATTACAATAACGCAATCTCAATGCAATTAATATAATATTAATATTATATTATTTAATATATTAATATTAATATTAATATTAATATATTAATATATTAATATATTAATATATTAATATATTAATATCAATATATTAATATAAGTCTAGAAGGAATGGTGTATGAAAGTTTTCACTTACACTAAAGAACTTACGCTTTAGTGATGTTACTTAAGTTGAGTAAGTTATGTTTGATCTTGAGGAAGCTGTATCCAGATTATGAATCTGGGAAAAACAGCACTGGTGTCGGATAAATACACTGTATCGGCAAATACCTGGAATTTAGGTATGTGAATTGTTATCAGGAGAGAAAAAGCTGGATTGATGCATCCTTATACACTGACAAGACATATCTGCAATAAGCTAATGTCAGACAATATATCAGCCCAGCCAATTTATCTGTCTAGCTCTATGTCTGAACCAAATTGTACCCTTCTCTCACATCCTGCAGGTGATGCCATAGCCCAGCTGACAGATGTTGGATCAGCTTTGCCGTCCCAGTCAGATGGACGTGTCACAGTGTTCAGTGATAGGACGGGCATGGTGAAGGCTGCCCGCTTACTCCTCTCCTCAGTCACTAAAGTCCTGGTCCTGGCTGACCGCATCGTCATCAAACAGATAATCACATCTCGCAACAAGGTGAGACGTACAAGTATGAAGGACCTTAAAGGATATGCATAAACTCTCTTGCTTAGTCTCTCTTACACATGCACTGGTCCACACAGGAATACACACACACACACACACACACACACACACACACACACACACACACATACACCTTAGGCAAGCCCAGAGTCCTTTATTTCCTAACAGATAAGCTCAGTCTCTGAAGGAGTACTCTGGAGGTAATTGAAGGGAAGCAGCACATTTAGAGGCCACATAAAAACACAGAGCTAGAGTCTGTCTCTGTCCATCGTACCTGGCTATGCTCTTAGCCAGACAGTGAGATACGGATGTAGCTGTAGACTGAGCCAAGAATGGAAACAGGGGGCCTAATCATGACTGGTTAGCCTCGTTTGGACAGACAGTCGACAGCCCTCTGTTCTCCATTACTGGCAAACACAATTACATCTCTTCCTCTTCTTTGTCTGGCGTGGATAAAAGCTGCTGCATTAGCACTGCCAGCTAGCAGCTAAATTAGCAGCTACATAGACTACAATTAACTAAAATGCAGGTTAGGAACTACTTAATCTGCTGGTTTTATTTTAGGATATCTCTTATACACTGAGCCATTAATACTACAGAAGGGATCGCTGGAGTAACACAGGCTATTGGAATATCCAGAAAGTAAAAATATGTAAACTACTACAATTCATCACATGTAATGTGACATCTTGTGAGGCAGAAATCACTCTTTGCATGTCTATGATAATCTGTTTCTGCACTTCCTGCTGACATCCTGCAACATCAGAAGGAGGACACAAACCATATGTGGTCATTCAACACACCACTCTGATCTTTTCACTCCTCTCAGGTCCTGGTAACCCTCGACCATCTGGAAAGAGTGAGCACCTTCCAGGAATTTGTACAGATTTTCAGTCAGTTTGGCAATGAGATGGTAGAGTTTGCCCACCTCACCGGAGACAGACAGAACGTGAGTAGCATGTGAAGTAATTGATTCTGGTTTTCTGCTTTTAAGAGTGTCAAAATCGTCTATTATCAGCACACTGTACTGTTAAGATCTCTCAATAAATGAAATGTATATGTGGTCTATCGTGTCAGAAAGCTGCAAATGGATGTAGTGTGGTTATGAACATGGAATAATTTGTTTTATCATTTCTGCAACACTGAGCACATTTTGTTTATTCATGTGGATGTAATCTAACAAACAGTGATTTTATAAACATGGTGTTCTGAATGTGCGAGCAGGTGGTGGAATCAGGCTGTGTAACCTGCAGTACTTATGCAGGCAAACTCAGAACAGATCAATAATTCAAGCATCAAATATTTCTAAAATTTCCCGACAAATCAAACAGTGAAGTAACAAGGCTTCCTTGAGAGTCTGTTGTTTCTTCGAGGTTTCCGTTCCATATCTGTTCATTTTTCCAATCCACAGGTCAGTTATGACTCATATTCCGCAAAGGCTGTTTACATCACGATTCAGTGTTGATATGACTGACCTATGCTTTCAGTGATGCATTTTCCCTGCAATATATCAGCTATATATCCCAGCGTATTTGCAAAACAAAACTTTTGCTCAAAGCTTCAGAAAAAACAGTTCAACTTAGGGGTTCCAATTTTGTTCTGTCAAAAACTCCTAATCCTACTTTGACAGCCTCTGCAGCTAAAGAGCTTTGCCTGCAGAAGCTGATGTAAAGTTCAACGGCTGCGATATCTAGACAGGGAGGGAGGATCGACTATCCCTCTTTTTGAATTTCATCTGGGCTTGTGTTTTGACACACACATCACGTCTCTCACCAGCGCTCCTCATTGCAGCTAATGCTCTCTCTCCTCATTTACCACCCTGTTTTCTTTATCTTTTTTTTGTCATACTCACTCCCACTCAGGCGCAGCCATGCACACACATGCACAAGCGCACAGCCCTTTAGAAAATCTACCATCTTCATCTATTGAAGCCAGGCGAGCACAGAGGCAAAAATAATGACAGATAATCACTTCGTCTTTGTAATCTATGGCGAAGTGCCAGGAGAGGAGTTGATTCAGCTGGCTTTTCCAAATCCCGTATCTACCTAATTCAAGCTGTCTATTTCTGTTTGGAATACATGGAGGGGGATGGATCAGGTCATACATGAAGTATCTTCTTTTCTATTTCGATAACAACTCTGTTGATTAGCTGACAATGAATAAAAGAAGCTTTATGTGTGTGTTAACTTGAAGAGGAATCTCTGTCAAATTTTTGTGTCCCTTCATACCGGCATGAAAGAGATTTGTTGCATACTTTTGATGCTTCCTTGCCTTCGGACACCCCAAGAGTTCTAAGAAGTTGCAACTGGAGTGAAGCCACCCATTACCATCTGGCATGTGTGTGTTTGTGCTGTAGGATTTGAAGGATGAGAAGAAGAAAGCCCGGATGGCAGCAGCCAGAGCAGTGCTGGAGAAATGCACCATGATGCTCCTCACAGCCTCCAAGGTAAGAAGCTGGCACACTTACAGTGGACCTCTGGGCAACG
The DNA here is from genome assembly GCF_910596095.1 of Thunnus maccoyii. Taxonomy (NCBI): domain Eukaryota; kingdom Metazoa; phylum Chordata; class Actinopteri; order Scombriformes; family Scombridae; genus Thunnus; species Thunnus maccoyii. The sequence goes on from NC_056547.1 coordinate 18,629,649, forward strand.
GTTATGGATTATGTCCATCCAAACACTTAAGGCCTTCTGAAGTTTTTATGATTTCAAGGTTTCTTACATGACGCAATCAATTATTATACTCGAGACTAAGTCAGTAATTCATGAAAACATGAAAAAAGGATAGAAGTGGATAAGTGTTCATGAGGGTTTGACATTTCACATCGAATTGCTTCCAAAGACTTGCCTGAGGCACCCAGATTGCGAGTCGGCGCGGATCAACAAAGACGCCGTGTTCCACCGAATGCGCTGTGCCCTGGAGCAGGTCATCGAGATAGTCACTGAGGCACGCAGCTGTGGGGAGAACAAGATCCTTCCTGCCAGCATCTACAACGGAATCAAGGACTTCAAGGTAGGATTAGAAATTAGACTTAGCGAAAGAATCGATAAATATCCCAGTAAAGGCTTAAGATGAGTATTGCTCATCTGACACATGTTGGCCTGTGAAGTAAAGCAATGGTTCTCTTGTGGGCAAATTATCATGCAGAACAGGTCTTTTTGTTTTCCAGAAAATGGCAGAAACACAAATTATTCAGAAGAAGAAGAAGATGTTTTTTTATGGTTGGGCCTTTAACATTTATTGCATTCACTGTGTTTGTTGCAGCAGCTTCAAATGGAGGATCAGACTTAACTATTTTATAATTTAGCTAATATGGCTGTGTGAACCACTAGTTAACCTACATCTTTATGACTAATCTTCTCCCTCCTCCTCATGCACTGGCAAAAGAAAATAGTATTGAGGTGATCTTTTTCATTGACGGAAAAGAAGGAGAAAGTATTTTAATGAAAGAACCACAGATGATAATTGCTGTTAATGAATGGCTTCATAGCTCTTAATGGCAGAGTTAAACTAGTGTTAACTAAAAGTGGTGTCTTATGTAAATCTTAGAACACATACGTAAGCATAGACTGCTTCTTTAAAAAAAAAAAGAAAAAGAAAGGAGGGATAAAAACAAGAAAATTCATTAGCATTTAAGTTTGTGTACTTGTGATGCTGTTGGCTGAATCCATATTCTGCAATCTTTGTTATTTAATGATGAGGTTAAATGCATAATAATAGTAAGATATTAAATTGTACTTTTTTTCTTCAGCATATTGCTTAATAGAAGTCTATTCTTTTAAACTTTCCTGCATTTATGTTCCATTTGTGTTGCTGCTTCAATCTTACCCCTCCTTCTCTCATTCATCCTTCAAATGCCCCTCCAACTCACATCCAAATACCCCCCCCCCCCTCCCAACCCCCTCCCCCTCACAGTTGAGCGTGGAATGCCTGCGGGAGAACCTGTACTCCTCGTCACCCCAGAGCGTGGGCAGTCAGCTGGAGGCACTGGTGGAGCGGACAGAGGATTTCACTGATTCAGCCTACACCAGCCACGAGCAGCGTCAGGCCATCCTAGGTCTGTGCCAGCTGGCGCGCCAGGACTCTCAGCAGCTGGTGCACGCCTGGATTGAGGCGGTATGTTGGCACAAGCAGGCACACTTGCACAGATGCACATAGCCCTACAAGAATATTTATAAGCCCATATGCTGCCATATGAAGAACATGGATAACAGCCTTATCTTTGTAAAAGTAACATAAAACGCAGAACACACAACATGCTATACAGACAGAAACACACACATTAAGACTCCTTCGCCGGCTCACTCACTCATTCACTTTGCCTACTCACTTTCTTTTCACACATCCCTCTTGGAACAACAGCATAATAATACATCTGAATAACTGTTTTTCACTAAGGCTTGCTCAGTCGAGTGAGAAACATGTAGCGTTCCTTGTCTTACTGGCATTCAGCAGAGTCTCCTTGGCCTTCGAAATTGATGGACTTGAAACACAAGTCATTATGTTGCAGTTTCTCATTGTAAACTTTCTTCGGTGTGTTCAGAGTACACAGAGAGACTGCTGCACATAATAACAGTGGAGCCTCATCTAACCTTTCCAATTGAAGGTCATCTTGGGAATTGAAAAGACCAGAAGACTGCAGTGTTTTGAAATTGCAGAGAAAGCTTCATAAAAGTAAATGTGAATGTGCAAATATTCTTGGGTGTTCCACCCATTACAGTTTGTGTTATTTATTGTGGAAAGTTTAGAATATTTATTTGTTTTTATTCCATTTAGACTGATGTGTTGTACAATATTTAAATCTTAGAATTTATTTAAATCATTTCAGCTTGAGGACACAAAATAACACGTTGAAAAGCCTGATCCTCTTAGCACATTCAAAACATAATAGGTCACAAATGTAATTAGAAAGTTAAAAAAACATGCTATTAAGACACCAAGTTTATTTTCCATTGCGTTCTATTTCCAAACTTTGCCAATGTGTCGTCCTACTCTTTCAGATTACAGTGTTGCTTTGTGTGTGGGATTGTAAAACCATCTTGTGTCTCATGTTTTATTCTCTCCCTCCTGGCTCTGTCTCACTGGAGCAGCAGTCTGTCCATGCCAAAGAGGCCACAGAGGACATGGAGGTGGCCATCCTGAAGACATGCCAGAGCGTCAACGACCTCAGACGTGAGGTGAGCAGCAAGCTGTCTCCGTTCTGCCCGTCTGCCCTCTGAGAATGAATATATCTGCTCTGTTTCAGAGAGCGACAAACGTGACTGGGATGTCTCTCACTAGCTGCTCTGCTTCTGTTGCTGGTTTTCTTTTTCACACTATCACATCCTCAGCTCACCTGCCGACTCTCTGTCAACTCAACTATGTCATAATGTCACTTCTGCTCTTCACATTTTCCTCTGTGCGTGCTTAAAATCCACTCTCATTCATACCTCCCACTCATCTTTCTTTCTCTTGTGTTTTTTCCACCCTTCATTACTCCTTCCTCTTCTTCTATAATGTAATCTTTGATCCCACGCCTCCTCCTCCTCTAGCTCCATAAGGTGGCAGTCAGCCGTGCCTCAGACTTGCTGAAAGTTCATGGAGAGCAGTTGCCTCTAAGGGCCCTCAAAGCTGCAGGTGCCGAGGGTAACCTGGAGGCAGTGGCGGAGTATTCACGCACGCTCACTGAGCAGAAGGAGCAGCTGGTGGAGGTAGGTGGGACAGAGGCACAGGGGACTAGGTGACATTGTTGCTACCAAGTAGCTGTTGTTACACTGATACACCAATAGAAATCTGTAATAAAATCTACATTTGTCCATATCATGAATTTTCTAATGTCGGAATAATCATTCAGTCCTTCTTCTTAGGTAAAAAACTTGCTCGTAATGAATTTGAACTCGTAGGAAACACATGGAAATAGCTGTGCTACCAGCAGCATGCCACAAGCACTCATGCAAGGACACACAGAGAGCTTGAGATGAATGAAAATGTAGAAGACTAATCTGAAACCAAATGAAAGCCAACGTGTGGTTTTGATATGAAAACTCTCACACTGAGTGGAAAAATTCCTTGCAGGCCGTGTCATGTCTTTGCTAATGGTCCTAACAAACAAAACTTGCAGTAAAATTTGAAAAGAAATGTTCATCTGAGAATAAAGGTACTCATTTTGGAATATGTTGAGATTTTCTTATGATTGATTATCATTAACAAAAAAAGTGTGAAACTTTGTCCTAAAGATTCAGCTATTAGATTCAGTTATTATTCACTATCACAAAAAAGCCAAAAAAACATTTCAGTTTGAATGTTAATAATAATAGGAAAGTGTGTGTTGTGTAGTCCACATCAATGCACCTACACTTAAATAACCAGAAGAAATGACAAGGTTACTGTACTGTTACTCTAAAAAGAAAGTTCAAGTAAAATTGTTCACTGTGATACAATAAGGTACAATTACCTATGAGTGTGTTTTTGCCATTTTACTGAAGTATATTTTTTCAAACCTCAGAAGCATTTATGGTCATTCCGTTTTTCCTCCTGTGACTTTCACTCCAGACGTGTCGGCTGCTGTACCATGTGTCGGGGACGGAGCCTCTGGAGATAACCTGTGTACACGCCGAGGAGACCTTCCATGTTATTGGTCCACAGGTAACATTAACCCTTCGAACACTTTCTGAATGCATTGTTATTTTTAGGTTCTTATTAATATTATGTGCCATTGACTTGATCCATAAATGTCAGCAAACTGGGGAGACAGGAGCAGTCGAGAAAGACATACGACAGGTTAACTTTAATTAAACCTTAGACCCATTTCTTTCCATTCAACATTTTTACTTTATGTCAGTAAAGTCAAACTGGTCTCACCATAGTCTGGCAGTGAAATCAAACCTGAGTAATATTCTACTTAGATGCAGTAGGGAGGGAAAATAGACAAATTGCCTCACGTCTCCTCTGTCTACCTCCTACACCTGCCATCCATTGGAGATGGCTGAGAACATGCTGTCCACCTAGTCCCCCTATCCCAGATCTAATTATGTTTGCTCTTGGAAACCATCCACGCCAGTAATTATCCAGCAATGTAGAATGTTCCCGTCCTCAGGCACTAATGTCAGGCCCCGCATGACTCTGCAGTAATGACTCCGCTCCTAAGTTCAAAGGTCAACCAATCAATAACGCTGTGGTACGGGGTGGTGGTGGTGATATCTCTCTGTGTCTGCCCAAAGTAATAGAGGGGTGGCCCAGGGGTAATTGGCTATTAACTACTACACTGTAGGGGATGGGCGTGTGGGGTGTGTGTGTGTGCTTGCACATGTGTTTGTTTTGTAAGTCATATTTGTCAAATGTAGTTGTCTGAAATCTTATCTCCACTGAGCCTAATAGAAACATTATTATTTTTGTTTCTTTCTTAGTTTGTTTATAATATGAATGTTTTAATTGATATTTTTGCCTTTGCTATCATTTTTTAAATCTCTTGGTGGCTTTCTGTTTTATTTTTAACTCTTGTTGGCGATGTGTTTTTATCATGTAACCACTAATTGTCACACTTATTGTCTCTGTCACCAGGGCACTCCTGTAAAAGCTCTCAATGAGTTTCCCCAGTATAAATAAAGGTTTCAGTCAAATCAAATATTATGATTTATTACACGTTCCCACTCAAAAATATTGCATGAATATTACACAAATATTTGAGCATGATTACACATATGGTGAGTCATGATACGGACAAGTACTGCTCTTTACTTTTTCATTAATCTCCATTCTTTAGTAAAAAACAAACAAACAAAAAAAAACAAGGTTGATGATAAAAAAAAGGCCAATTCTTACTTCCTTTTTTTTCCTTAATGGTGAAAAATCTGACTTTTGTGTGTAAATTAGTGATAGTAATCATCATTTAAAATATACATCTATTTTATGACTGCAAACTTTTACTAGTGTTAACAAACTTTTAACTTTGTTAGAAACTTAGCTTTAGTTGTTGTTTAGTGTGAATGGATGTATTAAAGGACCAGTCAATCAATTTCAGAGGGATAGCATCTTACAATCTTGTGTTCTGAGTTTAAACGGTGGGACGACACTTTGGTTTATGTTCAGATTATGCTGCCATCTGATTAAACTGAAGATTTTCCAGTTCCTAAAAACAACTACACATTTTGTTCCTCTACATGTATCTTGCCTGCATATTTTTCTGCCTAGTAACAAACAAACTTCATTTAATTATTCCTTTTCTCATGTCACAATTCTTCACACTCTTGCTCAGATCATCTCAGCAGCCCAGACGCTGGCCCTCCACCCGTCTAGTAAGATTGCTAAGGAGAACCTGGAGGTGTTCTGCGAGGCCTGGGAGTCTCAGCTCTGTGACATGGCTCTGCTGCTGAGAGAGATCAATGACGTCTTTGAAGGCAGGCGAGGTGTGTTTTTGTTGGGTGTGTACAGTACTCGTGTGCATTGGGATGGGTTGGGGTGCGAGGACAGATAGGCACATACGTACATAAGGGACAGAGAGTCTTTCATAAAGAATGAGAAAGAGATGTAAATGAATGCAAAATGTGCTGTTTGTGGCATTTCAGCCTAGAGGAATTAAACTGGTAAATAAAACCTTGGTAAATCATTTTGCCCTCAAGCCTTAATGAAAGTTGATGCAAAGCATGCAGCATGAACATACCTTTTAAAAATTCATCATCATGGACCGTGGGAAGTATTTTGTAAAAGGAATAATGTCAATGCCATTAAACACCCATGCAGTCATTCCTCCTCTCCACTTAATTTATCAAGTCATGGCCGACCCCTCTTATAAACTCAGCTGTTAATACAGTATCCTTGCTTACAGGGACTCAGAGATTACATGTACTGTAGATGCTCTGGCTGGTGTGACTGTATGCATGTGCTTTCACACACTGCAAGTCTGAGAAATCTCAAAGACGGGAAAGATTTTATGGCACAGTCCGACGTGGTTCCCCTCAAGAATGTAACTCTCACATGAAGGGCGGTAAATATTTACTGTGCAGCTCAATGGGATAAGAGGATCACATACTGTACATCACTCTATTGTATTGTCATAAAGCCAAAATGCTGTGTTAAAACATCATGTGGATACTGAGGAGAGATCTGCTTTATTATTTTCTCCTAATCCCCCTCCTCCCCCCATTAACATGACAGTAGAGTTTATCGTTCTTGTTGCCGAATGAAACGAACCGTGCTGTTTGTGTTTATGATGAAAGATAAAAATGTGTCAAGGGTGGATAGTGATGAAAGCAAAACAATTTCATTACCATAATTATGGAATAACTGTAATTGCCTATCCTAATCATGTGAAAAAGTCTGGATATGTACACAGTCATTCAATGAGCAATAACAACAACAGGGTATATTTTATTTCCTCTTAGACATAATTCAGTTATCATAAAACATGAAACACATGATTATTTGATTCTTTTTTTAACTTGTGACCTTGTTTTCAGATAATAACAATAACTCTCTATTTCTAGGAGATAAAAGACCTTATTTGTCACTTCCCAGACCCGGGGTGAGTATCACACCATCCATCCTCATGAATATTCTAATGATACAATCGTTTGTAATTTCTGCTGTTCTCTTTTCCCACAGAAACACTCAGCTAATTTGAAGACTGCCAAGGCTGTCAAGTTGGATGCAGAGGTAGCGTACACCACAAACACCTCTGGCAGCACAATACATCATGTCACGTCTTGTACCCTATTCTGACAGCAGTATATTCATCTCCAGGAAACTTTGTGTCACTCAGTGGAAGAATTGATGGTGTTCGTATGCTAATGTGCTGCAGTTTTGCTGGCCAGCAGTTCTTCGCAGGCTGTACCACCGCAGGAACCAGGATTATGCTGATTATAGAACTTCTGAGTGTGTTAACAAATGAAAATAGCCTTGTTTGCTCTTGTGCATCAGGGATTTTAAAAGATGACGTGCACTAAACTTCAATGTTCCCCGTGTAGAATTACATCCTGTGTGTGTGTGTGTGCAGGAGCAGACAAGCATGGCCAAACTGGGTCTGGAGCTTCGTTTGCTGTCGTCAGACGTGGACACGGAGGTTGAAAAGTGGGAGGAGCAAGAACATGACATTGTCCGCCAGAGCCAGAGCCTGGCCAGTATGGCCTACAACATGTACCTGTTCACCAGGTAGCCTACTGCTACCGCACACTGCACGCAATCACGTTTTATATCTGCAGCCTGCCGAACTGTTACATTCATTTCAGAGCTCAACATTGTAAAGCCTCTTAAGCATCCGCATGAATTTCTTTAGAGGCTTAGTGTTAATGAGATTCTCGAGCCCCCAGCTATCGATATTTACCAGGCAGAGGTTGAGGCACTGACAAAGTTGACTGTGACTCATTGTGACAATCAAAATCGTTGCAATTCATCTAAGTTGCAGTTTTTGTTGATTGTAGTGGATGTGTTTTGTCCTCATCCATCTTTCTCACCCATATTTCCTCATTTTATGTGTTTCCCATATTGATTCCCCAGAGGGGAGGGGCTGCTGAAAACAACACTAGATCTTTTTCATCAAGCTGAGGTATGTGCGTCGATATCTGCTAATCTCTCCTTCTCCCCACCCTCTGTTCTATTTTACTTAAGTTTTATCGAAGTTGTAAATGAATGCATCCGTTGTTTCATTAGACCAAAGACATACTGGGGTTGGCTGATCAATAGGTTAGTAAATGCTAGCATCCTTTCATCCACTACCCTCTCGTAGATCTGATACAAGGTGTGACTAAGACTTATCAATATGATTTAAATATATGCAATATGTTGCCGGCCACATGTGGTGATAACAAACAAGGTTGCATGGAGGGGTGTATCCTATTGAACTGAGATCTATGCCAGTAATGTGCAGTAATTTGTAGAATCAGGGCCTAAAATGTCAGCCGGGATTTATTCCATTTGGGGTGAGCAAAGGAGATAAGGGAGGAAGAGGAACGAGAGGGGAAAGAGATGGGAAGGCATACTGATAAGACGAGCCGGAAAAAATTCAAATCTTGTAATATTTACTGACTCTGTGCTTTTTGCTTCCCGGTGGAAGTTAAAAGAATTATAGTTTTTTCTTGTATTTGTGTAACTTGATTTTGTCTTTTATTCTCTTAAGGTTCTTTCTGAAGAGGGGCTCCAGCTGTGCTCATCTCTCCGCACTTTTTCCACTCAGGTATTTGGTAATGCAACAAATCAACAAATCTCTTTTTTTTTGAACACACACATAGTTTAAGCCTGAATATCAAAATATGACAATGTACTCACAAAAAAGTATTTCTGACTATTTTTGCACATTAAGCACTTTAAAAGTGGAAATATATTACATATTATGTAAAAGAAAGCAAAAGGTATGCTACTTATGTATAAATAGCATTAAAATGAATACAAAAGAATATTAAAAACAAAAATAATCTGGAAATAATCTTATTTTCTATACAGTGTGCTTGTGCTTCTTTGTTGGAATCTGATAGACTATACTGACAGGAATTTATGGAAGTCAGTAATGGAAAAAAATGAAGCCAAAGAGAAAAGAAAACTACCCACTTATTTTCTTTTTGCACAGGGGTGAGCTTCTACCCCACTCTGTATGCACACACACACACACACACACACACACACTAGCACCTGTGCTCCCACCCATGATATGTCGTTCACACACACACACACACACACACACACACACACACACACACACACACACACACACACACACCCATTTCACCCATCTTGGCATGCCACGGTGCCAGGTCTGCCTTATAAATCACACAGCGAGAGCAGGAAATTAAGGCTGTCACACACCCTCACACGTCCTCTCCTCCTCCCTGAGTTGAGATCCGACAAATAAATGCAGCCTCGGTGCCTTCCTTCCTTTTGCCCTCCACCAACTTCTTCCCCAGGTCCTCTGAGTTTAATTAAATGTTTTTTTGACAGCCATTAATGACTGCCATTTGTCTCTGCTGTATCTGTGGGTGCGGATGTTTTTGCACATCTGTGTGTGTATAGGGGGATGATGGTGGGGGAGTTGACTGCGACCGCCCAGGACTAATTCATAATCAGGAGGCCCTACTCTTCAACTTGCCTCACGCTTTCTGATTAATTACGTCAAACAAACTGGTGTTAATGGAGTCTCACCCTCATCTCCTATACTTCTTTGGCGCCAAACACATTTACAGCACACCTGTGTTGCCCCCATTGAAATGATGAAACTATTTATGCAAACGAGCTTAAGAATTTTTAATTGAGGTTTAAGAGGTTTTATGTACTTTTGTCAGTCAGAGTGAGTAGTGCTACCCTGAATAAAAGAGCTTGTGTTTTTAAGTCGCCTGTGGCCATGTGCGCGCATGTAACTGAAGTAGATTGATGGCCCCTGTGACCGAGATCTAGGGATTAACTCAGCTGGATAACAGACTTAAGCAGTAGATCATGACCTGACTGTTGATGATGGATTACATAAAGCAACACTAAATTTTCATTTATTTTATCCCCCTTTTTTCCTTTTTATGATGCTTGTTTGACAGAGAGCATTGTAAATCCTGGCCAGGAAATCTATCAATGTCTATCCATATTAACCCACTCTCTCTGATGGCAAGTACCATCATAAACCATCTCTACTGTCCTGAAAGACATCTCGCTCCCTGTCTTGTCTTTTTCTCTGTTCCAGCTGGTTGATGAGGAAAAGTCAGCGGTGATGACAGAGATGGAGAAACTGGTGGCATTGTGCCAACAGCTGCAGATGGGGGCCAAGACTCCTGTACAGGGCAAGACTGCCACCTTCCAGAAGGTACCCATACTACGCCTGTGTATGTGTGTCTCTCTCTTTGTGTCTTTTGTTGTTTGTGTGTACACTTGTTATAAATGTGGATCAATGACAATTTGTGTTTGATTCACATTAAACGAGTAATCTCACCCAGAACTGTGTAAATAACAGACTTACTAAAGGACAATTAGCTTTGAAAGCATAAAAACCACCTACACAATAACTTTTGGGCGTCAGTGACCCCAGTAGAGCATGACTAACCATGTTACTTCATTAGCGGCTACAGCGTAATCTTTGAGTGATCTGCAAGTATAACCATTATTGGACACAGGGCACTAGATGAATGAATGTCTATGAGGAATTAATGAGCGTTTTGGGCAGGCATGAGTTGCCTTAGGTCACCTTGTAATAAAGGCAAAGGTTGGAATCAAACGGACAGGATGAAGAGTGTGTCCTCTGATTAATGAGCGTCTCTTTGATATGTATTGGCTCCCATCTCTCTGTCTCTCCATCCTGATGCTCACTACATCATTTATCATTAATGGGAGATTGTGGCTGTCAGGGGTCATTAAAAACGAGAAATGTAAAGATGTATATGTAGGCGGCTGGGCTGATGTGTTTGTATGTATTTGTGTATCCACACTGTATGTAAACTAGTGTTCTCCTTTGTTTCTAGGTGGACTCATCCATTCAGAAAACCAGAGGCATCTTGACTGTTGTTCTCTCCCTCCTTCCTTTCTGTAACAAGCTCAACAGAAAGGTGACAGCCATTGAATTGGACATAACACTCATGACTGAATGACTGGCACTCAGATTAGTTTAGCAAGATATGTGGATATCTAGCGAAATAGAGGAGAAAGAAATGTTAATGTAGCCCAAAAAAGAATGCAATAACACCTGGGGTCAGTGGAAACAAGCTGTAAACACAACAATTACATATTATCACTGTTTGATTTTTTATGAACTTGTTAGCAAATAGTTGCCTTAACAGCCAGCAGATATGGAGCAAAATTAGCATTCATTAATAGTCATGTTTCTGGCCAGTTGACAAATGTTAGTCCAATATTCACTCTCCATTTAGCTGTTTTTTAGGGAAGCACATTGCCTTCACCAGAGAAACTAATTGGATACACCTCATAATTATGACTTACTATCTCATGATTACGAGTAAAGATCTAATAATTACGAGATAAAATTTGTTACACCATATTCTGTGACCTGATTAGGATTTTCAGCTATTTTGCCATTCCAAAAGTTTTTTTATCATACTTAAAAAATTGCTGTTACCAAACATGATGGTATCAGTATTAAGTTTGGGTCACAAATTTTGATATCTTGGATGTATTTCAGAAGCATTGCTTTGTATCCATGAAGCATCCCATACTGGTTTATCTGCCGTAACAGTGAAGGCCTCAGTTTTTTTTTTCTTTGGTGGATGCTATGTGCTTGCATAGCTTTTGGTCTCCAACTCCTGAGGGAAATCTAGTTCCTTAGCTGTCACCTGTTGCAGGTGATAAATTACTACGAGCAAGCCTTTTTATGGGCAAATTGTCATATGATCCATGGCTAATATAAATATATGGGTTATAGCAACTTCAAATGTGATTTATTTAGTAGTAGTTGTTGTAGTGTGTTGTTACATCTTCTTGTCATATTTTGTCTCTTTCCATTAATATCGGGGTGGCTGTGGCTCAGGAGATGGAGCGGGTCGTCCACTAATCGGAAGATTGGCGGTTCGATTCCCAGCTCCTCCAGTCCACATGCTGATGTGTCCTTGGGCAAGATACTTAAGCCCAATTGCTCCTGATGGCTGTGCCATCAGTGTATGAATGTGTGTGAATGGTTAGTTTCCTCTAATGGGCAGGACCTTGCATGATAGCCCCTGTACCCATTTAGTGTATGAATGTGTGTGAATGGGTGAATGTGATTTGTAGTGTAAAAGCGCTTTGAGTGGTTGGAAGACTAGAAAGGTGCTATACAAGTACAGTCCATTTGCCATTTACCATGTCCTCTTGTGCTGTCCATTTGCAGTACAAGTCAGAGAGGAGCAGCCTGGGTTCCCCGCAGGACTGGAGAGAGAGGCAGGATGTATCCACACCCGTCAAAGAGGAAGGAGCTCTCAACGGCAAGAACAGCAACGGCTTTGGTGTCAAATCCTTAGAGCAGCACATGACTGGTCTCAACCTCTTAGAGAGCAAATAATCCAGGAAAACATTCACCTCCTTTGACCACTATTCTCCCTCAGAGAAGCACATAGCCAACCTCACCTTTCTGGAGAACATGTAATCCAGGAAATACTTTACTCCCCTCATCCTCATGCACCAACTTTTTAGAGTGGGCTAGAGCAGAGGCGTGAAGATGGTTGCCTCGTCAGAGTTTGCATTTGCTGTCTCAGTGATTAGTTATAAGGTTTACAGCGGAAAAAGCAGATCCAATCTCTGTGCTCAGGGGCAGTTGTACCCCAGGGTAGCTTGTTACCTGAAGCACCAGTTCCACCCCATTCCACAAGATGGAGACAATCAGCCAACACTAAGACTTGGTCATTTGCAGTGAGCCTCATCATAGAGGGACCTGGCACAAACCTGATTTTGGAATTACTTTTATCATTTCTCTGGCTATTGAGTAGATAAACTGATCGGAAATCAGGTAAAAAAAAAAAAAACTCCTCTTGATGCTCACCTCAGCCATATATCTGTCTTCACTATGTGCCTCTGTGTAACAAGCCTATTTGCTTTGTGGTGTACTGTAACTGTGTTGCACATCTTAGCCAAATGAAAAAGAAAAAAACAAACAAAACACTGACATGGCTGAAAACCCATCATGCATGATGCCATCATCACCATACCCTTGTGTTTGAGTCACCTATGGTCAATGTGCCGTAGGCTTGTAATGTTAACACTTGTTATGTAATGTTAGCCATAGTGGTACGTTGTGTCCTTGATCAATGGCATTGTAGTCTCACATGGATAAGCATTTTAAAAGTCAATCATGACATGTGATCGATGTCTAATTACCATACAGTTTGCTATGGAGTGTTCACCATGCGCTATGTTAGTAACAAAATGCAAAAATCACAATTTCATGCCAAATATGATTGTCCTCTTGAGGACGCGGTCATCTTCAGCTTGCTACTAGTCTAAAATATAAAGCTCATCACTGGAGACTTATTTCTATTTTGACCTGGTCTCTCCAAATAATCAGTTGATTAAGATAAATCTTACCACTAAGATACTTTTGGAAAGACAGGACTTTATACTTTCCTGAGCATTATCAAATAATATTCAGTATACTGTTAACACTTTTTTCTCACTAAAGAAATGAAAGTGTGTCAAATGGAGCCTTGAAGTGTACTTGTTATGAAGACTATCCTTGTGAAGCTGCCTAGTAGGCCAATATGTATTAAATGGTATATGGTCTGTATAATATGGTACTTGAAGCATAGATCTATCTATCTATCTATATGTATATATATATATAGATAGATAAATATATATATACATACAGTATGTATCCTAAGGTAATGATTTTGGTACTAGGTGAGGGTGCGACAGTGATTGAAATGAATAACATTCATTAAGCTTTAGAGATGCTTTGTACTGTTTGAGAGCAGCTAAGGATGTTGGGTATTGTAGTGGCTCTACAGATGTGAAGAAATCATAGATCTAGTTTTGGACCATCTATTCTTTTGACAATTGAAAGGTCAAAAAAAGTGACACAAAAAATAAACAATATTTTTCTTAAATCATTGTTGTTTTTCTTTTTGACATTCTACAAAAATAATTGTAATTAAACATTATTAGGGGTATTTAACAACAGAATCCATGTCATGCTCTCTTCTATTTTTTCATTTTCAAATGAGAAAAACAAAACAATAAATAAAGCACTTTCGGAAAACTTCTTCAGTGTATAATAATCTAAAGGCAAAGTGCAATGCTTGCATTATACACAATAGTCCCTTTGAAGTGAGCCCGTGTAAATGTCACTTTCCAGGATTGTGTTCCCACTCTTCACTTAACCTTGTGGGAGTGGTAGAAAGAAACTTTCCCAGAACAGTTCTGACTGGAATAAGGCGAGAAAGTGCAGCTCCGTCAAGAGGGTTGTGATTGGGCGGCACTCCGTTTGGAGATGACGCTCTCGAACTCCTCTCTGCTCAACAGGTTCTCTGTTATGCTCTTGCTCTCCTCAAACTTTGGCAGGATGACAGCGATGTATCCTTCTGTGGATGGCTGTTCAGATTTGACAAAGAACTCTTACAACAATATTTCACACATTTTTTTTGATAACATTCAATCCTAGCGGAGAAGCTGACGTGCTTTCCTCAAGGACTTTACTGTACATCTAGAACAAATGTTTTTAATGGGTTTAAAACCATTTGATGAGTATGCAGGCTGTGCAAATAGATGTACAAGTGTAAATTATTTGTAGTTCACATGATCAGATTTTCAGAGGAAGAACACATAGATGGTGTCCCGATGTACATGAGATAATGCTGAAGAAAAATATATAATTACCTTTTCCAGCAAAAGAGCAGGTGTTTCTAAAATATTCTCATTGACCTCAAGAAGACGACCCCTGATGCAGCTAAAAAGATGACACATTTGGGTGACTAACTGTGACACACTGGCTAAATTTGACTTTACCAGGCATCACGGAAATAATATATATGCTTAGGAAAACAGATCATGGTCTCACCTGTAGATCGTGTACTCAGTTTCATCTGTGCATGTTATCCTACACAAAGGTGCAAAATCAGTGAGGAACTGACCCCCCTGTAGCATAGAAAAAGGGTGATTAAAGGCTGAGCTGACCACTTGTAGATGTGAAGCAAAGATGAAAAGACAAGAAAAATTCATGCATAAAGATCAAAATTGCATCTAGCTTTATAAAATTACCCGCTTGGACTTCCCCGACACTTTGTTGTTTAGCCGACTGCATCCATTACTGATCTGGTAATTGATGTTTTTGATTGTTCGCCCATTCTGAAGGACCGGGTGAGTCTCTGCTAAAGTGATGACACATAATCTGCAAACACAAATTTAAAAGTGTCCTTTAAAAAGGAATCCACAAATTTACAATATTAATTACTCATTCACTGATAATGACTGGAGATTAAACCCAGTGTGTCACAAAATGTAGCCGTATTAGATATAGCACAGGAAATAAAACATCAGCTGAATACACAGAGTGACCAGAACAATTTAAACCCCCTGTATACTGTAATATGCGATCAACAGTCTTGTAATGTATAGCCTATGTCACCCTTGTGGTGAATATTATACTTCCAGACTGTTTTTTGTATTGTTTTTTTATTGAGTAGCATTACATTTTTATATAAGGTGTTCCTAATTTTTTAGCTCCTCCATGTACAATATTTTAGAAATACTGCATCTTTAAATATGACGTAATACCACCACAAAAGTTCATATATATATATATATATATAAATAAATATGAAAATGTAACTGTTACAGCTCAAGTAATTAAAATGTGTAATGACGTCTTTTTATTTTATAAGTTAGTTACCTGTTTGAATGCTGCAGGATGCAGTGGTCCTCACACGGTTTCCCCTTCATATCTAAATACAAAACAATAATTAACCTTAAACGCTCTCGGTATTCCTTGAATTAAATGCATTATTAACATTAATGCTTTCTCTCTTGAGTCTCCAAATCTAAGTAACGTTAGCTAGGTTGGCCACCTAACAGCTAACATCAGCTAACAAGAAAGACATTTCATTAAAGTTTGATTTACCGGCTCTGTACCAGCGTGTGTAATAACGGTCGATAACTGAAGGCGCATTTTCTTCTGTGTCTTTTTGCTCCACGACGTCCATCAAAAGTATTCACAATACAAGCTGTAAAAAAAAAAATATATAATGTGATGTGCAGCAGTACTTTAGCCACGACTTTGAGTGACGGACAACAAATTGTGTTACACATGACGGTGCGACCTTCAAACGAATCCCGAAGCTTTAGCAGCAAATGGTTCCGGAGAGGGTTTTTTTTCGTCTCTTCTGGAATAGAAAAAGTGAATTTGACACTCGATGTAAGTACAATGCATCTAAGTGTAACTCGTTACCTAAAAATATACTTTCATTTTTAAAGATGGCGACACATATGTATCGGAGACGAATGGCATATAAAGTAAAAGCTGGGGAAAACTAGCTGAACTACAGCACAGAGCCCTTGTGAATAGGGCCATTTGAAGACTCAATATTCAAAATAACCCGAATGCTGCTCTTTTCTCTGGACAGGTAACTACACATTTGCTCAAAGTCAGTTTGGCTTTAACTAACTGAGGATGTAATTTTAAACAATCCCAAAACATCTGTTGTTCAGCCTTAAACAGTAGGCTACTGAAGTATCCTGGTGGGATATTGTCACTTTAGTCACTGTAAGGCCACTCTTGCTTTAGGCTTGATTACTGAAGTGGTCAACTGTCCTGGGGCCCCAAGGACCCCATGTCAAATGAATCTGGCCATGCTTATGCTGCTTTAAACTGTATTGTCATTACATACCTGTAGGAACATCGCGAGAACAATTGTTCACATTGCCCACTAGATGTCAGACTACTGCTAACAACGACGTTATACTTTATAGTCAATGTGATTTAACTCTGCACATGCAAACTCCTCATCAAATTTATTCAAATACAGATGATGAGTACATCTCCATATCTGTTTGCCTAAATGAAAGTGACATCCCCAGCTAAACATTGTCATGTTTGATTTTTACATGTAAATGAGTTTACAATATGTTATGGTTGTGAGGCATCTCATAGGGGAAGTTTTGGAACATCTGTTCAGTTTCCACACTTAAAACAGATGGAAATATCAGTACGGTGAGTCTGCATCTTGCAGAATTATGTAATGAAGAGGTCTCTGAGAGAATGAATGCAGGAATGAAGGAATGTTCCCCTCCCTGGATCACAAATAGCCCCTCACTGACCCAGACCAATCACATACCAAACATATCTGGCTTGATGTGTTACTTGCACAATGTGGACAATGCTGAGGGAACATTTTCAGGGGATTGTCCAAGGCACGAGGCAGATTAAGTTATGATGACTTCATCTTGGTCGCATAATTGAGAGAAAGAGAGCGCAAGAGCGATTGAGACTCAACTGACGTTTGAGGGCACGATGAGTTTTCCATGTATCTACTCACCACTACCAAGACTTGGAAAGTTTTGCTGTCAAGACCAATTGTAATGACTTTTTCCATTACTCCTGCGTCTGTGGTACTGTAGGCCATAGTCTGCAATTAATTCAGAGATGAAACACAAAACCAGTGTGGAAACAGTGGACACAAAGGGAGTATCCCATTGATATGCAATCTTGCATCAGGATTAAAATGTTATCATGTTCCATAAACAAAGCTATCCTTCATATGAGTGAACAGCTTTACTTGTGATCGTTTTCCAGATATCTACCTCAGCAAGCTGCTATTACAACAACGTGTACATTCTAAGTGCCACCCTTAATCAATGCAGTAAGATTTGTTACATTACAAAGACAAAAGATCTTATACTGTAGCAGTAATTGGATAAAGGTCAGATATTTAACTGAAGATCCTCAGACAGAATAGATAGCTTTCTGTAAAAGCACATAAGAATGTTTGACAATTTCATTTTTGTGTGTCAGAAGGGGTCCTCATGTCTTGAGAACTTGCAGGTGACCTCGCTGTATGTTGGCATTTGCATGCGTGTGTGTGCATCTGTGTTTATCTATCTGCTCATGTCTATATTTATCTGTCAGTCTGTATATATTCCCAACCTTTTAATACTTATTGTTGGAATGGAACATGCTCCATCTCCCACTTCTTGGGGCTCGACTGCGAGGTTCACTCGCTGGCTTCTAGACAGTCATCTCGAGTGTCTCCAGCTGCACGGGCTTCTGTGTGTGTGTGTGTGAGTGTGTGATGCACACGTAGCTCCACGTCAGCTACTGCTGCAGCAAGCAGCTCTTCGTCTCTGGCCTGCTGTTTGTCTGTAAGGCTCCAGCAGTCTCTCCCTCCACATGGAAGTTGTCCAGCTTCTTTTTTGGAGTTGGTCATCCATGCCAGAGGAGAGCCTGATAAGGGAAGAGTGGAGCTCAGACCATTAAGGGAGTTGATGTCTGTGTGGCTTATAGAAAATTTGTGGCTGATTCTTGTTAGGACTGTACTCACGTAAGCTGCAGACTAGAACATTATTGATTGGTTGGTTTGTGGCACACAGTTAGTTGTGTTTTAAGCAAGAGAGACAGGCAATATATTTCTATGTGACTGTGATTCAGATGGAGGGAATTACTGCGAGGACAGGGATTTCTTTTTCTTAAGTGGTGCATGCAGACAAACTATCAGTAATTCTTTAAGCAGTTCATAGTTTGGGAATTGCATGCCATCCAGGATTACCTTCATTATTTCTATATATCTATGCTGCAGTCAGTCATACTGCCTGTCCTTTTACTGGAAAGCAAAGAGGCACACACACCTGTGTTTGCCATTAAGTAGATTGAGTGATATGCTGCCAGAATGCACATTTAAAACTCTCTCACTCACTGGTATGTCCAGTGGGTTTCAATAAGAGGACCGCAATTTCAGGAAAACGCTTTTATTTTTAAAGGGCTGTCAAATGTGCTTTTTTTGTCACAAGGCAATAATTTGATTTTGAGTGAGAGTGTCGTTAACGTCCTGATGAAAGGGCTGATCAATTAGTGTCACAGTCGTAGTGACAGCTTGCATTGTTGATCTGTTTTCCCCTTGAGAAGTTTAGATGGCAAATGATGAAGCTGTCGGTGCAACAGCACTGAAACCCCGGAGCTTACGACCATCGCTTTGAATCTGTTCCTTGGAGGTCCTGTGAGCTTTATAAAATGCCATGTGTGTAGAGAGGCAGTATCACTCTGATAAGCTGGTCCCATGTCAAGTTATTATTTGTGTTCTCTGTGGTAATCGGTGGCCAAAGGTACAATCGATCAGAGGTTTTCTGTTTTTCCTGGCTTCTCTCCAAAGCCAGCGAGGCCTCAGGCTCTTAGAAATGTGTGTGCACAAGTAAACTTTATGATCAGCCCTTTTAGTCAAAACATATTTCATTAGAGAGCTGTTTTGCATCACCCTCCTCTCACAGTGTTGTCTATAAACTGAAAAGGATACAGCTTATGAAATACTGAAAAGATCATTCTGTGTTGAACAATTTATCACAGCATTTTATGCCGTATTGTTTATATTAGCAGCAAATTTATTGTTACCATGGCAACAAGACAGATCTCGTTAAAAGTTAAGCCTTATTATTTTTACTTGAACTCTTTGCTCCTTTGTTCCGCTGATGGGTTCATGATGTGGGCCTGATGGTGAAGCAAGAAGAGATCCCACTGTGGCTTGAAGATACACTAGTTAGCATGAGGAACACAGTGATTATCATGGCAAGAGCTAGGAACCCATACCCATGCTTCTGCTACAAGATAGAAAAGAGAAGTAAAGCAGCATTTTACATATGTGAGGGAACGAGAGTGGGTGTTCTGGCAGCAGATCCCAGAGCACAAATAATCATATATCACATATATCATATCGTGTAAAAACATTATAACACAAACATTCAAGTTGTAATCAAGTGTATCTTGATTCCCTGGAAAATAAGTATTAGAGAGACACAGGTTTTTCACCATGTGATGTCATTTCACTTTGACCTCTGAAGTGTGAAAAGAAAAGGAAGTGGTCTGAACCAGTTTGTCTCAGCTGCCGTCTGTCAGTTTAAGGGAGTGTACTTTGTTCTCTTTCTTAGGAAAGGCAATCAGATATTTTTATAGATTAAAACACAGTTCTGCGTGAATGTTCCAGTAATTGTGAGTCAGTAGCCTAGTAGATCCAGTGTCATCAATCACATATTACTTTCTGTCATGCCCGCATTTTTACTTTCTGCCCATCCATCTTCATTGCCCTCCATTGCTTTTTCATTTCGCTGATTATGAAGGGATTCAGACTCATTCCTGACGCTAATTTGTTCACAGCTGTCATCCCACTTGTCATTTCCAGAGACAAATGGGGTTCAACAGGAGCTGAGGGCAATGGAAAGAACATGCAGACTGCCAGGTAGGATAGAAAATCCACATGCACACACAAGTAATAATTTACAGGTATTAAGAGTTTTCAGCCCTGAATTCTTACCACTTTTCTCTTGCCAAAGCCGTAAAATTTAACAAGACTTTTTTTTTTTAATGAAAGGGACATATGCATATATATTAAGTCACCAACAGGGCTTATTTAGGTTTCCCAACAATTGCATTTTTTAATTAGACAGTGCCTGCATAGTGCTTGTGTTAATTATTTATAAGACGCCACGTGGCAAACAGCTGCTTGAAAAGCTCCTCATGGAAAGTGGAGGGTTTCTCCAAGAAGAAGTCTCCTCCTGTGTTTGTTTGTAGCGCAGCGGCAGGCGGGATGCTCTGGGCTCTAACTCAGCTGGCAGTTGAATGACAGCAGAGCCAGGTTGTGTTCCTTTTTGATCCAAATATCTATCCTTCAAGTGCTTCCCAGAAAAACTAATTTATCCCTCTCCCTTACTGAAGCGTCCCACATCCAAATGGCTTGTTTTTCTTCTAAAATATTCTTTCATGTTTCTCCCTTTCAAGTAGGCTGCACAAATGTCTCACCTGGTATCTGATGGCATTTTATTAAGGTGCTCTATTATTAAACTATTAACAGGATCACTCAGGTCCGACTAAGAAAGCGGCTGTTACAAGCAAAGTAAAAAGTTTCCTTAATAAGAAGTTAACGCAGTCATCACACAGATATGTGCACTTCAGAGTAGCATGTCAATAAAAGCACATTAAGCACAGGATTGTATACTCATGCTATTGTTTTGTAGCAAATGTCACTAAGTTTTACTTTGCCCATTTTCCCCTTATTTTCTTTTAAAGAATGTGAAAAAAGGACTTTATGAGCACAGTGAACGTCACTGCCTCACTCCGCCTTGTTTATTAGAAATGGCTGTAGGAATAGGAGCAAACAGAGAGTCCTAGCAGGTCACATAAGAAAGCTCCAGTCTCTGGCAAAGATGTGGACCTTTGGAGCTTTTTTATTTTGCAGTGTTCAATTTTTGTTTGTTTTCCCCTGGCGCTCTGGACAGCATTGGATGTGGTTGTGTGTATTGGCTGAGGCCCTTGGTTCAACATTAGAGGACATGTTCTCATGTGCTGTTTCTGAAACAAGCACTCTGTGTTGTTGACAGCCCTCTCTTTTAACATGAGCGTAATTTTGGCACTAGTGGACCATTTCTCTGTTACTTTGTGTTGAGTGAAATGTCAAAAATTATCTTTCAACTAGAGGCTGCAGTATTTGTGCCTGTTTTTGGTTTCAGAGAGCGATAGAGATCTAGACTTTATTTCTATTCTAAACCTAAAGGAAGTGGTCAGAGTTAAAGTTAGCACGCAACATCCCTTTTCGCACCAAATTAAGCTGAACGCTACAACAGCTCATGGTGTAAGGCAGTCTGTCAGGAAATAAACCCTCAAATGTCTGTTTAACCATTGTATGAGTCCTGAAAACAGAGTAAAACAGAAGAAAACGTATATTAGGTACCTACTAAACCCTACTAAAAAATCATTCTTCATGATGATCTGAAAGACATCTCGAAGTGCAGAGAGGGAAAAAAGCAGTTTTAATTAGCAAAGGAGAAAAGTACAGCGTGCGTTTTTGATTGAGCAAAGCAAACATTTATCTGAATTTTTTTGCAGCACATTAGAGAGCATCCAATGCTAAAGTGATGAAGTCAGAGGTTTGGACAGCTGGGCCTGGGGGTAGAGGGGAGGATGTGGCCAGATTAGAAGAACCTGATTACAGAAAACAGGCTGTAGGAACAGGGATCTCCCTCCATCTCTTAATTTCCTTCACTTATCCCCCTTTTCTCTCCATGCTCTGGTCCCATTCCTAGAGACAGAGACAAGGACGGGCCTCAGCTCTCCTTCCTCTTCTTGTTTTTGTTCAGAAAAAAAAAAAGACAGAGCGCATTGTTCGGGTGTTTTCCTTGGTGCTTGCATCCACTATAACATCAAACAAAATTCAGATGGAGAACAACGGACTCAACTTGTCTCATCATAAAGTCGTCTTGAGCCCCGGATTTTCTCGTAAAACAACATCCACTGTGCGGGTGTCTGCTTTTGTTAAGGTTGTAAGGCTGTAATTCTTCCGCTTTTCGCCCAACTGAGGGCCTTTGTTTTCACCATGTACACACACACATTGTCAGCGTGATGGAATATTGTCTTTCTTATCTGCATTGTTATTACAGTAAATATTCACATGGTTTCAGGGTAGAGGTTGTTGTTTTTTTTGAATGTGAATATGGATGAGTAGATGGGTCAAAGGGAGAGTTACATTTCATTTGAATATATAAGTTCCATTTGATAAATCACCCTTCCAGTAACTTTGCCTTCAGTCTGATTCAGAGACTTTTTCTTCGTGGTTGTAACACACAACGTCAGACCATAGCTATCAATGAATCATGAAGTCACTGATAAGCCCTTTAGGAAAAACATGATTTCACTTCACATTGGATTGGTCTCCAGAGTTTTCTAGACTGGTTCCACATGGTCTAGAGAGGCAGCCTGATGTGAGGAGTGAGTAATGCTGACTGGACTGCAGTTTCTGCATGGTGCAGCAGTAGGCTACCAGATGTTTGTGTCTGCATCACTGATTGTTCCACTTAACACACACAAACACTGCCTGACTTCTCTCTCAATCGGTTACTTGCAGGTATTTTATGAGATCTTAAAACCAGGCAACACAAGTATTTGATCCTGCTCTTAAACTGAGAAGAAAGTGCTGAGCTTGTCTTGTCCAGTCACAAACACTTGGCTCATGATGGCTCATTTAATGAAAACTACTAAATTAGATTGGCAAGGTTGCCCACTTTGTAGCACATTAGTCTGAATATACATCAACTTCCTGGAACCCTTCTCAGACAGTTTTCTGTAAACGTTCCCTGTGAATTAAAAACTGAAAGCATGAAACTTCATATTAACTGGTGTTAAACTGTGAAGAGATCTTTCCTTTTTCAACAGTAATGGCATGTTGATGACTTAAACTTTTGCTCAGTTAGAGAATGACTCTGCCCTGCTTCTGTTTGCATTCTCAGACATATTTATCATGCATCGCTTTCTGACTCAGATGCACCAGCAAGGACTAGAAAAGCTAAAGATAACAACACATGCTGCTGCTTTTTTTTACTTAGAACCAAGTATATGTGTTCACATACGGTCTCCTCTTATGCTTAGGGGTTAAAAATATTAAAATCAAGCCCTTTAATACGAAAGAGGAAGTTGCTCAAGCACAAATGTTCAAAAGTTAGAGGAGTTTTGTTTTTAGGTTTTGCTGACACCACTAATTCTGCTGTTGTGGTGATAAATATTTACGTTTCGCATGCCATTATTCAAGATATGCTGTGAATTTATCATCTTATTAAATAGCAGTTAAGTTAAGTAAGTCAGCCTGTCATATGGTGCCCATGTGGAATTAGTGAGACCGTCACACGTTCAATAGTAACCACAACTTGACAGAGGGAGTTCAACAAATGGTGGTTGGTGGTATTTAAAGGGATTGTTTTGGTTTCTGATCCACAACATTTTTTGACTCAATCTCACAGCTCTCATAGGCATAGTTTCCAGCCACAGCTGGGAGATTTTTTCCACTGTGAACTACCTGACCACCACTAAACAACAGACAAATTAGTGACTGGTTGGTGACCACAGTGGAGCATTTAGCACATAGATAAATAGCAAGAGCCGGATGTTTTCCTCATGAGTTGATGAGAGCAAAACAGCTAAAAGAGTAAATATTGGACTCACTTTCACCAGGTGAACACGAACATGACTCCAAATAAATGCTAATGTTGCTGCCTATCTTAATGTCTAAATAAGCTATTGTGTGCTAACATGTTGACAAAATGCTAACCATATCAACTTTTGAGGGTGAAAACAAAAAAACCCATTCAATAAATAAAGGTTTAAGTTGGTGTCACAGTATGGCCATTTTACCATCTAGCATTTATTACTGTAAGAGCCTAAGAAAATAGTTTGAAAGCCATTAATACTCATATACATATTAACATTCCTACAGCATTCAAGTCTCCTTTGTAACTATCATAATGCCAGGCTGTTGGTTTTTCTGGCTCATGTATAGAAAACACACATTGCAGTTCAATTGCACAATCGTCCAGTTAAGCTCCATATTTTAGTTCCTTGTTCCTTGATCAGCTGAGTCGAAGTGTAAGTGTACCATGTGGGGTCATGATGGTTTGTGTTATTGTTAAAGTTCTTCAAAGTACTCACGTTAGAAACTTCAACAGCCGTGTTTCCATCAACGTATTTTGAAGTATCGCATCAGAAAATGTCAACGGAAATGGCAAAATTCGAAAAAACATCCTCAATTTCGCAAAAAAAAAGTTCTTACGCTCACTTGAGGTGGTTCTTGCCTTTTCTGAAGAAGAGTTAATGTGCTAAATGGGAGGTGGAAACAGCTTTGGCGAATAAGTTCTGACGTAGCATTCACAACATTCACATTAAATGGAAACACGGCTAGTGTCTGTAATGTTTAACACAAATATTGGTTCGATGTGAGAAATGTGATGGAGAAGGATGCCCTCTACTGCCTTCCATGTGAAGGTATTCCAGTCTTTTCAAAAAACCCCACTGTTGTCTCTAGAGGTCGTCATCGTAGTCAATGTTTGCGAGGCCACTATCAGGGAGGGCATAAACAGATTTACTCTTGCTCTTCCTGCTTTTTGCTTTCGTCTCTGCGGCTTGTTGACTCCCGGAAAAGGACAGGTAGGCGGCGATGCTGTTCCTGACGCCGTAGCTCACCATGTTGTCGCTGCAGCTTTCTGTGCTGACCAGCTGCTTCCTGTTCAGGGAGAAGATGAAGAAATGAATAAGAGCATTGCTTATTCACTTGTGAATTCTTGAATATTCATGTGCATCCACTTGACTATCCATAATCTCATCAGGTGACACAAATTGAGTTACCATCTTTTCACACTTGGTATCTTCTTTCACGCCTATTAGAAGTATTACCCACTTTCATACTGATATGATTAAAGCAGGTAATTATCACAAGCCTTTACTGTACCTGTCTATTTTCTTCCAGTCAAAGTTGCGTCTCATGACTACAGGTGGCGCTTCAGGAGTTGCATCTGGTGGCGATATTATGCCGGATAGACAGGGAGAGGTCAACACACAACACAGGCCATCTGCAGAATCTGAAAGGGTAAAGAAAGGAGAAGTCAAATTCAGTTCACAAGCTTGCAAACAAACCCAGAGTTAACAGTAAGTGTTACTTTGGATAATTTAAACAAATTAACCACTCTCGCACTTGACTGCTCAAGCGAACACGCACACAGAATTTGTGAAGAGGCCCATATTGACCGAGAATAACTCCACTATTACCACAATTAAAGCACATTTCCGTGTTAACACCAGTGGTTATTATCAAGCGCGCATATTGTATCTCATTTCCTGTTTGTTCCAAAAATGTTCTATCAGTGCAGGAAATGCATAAAAAGTCAACCACTGATGAAAAAGTTATATTAAGAACATGATAACTTAGCTTACGTGTGTGTGACTACATACGCTTGTACATGGGATTGAGTATGGCGCTTTATTTTGAAATGTCTTTCCTTAGTTCTAAGTGTGTTTGTGCATTCACGCACCAGAGTAGTGGTTGATCATATCTTCAAGGCACTGGAAAGTGAGTCGAGGAGAGATGTAGTACCAGCTGTTGTCCAGTCTGAAGATACGATAGTGCTTTACGCTCCTGTGCTTCACAGAGAGCGAGTACAGACCTGAGGGTATCATACACATCATACGTTTAATCATTCAAACTTTAAATCCTAACATCAAGCTGCTCTGTTTCAGAAAACAAGCACATCATAGTATTCTGTATGTCAGGTCAGTGTAATTCTGACAGCAACCAAGGACATCAATAACTATTGATATAATTATACTGAAACTGTTGGGACAGC
This sequence comes from Thunnus maccoyii, assembly GCF_910596095.1. NCBI lineage: Eukaryota > Metazoa > Chordata > Actinopteri > Scombriformes > Scombridae > Thunnus > Thunnus maccoyii. Next base: position 18,655,714 of record NC_056547.1, read on the forward strand.
ATAAAAGAAGAAGTTACATGAAAGTCAGTTCTGTACCGTAATGTCCATCTCTGCTTAGTCACTGTATTTTTTCATGAGTAATGAAACATTTCAGATAAAAATGTGTCCCCTGGCACACAGAATATTTTTAGGGGACAATCCACTTACAGGTAATTCCCCTAATGCATGTCCTTAAAGGAACAGTAGAAGATCAATACTACTCATATCTGTCCATTTAATATGAAGCAGTTGGTTAGCTTATCTTAGCATGAAGACGGGAAACAGGGGGAAGCAACTAGCCTGGCTCTGTAAAACCACAACTTCTTGCTTTTACACTTCAATTTTTGCTTCGATTAAACAAATGGGATATAACGTGATAACTAGTGAGCTTTAGAGGTGCTTGAAGGTCATTTTTTTAATCTTCAGACAGAGCCAGGGTAGCTGTTTCTTTTCTTTTTTCTTTATGTTAAACTAAGCTAACTGGTTGCTAGTTATAGCCATTGACTGGTTATAGCTTCATATTTTCCAAAAAGACTGAGTAGTATTGATCTTATCATCTCATTCTCAGCAAAAAAGCAAATAGCAATTTTTTTTTTTTGCCTTTACAGAGAGGAAACATGATATGCAACAAAGGTCACCAGCCAGAATCATACTATGAACATGTGGTGACCATGTCGACACTCCGAGCCTGAAATTAATTCATAATTTAATATAAATACATTTTTTTTATTTTAGCTTATATGATAATGCCTTGACTGTTGTAAACCATCTCAAAGAAATTTATTTAAAAATTCATTTAATTTTGAACTCTCAATTCTTTTCATTCTTATCCTTTAAAAATATGTAGTCAGGTAGAAAATCATCAGTGAGTGTCTGAGTTTTCTTGTCAGATGGTTCATTTTCTCTTCTGACTTGGATCTGATTAAAACTATTTTTGGCTTGCCTTTTACTCCGCCGCTGTGTTCTTGACATCATCCTGATCTAATCTCTCTAGTCTCTCTTTCTTACTTTCACAAACAGCCAAGTTCAAACCAAACAAACAAAGCCAACTGCATAATCCACTGTGAGAAGGCCAAAGTGTTCTTACCTCTTTCCCTGATGCTCTCCCGCACCAGGAAGGAGCCCACTCGGTTTCCAGGTAGAAGCAGCAACTCTTCAGCCTTTTGCCTTTCCACCCCCTCAAACAGCCAACTGATAGAACAAAAACATCCTGAGTGAAATATCCGATATCAGATAAATACTTGTGGCATTTTAAACCTAAGCAGCAGAAATACAATTCATATTAAAAACAGAACCTTGCAATAACCATATGACTAATATCTTGCTTACTAAGATCTCTTGTTCTCTAAATTAAGACAGAGATCTTAGATAACTGGAAGAAGATGAGTCTGATCATTTTTTGCTGTTACCACTTTAATCAAACACACTAGGCCAATACTAGGATACTGTTAGTATAATTTTACTTACCCATGGTACACTTTTGCCACATGGCTGTTGGGTATGTAGTTCTCCTTTCCTGTTTGGACAGAACGGACTCTCCACCAATAAGCCTCCCTGATCACCATAAAGAAGCAAAGAGGAATCAACCACTGCCTTGTTGTGTGAGAACTTCTCCATATTGCAAACAGTTACACATGATCGTTTCTTTCTGTTCGACTTTATTTCCTCATAGTTATTTGTAATCTTCTGTTTATCAAACGTTTGTCTGATCTTGGCTGAACTAAAGCTTTAAGAACTGGATGGTTTTTTAATGAAGAATGCAAAAAAAAAAAAAAAACCCAAAAAAAGCGTACTGTGCAATGACTCTCAGCTTCTCCCCCATCCTGTAGATGGGCTCGCTGATTTCAGGAGCCGGGTAGTCCTGGAGCACTACCACCATGTCGTCTTCTGAGCCTGCCAACAACAATATTTGCAGCTTTTACAAACACAGACAAATGCTGATACAGACATCATGAAGTGGGAATGTTCAGAGATGTCCAAGACCAAACCTCAGTCAGAAATTAAAAAGTTTGTTTTAAGATTGTTTAATCATGATGTCTCTGATACCATCAGGCAACCCGTTACATATACATATTATAGCAATGCATACTCTAACATGCAACTAAACATTTTGTAGCAAGAAATGCTACAAGTTATTTATGAATGCAGTTTGGAAATACAGACTTCCTGCATTGTGTAAAGCAAATTATTGTGCTTCAGAGCTGTGTGCAGACTCAGTGCAAAACAATGCGGAAATATATTTTTGTTTTACAAAGCACATTTTCCACTCTGTGCTCTCCAAAAAATTACAAAAATTAAATTACAAAACAACTCATGTTCTTTTAAAGGATGTGTGGAGAGCTTACCCTTTGGAGCGCTGTCAAGGTTTTCTCCGTTGACTTTTTCTGTGGCACTCACACTTCGCATCATATTCCCCATCCTCCAGATGGACCAGACTCCGGTCTGAAGTCAAGGCAGAGACAGAAATGTACAAATGGACTCTTACAGTTTCCACTCATGTACTAATTTGTGTTTCTGCTACCACTAATCTTCTCTCTGCTGCTACACAATGACGTTTGTAACTTCCTATTAGCTGACCATTGAGTTATCTCAACTGTGAGACTTGTTGTAGAATGGGGAAGCTGAGGCTTGATGCTATCACAATTTTCCATTGCGGCACCTAGCTGTGTGTGCTGACAGCTAAGGGTGATAAATGATATTCAATCCATATATTGCAAAATCCTGCTCCCAAATTGCAAAACGTTAGACATATCACATCATTTATATTATGATTAATCAGAAATACATTCAGAAGTACTAAATACATACATATTTGTATGCATGCATTTCAACAGATCCGAATGTGACGTATATTCTTACATCACAGTGTGTTTTTTTTGACAAGAATGAAGAAATAACAGTTCCGTCTGTGCAGAAACTATAGCAGCAGATGTAGTTAGGCGTAAACTGAAGAAGCCTACCTGTCGGATTTAAAACTTGCCTGCTGTGATGGCATCAAGTGTGGTGAGAGAGATGATGGCCCAAACAGGGCATTGTGGCAGCGGAGTCTGATACTAGAGAAGAGCCATGTTCGCAAGTCTTTACTGCAATGACCTGAGTGCCGCAACAGCTCGGCATCTGACTGCAAACTCACTTCCTGTAAAGAAATGAGGAAGAGGACCAGCAAAAGTGTGGTTCAAGTACTGCTGAGAAGCAGCAGATCTTGAACAGAGAGAGAGCAAGAGAGAGAGTGCACAACAGCCCTTTGGGTTTAGTTATGCTCCTGTAAAGATTATTATAATCATTATAATTTTATTACTGTTACTCTCCAATAACCAATATCTGATAAGAAGAATTTTTAAATAAGAATATAAGCATGTTGTTACACTATCATAAAAATGTGTATGTAAATTTAGCAATACAAAAGGAAAGCAACAGTATTCAGAGACCTCATTGTTCTGTTGGTATGAGTCAACTCAACTCCATATCTATAATTAAAACTGACATCATTTTACTTAGAGGGCATCTCTAAGAAATACAAGATGACTAGATTCTACAAATCTTTAGTTTTATTGGAACTTTCACAATGTGTTTTACACATACATGAAAGTAATTTTTAGTCAGACCACTAGCTCTTTTGGTCCAGCGGAAATGAGAATTTACCACCTATCACGTTTAGTGACACTCAGAGTTTGTTTTTTTTTCTGAAATGTTGCCTGTGGTTACACAGAAATGAGTCATTACAATGCCAAGAGGCAGAGCGTAATGACGTCTAGTGAAGCAAAAACATTTACTGGTATCAAGATCAATTTGAGTAAAAAAAACTTTTTCGAAAACATTTCAGACACCCTGTACAGTAACTCTTTACTTTTAGTCCCCCTATTTTGCATTTATAAGCAGTATAGAAAGAAATAATACATGGTATATAACACACTATAATAGATAGATATATATGTTTATTAATGTATTTGTTAACTACAAGAATATAGTAAATACAGTAATAATATATCTTCATAGAATATGTTATCATTTCTGACATATACTGTACACTAATAAACACTTAAAATGTTCTTATATCGGCATCGAACTACATTGTTGTGTGTTATGAACCATTTATTAAATGTTTGTATACTAATGCTAAATATGGGGACTTAAAGATGCAGTGTGTAGGATTTAATATCATCTAGTGGTGAGGTTGTAGATTTCAACAAACTGAATACCCCTCCTCCTGCCTTTCCAAGCATGTAGGAGAACCTACGGTAGATGCAAAACTCACAGAAAACACAAAAAGCCCCATTCTAGACTACTGTAGAGATATGGCGGTGTAACATGGCAGGTTTCACTAGAATTAATACTACACACTGCACCTTTAAAGTGTCTCTAACTGTACTTGCTACTAATTGACTTAAATAAAATAAATGTAGCTACACAATAGCTTTCCTTTAGAATCCAAAAAAAAAAAAAAAAACAAGTATCAAAAGTATTAAAATCAAAAGATTTTTTTCTTTGATAGAAACAGAAACATGAAAGGCATGTCGTCTTTCATGAGTCTGTTTACCTTCAGGTGGAAACTGCATCACTATGTTTGTGTTTTCTTTAGCTGTTGTATTTATCTGCTATCCGAAAGTATCCCAGAATGACACACAGTTTAGTTAACATTAAATTAAACCACCCGGTTTCACATCTGTTACCTTATCAGAGAGAACATCACCACATAAACAGTTTATAAGAAGTGTATATCAAATGTGTCAGTTATGTGCCTCAGGAATGAAAGGTTATTAGATTTGATGTATTACGACGTTAACGTGTCTGACAAACTGCCGCTGATTTATAGAAAAATGTCTCGTGGCAGTTTTCTCCATGAAAAACTCCCTGAAGATTTTCTCCAGTTTTTTCCACTTTCATTTCTTAAATGATAAACAAAAATCTGTCACTCTCTGTCTCACTCCCATTTGCCTCATGATCTCATGATCTGCCATTATTTAGTTGGTTTCCAATTTTTTGGTTGTTTTGATGTGAAGTATTTATATAAGTCCCATTTGTCTCATCTCACCTCCACATTCAGTATACTGTATGTATTCATATTGCTCACAGAATTTTTGCCCTTAGCTTAGATATTTTATGACACATGCATATAAACCTGTAGCTAAAAGAAATTCAACCCTGAAAGACATCAATAAAAATGTGTGAACCGTAACACACTGTTTACCATTTACAAAGTTCAACCTCTATATAAAGATAGATTGTGAATTTCTAAAGCTTCAGATCGCTGGTTGCATAATTATATTCCTCTGTGCACACACTTTATTATTCTCAAGACAACTTAGCTCATGTATTTTCCATATTAAAACCTGGATTAGTCTGCTCCAGATCATTAGGCCTCTTTTTCCTGCCACCTTTCCTTTCTAAATGCAGCATGATGACGCATTAAAAAACACAAACAGAGACAGAGCAAAACATCAGCCTCTTTGGTAAAGTACACTTTGAGGATTTTCAAAAGTAGAGAAATCAGGGTGTCTGATAAACACTTCTGATAACTGCGTCACTGTGAAGTTTTTAAAGTCTTGGCAGACATTAGTTGTAGTCAGAAAACACTGAGCTGGCAGTTCCTTTTGTTGGCTTCCTGATGTGAGCGTATGGAGGAGAGTCAGTTCAGAGAGATAAATATTCCTTTGAGGAAGTACACAGGAATCGTATGTCACATCGCGTCTGAACTGAAGCATTCTAGGCTGAACCAAATAGTTTCTCCTGCTCGACGTAGAAAAAAAGCAGCAGCTACTGTGGCTCGGTGGGTGGTGGCTGGTGTCAGATGCCAGGGCTTGCACTGTTGTGGCTGCAAGGAAGGAAGGAAGTCTTCATTGGCTTTAGATGAAAATAAATACGAGGTTAAAATGGAGCCTATGTGGTGACATTTTGACGAGCGCGCAGTTTTATCTTTAGAATAGAATTTTCAAAATTTCCTGTAGACAGTTTATTCATTTTAAGAGACGTTATGAAGTAGATTTTACTATTAATTGGAGAATAAACGTCTCCATATTCTTTACTTTTCTCAACTCTCTACTTTAGTGTGCAAGGCTTTTCTCCAACTGTTTATTAAAAGGGAGATCCACCCAGATTACACAAACATCACACATATACCCAAAAAGCATTTTTTCTCACCACTCTAGTCTAGTCTTTAGCCATACACAAAGTACTTTACGCAAGTAAAATGGCACCTGTCTGTGTAATATTATATGATGTATTATAATACTGCAGTAATTGTCATGCATTAATGTGTATCCAGCATTTTACAGTAGTTTGTGGAGGTGGAGCCACTTTTTATACTGTTGTGTAATTGAATTTGTGATAATACATCAAATTTTATACTGAAGTATAAGCTGATCACATGTTTTGTATGTAAAATCTGAATCTGCAAAGTAACTATAGCTGTAGCTGTCTAAACGTCATGGAGAAAAAAGTACTATACTTTCCTCTGACAGGTTGAGACATGAACAGTAGAAGTAGAAAGTAGCATGCGCCAAAAATATTCAAATAAAGTATAAGTGCCTCAAAATTGTAGTAAGTATAGTTCTTGAGAAGATGTAGTTACATTTCAATGTTAAATGTTAAAACCATAACCAGGATTAAATGGTACAAATATAAGAATAAATAAAGTATAAACAGATGATGGCATAAGATTTGAACTATTTGACTCTACAGCTTTTCAAATAAACACCATTTAAGCATACAAGGCAACAAGTCACTCTGAAACATTTTCCTCCTTGACCACACTGCTTTTCACTTTTCTGTTATTTTATTCAGATCCTGGTTCCTGTCACTGACACTGCCAGGGCCATGTGTGTCTTTGAATGAGTCACTAGCAGACATAACATAGGTGAAACTCAACCAGTGAGGCTGTCCACACTGACCTCCAGCTCAATGGACTCTTTGTTAGATTGGGATGAGAAATGTATTCCCCAATTAGTAAAGGTAATTAATCGAGACTTCTTGCTATATGAATTTCCTGTATTAAGGAATCTGAAATTGGATTGGGCAGGTGTTTATTTGCTGAATGAAATGCATAATAGCTCACAGGCTACTGGGAGTCACACTGACTTACAGTTTAGATTATTTTTGATTAAATCATAAGGTAGAGCCTATTACACACCATTACTATTACTATTAGTGGTAAAACCATGAATACAAACATATTTTGTATAGATCCATGTCTTTAGTTGAACTAAAAAGACACTTGTAACAACTGTCTCTATTCACCAAATGCTCATAAAAGTAGTCTAGCAGGTGTTTGCAGGTGTTACCGGCGTTGTAAAGCTGATATTTGGCTGTCAGGGACTTTCCTCACGTGGATAATTGTTGAAGAGCTCTACATGATTGATGTCCCACTACCTATTTATAACACATGTTAAGGAAGTTGTGAGCTCAGCTTTGAAGATGTTACAGTGATTTGTAAGCAGTTTTTCTGGGCAACAGATTGCCCTTGTACACCCTGCCTCTCGTAAAGACAGATGCTTGCTATCTGTGGCTGATCTTGGCCAACGTTGCCAGTGGCTGCTGCTCTGGGAGCCTGGATGTGTTTGAACATTAGTGACTTCCACACCCTCTGTCTAAAATTACAAAATTACTGACTGTAAGGGATTCCCATTGTAATTTATTTTTTCTAGAAGTCTAAATCAAGACACCTTCATATGACTTCAGCCTCTCTGGTAGGAAGTGGAAGCAAGATGTGACCGTTGTTATAATGAATCTTTCCTCAGTTCCTCTTTTCCTAAAAACAATACACATTCCACATGCTGCGACACTGGTAGTTAGTCTGCTGTGGTCGTTGTGTTCTCTCACTGTAATGACCAGTATCTAAATGCAGAAGCAAGGCCTACCCCACAGGATCTGGAAGCCACAGGATTGACAGGAACGGGGCGTGTGTGTCGGCTATATTTTCATATGTGTGTATCTGAAGCTTTTTTATCCACAGACTTCACAGAGCCAAAAGTGTTTACATAAAGGACCCCATATCCTCCACCCATTAGACTGTAATCATTAAAGGGAAATTTTGTAATTTTTCAACCTGGGCCCTATTTCCCATCATTTTGTGTAAGTGACTAATGGGGACAACAATTTTTGAAATTGCTCCAGAATTGAGTGAGAGCGCTGCAGCCAGCAGCCACGAAACAGGCTTTAATGTAATCCTCTGGGGCAATAAAACAGTGCTTATTTTCGCCACTGACATGCTCAGATTGTTATAAGTATCTGACAACATTATAGAAAGGACCATACAGAGCAATAAAACACTTTTCTTCATCTTTCGCTTGATCCGGTCCATTTGTTATTGTGTCTAACAAAGTCTTGCCCAAGGAGAAGCATTGTTCTGAAATCTCACGAGAGTTGAGTTGTTGTCGAAATCAGCTAAATATTCAGCCATGACAGAATTGGGAGAGAGGAGTGCTGGGAGGATTTTGTTGTATTGGAGTACAGAAACATAGCTTAGTCTTATCTATAAGATTTTCAAAGTCACAGCTGAATATTTAGCTGATTTCCACAACAACTCAACTCTTGTAAGATTTTAGAACAAGACTTCCCCTTGAGCGAGACTTGGTTTGACACAATAACAAACAGACCGAATCAAGCAAAAAGTAAAGAAAAATGTTGTTTTTCTCTGTATGGTCCTTTCCACAATGTTGTCAGACACTTATAATAACAATCTGAGCCTGTCAGTGGCAAAAACAAGCACTTTGCGTGGACATACGTTGACGGGATGCTATTGCCCCAAAGGATTACATTGCAGGCCGTTTTGCAGCTGCTGGCTGAAGCGCTCTTGCTCAATACTGGACTGGTTTCAAAAATTATTGTCCCCAATAATCACTTAGACACAAAATGATGGGAAAATAGGGTCTAGGCTGAAGAATACCAAAGTTTCCCTTTAATGTACGTGTTCACTGTATGTGGGCAATTCAGGCATCTGGAGCATCAAATCCACCAAACCATCTGCACAAGTAATCAGCCCTCCCTGCTTCTTACATCCATTAATGCATTCCTCCAAGCTTTTAGACGTATTCCTCGGAATAATCCTCTGATGAATTATGGCAGCAGTGTTATTCCTGTCTGCATATTTTGTGATTTCGAAATAACTATAATAACATAGCATTTTATCCCTGAGCGCACTTCAGCAGAATTTGGCGACTTTAATGGTAACATAATTGGATGAAATTGCATTAAGAATTTGAAACCACTGCTTCATTTTATCATAGAGTCTGGGAGGAGAGAGAGCACATTGTCCTCTGTTTGGACAACCTAGGAAGGACAAAGTTCCTCAGTGAATCAACAACAATAACAAGTCTTAGACGTGAAAACCATTCCAGACCTGAAACATTCATTCCAGTCTGGTACAATAAACGAGACCTGAGTTAATGGCCTTTTTTTCTCGGCTGTGTATAGGAAAGTATTACTCATGGGAATGACATCACTGACATTACTCTGAACCGCGACCGCTTTTTAAAAGTCCAGCTCAGGGCCATGTGATGGCACTTTGTTGAGTCGATTATTTAGGAGTGCTGCGGCTGGACATTCTTGGCAAAATAAGTCACATGAATAAAAGTTGCAGTAATAAATAACACATCCATCTCATTCATACGCCAGTTCATTTTAAGGACAACCATGGGTAGATGTCTGAGAAACATCCAATAACAATGTTAATTCCCTAAAATAAGGCTTAATTCTTAATGGTTATTTAAGGATATTTCAGGACACATTTGACATCAGGCATCTATTAGTCAGTCATGCACTAATTGTGCCATTAAACTAACAAGTCTCCCTGTGGTGTAATCCCCAAAGGTGTGCTCTGCAAAAGGGGAAAGTGTTCCTAATGTCAGGGAATCATTCGAGCTCTGTAATCAGTGACTCTATCATGAGGGCCACCTGTGTATTCCAGCTGCCCCGCCCTCCACCTCCTCACGCACGCTCACGCACGCGCACACCTCACAGATAATGCCAGCCTTCACATCCAGGGCAGGGTAACTATCGGTTACCTTGCCAGCCAGCCCTGCCAAGCCCATAATGAGAGTGTGCATCAGTGGACCCAGTCGCTCCTTTCAACGATCCAGATGGGAGTTGACGGTTTATCGCTGCGTCATCATCTATTACCCAGTCATTACAGGCCAGTGAGCTATTTTCATGATGCCTGTTTGCACTGTGCACCTGTGAAAGTACGCCCAGCCCACTTACAAACATAGACACACGCGGCTGCTTTTTTAAGACATGCAAAGCCTCAAAAATGCCCCAGAGCCAGATCTGATAAAGACTTTAATGCTGTATTCAGCTATGGTGTAAGCACGTGTTTGCTCAGAGGAAACATGTAATGAGTGATGTTTAACTATGTGGAATGTAATAATTAGCAAATACTGAGTAGATAGCGTCATGTTGATGCCGTGTTGGTTGACTTAATCAGGACAAGGCATCATATTTCTGGGATAATATAATACCCCAGATACTACTATTTAACTCAGTCAGTTTAGTTAAAAGTAAAGCTGTAAATAGACACCAACACATTTTCATTACATTGAACCATTTCAGTGATATTAACTAGGCCCTGGCTTTCCATTTCAGGAAAAGTAAAGCCAACAACTGTTACATAATAAAGGAAACTTTCTTTTCCACTGGCTGGCTTTGGAAATCACTTAGCTCCTGCTGGCACTGCAGGTGGATCATTTGCTTTATTACTGTTCTGAAAAACAATCCACAACGGAACTGTGAAAATTAATTGCCAACCATTCTTAAATCCATGGTCCACTTACTGTGTAGCCATGGCTGTCCAAACCTGTTGGTTTATTAGAATATATAATTTCTAGTATCTTGGATTCATGCTGTCTATGGAAAAAAACTCAAAGCATCATACACACTGGTATGTTTGATGTGAGACAGAAGAGATTGAAATGCAGGCTGTAGTCATGAGTATATAGCTGTAAAGGCCGAAAGGTCTGATATGTGTGAAATAATATTTTTTAAGGTACATTGTAGCCTTTGTAGGCATACTTAACAGTCAATTTCCTTTTTTATTTAAAGTGAGACTATATAAAGACGAAATAACACAATCTTCTTATTACAAATGAAAAGTTGAATTCAAATGAAAAGTTGAATTCATAAGCAGATGGATATTGCTATATAACTGTCATTGAGTTAGTCCGCTGACTTTATGACTCGTCTTTGCTTGTGCTGTTGCTGGTTGGGCCAGAGCTATAATCCTGAATGTGTGTCACTGACTGACTTATGAGGTTACACCATTGGTCAGCTAGCCCAGTGTTGGACTTTCCCCACTGACCGTTTCTCTTTCAAAATGAATCAGTGTGAACAGTTTGAATTACGTCCTCAGGGGGCGTTTACACGGAGCCCATGAGCGCAGCCCTGAAATAAATTTTAAAAACTCACTGACCGAAGCGTCTCACATGAAGTCGCCGAAACTGACAGGAGCACCAACCCCATGTGATATGCAACTTCAGTACACTTTAACAACAAATATTACTGGGACCACTACAGAGATGACGTTTAATATCCAGGAATTCACATGATAGACACTACCACTGACTATCCCTGCAACAAATTGGCCACAATTTCACATATTGACCATACATGGTCCAGCCATACTAGATTTTGACCTAGTTTTGTTACACTATGTTTTAGCATGTTTATCCTGTAATTGCCACTTATGGCCACAGAGATCACTGTTTAGCAAAGGTTAGATAGGACAGGACAACTATCAGTCTTCTCTACTACTCTAATAGTTGTTGTTTTAATGTCTCGTAAAAATATTTAACAATCCTTCACAACCTATTTTTCTTGATGCAATAATACTAACAAGACTGATACATGACCAAAATGTTAAATAATTTGTGTGGCGGCTCATAATGTAACTCCTATTATCCTCTGGATAACCTTTGAATATCTATGCTGAACACCGTAGAAAACTTCACAGATCAGAGCTGGGTAGCTGTGTATTTCATATATTCTGCAAAAACACTGCAGTCTGACAGTTTTTTACAACTGATCTAACTAATGATAATAATATTCCATTTCTGTATTTGTGTGAGGGATGAACTTCTTCCCGGTGTTCAGTCCACCACTGTAACCATCACTGAATATGTGTAACGTGATTCCTGTCATTTCCCTCGTTCCTGACATTCCTGCCCGATGTTTTTAACTTTGGAATTCACCTTGTCATCTGTGTTCAGGGTATCGAGCCAGAACTGACCAGCACTCACGTTCCTTCATCACCGTTGTTTATGTAGTTATTTGTATTCAAAAGTGGTCAAGTCTTTTATTTGTAGTGATGCACTTCAACTTAACTTTACTTTAACCCCATGTTTTCCATTTAAGTAGTTAATTTAATGTCTACTATGATGATTTTATCAAGTAAAACCGATAAAAACAATGAATTCTTATAGACTTTGGCTTGAAATGTGACAGTTTGTTCACACTTGAAGCCAAACTTCATTTGTCATCAGTCAAATGCATTGAGGAGAATCTGACCCCAGGTCACAGTGGTTTACTGACTCAGTGTCTAGCTATTAAGTCCTGTGTAGAAACATATTTCATAGTCGAGTGCCGATGCTACTGAAAAGACATCCACTGTGTGCAGGTTTTGTTTCATTCCACTGTGTAATTGGCCCTCATTCACTCCCATTACCAACTTCATAGAGGAGGAAAGGTCAAAGGGGAAAGACTGGAGTTATCTGGAATAATTGCTTACAGATTTTCAGTCTTCTTAAAGATGGAGAAAGGGAAAAAAAAGAAACCCTGTCATACCGTCTCACTTTCAACTGGTCCCTGCAGGTTTGGAGTTGTGATTGTGTAAACCAGACAGACATTTAAAAGTGCGGTTTTAGCTGTGGAGGGTTCTCCAGGGATGTGCTCAGCTCTAAATCCCGTTTACGACTTCACTTCACTTTGAGAAAATCCATTCAGCCATGAACGCTCCAAGATTCCTCCCTAACCTTTTGAATTTCTCTGCAGATGGAGCAGATAAGACAACCTGGACCCTCACACTGATTATAATCTTTTTTCCTCTTCTACTTTTCCTTGTGCTACTGATGCATCTGATTCTTCCAGCCTTAAACGTCAAATCAAAAATTAGACATTAATATTGAGATGCACAGCTTTACATTTAAAGTCACCCAAACTTGGGTTATTTTGGAAATTTATCATTTCCAAACACAGACTTGATAGAGTGAGTATGAAGGGTAAATACCTGCAAATATGCCAATGAGTTATTCCGTGAATGCTGAAGGGATTAGCTGCTGATGTAAGAGATCTGGCATTAAAGCCGGAGAATACCTCGAAGTCATTTAGCCCTGTCAGTTATTTGGATACTCACAGGAGCCAGAGGGACAGCTGCTGAAAAGCCTCAGCAGAGACCACAAAGTGTCTTATCTTACCATAAGAAGTCCTCCTAAATAACGCTAATATTATAACAAGTTCCAATTTCCACTTAAGGGCTATTTACAAAGCTGGAGCAGGGTTGATCCCTGTTGCTATAGATGACATAATTTATCTGAATTAATTCACCCACTATGTCAACAGTGATCTATCCAGCGCTGGCACAGTGTGGAGATGACAGGTGACTGTGAACGTGAAATAAAGTATTCAGAAATACATAGAAGCATGAAAAGGAACTAGATGGGAGTGGATTAGTATAAATTAAAATAGATTTGAAAAAGATTGATTAAAAATTACATTAAAACTTAAATTCATTGAAATTGAATGATGAAAATAATTCTCTCCAGTTACTGGATTGTCTTAAGTTGTTGGTGAGCTGATTTGATTCTCATTAACTCACCCACCCACCATCAAAACATGCCAGTGCATTATTGTATTTTTCTGAGACACTGACACAATGATCATTACCTGCAGCATTTGACTGCTTGTGAGCACTTCTTAGTGACTCAGGAGTTCTCTGGACCTCTCTCAGACTTAGAACCTGCTTTTGGTGCTAAAATTGTTTGTGAAATACTTTTAGGCCCAAAACATGGGAGTTTCGTCTAATTCAGCTAGTTAGGAGCTACTTTTAGCTTTAGGACGTTTTGTGTATGTGACCCCTGATCTTATGTACCATGTACTCATCTTTAACTCAGATACCAGCTCATGCCGATTCTTGGCTAAAGCTCTTTTAAATCACATATCCTGAGGCCAAGGGTTCAGAGACAGCAGGTCAGCCAGGATAAACTTTCTCAAGACAAAGCATTCCTACAATGGGCTGGGCTCATGCAGCCAAGAAATGCCAGGACCTCAAAAAAATCCACCATTTATAACCAAGACACATCCAAAAACAGTCTCTTGTTTGTGTTTTTGAAATGTACAAGTCAATGTCTACACAAAGCTCAAAGGAACTGGAGCCAGTGTTTGGTTTGTATTACAGCCAAGGCCACACTGAGCTGAAACATATACACCTCACAGGGCTGCTTTTTGTTGACCCACTCACAGATGCTGTAAAAGACAGCTTTTGTTAAAAGTCATAATCTTTTCTACATATCACCTCTCGCCTGCCAAAAGCCAGACAAATGAACAAAGCCTCGCAAAAGCTGGACGTGTGTGTCAGAGTCACAAAAAACTCATCACAGCTGCATCTGAAATCCCGGATCAGATGTCAGATGTTTGAGTCTTTGCACACATACACCTGACGACTATTTGCACACGCGCACCTCTTCTGTCATTATTACACGCACACACATACGCACACACTGAAATACTGTATAATGCTTGTAGGCTGGCATAGTACCAGCTTGTGCAATACAATAACAGGAGACATGTCTGAGCCTGGACTTACATTACAGGACAAGGCTGATGTGAGGTGAGGAATTTCAGCTTGACTTACCTGGACACTAAATTTGCATTCACGATGACATCAACCTCATCACAGTACTACAATATTCCTTTAAGCTGCATCCTATTAAAACATGTATCTATCTTGTTTTGGATTGAAATCCAGAATAAGTCCTTTGTCAACTAATGTGTCCTCATATGAATTCTTTCACTCCTTTAGGTTTTACCTGATCATAATCAAGGAAAAAGTTGAAAAAGAAATTGTCCCACTAACCTCTTCTCTGTTGAGAATATCTGGAAAAAAAACACAAATACACTTAATATACTTCTTATTTCCATTTAGTGTGACTAGCACTACTGTTATTGATCGGTTTTTGTTACAGATGAGGTATCAAAACAGGCCTTTGATAGGAAAAGGAAATGTTAGACCAAAAATGCTTCACCATGAATCTTGCCTGGCTGGGTCACGCAGTGGAAATAAGCTTCTAGGAGTGAAAAATGACAGACATTATTTTGGTATAAATAATTTTAATCATAAGCAAATTATTGTTCAGATTTTAGCCTCTAGTGTGTTTATCTGTGTGTGCAAATGTCTGCGTGCATTACACATACAGAGCAACACAGTGCTTTTCACACAAAGCCTATTATACAAAGTTTTTTTTGGCACGACCAGGACTTACTAAATGTTTGTACAGCTTGTTAGGATTTTCCACTTAACTGCAAACACAGGGCATGAATGGAAACTTAAGTTTTATATTTTAACATTTCTCCTCAGGACCCGTAAGTTACTAAAGGTGGAGGAGGGTCATTTACAATGTTGTGCAATAACACACACATTATTAATATATTATTTACAGTATATTTTAGTCATTATGCATCATGCACCCATAGCAATATTTTGAGCTGAGCTTTGTTTGAACTGTACCTGTGTGCTGATGGTTTTACATGGCAAACGATGTCAAAGGTTAATTGTCAGTAATAAAGTATTACATGGTCAACAGTGTTAACAAAATGCTTACAACATAGTGAGTTACACAAGGACATGATCACTATTAAACTGCTGTGAGTTCATGTGAAGCCGTAGGGTTCATGTATCTGTGAAGCCCAGCAGATGTTTTCCTCAGTCCGTGAGTCTCAGACCACAGCTATATAAAGACAGTGTAATTACTGGACTGGTCTGAATGTAGCCTGCCATGCCCTCTCTCTCACTCACACACATACACACAAACAAACAAGCCACTCATGCGTACAGATGAGTAACAAATTAAAGAAAAACCTGAATAAATGAGTAGAGAAATAAAACAAATGCACATGCTTCCACACAGGTGCACCGCACGGGCAATTAACATCCAAACATGCTCTGTATAAAAATGCTGAGCGGGCCCAGCTGATTCTGATTTTCTATCAAGATGGCAAGAGAAAAAGATCTAAGTGACTTTGAAAGAGGGTGCGTTGTTGGGGCACAGATGGCAGGAGCTTAGGGTTGGAAATTGTGGTCGACAGTGCACATTTGATGACCGTGATGCTTGTGCATAAGTGCGATACGTAAGGAAAAGCAGAACTCTTCCTCAGGTGATTGAGAGTGTCAATACAGGTCGTGATCAGACTGTGTCAGCAAGAGCAGTCCATCGAGAATTACAGAGGGCGATATTATAGTAGGGTTGCAGTGCACAAACCCCTAATTACAAAGATGAACGCACATTTGAGAGTTCAGTGGTGCAAAAAAGGCACTGGTCTACAGAGATGTAAAAAAAAAAAAGATATGGTCAGATGAGTCATCCTTTACCATATTCTCAACAAGTGCATGTGTGGCATACATCAAGAGAACGGTACAGGCCTCAATGTTTGACCCCTACAGTGAGGTGACTCCAGTGACTCTGTTATGCTGTTGGGGGCATTTTGCTGGCATGGTTTGGGTCCACTTGTCCCCTTAGAGGGAAGGGTCACTGCAAATCAATACAAAGTTGTTTTAAGTGATCACCTTTATCCTATGATGAAACATTTCTATCCTGATGGGAGTGGTCTCTTCCAGAATGACATTGCCCCAATTCACAGAGCACGAGGAGTCACTGAATGGTTTGATGAGTATAAATATGATGTGAATCATGTGCTTTGACCTTCACAGTCACCAGATCTCAACCCAATTAAATAACTCTGGGAGATTTTGGCATGACGTGTTAGACAGCGCTCTCCACTGCCATCATCAAAACAAGAAATGAGGGAAAATCTTTTGGAAGAATGGTGTTCATCCCTCCAACAGAGTTCAGAGATTTGTAGAATCAATGCCAAGGAGCATTGAAGCTGTTCTGGTGGCACGTGGTGGCCCAACACCTTACTAAGACACTTTAGGTTGGTTTTTCCTTTAATTTGTCATATAGTCAAAGCACGAAGGCCAACATAAGCTTCACAAAGGTCAATCAAGTTTAAAAAAGTGTCTAATATGGACATTTTACTTCAGTCAGTATGTTTTTGCAGCACAAGCTCAAAGCTCAAGCTATTTCAAGCTGCAGAGAAAGCACCCTGTGCTGTTTTAAGCAGTTCACAGTCTATAATGAGGCCAGACTCTTGCTGCAAAGGAGCGATGTGATGTTGAGAACATTTTCCCACAGCAGTAGTTGTGGTGTACTACGCAGGAACTTTTTTTTTTTTTTTATGTATCACCTCAGCAGTTTTTGGTCGCCTCAAGGTGTTGTAAACTCATTCTCCCATTCTAAGGAGGATTACCGACTCCACTTGACTTTGAAGCTCAAAGATTTCCAAAACACGGTTTGACTTCAAGGCTTCTCTGTGAGTTTAGGGGATTTTAATGAGGGGATTTTCAGTTTGACCGGCTATGCAAGACTCAAGTCATAGACGGTCGGCTGCCGTAATCAGACCATCTATCGCAGTTTTATACTCGGAGCACTTTACTGACTACTTCACTCTCATGGGACACATACAGTGCTCATAGAGTGCTCTGTTTGAATCTGCCTCATATGCAGAGATACATCCAGACAGTCTGGGGAAGCAGAAGTTAAAACAGGACTTCTCATCTAACTTTCAACAAGAATGCTAATAATAAAGCTAATAAACATATTTCCCCAAAATGTCAAACAATTGCTTTAAGACAATAAATGAATTTAACAAATTCATACAAACAGCTTTGATCTGTGTTTAGATCACAAATGAGAATGCAACAAAAATATATCATGAGGGACGTTATTAATGAAATATCTGAAGAGGCAGGACACTGGAGCTCTTTGTTTCTACCCCCATTCTCTCAGTTAAGCCTTTCCCTTAACCAGCCTACAAATTTAACCATCAGCTGAATCATTAAAAACCCTGAATTCAGGTCAGCTGACAAACTGAGCCTTATATCCACTTCATGTGAGAGAGGCGCAGTAGTTTGCCTCAGACCTGGCTTTCATTATGAGATATTTTTGCCAAACGCGCCACAACAGACACATGAACAACACAATCGACTTGGCACGCAGCACTGCTTTGATTGACGTCACCTAATGATGCATAGGTCCATGTAAAGCTGTGCAATTAACACTAACTACCGCCATTGTATCAGACCAGAAAATGGAGGACAGATGCAGACAAGAGCATGAATGATACCATCTGTGGTTTGCAACTTTTCTTTTCACTCTCGCTATTGTTTCGGGGGCGGATAGCGGGGTTGTTGTTGTGTGAGGGAACAAGTTTATGACAGTCGAGTAGGGAAAGAGACCGAATGACAAAATAAGGTAATCAACGCTTCCCTGTTTGAACTGTGAAATTACTTCCAGAATCTCCTAAATGAAGAAAAATGTTCATGAATTAATGACAAACAGCTTTTTTCTTGCAGATACCCTGTGGACTGCTTCAAAAATGAGAAGACTGATTTGTTATTGTTAATCAGCTCAGTCAGTTTTTCATTTCAGACACTTCAAAATAACTCAATTTACACATTTCAATGTCTCAGATCTGGTAAAGTTGTTCCATATCACCTATTAAATACAGGAAATCATGTTCATTCTTACAAATATGAGTTTATTTCCCAAAGGACTTGCAACACTGCCATCTGCTTCTGCTAATATTCCTTCTTTACTACATCAAGGAAAGTCCAACTTTACAAACCCAAATTGGCTCATAATCAGGTACAGAGGACTCAAATACTGTACTAGTAGTACATCATAAATGAGTAATGTACACACAGGGAATCATAAAAGAGGACAATCAACGATGGAAAGATCTCTACATTTGGTCCCAGAGGGGTCCTAGTTTGCATACATATGTCAAAGAATAATTCAAAAAACCCAATATCACTAAGGAAACGAAGGAATCAAACACAGGGAAAAGATACTGAATCATAGATGGCACAGAATAGACTACATACAATTTTAACAAATATACCAGTGACCTGAACTGAACTGAGGAGAATGGAAATGGAGTGAAGTAGGAGAATGAAAGACAGCAATAGAGAGTGACAGAGATGGAAAAGTAAGGCAGGAGAGAAATTGAGCATGAGAGAAAGAAAGAAACAGAGAGAGAGAGAGAGAGAGAGAGAGGGCACATTGTGCTGTGGAGGGGTCGGGTCGTCCCGGTCAGAGCAGAGAGGGAAGCGCTTGCTCAGATCACCTCAGAGGCTGACAGCTCTCTGACAGGGATTAGAGGGCTGCCTGTAAATAATAGGGGTTCAGACCTGGGGCACCTTGCTTCTTGACAAAGTGCTCATTTCTCATCTATCACTCTTTCTTTCTCTCTCTTTCTCTCTCTTGCCTGCAGTGTCAGATTCTCACAGAGTTTCACTTATTTTCAGTGACATTTTCATCAGCAGACGGAGTGACGTGTGCGAAGGGGAGAGAGGTCCAGCATAACTGAAATAAAAGACATTTTCCATACGGCTGATATAGCGGCATAAAGTGGAATTCTTCTGGAGCTCGTCTGCGTCATCTCAAAGACAGACACTCAAATGTTCAGGAAAATGAAAGGAAAGAAAAGTAGCAGACTTTGAGATAGATGACATCATTGATTTAAACTGAACATCTGTGGACCAGACACCGCTCCAAACTCAAAATAGATACTGTAGGTTTACCTTTAGGGTGTTTTTATACACTCATGTTAGAGCAAATGATCCATCTGTTTTGACCATTTGTGTGCAGTTCAGATAATTGTTCTTTTCCTTGGAACAGCCAAAGCTGAATTATCTGGGGTACTGTAGAGGCAATGAGGCCTTGAAATGATACAGGATGAGATGCAGTGAAGTGTAACATAAATTACCATTTGGTCTTGCACTGAAGAACACTGTAACAGTCCCAAATCAGCAATATTCATGTGAGCTGCAGGCGGAAACAACAATTCGTTGCAATGAATACAATGCAGTAAATTAAGTTAAAGCATCTAAAGCAAATACAATATGTGCAAAGTCCATAATCGGGTCCACTTTGGTAACGTGACCTAAATAATTGTATATAAGAGGTGCAGCTGTGCTTCTAGTGTCCACATTCATCTTAAACTGAGCAACAGTAACACAAGTGTCAAAGGGGCCTGTCCCTTTGGGTTTCCAGACACGCCCTAACCACCGGCACTGCCAGTACTCTGAGGAGGAGGATCGGGTGAAAGTGGAGCTGAGGGAGCGCAGTAGAAACCGTTCCCTGTCAGAAGTATGCGGGGCTCAGACCTTACGTCAGCCCGGAGTCTTTAACAGGCTGTCAGCCCCGGTGAGGACGCAGACAGAGACGCGCAGAGATGTCAGCGACGGGACGAGGATGTAGCACACCTGCGGGGAACGGCGTGTTAATGTACGTTTAAAACGGGACTTCATTCTGGATTCAATGCATTTAAAGTTCCTCACCAGTGATGAGTTGGCTCCTGTTGTGGATTATAACTGCAGTCGGGATTCAACAGGTGGGATGGAAGGATGAACTTCTTTATTTTTTTTCTTTCTCTCAAAACTTAGTTTTAGGATTCAACATCCAGCCCAAAAGCTATTAAAATCTTCCTACTGGGATTTAGAGTGTGTTTGAAGTACTCCGTAGTGAGTTTTAGTGATTTATTTTTATTTAATTTTTCTTTTATAGCTAATATCCAACCAGGAACTTGTGTGCAGTGTGTGGTTAATTTTGTAACCACACCGTTCTTCAAGGCAGCAAAAGTCAATGTAATTGCATCGGTATAATAATAGCTTGTAATATTCCTGTAGGGATTTAAGCTTATATAGTATTCAAATGACCTTATCAACTTGTTTTGTTTGGGTGTTTTTTCATGCTGTAATGGATCGCATCCTACTGATGCAACATCCTTCCACGTATCATAAGTTTTTCCATTGTAAGTCATGAGGTTATCTGTAGATGTGGCCCATAAGATAGGCACACGCTGACTACGACAAGTTCTCTTCACTTGTGGAAGTCTGACCTGAAACTCGTTAATCTCTTTGGAGAGAAGTCATCTTTGTCCTAAATTACCCCAGGGTTAAACTTGTGTGCAGTGAGATGCTGGCAGTTGCCACCAAGCAGCTTCACTTTTCATTGTTTGTTATATATTAGTGCCACCGTGTGGTCATTTAGGGTACAGCGGCTCTAATGGCTTCAGAGACCCTTATGATCTATCAGTCTACACAGATCAATCTGTTGATCAGCTTTTGGAAATAATGTACTTTTACACTAATGTAACTGAAGGGGGAAAAAATGATCAGTCCTCTTATTGTTTCTCTGATTTTTCGGTCAGTTTTAAAGCTGTGTAGCAACTGTAACATTTGTCAAAAATAAATTGTTTTATTGTTATTATTGTAATATGTTGGATATTAAATGCAATAATAAAATATCTAATAAAATAATAACTCAACTTATCATACTCTTACTTTTTTGCTTTGCTTTTACAGATACAAGCTTCATGAAAACTGTTCAGAGAGCCTATCGCTGATCTGCAGCTACTGATTTGTATATATGTGAAAGTCCTTGAGCTTTAGAGTTGCTGTCTTGTACTGATGAGGTGTTTGTTCAGTCTCTCATTGAAGGCATGAACACTACTTGATGGGATGTCTCAGGTGACAGCAGGGGAAAGGCTGTTCCATGTTGTTACAGCAATGTGGAGAAAGCTCCTGTCAAGGCATTTGGTGTTAGCCCTGGGGAGTGACAGGGTATGACTTGGTGGTAACCTCTGGGTGGTTTGACCTGGGACATGAGCTGAGGGTAGCAGTGCTGGACAGTTGGGAGAGTGCATCTTGAAAAGAACAGCTGTTGCAGCAACTGTTCTGCTTCAGCCCAGCTTGGTGATGGCATTATCCTTTAGGACATGGTCCTCATCCACACTGATGATCATTATTGCCTTTTTTGGATGATATCTAGCTGCTTACGAGTGCTTTGTGAGGCATTCATCCAGGCAAGGCAGGAGTACTCCATGATGCTCCTGCCTTGGGTTTTGTAGACATTGGCTTTGCCTCTAAGTTCAAGCTTGTTGGCCAACTTCTGCAATGCTCTGAGACGTTGTCCAACACGTTTGCAGATGTTAGACAGATGGCTGGTTCACTGGAGTTTTCTGTCAATGCATAGTCCTAGAAATTCCATCTGTTCACTGAGCTTGATTTTAGTGCTCCCAAAGAAGAGATCAGGATGAGATTGATTCCTCTTTCTGGACAGAATCATTGCCTTACACTTGCTGGGCTTGAAGGTGACCTTCTGGGCATCAGACCATTTTCTGATGTTTTCCAGGTCTTTGTTTAGGCCTGCTGCCACCTCAGACCCATCAAATGGGTCTGAGGTCTATGAAGATGGAGAATAATAATGGGCCAAGAATGGATCCCTGAGGTACTGATGCATTGATGGGGCATGGTGATGAAGACTGACCAGAGAGCACAACTCTGATGGATCTTCCTTGGTGGTAATTCTGTAGCTGTATATGTAGTCTACCAGTTATGCCCTTTGATGTGAGCTTTAAAGGCCATTGTGCTAGACCTGGTCGAATGCGCCCTTTATATCTAGCGCAACAATGCGCACCTCACTGCCTCTGTCAAGGATGTTGTTCCACATCTGGGACAAAACTGAGAGGAGGTCAGTTGTGCTGTGATTTGGTATGAATCTGAATTGTTTATCAGAGATAAGGCCATGGCGGAGAAGGTAGCCCTGTGGTTGTTTGTGAACAGCGGATTCCATCATTTTTCTGCTGACAGCAAGCAGGGATATAGGACGGTATTTTGATGGATCTGATTTTGAAACCCTTTTATGGATTGGGATCACTCTGGCAGTTTTCCATTGTTCAGGGAACATGCAACGAAAGAAAAGGAGTTGGAAGAAATGGCTGAGGGGAATGGCTAGTTCCACAGCACACTCTGAGGACCCTTTTTCGAATTCCATCAGGCCCCAATGCTTTTCCTAGATCCAAGTTGCTCAAAGGGTTCCTGACATCTTTTGGTTTGAAGTGGACATTGTCAATAGAAGATGACAGTAATGGGCATGGGTGCTGAGAGTGTGCATGTGCATCTGGCGATCTACACTCCTTCGCAAAGGTCTGGCAGACTGTGTTGACCTTTTCACTTGCTGTGATGTGGGGAATGTGCTAGTGTTCAATGACAGAGATGTTTGTAGATCCACTTCACTCAGAAAGTGAATTTACAATACTCCACCATTTCTTTGAGCATTTATTTTGCAGCATCTTTTTTAGGTTTGAACATAACTTTAAAGCCATGTTGCCTCTCTGAATTGTCAAAAGCTTGTGGTGGGAAATAAAAAAAAACAATGCTTGAGTGACAGTTTCTCCGTCATCCCCTGGTTTTATTGGGAAAAGTGTTCGTCAATGCCTGTATGTGCACATGCATCATCTGATCTGACCAAAGGCTGACAGGAAGAAAAGATCAAACCAGCAGAGGAAAGAGGGTCATCAGTTCTTTTCACCTTTCACAACCACTTTTTATTAGCATGACAGCTATTTAAGGTCAACACAGAAAAGATTCAAAGAAATTATGATATTTAAGGCCTGTGCAACACATGTCTTAGGCCTAAGTGTATAAAAATCTCAACATTCACAAAATCAATACTCTCAAAATAACAGCATGCTGAATTTAGTCGGCAAAGATAAACAATTCCAAGGACGATGATTGCATTAGGCCCACGCCATGTTTTTCATAGTTAACTTACCAAACACCCACCTCTCTCTGCTCTCCTTCTCTGTTAGAGTGATGGACGTGTTCTGTGCTGTGTTTTTTGGGGTTTATTGTTTCTGTAAATTAGCCTGATAGCTGCGGGCTAAACCAACTCTTCTGAGGAATGGCTTAGTGTCACGGCTGTGATTAAAACTCATTTATCTGCATTAGCTTTCATCACTGTACACAGCAGTTATTAATATGATCATCATTCCATTGAAGCTCAGGGACATGACATATGGGTATGCCATGCATGTATAAGACGATTAAGCATGTTTTCTTATAATTAATTGCGGATTAAGTGTGCATGCATGTGTGTGTGTATATATATGTAGCAATGTGTGTCTTTCATGGACTAGAATCTCCTCACAAAAGTGCAGTGTTCTGTTGTTCTGAGCATGATATTATGATTTATGAGTAAAAAGATAATATTGGACCCCTAATACAGTGTTTAACTGCCTGTCTGGACCAGGCAACAATGTTTTAATTATGACAGACATGGCAATTGCTGCAGCTCCAGTGTTTCTAAATCACAAAGATCCTTCAAGATTATATTGTTAACACGTGAAATAAATGAATGAACACACAAACTGACCTACAGATTGTTCACAATATATTTTTCTTGCTGGGAAATTCCACTCAACCTTTCACTGGTACAAACTAGATTTACTTCTCATTATTGTTTCCATTTTTTGACGTACGAGCTTTGAAAATATCTCAGACAAAACTTCCTATCAGCAGATGTGTTGTAGAAATGTAGCGTGACATGGCTTTCAGTGTCTTAGTCTACTCACTTAACGATAACACAAAGCTCCATTACATGTAAGAACATTTCTGTCATTTTTCCCAAGCACACCCCGTTCTCAAAACAAGCATAATTGAATTTGGACTCTAAAATGTGCTGTTTGTTGTCAGAGAAAGACATTCTGAATCTGCTGAGGCTCATGCAATCACTGTCCAAAACTAACCTCTAAGCAGTGGGCTGATAATGTTCCTCATGTGACCCGTTCAGTGAGAACATCTACTCCAAAAGGCTGCAGAGCACTTCATTTTGTGATCTTGGCTTCTCACAGCAGCTTGTAAGAGTCAAAACATACTGAGGGAGAAGACATTGATTAACTTTTACTGGCAGGATTTTGTAATAATTCAGCACAGTTGCAGATTTGAATTCTGTCGATGGAATCATCAACAAGTGTTAACTATGTACAAGAACAGACTGTAATGAGATTATTGCCATTTGATATTTAATTAGTTTTTTATAGGCTTATTTAATTCATAGCATATGTCCAGAAGTCAGCAAGCTGCCATGTATTTCACCCATGTAGTCAGTGATGCACAGGTGTTTGAGATCTTTCGGATCAGCGGCTCACTGAGATGGGGTTACCAGAGAGGGCTGGATATGAAAGAATTTAGGATTAAGGATATTAAGAATATTGCCTCACCACAAGGGGCAAATACCTTCCATGTAATAAAAGAAGACATTTTAATTATGCTTGCACACAGAGAAACAGTTGCTACAAGGCTTTGACTTGGTGTGGCCATTGTTAGTACATATTTTTTACTGCAATAAGCTTTAATTTTGTAATGTTTCACACCATTAACTTGTTGTTCATTCAAAAAGACAAATTTGTTACACTGATTAAAGCTTTTAGTATGTATTTTAAAATAGCTATGTATTTACTTGCTCTATTTTGCCCAACAAGTTGAATTTTTTCACAGTGTCTCCCCCTTCCTCTCTCCAGGCCTACTCCCAGAATTCCACTGCCATGCCGCCTGCCACAGCCGTCATGCCCACAGCTGTGGACCCATACAACCGGACGCAGTATTGCAAGTGGCCCTGTGAGTGTCCCAAGGTCCCCCCTACCTGTCCGCCAGGTGTGAGCCTCCTCATGGACGGCTGTGACTGCTGCAAGGCCTGCGCCCGGCAGGTGGGCGAGGTGTGTAACGAGGCAGACACATGCGACTACCACAAGGGACTGTACTGTGACTACAGCTCGGACATGCCTAGGTACGAAAAAGGAGTGTGTGCATGTAAGTGTCACTCACCAAAACCGACAAAACAAACCACAGATTTCATGCAGCAGGAAAATCTTTTTCTCTATTTTCTCATGTTATATGTTTAGTTCACAGACTGTATTTGAGTTGAGCAGGTGTTTGCTGATGCATCAACACTTGTTGTCATAGTAACAACGCAGGTGTACCTTGGCAAGAATATTGATACATTTTAATTTCATCCCTTTTATATTACAGGCAGCATTATTATATCTTCTCTGATTTTTATTTGTTATATGCCAGTAGACATGAGGCACTTTGACAACATCAACAAGGTGCAGTGTTTTGTTTGTTGCTTTTATCATCTGCTGTGACCTCTGCTGAATATAAAACACTTTGAATACCATGAAGAGTTGCATGTCTACAGATGTTATGTGAATTATATTTCAAACTACATGTTGAAGCGACTTTTTAACATCAAAAGCCTGAATTCCATGTGTTTTGGGGATGTTCACACATTGGAAAGTATATCCAACTCCTGGACATGCAAGAAATCATTTTATGTTAATGATATGCTTATTAAGTGTAATCTATTTCATGCATCTAAGCAGACTAAGCCAGAACCTTAGCCTAACACTGAGCCTAGATCTAACCCAGACATTGCATCTTTAACTTTTTCACGCTATTGTGAGAGGAATTGCAATATAGTCAGTTGCAAAAACAAATGCAAAGTTTGTGGGTCAAATTGCAACAATTTATAATTGTATGTTTTTTATTGTTTTGTTTTTTGTTTTTCACAGCAACTTTGTTATTTTTTGTGGATGCAGTTGAAATTGTGTTATGCCATTGCAGCTATTGTGGCTTGTACTTTTTTCGATCACTATTGTGTGATATCAGCCTGCAACAGAAAATGTCAAACTAGATTATAACTCATCCTAAAATGTCACTGATTTTTACTTCCAAGAATATTTTCATTCATAACTATTTAGACTACAAATGTCAAGACATAAATGTAACTTCCATGTTATATCATTATATTACAGTTTGCCCTGTATTTTTCTATAATATGTGACCGCTTGTCCTCCCTCTTTGCCAGATATGGTGGGAACAGGCTGCGAGCATGATGGTGTGATCTACCGTAATGGGCAGAGCTTCAAGCCTAGCTGTAAATACCAGTGTGTGTGTGTGAACGGTGCCATCGGCTGTGTGGCGCTGTGCACTGAGTCCCAGCCTCCCCGGGTGTGGTGCCAAACACCACGCCGGGTTAAAGTCCGGGGACAATGCTGTGAGAAATGGATCTGTGATGAGCCCAAGAGAGGGCGCAAGACGGCCCCACGACACGTAGTGGAGGGTAGGACACCTTGGATATATTCTGGGG
Source organism: Thunnus maccoyii (assembly GCF_910596095.1). NCBI lineage: Eukaryota > Metazoa > Chordata > Actinopteri > Scombriformes > Scombridae > Thunnus > Thunnus maccoyii. Next base: position 18,682,944 of record NC_056547.1, read on the forward strand.
GGTCCAGACAAAGGCTGGATAATCTGCTGCTTGGTGTTGGGCTTTATCTTGCACACTAGTTTAAAGGAACACTCCCTAAATTTATTTTTTCAATTGTGCTGCCAAATCGAGTTTAAAAACATGAACATCAAGTGATTTATAGGGAAAACTATTTCAAGGTATTTCAGAAAAAAACTCTTATTGACTCTTGTTTTCAGAAGTAGATATGATTGGTTTTGAGAAGTAAAATAGGAGCAGCTGTGTTTGAAATTGGCACAAAGTCTGTAGTTCTGTGAGAACAGTTTGTTGTCCAGGAGAATCAGGAGGTTTGTGTGTGTGTGTGTGTGTGTGTGTGTGTGTGTGTGTGTGTGTGTGTGTGTGTGTGTGTGTGTGCAGGGACAGACCAATGCTTTCCTGTGGAAGCCCTCACACTGATTTTTGGGTCATGTCCAGTTTCCAGTCATTTAGCGCAGCAGTGCTGTGAGCCATGGAACGAGGAACATGAACGAAGATCTCTTTGTGTTGCATAAGAATATAAATCAGATCCAGACCACTAGGGGAACACAATTTAGAGATTTAGATTAAAAACAGACAGAACAAGGGGTTGCAGTGTTACTTTGATTTTTGTGTTAAAACATAAAAAATGTAGGAATTGCCCCTCGATAACAGGATAGCGTGGCTCAAATGCTCTGAGCAGAACTTTGATCTTGTTATTATCAGCAAGTTCATATCTCCCTTATTTAGCTCCTGTACAGGGCTCTCAGCATACTCAACGTTTTTTTCCTTTACTGAATCTGATACCCTGCACCTGACCTAAATATAGGACTAGATGTGCACACAACTAACTCTCTGTATTATCAGCAAAGTTTAAAAAGTTTTTCAACTCTTTTTAATGGCGTCATCCTTCTATGCATTATTTCTTTATTTTGTTTGAAGTCTCTCAGGTTGGCATGATTCAAAGTTTTAAAATTAACCAAGGTATCAAAAATTAACCGCATTTGCTACAATCTCACTTCTCTGTCTACATTAATCTAGCTTACCCAGCTGAGACCAGGAGCTGGCATAAGAACTGCATTACCCAGACTACCTCATGGAGCCCCTGCTCAAAGACCTGTGGCCGCGGCCTGTCCATGAGGGTCTCTAACGCCAACGACCAATGTGAGCTGGTCAAAGAGTCCCGCCTATGCAACCTGCGGCCGTGTGAGGTCGACATCACCAAACACATCAAGGTAGATGCAGATGCACCATTAAGGTTTACAATTAGTGTATATTCTTGCAAAGAAGTTTACAATTAATAAATAATTTATATATCTAATCTTAAGCAGCCAAACAAAGGTTGCATGATAAAAAGTCTAATGTTAAGGTTCTCTCTATACTCTGCCTCAGCCAGGAAAGAAATGTCTGAACATCTACAGGGAGGATCAGCCCTCAAACCTCACCATCTCTGGCTGCACCAGCAAGAAGCTGTACAGGCCCAAATACTGTGGTGTCTGCACAGACGAGCGCTGTTGCATCCCCTACAAGTCCAAGACCATCGACGTGGAGTTTGAGTGTCCTAACGGGACAGGATTCACCTGGAAGATGTTGTGGATCCAGGCCTGCTTCTGCAACCTCAGCTGCAAAAACCCTAATGACATCTTCGCCGAGCTGGAGAGTTACTATGGTTACCCAGAAATCGTGAACTAAGAAATGTCATATCAATCACGCTCTCTGACTTCTTTTTCTTTTGGTTGAGATTAAGTCTTATGCAACATTTTCTATATGTGATGTGTATGTTTATGTACAAGGGATTTTCTTATGGTCTTTTTTCCTATTGGAAAAATCTGTAAATATGAAATATATATATATATGTGTCTCCAGAATGGATTCATAAAGCATGATATGCTTTGAAGAATATTTGAAGAACTGCTTTGCAAATGAAAATATTCAGACAGTGAGTGTGAGAAATTTTGAAGGCTTAATTTATTTATGTAGCTTTTGAATATAACATGTGATGCTCTAGAGATGCTCACAAGAACAGTCAGTGTCTGTCTTTAAACTCACAAGTCAACATAGATAACGAGATGTTATTGTAGATATTTTTCCATATATTTCATTAAATTTCCTTTATGATAAATGTTAACAAGGCAGCAATGGACTGATATGCCAAAGACAAAGCCTTATTTTTAAGGTTTTCAGATAACCACATGTTAAAATATGAAATAATGATGCAATCAGGGAAGATCAGTTACAAGTTTTTATTGTCATTTTTTTAATAAATACAAACTGTTATTTCATTTTAATGCTTTTCTACAGCATTAGAGGGTTGTGTATTGCATCTTTACAAAGCTGTGTGTGTTCTACAAAGCAAATGTTGCTGTAGTGCAAGAAAAATACGGGAGTAGGAGGTGTCAGGTAAGTTCTATGGCTATCCTCATGTTAACATGTGGACCTATCACATCACTCACCCAAAATCCACAACCACATAGGAGCATCACATCTAAAAAGTGAAGAATTCCATGGCACATCTTTGTTCCATTGTGCTTGATTGCATAGAAATCATCATATAAAACAAGAAAAAAAAAAACCTTTTTGTCGGAAGCCATGATCCATTAATAAAGCATATGATGTAAAAGCTTTTGAATTTGTGTTTTGATTCATGACAAAGCGTACAGACTCATTGGAATGTTCAAAAAATAATCATTTGTTTCCTGAAAAGACTCATAAGTTGTATTTCACCAGTGACCAGATGTATAAGATGTAGAAGTTTGTTAAAACAACAGATGATGGACACTGGCAAGATGAAACAATATTATTTGCTGTATATACATGATATACTCCAAGTACGTCCCTTAATTTCAATGTTAGGTAGAAATTTATGAGGCAAACTGCCGTTTTTATTTACCCAAGTGCCTCCTCATTTTCTCTCCAAATCTACAAATCTGCTCCTACATACAAACAACAACACTTCGGACATGGAAAATAAAGAATAAATGATCAAACAATTACAGTGAGAACAGAAAACAGTCATTTACAGTCAGGTATATTTGAGAAAGCTGTGTCAATATGATAAAAATAGATAAAAACAGGATGGGAGGAATGCAGACATGGAAATTAAAACATTTTTTTATATGCATGAAAGATTATGATAGATACATGTACAAGCTGGTGTACTCGCGGCCACAGCTTTCTCCGACATTCTCTGCTTCGGTGTCCCCAGATGCTGCGTTGTCCCTAACTACACACTCACCTGACCAAGGAGCTCAGAAGCATTTACTGTTCACATATGTTTGAGTCCCTCAGGTATGACAGAACAGACATACAGTTAACCTTTGACCTCATACTCCAAAGAAACCATTTTTTAAAATTTGGGGCATCTCAGCTGCACTGAATAGTCAAGTGTCCATTGTGCGTTTTATATATCCAGGTATTCTATCTCAGTGTCCCTCTTCACATCGGTGTGTATGTGCATAGAAATGTGTGTGTGTGTGTGTCTGTGTCTGTGTCTGTGTCTGTGTGTCAGTTTGCAGTTAGAGGCAGCGCAGCACAAACCCAAGGGACCTTGCGAGGTCTGGGTGTCTGGAGAGTGGAGGTTCACTTAGCAGGACACTTCGGCAGACTTGGGCACAGCTTGGTCCACGTTGCTGTTGTCCATTGCGCCGTCTGTGTGGGAGCGTCCGCGCTGGTTCTCAACCGTGTGGCTGCGGCTGCGGTTGCCCTCGTTGGTGTGCGAGCGGGAGCGGTTTCCCTCACTGGTGTGAGAGCGGGAGCGGTTGCCCTCGAAGGAGGTGACGCTGGAGCCGGAGGCAGTACGGGAGCGGACCAGCCGGGTCATGCTGGCAGAGGGCACTGAGGGGAGAGGAGCATTGTTATGATTGAAGATGACTATTGTGAGCACAGTCTGTAGTGCAATACATATCTAGAACTGACTGAGTTCAAGTTACACCCCAGTGAGTACACGGGTCATTTATTAACCAACACCAAGGGGTAAAGAGCATGAAGCCAAAAGAGGTCAATGTGATGGCCAGAGCTCTTCATCTCACCACAAGGAGGCAGAAAACTCATCTTTGCAGGGTGAACTCACTCACGGAAGAAATATGAAGTGCAATATTTTTGTTCAGTTAATTCAAAAAATATGTCCACTGGTAGTAACCAGAATTTGCAAGTTTAATCTCAACATTCCTGCATAGCAAAAATAAAGAAGTAATGTCTTGAATACTTACTGTATCCCATGCCCTGGATGAAGTACTTGAAAGCTTCTGTCAGTTTGCCAGGCTGCAGAGGAGGACGACACAAGGAGGGAGATAATCAGTCCTCTTGCCATTAATTATCACACTTCTTTACATAACATCGACAGACTCAGTCTCTCATCCAGCAGCTTACTGCTTGGGTCTGAGATATGACAGCTGCTATGAGCAGGTGCGGCGCAGGGCGGAGGATTACAACCTGACAACTGTGGTTCACGCCTGCTACTCGCTAATGCTCTTAAGTGCAACCCTCTTACCCCATCCCTCCACCTGACCCTCTGTGCTGATTACCCAGCTCTGTCCAGCCTGCTCTACAACATTAAAGTTTGGACATTTTGGGTACAGCAGTTAAACTTCTGAAATTAAATATATTTGCATATTCACAGATTCTGGATTTTTAATGAGGGAGAATGAGGAGATGACATTTTAAGGATTTTAACAAGATAATTGAACTTTTTTTGTGGAGAAACCATATCAGACACACATTATTATTCAAAGTAGAGTATTTTATATACATTTTAAAACATGTCTGGAGGGGATCTTTAACAAAGTCCCACAAAAGTTTTTTTTTTCCTTTTTCTGTCTTACAAACACAGACATACACACCTGATCAACCTGGGGCATGCCTCCGCAGTCAGCCATCTGGAGAGAGGAGGGAAAACACAAAAGAGGCCATTAACATTTAGCATGTCAACGTTTGTGCATTCGCACAGCAGTGGACATACACCATTACCCTCCATTATACTTAACATGTCCCATTTGAACACGTCAGAAACCTTATCCCTACTGCCTCCAATCAGCATTCATCTAGACCTTGAATAGTTAACCCCAATTAATGGCACCTATTTTAGCTCCAACAGCTATTTGCTTTCAGTTGTGGATCATAAAAGGTTGCCACAGGCCAACACAAGTAGGTCAGTCGCAGCAGATTACATATGCATGTCGCTTCTGAGGACGCATTCAGCTGTCCTACTGCTGGTTAATGTGTCACCAGGTAAAAGCTGAGCCACCGGAATCTTATCAGCTGATGTTTTTCCATCAAGGCTATTATAATCAGAATGAGTAAATGGGACAGAAGGTGGAGGAGGGAAAGGATGGAGAGAGAGAAACAGATCCCTCACCTTAAGCAGGGTTGTTTTTGTTGGGTCCAGCTTGGTGTTGCACTCAACCTGTAGGCATAAAAAAATAAATATATTCAGTAAATTATCTTATATGATGTGTGATCATATATTGCAGCTCAAATAAATAAAATCTAAAAATAAAATCAGAAACCGTGTTAAACTTAAATATGAAAAGTGGGTTTTAATGAATCACTTGAAAGCGCTGCTTATGGCCAACATATTAGTAATGTTCTGGTGGATTTGGGGCCCCTCTCAGAGCTAAAATGAGTAACACTTGCACAAGTCTTTTAACTTTAATAGATTAAAACTGCACAGCATCACTTGATTTTCATTCCCAACTTTGTTCTCGCCTAAGTCATGTTAGACTGTTATCCTTAAGCATTTAATCTCGCATATCTTGTGGGCTTAAACAGGTGACTGTAGTGAATGGAAAAAACAGCCAACACAAATTAGTAGGGTAACTGTGGTGGGAAGTCTAATCATTAGCATTAGAGCCTTTTCTTAATGGCTGTGAACATCAGAACATGCGGCTCAACTCACCACAGCCTCGACAGCAGGAGAGCTGTCTCCAACCACCAGCAGAGAAGGGCACCTGAACAAAGGAAACATGTACAATTACATTTCAGGAATATTACAAATCCAATAGTATAATCAAATAGTTATATAGAAAAATATATAGCAAGTGATGTTTGCTTGTTGCTTGATAAAAACTTACTTGAGGGTTCTGACGTTGCTTCCAGGGACCGGCCTCTCGATTTCCAGATCCCTCCGACTGTAGAGAGACAATTGTTAAAACCTTAAATAAACTAATTTTATTTAATTGAAAGTTTACATTCTTTAAATAATTAAATAGCCAGTTTATTCTTGTGTTTTGCTTCATTTAGTGTGCTTCTTGGCCTGGAATTTCTAGGTAGTAATTCTTTCTCTTACTGCCTTTGAAAGCAACATGTAGACCAACTCTGATATGTTTACCTTTCGTAGGACTTGACAAAGAGATGCAGGTTAAACTGGTTCATGTCGTTTAAGACATGGTGACGGTATGTGGCAATAAGGTCCTGGTTGTGGTGGATCTCCTCCTGTGGTGACCAAACACAAAATCTGTTCAACTCACTGTGACCTAAAAACCTACAAAAGCAAGTTAACAGCGTAATGCACTGAACCAGTGTGCAGCAGTACTTTAGATCCTGAAGAGAGAGAGAGAAAAAAAAGTGGAATTTGAATACGTACCTTTCCAAAGAGATGGGTGATAATCATGTCAGGCATGGCGTGGGTCCAGCCGCTGATCTGAGATTAGACATAAAAACTGCAGTCAGCTTTAATACAACATTTGTCTCTTTCTCAGCTCTGACAGTCCAAAACACTATTAAGCAAATGCGTGTACGTGTGTGTATACCTTGTGTGCAGCCCAGTCCATCCAGCCCTCAGCACATGGGTTGATGTTGATGAGCAACAGGCCCTCCACCATGTTTGGGTAGTCAAGCTACAACACACACAACATTGCATTTGTGATTTATCAGCACAAAATGTGGCACTTTGCTAAGAATATTGTGTATTTGTTTCGGTTACAGAGGAGGCTGCATTAAGGAGGCTGCATTAAGGAGTTAAAAGCTGTATAACTGTCAGCCTTGTGTCAACACGGTGAGACTTCCTACTGAGCACAATGTTAGTGTTGAGCTGATCTGGAACATTCCAGAGGCTTTCACGGCTCAGCGGGATCAAGAAATAAGCAGTGTTACATTGCCAAAATCAGCAAAAAGACGAAACACATTAGCTGGCTCTGCTAATCCTCGATTGATTAAACTCATTATTATTAAGCCTGATTGAGAGGGCAAGGGAGGAAACTTACAGCGAATCTAGTCAGAATGTAGGCCCCGGCTCCAATGCCCATTCCAATAACACTCTTCAGCCTGAGGCACACAAAGATACACAGATACTGTTAGAACAACAGGTTAGACAAAAATCCTTAATATGAGTGTGAGCAGTTGGTGTCAAAACTGCAGCTCAACTTACCCAAAGTGCTTCAACACCAGTGGGAGGGTCTCAGAGAGTTGGTCCATAGAGGGGTACTCATAACTGGAAAGACAAATAAAGAAAACTAATTATTATAAAACTTTAAACCACTAGTTTAAAAATAACCACTATCTAATCAGAGGTCTACATTGTAGGTTAACATGAGGCAAAGTCCCACCATTAGAACAAAGATTAGGCTGAACAAGATAAACACCTGTCCCTACAACACACTTGTCAAATTAGGTCGCCTTAAGAACATCCGTAGTGATCTACCTGTCGAGTCAAAGGTCACAGACTACTTGACATACATTACGAGTCTACGTGTGTTTGTTTGTGAGTGTGTGAGGCTCACCCAGTGGAAAAGGTGTTGGCTCCCTCATGCTGCCCTGGCGCATCGACGTGACACACGGCAAAGTGCTGCATGATCTCTGACATGTCCTCATGGTTGAAGAGCGTGTCCCAGCAGGTTTTGTCTAGAAAACAGTCAAAGGAGGTGGAGGTGGATAAGTGATACTTGGCTGATAAATAGAAATGACCTCAAGTAACCTGAGAATATGTGTAAGACTTGCAGGGTTTTGTTTCTGTGTAACAAGCAGGTGCTTTCATAAAAATCCATCAGTAACCTCGGAAGAGTTTTGATAATGTAATATAATAGACTTAATAACACAAAGTTAACTTGGTGAACTTAATCTGATCCCATATTCATGGCTGTAGGCACAACAACAGATGTTTCATCTAGATAGAGCTAAATAAAGGGCCTGGCTTACGGTTAAGTCCAATGTCGTGGAAGGAGAGGATGACTGGTCTGTCACCCTTGGGAATCCCCTTCATCGTACAGTGGATTCTTCCATGAGGAGTCTCCACATCATGCTCCTAAAGATGCACAAAAATGACCAAGCTTAGAATGCAATGCATGGATGAGAAGCAATGAAAAAATGCTGTGTAAATATATAACTTCCTATAGGAGTTCAGTCTTTCAGGTCAAAAAGAAGTTCAAAATTTCAAATCTGAATACATTTATGACAACTACCATCACAATGAAAATGCATCTTCATTCTTGCATTTCAGTTTGCAATAATTAATTCACTCAATCTTTCATTGCTGCCTCATCTTGTTTTCTTATTGCCATCAAAGCTTTTTTTCATTCCTTATTTTCTAAAACTTTTCTTCAACCAAACTAGAAAACAGCCAAACCATGACAGATTAAAATCCAATAAATTCCTTCCAATAAACCGTAGAAGTTCCTTCAAACAAAATATAAAGCTATTATCCATTCAGTGCTGACACCTTTTGCAGCAACTACAAAACAGGAGCTGCAATCCATCATGCAGCATAATCCAATAGATCCACTGGAAACTGCTCAGCAGAAAAAAAAAAAAAAAGACAGAATTTTGTCTACTCACGCTGACTTCAATCTCAGCAACAATCATTTCCACATCAGAATCCTCCAGAACCATTTTTGCAGGAGAGGAGTTTAACACTGCTTGCTACTGAAAAACTGTAGTCGCAGTTGCTCTCTGAGCTATAGATCCAAATGCTGGGAAGCTTCTGAAGTTGTTGAGCCCTGCTCTGCGAGCAGCGTTTTATACCCCTGCTGCTTACCAGTTGGCCTAAGCTCCTGGCCTCCCATGGTGCCTTGCAGGCTGGTCAAAACAAGCTAATTCTAGATGAAGCGATCCCTAAATTGGATCAGCCAATGTCAGACAGAGGGGCATTGGCTACTGAGTTGACATGATGAGTAACTATGGATATATGTGTGTGTGATCAGTGGGAAAAAATGTTGAATGAATGAATGAGTGAGTGAGGGGGAGACAGCTGCCATTATTCAGTAATACTGGGGGGAAATGTTCACAAAACCTCCAAAGAAAATCAAAAAGCCGCAAAATCTACAAACTCTGACCTCCGTAAACAGCACAACTCTTGATGATATTGTCACAACAATTGCTAAAGATTCCCCATAAACAGTAAATGACAGACTGAATTTCTGGTATCCATGGTAATTAAATAGACCTTTAACCTACAAATATAGATTAAAGCTTGCTTACAATATAAAACATGAATCTAAATTCTGTTTATTCACAGTTTTACACACTTTTTTAAAAGCAAAGTTGTGTGTATTTACATATGCTTTTGAGTTTTCAAGAAATGCCTGAAGACTCAGCTCTTCAGTGAACACCTCAAAACTCTAACCTTGTAGTCTTTTGTTGATTGCTGCACTACCTTCTTGTTGTTTGTGGTATTCCCTATGCACTTGTCTACTTCCAGTTGTTTCTTATTTTAATAATTATTGATAAAAAAGAAACAAAAAATAATTTCTTTCTGGTGCTCTTTCTCATTGCACTCTGTAGTGCGGCTCTTTCTGAGTCACTGTCCTCTAAAGCTTGATCGTCTTGTCTCATTTGTAAGTCGCCTTGGATAAAAGCGTCTGCCAAATGAGAAAATGTTCATATCTTGCAAATGATCTGACCAGTGGTAGAAGCAGTGTGTTATTCTAATAAGCATTTGAAGAATTATATTCCAAAATGAGACATACACTGTTGAGTGAATATTTCAGTGTAACGTTGAGTGTAACCTTTAATCTAAAAAATATGCTGGTGAAACTGTTAATGTGTAGACTTAAACATAAAACCCCCCACAAAACTGCCTCATGGTAACCTGACCTGTAAGGTCTGGCGTAGGAGTTGACCTTTTGGGTGTTTTTCAAACCAGTGTTGGCTGCATGGGATCTACTCTAGAGGAACATCCAAGTAAGTATATAACCTATTTACTGGACACAGTGTGCATGTAAACATCTAAGGATTCACAACGCTTGGCTCCACCCACTCTCCACTTCTGCAGGACACACTCGAGCACGTATGCCACAGAGATGAGTTAATCCTGCAAGGCAACACGTGTGTGTGTGTGTGTGCGTGCATCTATGAATCTATGAAACGGACAAAAAGTCTTTTGTTGTTTGTGCATATTTACTATGAATGTTAGGAGCAAACCTCTGATATCGTCACCTTCAACTAAACTGTGTCACTAATTGTTGGAAGCTTAGCCTCTCTTGTCCTGGATACTTCAGGTCAGTGAACTTGTCTCTGTGATACCAAAGTAATTCAAAAGGTCATGAGAGACTGATTGGCTCATTAATTGGACTGAAAAAAGCTTTGTGAAGGAGCTCCACCCATTGACTGCCACAGAAGAGGACCCATAAACTCGAGGAGAATGAGAGAATATGTGCTTCATACTGACACTACACCTTTAATAACGACAACATATATAACTTGAAAACAAGGTGGATTTGACAGGGTCTGACAGGAGCGCTGTCCAAGGTGCTGAGAGGGCCCCCTGACTCAGCAGCATCTGCATACTAAACAAACTGTGTGTATGAGTGTATGTGAATGTGCTGAAGAGGAAAGTGAAAAGGTTGATGCACTGCTGCTGTGTTATCTTTCAAATCTAATCCAAACTGGGTTTCATCACTTTCAGTAGCTGACTGAATTAGTGGAGCCCCAATTAGATTTCTGTCCTAATAAAATCACAGTGGATGAAAGGTCATCACCAAGACAGATGAAGCAGAGCAACAACTATGTTGATTACTGTCTGAGTTTTTCTTTTTAACCAGCCACTAGATGATACTAGACAATGGTCCTAAATATTAGATAAACATTAAAACTGTCTGTACATACTGTATAACCAGTAAATGGTATCATCTGTCAACTGATAAAGCTGGGTTTACAACTGGCGGGAATAATACATGCAGAATCTAATTTCTCGTGTCTGCAAACATACCTTGATAACGAGCTGCTGCACAGCCTCTCTCAAGCCCTGAAAGGAAAGAACAGAGTAATGAAAACATACAACTAATGCAATTACAGTGTAGCATGCTATAATCTAATATCCGGAGGGCATCATCCTGTCACTGAATGTATTTTCATGTCCATATGACCGCTGTCATTTGAGAGTGGATATAATTTCAACTGCACAAATCTGTAGTGGTGGACAAATGATCAATGATTGAACAGGATTATTTGTAGAACTCAGAGTTATGAGTGATGGACAGGACAAGGTCAGCAAACTACCCTCAGGATTTGTGGAGCAGAGAGACTGTCACACAAACCTACTGATGTCCAATCACTGAAGTGAATCTTAATCTGACAAAACCATTTTGGAAGAGGATAAGTTATTTGTTGGTCAGTCTGGGACCAAATGATAGAAGATGTGAGATTTCAGCATTTTTGAGCTATGATTCAGACATTCATACAGTTTATTCATAAGGTTAACATGGCCATAATTGGAAAACTGTTTCCTTGTCACTTTCAACAAGAAGTTTATGTTTTCACTCTCATTTGTTCATTAATTACTATGATATTTAATATTATTGATATTATAGTGCAGATCCACATCCACATTTATGAATTCCTTATTGTGAGATTTTTGTTGTTTTCCAATTAACTACTACACTTACATGAATAAACCTAATCTGGCAAATGTATGGCACCGTGATTGTCTATCACTGTGTGTATTTTGACACAAATTCAGATGAAGATCAAAACTATGCTATGACTCATAAAAAATCCACTTAGAGCCTGGTATGTTTTTTTTATATTTTCCATGGTATTTTTCCATGGTTTCACTTTCATTTCAATTTTTAAACGAATAGATGTCGAAGAAAGATTTCAAACAGGTTTTATCTTCCTTAGATGACTCAGATTTTTGAGAAATTACAGGAGGCGACAATCAGTGAGTCATGTATAATCATTTTAAAGTAGTGTATTTCTTGGTGAACAGCCTCTGTGGTCTCCATTTAAAATGTGCACAAATTTTTATATGTGGAATTCTGAGTAAACCACATGCACAAATGGGCAACTTGTCAGAGAAAGATCATGTAAAGATCAGTGTGAACAGGTTAAAATAAACTATTTAACACTCTTTTCAGAATACATACCGGCAGTTCCCTGTCAACCAGCAGGGGTTTGGACTCAACGACCTGGATGTCATCCATTTCAAAGAGCTGCAGAGCCTGAAGGTTAGAGAGGATAGTCAGTGAGCAACTGGCGAACTGTGTTTCAGAGGCTTTGAAACTTTCAAATTGAAGATGCTTCAGTTTATGCGAAAAGAAATTATACTTTTGATTAATTTTGTGAGAAAATTTTCCAATTTCCAGACACTAATTAAGTTAAGATGTTATTTTAAGATCTCTTTTTTTCCTGCTTTAACTCAACCTCTTTTTCAAAAGGCATAGAAAATTTGGCTGGCTATAGGAGGCTGACTTGCTGCAGTAAAATGACAGATTACTTGTACTTTGGTGTGGGTGTGTTTCTTATCTACACACAGCTAATAAAGGAGACTATAACAGACCTGTATAAGATCACGTATGCACACACACACACACACACACACACACACACACACACACACACACACACACACACACACACACACACACACACACACACACACACACACACAGGTGTACAGACACAGGAACATGCAGAGACTGGCACTGAACTGCACTAACAATCGGACACACCCGACAACAGCCCACATGAAAAGACTTGGACAGAGGCAGAAAACCTCACAGACAACCCGACTTAATATGTCTGTCTGTCTCAGCTGATAGATAAGTCGATGAACTAATAGAAGGGGAAAAAAAGGAAATGTGATTTCTGAGTAATTCTCACTCGTCTGAAACATGTCTAAAACGTAACCAGAATCTCCTACACATGTGCTATGAAGACAGAGGAGTCAAGTCAACACACCAATGAACAGAAAACTGAAGAAGTCCCTCCCTGAAAATAGTTTCAAGATTGGGAACATATTTCGAAAAAGAACACTATGGTCCTATTCAACAAGAAAGATTCAAGAGAGGGGGCAGACAAAGAAACAGAGACTGGGAAAGGGTGGGAGAAAAAAAAAGGGAATGAAAGGGGGGGAATGTAAAGAGAAGCCAGGCGTCAGATTGTTCTGTGGATCATGATGCTGTGTTGGAGGAGAACGGGCAGGCTGCGGCTCTGCATGCAAATCAAATTAGCCAGTTAAGAGAGCTCTTTGTCCACTGGCCCTGGTGGCTCCTGAGAGCCAGGGGCCTGCCCTCTTCTCTCCCGCTCAACTTGACTGACCCACAGACACACACACACACATACATATACAGGAAGTAACTGACACGCTCGTTCCCATCAATACATCCCAGCCCCTTTTCATCCATCTGCTGGCTTTCTAACTGTGTGCATTCTGTCACTTTTCAGTGTTTGTCTTCGTTGCTGCTTGGTTGCAGTCGCTATGTTTGCTCTTTCCAGACTCTCTCCATCTGTTTTGTTCTCTCCGTCTTTCTGTTTGTCTTTGTGTACAACCGCAGAAGAAGATTAATCAACATCAAGCTAGCAGGGCTGCAGTCAAACCTTCAGAGCAAGTTTGGCTTTTTAGAGGAAGTGATTCGTTATATTTCAAATGTGGAGATGATGGTTGTCCAGTAGAGTACACACACACACACACACACACACACACACACACACACACACACACACACACACACACACACACACACGCTCCTCTGACAGGGAGAAAACAGAGACCGGAGCTAGCCGGATCCCACAATAGCACAGAGGAAGAGGAGTATCAAACAACAGGTTCATTTTTCTGCTGAGGCTTTCAAAAACATGGCTGTCTTCACACTGCAGGACCTTTGTTGAGGAGGGCAAGAGATCAGCCCCCGTCGAGATTCCACAGCCATGAGAGAGAAGGCATGTTCATGTTGACAGTGATGTCGAAATATAATACAAACGGGCGATTTCAGATTATAAAATGTGAAAAATCAGTTTACGCATCAACATGGGGGGAATCCTCTAAGCCTATTTTCAAGCCTGTTTACAAACACAGCTACGTAAAACCAGACCAGAGAGCTCATTAACAAAAAAAACAAAACAAAACAAAACAAGTGCACACTTCCTCTGAGCTTGGCCATCATCACCACCACCTGTTAGCAGGCTGGCAGCAGAGAGAGGCTGGCAGGGCGGCCGGCTGAGACAACTAGGTCACCTGCTGTTTAAACCAGCGGTGTGCCTCGAACTGTTCGCCTTGCCTAGCTAATGTTTCACCTGGCCAGGAGGAGCAGAGGGAAGGAGGCATTCTAGTTTACCCCAAACATTACTTGATATTGCTTATGTAATAATTTGTCAAGATAATTTCATAGATGTAGAGATGTAGAATACACTCAAAATAGAGATATATTCCCTACTATAATGAAATTTGAAAATCATGAAAAAAAGACTGAAAAGCAGAATTTTATCATTTTTCCAGTTAGCAACCAAATGCCTGGAAACATATATTAAAAGGGAAGTAATGTTTTTGCAGTGCATCTTCTTCTCACAGGGATTTCATGTTACTGCTGCAGCAGGGGGCTTTCTTTAAACTGGCTACACTCCAAACTGGTTTTGTGTCACTGGCAACAGGCGCTCATTGTATTTAACCAAGTCAAACCAGTTCCTACATGTATACTCCCTATTGAAACTTTTTTGTGTCTTTTTTTTTTAGAAATTGTCAGGCTGTAGAGAAGAAAGCAAACTATTCACTGAAGCAGCGGCCTGGCAGAAGTGAGACTGTATTATGCAATAGTGAACAGGAAACAGTGGGAGGATATAGGCTTGAGATTATCTGAAATGTGAAGCCCCAAAAACATGACATACAAACTATACTTTGTCAGTCAAATGCTGGCTGGTAGGCTTCTGAAACACAATTTGGAGGTAAACATGATTTTCTGACTGAAACTTTGACATATGACTCCTATGACAACAAAGTAATTGGTAGTCTATTACTCTATACCTTCAACAATAACTGTCATCTCATTATAAGGCTTTATGTGTTAATTCCTGAGAAGCAGAAATCCAATGTTTTCACTCAACAGTGAGATAATGTTATTTGAGCTTCAGAGAAAAACAACACATGACACATTAGTGCTTGTTTTCCACAGAAAATCCTGTCATTCGACACACTACTTTAAACCAGAACATCCAAGTTACAAAACAGCATGTTGCTCTGAGATCAAACTCCCTCTGTTTGCTGAGAGAGAGAAGCATATGCACTGATTAGATTTGGTCAGCGAGCCTTGGTTTTAGGGATACAGAATCAAGGCCAGGCCATCCTTCCTGTTGCCTCCATATAGTTTTAAATCCACGAGCCTGTGACATCCATCTGCAGAAACAATGATTGCTTCCCTAATCTTTGGGAACTCGCGTAATCTGTCAAATCCCTGGTTCTGAAATATCAGCGCAGCAGCAGGCCTCCTGGACTAAGCTGTCACAGACCTACATTTTCAGATTGTAAAAGATATCAAAAATGTGGGTGTCTCAGTTGCTGGTAGCCCATATAGTAAGTTTGTGATGCGGAGGTCAGGTTGGTTTTAGGGAATGACCAGCGGCTCCATAAGTGGAAAAAACCCCCAATATTGCTTCACCAGTTGCTGCAGTTGAGACTTATCAGGACAGTTCAACAGACATTCATAAGCTTTTAGTCATGATTGAAGACTGGATTTTTCTCCATATCTCAATATTAGAATTAGCCAGGAAACTGACCACAGCATGAAAACAGCTTAGGGTGTAGTGTTATTTTCATAGCAACCAGTGGAGGATATGATTAATATTTCTGGCAGGCTGCCATTAAACCCTTAAGTTAATAAATTGCATTTTTCATATTTAGATTTTGTCTTTTGCAAGCCGCAACCGACACACCCCCACCCCTCGTGTATGTGTGTTTGTTTTCCTTAATATTAAGGCTCAAAAATAAAGAGGATTTGTTATGCAACAGTTTCACTCGTAATATTTGTAACATTTGAGATAAAACGCGTCCTGATCTGTGTGAGCGTTCGTGCGTGCTTCCAGTGTCACGTGCGAAAAGCATGTTGATCTGAAAAGCCAGTTCCTCTGCCTGTTTACATGCTTAACATAGGAGTGCCCTGCCTTACTACAAAAATGCATGTCTCATAATTCTGGAAATATGCAAAAACAAATGAAAATGACAACCCAAAATGTATTTTTACGCGCAAACCACACGAATGTCTGAAATTTTTGAGAAATGTGTTAGGCTTTTCTATGATTGGTGGTAGAAATAAATAATCACATGCCATTTTTTTTCGTATTCAAACTGGATTACAATAGTGCACTGCCAAACCGTAGTGAACATGTTCAGACGTGCCGCGAAACTAAAAAAAAAACAAAAAAAAAAACAACAACTGGGAAGTACGCGCATAGTTTCTTATAAGGTAATAAGAAATTAAAATAAGTTTATTGTGTGAAACAGAAACCTACCTGTGGGTTTAATTTCTGATTGTCCTGAGATGAGCACTCCCGAAAAAAAAGTCCACAACAACTTTTTTTTAAACTTCTTTTCAAAAAGCATAAATGGTTGCACTGACAACAGCCTTGCTTTGTTTATAGCGTAGTGCAAGGCGGATGTATGAGGGAATTTTATAAAGCTTGGGGGTGTGGGGGGGGGGAGGTGGGTGTGCAGACCGGCCCACTTTCCCCTCTGCTCTCTCCATTGGACAGCAGCAGCTGTGGGATTGATAATGCAGCTTGACTCTTTCCAGCGGTTGCATGACAAGGAAGCTGATGACAGCGACTCATGACATTTCACCAGTACTCTCACAGTATTACGTGATACTCCAATGTGGATTTACAATGACTTCCATTGTTGTTTTTTTATTATCTCCATTATCTACTGCAATGTTCTTTTATGCACTTATTTCTGCTTTTCAGTTTTTTCAGTGAGATCTAGTATGGAGTTTTTTTTTTCACAGGGGTGCTGAGAAAGATAAAGAAAAGTTTATATGAGATGTATCAAATTTTCTCTGTAACAGCCCCTTGTCAGTGTCTTTATTATTCTTTGTGGTGTGTCACATTTGATAAGTTTACTTTAGTCGTTAGGTGGTATTTCATATAACTGAGGTCACTGACAGGGTGTGAACTGGAATCTTGGCAAGGTTGTTTTTACACCAGTCTACTGCAGACGATAACTCATCTCAGTCTAACTGAGGAAACAGACGTCACAGTGGTACTGTACACTGACATTTCTCAAAATGTGGTAGAGCTATTGTCGGCTGTGGTTGTACAGTATGAGGCTGAGGGGCTAGGAATGCAGCTGGGCCTGCAACCTTGATTTAAGGCCAAGAGGAGATAAAGTCCAAAAGGAAGCCCTTCCCTCTCCTTGCTTTCCTTGATAGTGTAAAGCTATTGTCCTACTCAAAGTTGTCCTATAGAGGATTTAATCAATACCACAGAGCTCCTGTGTGAGGTGTTGTACAGATGTTACTTTGAGGGAAAGCGGAAAGCGTGTGAGACATGTCATCTGGCTACAATCCCCTCTGCAAGTGGCACTCTTCAAACAGATATCTAATCTGAAATAATGACTGAGTTGAGTGGCCTCTTTGTGGCCTGACACCTTCTACATGTAATCTGAGTGCTGAGGTCTGTGTAAATTGTGTGTAAATGCATGACTCGGCATCTTATAAGCATGTTGTTTGTGATTCCAGATCCATTTGTTTCACTTACAAAGCGCATGGTACAGTGCAAGAGTCTTCATGGAATTTTCCACACCTGCAACAGTATGACTGTTACACTGTGAATCTGCCAATAAGTGCTAGTATTGGCAATGAGTGTGTGAAAGGTCCTTGTCAAGATACAATAGCTGCACTGTGGGCTTGTAATGTGAGGCCCTCAATAGGAACACATTGGACAATAGCCGCATTGGAGGGGAAAAATATAACTATGCTAATGTCAGGTCAGTCACTTACTGCACCGAGAAATGAATACAGACATGGTATTGGTATATTGATGGACACAAGTCAAACCTTCGAACATATGTGATCATGTAAAAAAGGCTCAACATAGTGAGCATCCGCATACGTGTGAGCGTCTGCATGACTCTACAGCTCCCGTCTAGCTATCATTGTGAAATAAAGATAGCATTTGCGGGCTTAGCAACTGCAAAAAAAATTAGTGTGGCATATGTGGGTCGCAGAGTGTCTCAATACTTGATAAAAACAGTGGACTTTCACCTGGTAGATTACAGTGTTTGTAGGAGCTGCTGTCACCCTCCACAAGGCATATGCAGCCCACACCTGAGGAGCTAAAGGCCAGAGCTCTTCGCTTTATGGGCTTCATCCCTTCACATATCTCATGGCTCAAGAATCTTAAAACATGCTTTTTTAGTCTGTCTTTTAATTAAGTTTCTGCTTTTATTTACGTCTTTGTTGTATTTGTCATACATTTCCTTCCCATTGCCATTTGAATCATACTTATATTTCATGATTTTATGTCCCTATGGTTATGCAAACTGTAACTTCTTATTGTTTTAGTCTTACTGTGTTCTAGAGCTGCAAGGGTTAGCTGATTAATGGATTAGTTGACTGATAGAAAATGAATTGCCAACTATTTTTTTATATTTTAAAGAAAAAACGTCCAAATATCTGATTCCAGCTTCTCAAATATAAAAGTTTTCTGTTTTTTTAAACCTTCTATGACAGTAAACTGAATACTTTTGGATTATGGACTGTTGGTCGGAACAAAAGAAAACATTTGAGGTTGTCACTTTGGGCTTTAGGAAACAGCGATCAACATTTTCCACCCTTTTCTGACATTTTATAGACCAAATGATTAATTAATAATGAATATAATTGTTAGTTGCAGGCCCACTGTGTTCTCTAATGTTAATCCTGTGAGGCAGGATGTTTGGTAAAGAGAAATAAATCATCAGATGAGGTGGTGTAAGGACACGGAATGTAAGGCGGGTGAAACTGTCTCACTCTTCTCTGTATCTTCTTTCTGTATTCCAGTCAGGGGTCATCCAGTTGAAGTGTGTTTCATCACTTCAGTTCATGACCACAACGTACCGCTGGTCACTTCAAACAGAGCAGATAATGAAAGACAGAATATGCAGCGCTGAAGGTCAAAGCTCTTCCATTTGCACTAAGTGCTGCTGCATCCTGAAAAGCACAAAAATTAACATGAAATATAATACGTTTGAAGGCTGTTTCCTGGCATCAGTTTGTTCCTCTTCTTTAGTATTACTCACCACACACACCCATGCAGTCTTTGTGTGGCCCTCCTCTAAGCTAGATTCATCCAGTTATAACAGCCTCAGTGATTCAACGGGCTTGTAACAAGAATGATGACAACAAAAAGTGATTCAGACACACATGATATAAAATGTGTCTGTAAGTCACGTAGTAAAAGGTTTGTAAAATGTTATCAGTGTCAATAAAGGAATGTTTGTATTTTCAATGCAAATCAAGCCAACAATAAAGTTCTGACAGTGACAGTTTTGACTTCAATAGTACATTTTTTTCACAAACTTTGTGTAAAATTTACAAAGGTTTTTAAAAAAGTTAAAAATTTACTTCAATCTGTCAACATTTTGGAAATACACCTCCCTAAAAATACAAGGGGAAACCACTAGCATGTCTCTGTCCAAAGGTAACAAAATCCTCCCACCAGTACCTTTAAAGCTCACTAATTAACAAGTTAGATTTATTGATCCGAACAAAAACCAAAGTGCAAATTGTGGAATTTGTCCTAGCTTTGTCCCTCTGTTTCCATTCTTTTTGCTAAATGCTAAGCTAAGATCACCATGTCTTCAAGCTTCATATTCAACAGACAGAAGTACTTCAGCATGTTTGTGTATTTTGCAGTTTTCTGTCTATTACTCCCCAGCTGCCAGCACCCAGGTGTTCTATAAATTTATGAATCTTATCATTATTGCACCTCATTGTAGGTCAACAAACAAACAACCCATCTCTGTGTTATTTTATTTGCCTGTAAAGTGAGTTTACCTACAGCGGTTTCAGCTCCTGATTTGACCTGTATTCACTACTGATTATCTCAATAAGCTGCAGTAACTGTTTTGATAAGACTGTCCTCCTTTCTCTTGATGTTGATAAAGTTGTTACTGAGTGACTAACCGGACCGGGTGATTTTCGCAGATGTATCATTAAACAGTAAAGCCTTAATGACATCGTTTGTTTGGTCTGTGAGCTCCTGGGGGCAAAGGTTAAACTAGCTGGACGCAACTGAATTTTCATGTGGATGGTAAAAATCTCTGGAAACACGATAAAGACAAGAACAAGAAATGTGACTTCTTCATTGTTATCAAAGTTGCTTATCAGACGTTGTTTTCAATGGACGCGGTTGAGAGACACATCTGAGAGCACAACAGTCAGCTGACACATTCTCAGCACACAAGTCTGTGTAATTATTAAAGACTGTGTCTTAAAAGGCATGAACAACATTCTGCCTTTTCTAGGAGAGGCAAAGGCACAAGACTAGTGACACATTAAAGTGTGATCATTCATGTATTCACACAGTCTAATCGATGAAGTACAAATTATATTTCACAATGATATTTAGTCAAGTGACTGGTTTATATGCATAGCTGCCCTTTATTGCCAATTCAGAACTCAGTAAATCATTTGGATAAAAAGGGAATAGTTGTGATCCAGCTGTGAAAGTAAATGCTAAAGGAGGATGGTGGTTATGTGGATGACCAACATGCATCTGACTGAGTGCATTGCATAAGAAAACAAGATAAACAAACAGCGAGCGGACTTGAGCTAACCCTAATCCTCTCAGAGCCATAGTCACTGTTCATCACGTTCTCCATCATAGCGCTAATATCTTTATATCCAGAACCATTTTTAGACACAGTGAACATGCCAGGGCACAGTAGGTACTGATGACACAGTTAAGCAAAGCTGTTGAAGAACTCTGTGCCATTGCTGCCCTACTGTAACTGCTTACAAGCTGGGCATTGGTGCTACCTAGAAATCCCTTTGATACACAGAACTAAGCTGGGAACAAAATTTGGATACGCAAGGTTACACTTGCAGCAAATTTATCTTCAGTTGTTTCAAACAGTCTGTTACATCAAATAGTCTGCTCTTCCATATTTGTTACTTTTTAATGAATGTGAAAATCCCCCTTGATTGCAAAGTTATTTTTCCGCAATTAGACCTGGCAGGCGCGAGACATTCCAGTAGCAGCAGCAGCAGCAGGTCAGCCTCTGCAGATAAAGTTGGACCGGTTACTAAACTGCACATAACCCACCTCTGTTTTGATTCCTGGGGAAAATATGCAAGGTCAGGATGACATTAGCTGGTTGGTGAGACTGCACCACCAGAGCGGAGATTCATTTCAAAACATGATTAAATTAATAACTGTAAAATGGGAATTTTAAAAGTATTATTAGAGCCCAAGAATGAGATTAAAATCTAATCCTGGGCCTCCATGGGCCTTTTCCTATGTATTACAGGGGTGGTTTGTGTCCTGTGACCTACAGTACAAAGGGAAGACTGTGATAACAGACCCTGCTGTGCCACAGGTGGGACTGTTTTTTATTAGTCCTCCACACAGGCAAATTAGGTAATGCATTGTGGAACAACAGGGTTTATATATAAACAGTGGACACAGCTGTTTGATTATTGGACCAGGGATGGGTGGTGTCCAATGAAGTAGGATGGAAGTATGTTTTGGATGAGAGCAGAGGGGCATCGGCAGAAATGATATGGGGAAGGAGGGAGCGTGGAATGTGTGCCTGTATGTGTGTGTGTGTGTGTGTGTGTATGTGTGTGTGTATGTGTGTGTGTAGGATGTTTTGACTGACCGCGTGTCCTCAGTTACAGAATCACTCACAGCCGAGGAAAACTTAGAGTTGATTAACTCAGTGCAATCTAAACCATAAAACACAATGAATATTGCAAATTATTTCATTTATCAATTATTGACAGTTTGTTTTGGTTAAAGTTGGACACAAAATTGAAGCTCTTTGATATTGTGTTGGCTGCTTCCCTGGGTCACTTGTTGTTAATAATTACTGAAGTGAATTAGTCGTTGGACTAGATAGGCCAGCTATTAATGATTCCTTAATAACCTTACGGTGAGGATAAATAAACAACACAGCTGATATAACTGTTGTAAATCAAAGGTCACTGCCACATTACCTGCATAAAGACAAAATATCTCTTGGTGCGGCTCATAAAAATTATCAAAAGTGCGATAAAGTGAAAAGTACTGTAAAATGATGAAGTATTGCCACATAGGCCTGTTCTTTGATTTTTTTTTTTTTTTGATAAAATCATATGAAAGCAGGCTACCCCATTGTGTGTGTTTCCTATTACAGACAGGATGTTTTCATTTTCTAAAAGTAAGCGCAAGTATGGCACAACCACAGGGTAGAGCAACTGCAAGTGAATTTGAAAGTGAATTTGAAACAGTTTTAGGCCAGCTTGTTTGCGCTTTGAACACACAAATTCATTGTGTGTGATGCTGCCTTCACTGTCTGTTGTAAATACTGCTTCTATGATTAGTCAGAAAGTTCAGTGAAGCAGGAAAAGGACAAGGGTGGAGACCCTTTACTTCTGTAAAAGTTGAAATAACACACTGTAGAAATACTCCACTACAAGAAGACGCCCTGCATCGAAATGTTGCTTAAGTTGAAAAAATATTAGTAGTATTTGCAAAATGTACCTAAACTATCAAGAGATGCTGATGCATTGTAAGTGCAATGCTTTTTCAGTTAGAGGAGATGGAGCTAATTTTAACATTTTTTTATACTGTTGCAGTTTACTCTGAAATATTTCAACCTATAGTAAAAAGCATGTTTAAAAAAAAAAGAAAAAGATCTTAATCTGTAAAATAACCAGTAGTTGTAAGGTAAATGTAACTGAGTAAAAAAGTGCAATATTTCTCTCTGAATTGATGTGTATTGAAAGTTTAAAGTGACAAAACACTTAAATTAAGTTCAAATTTGTACTTAAGTACAGCACATGTGTAAAACTACTTAGTTCCACCACTGATAAATTAGCAATTAGCAATTCATATTAAACATTAAAAATATATAGGCCCATACTGTCAAAGGATTTAGCTTAAAATCTTATGTATTAGCATCACAAATGTTTATTTATAATATAATATAAATATTATATAATATAAATATTTATATTTATATTATATTATTTTCATTTTTTTTCATTGACTTTAAGCTAGGCTATATTTTTTTTACAACAATCTTCATTTTCATTCTTCACTTTTTCATTTTTATTCAGTCACTGCAGCATAAAACATCTTTATGTTGCTTTTGAAATCAATCAACCGCCACATAACAAACAGCACTTGAACGCATCACAGCAGCAGTGTGAATGAACAGGCTGGAGTGATGGTTCAGGAGTTTCAGGATGACAGCAGCTGCTGTGGGCGGGGCTGCTGGGCGGGAACGGGACGAGGAAGACGAGCGCGACGTGACTGCTCCGACTGTTGTTTGTTGTTGTGAGCGGATGTCAACGTGGTGGATGTTTATCCTCTTACGTCCGAGTGCCACACCTTTAGGATACCTCCAGCCGGCTGCTTAACTTACTCGGGACATCACGGCATGAGTACAGAGAGTTCAAGGAGTTTATGTGCTAATCTACTGTACCTTTAAGAAGAATCAACACAATATACCTGTAGTAGTTTAATCCATATAGGCAGGTACTGTAGGCTTACTGTATAAAATAATATCAGACACATGGTTTTACAGTAAACCTGTTTTATGGGACTCATGGTACTTTATTTACTCGAGTAAATAAAGTAGAATAAAGTCACGAGTATGTGACTTTACACTTCACTACTCCACTGCATTTCAAAGGGAAATATTGTACTTTTTAATCCTCCATAGTTATTAGTTACCTTCCAGAATAAGTTTTACACAAAACAAATGATCAACCTGTTTGATATGATGCACTTTTATAGATTAAACCACCTCTGAGTAAATAAAGTTGTAAAATTAGCCTCACCGTGACCTGCTACATCATCAAAGGGCTGTTAAGTAATAAATCAACAATAATAATGACACTGACATAAAATAACACGGACAGGGGTCATTCTGCTGTATAGTGAGCATTTTCCTTTTGATACTTGAGGCCAAAGTACACTTTGCTGATAAAACTTTACTACGCTAATATTTTAAATACAACCCTTTTACTTGTAATTATTTTTATATTGTGACAAAAGATCTGAATATTCTTTCCACCACTGGGTGTTCCTTAAATGGATAAATTGTATGATTTTTTTGAGTATTTGATATAAACATATAAAGTATGACATTAATAATGGATACATATTTGTTGTTACTCTGGAGACCTCAAATATTAGTTTAAGTGCTTATATTAGTCATGTCTGTATCCTCAGTGCATCAGGCTCCCATGGTGTCTCCTGGAGTACATGTAAACAAGTGGCTGTCTAGAGATTAGCCTGAAACATGCACAGGCACACTGTACAGACAACCACACACATACAACGGCTCACATAGAGAAGCGAGGGCCAAAGGCGATTTGGCAAATGCTACCGAAACAGTAACTTTATTACCTTAACAAATCTCTAAAATAACAGGATCAGAGCATTTAAACATGACTGTGCATGTGTGTATGTTGTTGACCTGGAACATGTTTGGTAAGTTCTCATTTGAAAGAAGAAGAGAGGCATCAATTACAGTAAAGCCAGGAAATCTGTGACATCAAAAGCAATACTGGCCTGTAAGTAAACACAGGATCCACTGCACTATACAGCAGTCAGGGGGATTAATGCTTGAACCAGTTTACTCAATCTGTAAATACAAACCAGTGATTGAAGTTAATCCTCAACAGTGGACAGACAGACAAACAAGCTCCAGTTTCTACTGATTGTTCAACTAAAGGAATTCTTGTCAGATCAATCTCCTAGTATAATCTTTTCATCACTTTTATGAAATTCTGCCCACCACTGTAAAATCTGTAATGCATCTATTCTGGAGGATGAAAGGTGATGTGGAAATTATAGAGAAGTGAGGAATAAATTAAAGAAGAAAATGAAAAGGAAAAGAAGGAGAAGTGTTTTTGTCTTCCATCCGTGCAGTGTGTCACTCCGTCAGTCACATGCTCAGTTCTGACTGATGGGCCAGGCTCTGCTCTCTCAGTGTAATCTCTGTTGACCAGTGAGTGGAGGGAGGGAGGGAGGGAGGGAGAGAGAAAAAAAAAAGTAAGATGGAGGGCAGGAGGGCAGCGTCGCAATCTAGGTCGTCCACCAGTAATCCCACAGAGTGGAAGTATGTCGTGGGCATTCAATGCCAAATGCTGAGTTCACCCAACTCCTCTTTCCTTGGCCTCTCTCCGGCCAAGTTCTTGTCCCATGACAGACCTCCCTCAGACTCACATGCTCTGATGTTATCTGCAAAAAAATTCCTGACCCTGATAAGGGCTGTCAAATGGGGTGAAATGTGTAAGAAAGAACATTTACACTTGACCTCAGAACAGTCAATCTATTGAGTTACTGGTTTTAAATGTCACATAGTCAGAGAAAAAAACCCCAAGCTCTTCCAAACTGAGACACTGAGCCATTTCAGATCATTTTGGTTGGAAACACAGCACTATTTATAGCCTATTTAACAGCAATTGGCAATGGTGACTGAGATTCGAGATGGTGGAGAGTTTGCACTGATGTGCAAGGAGAGTATTATCTAGTAAACATTATTATGCAGTGTGCAAGGGGTTAAGAATCAAAGATCTTCCCTCCCAGTTGAGCCTCTGACCATTTGGATCACGATCTCTGACCGATATTGAATCTCAGAAACCTGAACATACAGTTTGAAAACTTCAAAATATTTTGTTAGATATGTGCCTTTGCATGTAAATCCTTCAGTAGGAGAAGAAAAAGTCTTCTATTGCGTTTGTAGTTTTTGTTATTGTCAGCATACATACAACTATTTACAGTCTTTCTTACCACAAGCCTGTTTAAATTCACATTTGTGGTGACTGATTGGGTCATAAAATTACTGCTTGTCTTTCCTGTCTTCACGGCTTTAAATTGACCTAACAGCAGGATGAGATGTGGTGATGGGGGCTGGGTTTCTTTTCTTTCCCTTTTCTCTCATTCAGCATTAACTGTGTCTTGCCCTGACACTGAGTATGTGCACTGGGTGAGTGTTTTAGGCCACTATATATGAAGGGACAGTACAAGCATAAATGAATGTTTTTTTTTTCATAATCCTTGACTTTTAGCCTTTGTACTCTGAGTAAATCCTATGTGGCTAAATGTAAAGCTAATGTGACTCCACCCCACATCATCTACAAATTGAATGTTTGAAGCTGCATAATGCGTTGTATTGCACTGTGTGGTTTGCCATGTTACAAAGTTCATCCACCAGCCTTCACATAGAGGACATTTGTACACTTTTCTTGCCAATATCAAGAAACCTTTTCTTACCCTCACAGATTTCCAAATAATTACGATACTAGTACTGCCTCTAATTAGTAACCACCATCTTTCAGTTTGAATCATCAAAAGGTGTTCAGATGGAATAACAAGGCTCTAGTTCAGACAGTGTTCCATGTGGCTCTGATGTGCTGCAAATAGAGAAGCAAACAGATTTCATCTACTAGATATTTGCTCAACTCAACCTCGCCACTGTGGTCAGTCAACTCAGTATTACATCATCTGCACTAAATAGGTTACTGCAGCCTGATGGAGCGAGGTTTAAAGGGCAAATGTTCAAATTTAGTAACTAATCAGTGTGTCTGGTTTCAACGCATGGTTTTGTGTGAGGAGGGAGGGAACATATAATTCAGTGCTGTAGTTTGTAGCTTTTTGAACATCTCTATGTGTTTATGTCATGGCCTACATTTTAAGGTGAGATTAGAGTCTATGTTCCAGGAAGTACACAGGAAATAAAACTCAAAAATAATATACAATGACACTGAATGCTGGACAAAGTAATACTTTTAATCATTCCAAGCCAAACTTTGAAATACCATGTCACTCTCTTAATTGTTGTCAGAGTGCTGACAATGCTACAAAACTTTCTGTAAAAAACAAAAATGAATAAAATCGCCATATTACAAAAAGAGCAGTCCATAAACATTTGTTTACATGCTCTCTCAGCTCAGTAATCCATGAGATTAGTGCATGAAAGTAATGTCATTTATCTCACTGAGGGTCCATCAAGCAGAACTTCAGGAAATATTCACGCTTACTTTTAACCTCAATTTTCCTAAAAGCTAAAAGTTACAATGATGACAAAATAAGACCATTCATGAGCCTTGTGTGATTTGAAAGCATTACATCTGATCTTAAAGAAAAATCACAACATAAAACATATAAAAGTGCAATTTGTAAGTATTAAAAAACATTTTTACAAACGAAAATGATGAGCATCATGGGCAAATGTGGGTACAGAGTAAGTGATGTAACTGCTGTGTGGGCTGGTGAAATATGGAGCAGCACTGACTCTTGTGTAGACAGGGAATGAGCGCTTAGTACACACATGCATGCTCTTGATGAGCTTAGCAGCTCTGTCAGCAGTGAGTCCATGGTGTGTGCTGCCTCCTGTTGAGCAGATGGGGGAATTTCCAGCTGAACCTTGAAGGAGGAGAGGCTCCTCGGAGTCCCAGCTGAAGCTCCTCTTTGTCCCGACTCGTGTGTGTGTGGGTCGAGGCTGCTGCTGCTTCACTTTGACCGGCACACTGGACAGAGGGGAAGCTTTGGAGGCTGAAGCAGAGGGATTGTCTCTCTTCAGGAGGGATTCGATGGAGAACGGGCTGCTGAACTTCACCTCACATCTGATCTGAACAGCTCTGCAGGCTGCAGGTTCAGGAGAGTGGAGAGCTGAGCAGGCCTCCGATGGTCTACTCATCTTCTCCGTTTCCACTTCGGAGGTCAACTCAGGGAAGAACTCCAGGATTCCTTTGAAGTGACGACGCACCATCTTTGCTGTGATCTGACTGAAGTCCAGTTTCCAGTAGTTTCTCTTGCTGTCC
Source organism: Thunnus maccoyii (assembly GCF_910596095.1). NCBI lineage: Eukaryota > Metazoa > Chordata > Actinopteri > Scombriformes > Scombridae > Thunnus > Thunnus maccoyii. The sequence continues at coordinate 18,711,071 of NC_056547.1, forward strand.
AGTGAATCAGGAACCACTGGAATCTGAAAACATAACACATTTGAGTAAAGAGACAGAATGCAGTTTGTTCCTTTCATAATTATGTGTATTTGACATATCAAACCTTTTGTAATAAACACTAACCTTGACAAAACATTTATTGGTTGATAAACAGACTCTTATGTTGTTCTCAACAGAGCTTCTGTCTTCACAAATAAATGGTCCCAGCTTGTCCATCAACTGCAAAACAACAAGTTGAGATTTAGGTTTTAAAATGACAATTTATGGTTCATATGGAAAAGACAGTCAATGAAAAATGATTCTGTCTTACCTGAGGAAAAGTGAGCATCTTGTCTGGAACACCTTGGAGGACAACAGCGATCTTGGCCAGGTAGGTGGTGCTCTTCCTCAGCTGAGCTCTAAGCTTCTCAGTCCTGTTCTGCATCTTGTTTGTTGGAGAAGAATCAGGTCTCACACACAGATCAGTGCTATCACAACCACACTGAGTGCAGATGTGGACCTGAAGTGGTCAGCTCTGGTTATAAGTCCTGTTGGGATAAAAGGACATTAGAGGGTGGTTACTGCAGGTTAATGAGGACCTTTTGATAAGTAGATGGGCCGTTATTGATGGAGGTGGAGCCAATGATCACAGTGATAGTCCATTTACAAAAGTTCATCAGCATGTCTATCTGAATGCTCTCAGGGTCTGATCTGCCTCTTTGTTCACTTAAGGATTGACCTTTTTCAGACTTAGATCTAAACTTTAAATATGGCCATCAAGATCCAACATGGCATATATATTAATATTAGAAATACTTATTCATCAGAGACTTGACAATTAAGTCTGAAATAGAAATCAGATGCACAATCAGACAATGGATTATTGTTACAAGTGAGCATGGTTTTGTTTTGAGGTTTTATATGCTTTCTTGACAAATTCCAGAGGCAGGGAGCATAAAGTCTCAGTGTGTCAAATAATATCAATATATACAAAACATTGCCGTTTTTATAAAAGCAATGACATTACTTCAACAAAACCAATTCTACAAACTCACAAATTAAGATTAACATAACTGTCATCAGTTTGGGATATATTTAATTAGTTAACATATGAAAAACCTTAAAACTGAACTCACGCTTAAGTCTTTTTGGTGAAATATGTTTTCACAGTGGTGCAGCAGACAAACTTCAACTGATTGTTAATTATCTGCAGGTGTGTTTTTTCCTGCTTCAATCCAATTTCCTTTATTTATACACAGAACACGACATGCATTTGGAACTGAAATATTCCATCTGACATTTTGCACAACCTTATTTCTCAAGTTCTTGTAAGAGACAATACAACCATGTTGTTTGTCCTCTCAAGGGCTGGCATAACACACAATACACAGCTGACATGCCAATGAGCCATTTAACCACATTCCAGCTGTTTTCACATCACTCATCACCCCATTAAAGTCTAATCTACTGCCTATTGTCCAATGTAAAGGCTGACATAATTTACATCACTGATCCCCATTCACATGAATGAACACATTACCTGTACTCAAAGCTTTGTGCAGAGTGTAAAAACAAGTTCAGTATGTGACTCTGATGGAGGGTTGTGAGTCTACATTCTGACCAAACACCATACCAGCTGATTTCACTCATCTGTGATTGAAGGTGTGCTACTCAGCTGCTCTGGGATCTGTCTATCAACCAGGTTTGAGTGGGTTGCAGGTTTTGCTCCGCAACATTTCAGATTCAACAGATGCCTGCTCATAAGTTGTAATGAAAATGTCACTATTACATTAGTAATTATAACAGAAACTGACTGATGCAGACAAAGTTATGTCAGTTGCATTCAGGGAGGTTTTGATGTACATGTGAAAAAGGAAAAGGAGACAATATTCAGCCATTATAATTGCTATTTCGAGAAATTACCATACGCCTTATGTAAATGGAAGTGAAACAGTAGTGAAACAACAATTTATTAGAAAAAAGTAAGACCACCACAGATAAACACATAATTTCCTAGCTTTATACTGGTTATCTAATTTATTGATTTTGAGAGTTAGTTATTCATTTAACTCCATGTTGATAACACCACATGGAGTTAAATGAATAACTAACAAGGGGTTAATGTCTGTTCTATGCCCCAACCATAGTATAGAAACAGCCTTGGTCAGTGTTATTAATGACTTAAGAATAAATAGTGACAATGGTAGAGTTTCTATTACAGTATTATTGGATCTAATTGATCATAATATTTTAAAGGAGAGGCTTGAAAGGGGGATTGGCCTATCTGGGTCAGCACTGGACTGGTTTTTATCGTATCTCAAAGGACGTGATTTTAGTGTTTTTCTTTGGGAATTTTAGCTCTGAAAAAAATGTATCTTGTGCTTTGAGCATTTCTTACCATACCTGTGTTTATGTCGTTGCCTACATTTTAAGGTGAGATTTAAGTCTATGTACCCAAGAAGTACAGAAGAAATAAAACTCAAAATAATATACAATGAAATTAAATGTTGGAAAAAGTAACACTTTTAATTGTTCAGACAATCTTTGAAATACCATGTCACCCTCTTAATTGTTGTCTGAATGCTGACCTCAAACACAAAACTTTTGTTTGCCATATTGCACAAAGGTGTTCTGTCCATAGACATTTGTTTGCATGCTTTCTTACCTCAGTTAGCCACTAAATTAGATCAAGAAAGTAATGTAATTTATCTCACTGAGGGTCCATCAAGCAGAATGTCAGGAAATATTCACACTTACTTTTAACCTCAGTTTTCAACATCTAAAAGTTACAAATAAAAAAGATTCACAGAAGACCATTTATGGGCCTTGTGTGATTTGAAAGCATTACATCTGATCTTAAAGAAACATTTTCCAGAAGTGTATGTGCCACATCATAATACATATAAAAGTGCAATTTGTATGTAGTAAAAGACATTTTTACAAACGAAAATGGTGAGCATCATGGGCAAATGTGGGTACAGAATAAGTGATGTAACTGCTGTGTGGGCTGGTGAAATATGGAGCAGCACTGAGTCTTGTGTAGATGGGGAATGAGGGCTCAGTGCACACATGCATCATTTTGATGTGCTTAGCAGCTCTGTTAGCAGTGAGTCCATAGTGTGTGCTGCCTCCTGTTGAGCAGATGGGGGAATTTCCAGCTGAACCTTGAAGGAGGAGAGGCTCCTCGGAGTCCCAGCTGAAGCTCCTCTTTGTCCCGACTCGTGTGTGTGTGGGTCGAGGCTCCTGCTGCTTCACTTTGACCGGCACACTGGACAGAGGGGAAGCTTTGGAGGGTGGAGCAGAGGGATTGTCTCTCTTCAGGAGGGATTCGATAGAGAACGGGCTGCTGAACTTCATCTCACATCTGATCTGAACAGCTCTGCAGGCTGCAGATTCAGGAGAGTGGAGAGCTGAGCAGGCCTCTGATGGTCTACTCGTCTTCTCTGTTTCCACTTCGGAGGTCAGCTCAGGGAAGAACTCCAGGATTCCTTTGAAGTGACGACGCACCATCTTTGCTGTAATCTGACTGAAGTCCAGTTTCCAGTAGTTTCTCTTGCTATCCAGTGAATCAGGAACCACTGGAATCTGAAAACATAACACATTTGAGTAAAGAGACAGAAGTCAGTTTGTTCCTTTCATAATTATGTGTATTTGACATATCAAACCTTTTGTAATAAACACTAACCTTGACAAAACATTTATTGGTTGATAAACAGACTCTTATGTTGTTCACAACAGATCTGTCTTCACAAATAAATGGTCCCAGCTTGTCCATCAACTGCAAAACATCAAGTTGAGATTTAGGTTTTAAAATGACAATTTATGGTTCATATGGCAAAGACAGTCAATGAAAAATGATTCTGTCTTACCTGAGGAAAAGTGAGCATCTTGTTTGGAGCGTCTTGGAGGACAACAGCGATCTTGGCCAGGTAGGTGGTGCTCTTCCTCAACAAGCCTCGCTGAGCGCTGCTGGCTGCAGCAAAGAAAGGACGCTGAGTTCCAAGCTTCTCAGTCCTGTTCTGCATCTTGTTTGTTGGAGAAGAATCAGGTCTCACACACAGATCAGTGCTATCACAACCACACTGAGTGCAGATGTGGACCTGAAGTGGTCAACTCTGGTTATAAGTCCTGTTGGGATAAAAGGACATTAGAGGGTGTGCACTGCAGGTTAATGAGGACCTTTTGATAAGTAGATGGGCCGTTATTGATGGAGGTGGAGCCAATGATCACAGTGATAGTCCATTTCCAAAAGTTCATCAGCATGTCTATCTGAATGCTCTCAGGGTCTCATCTGCCTCTTTGTTCAAGATATTTCTCAAATTACTCCCTAAAAAGTGAATAGCACAAGGTTCAAAGTTGTTGTATATGCATTGTCATATTAAGAGAGGCACATAGTTGTTTTGAATGGTCCTGCACATTCTTTACACAGCAAACATTTCATATATGTCAAAAGGTGTAATTTACTGATATTCAGACCTGATCAAATTACATCAAAGTGAAACTTTCATTTCAACTCACCCTGAGGTGGTTGCCATTTGATATTTTATCAAAAGACAATTCACACATACTATCATTGTGCACAGGTAGATTTTGTAAGTGTTGACATGGAACTGATTCAGCAAGAGTTCATGTTCATGCTCTCTGCCTTTGAGATTTGGCAAAAAGCATTTAAATATTCAGAGATTTTGACAGTGTCTTTAAAGTAAAGAGTTAAGCTTTTGAAGTCGTCAACCTGAGTTTGTACCGTACTTCATATTGCTGACAGATGTGTTGCTGCTAAATCTTCAAACTAACCCTAACACAGATAGAAATAAACATTCAAAAGTATTCTGTGCTGGCTGCAAGTTTATCAAATCTTCATGTGTCTTCATATTGTTCTCAAGCTTGTAACTTGATAGTGTCTAAAAATAAAAGTTAGCCCATCACAACATGTTATGATTCTGGGAATATTTAGTAGATGTAACTATTGTGTCCCTTCACAAACAAGTAAATCACTATCACAGACAAAGGCTGGAGTAAATGAGGTGACAAACACTGGAATGTGACAACTCAAACGGGCGATCAATAAACAAACACAATGATTTTGACTGGAATATAACAGAGAAAATCTTCAGACACATTCCAGTGATTAACACCTCATCTGAGCCTCACAAGAGCATTTCACTAACACACTGTGTCGGTGAAACTCCTCCATGTTTTAAAATTACTGTGATGAGTTTTCAGTTTTTCAGAGGCTACAGTCTTTTTTTATTTTATCTCTGCATGAATGAATGTCTTGGATTACAGCAAACATTTTTATTTTATCAACTGGATTTTAATGCAATATGTTTGTGTTGTAGCTTCAGTTTTTCAGAGGCTACAAACAGTTTTTTTTTATCTCTGCATGAATTAATGTCTTGGATTACACCAAACATTTTTATTGTATCGACTGGATTTTAATGTAATATGTTTGTGTTGTAGCTATACTGACAAATTTAGTTAGTTAATCATACAGTATATCTTTTGGAGAAGATAATAATCTGCGCCTGATATAATGTCTCCCATCTTTTTATTTATCAAAGTCAGCATCTGCCGTTTCACCAATGAAACTTGAATTAGTTTTTTCTGGAAAGAAACAAAATGTCTACCTCTTTCACAGCAAGCAAAACTTTATTTATGTAGAACATTTCATTCCAGGCAGCCACAAGAACTACGTGGATAGTGTGCAAGACAAAAGACATAAGTAAACAAAATCAAAACAAACACATAAATACTACATGTGAGTTAAATAACATTAAGAAAGCAAGAATAAAATTAAATAATTAAGACCAGCAACCGACAAGTAAAAATAATAAGACATGTGAGTTAAAAAAGTAGGAATAAAATAAAATAATAATTAAGACCAGCTAAAAGGCTCAGCTACAAAGGAATGTTTTCAGTTTAGTTTTAAAGTTGAAGCACATGATTGGGTTGCAGCAACTTGGAGCATAAAAGCTAAAAGCAGTTTCATCAGTTTTCATGGGGATCTGGGACATAACCAGACAGCCTGTTCCAGATGACCTGAGGGGTCTAACTGGTTCAGAGCTCACAAGCATGTCAGACTGATATTGGGATGCCAGACCATGTAGGGGCCTAAAAACAAGGGTTAAAATTTGAAAATCAATTCTAAAATTTACTGGATGTCAGTGTATGGACCTCAGCACAGGTGCTGTATGATTGTATTTCCCCTTTTCTAGTTAAAACTCTAGCAGCTATTCTGGAGTAGCTGCAGTTCATTGAGATGCTTTTTAGGTATTCCTGTGAGCAGTGTGTCACAGTAGTCTATCCCAGTGGTTCTCAACCTTTTTGGTGTCAAGGACCCCCAACCTGATACAAATCAGGCTGTGGACCTGTATTTGATAAGATGTAGTCTCAGGGATTCCCATCTGATAAGATTAAGTTATCCCATAACTGTCAATACTATAGATTGGCAGGTTAACAGTAAAGAGTGTAAAACCCATGAACGGAATACATTCTCTCATTGGGATAACTTCTAGTAAATGAAATAATAGTGAAATTGAAATTTCATTGGGGGCACAGAACGGACATTAATCCCTTTAGACATAATCAAGACATAATTAAATTTTTTCTTTAAGATCAGATGTAATGCTTTCAAATCACACAAGGCCCATAAATGGTCTTCTGTGAGTCTTTTTCAAATTTTTTATTTGTAACTTTTAGATGTTGAAAACTGAGGTTAAAAGTAAGTGTGAATATTTCCTGACATTCTGCTTGATGGACCCTCAGTGAGATAAATTACATTACTTTCTTGATCTAAATTAGTGGCTAACTGAGGTAAGAAAGCATGCAAACAAATGTCTATGGACAGAACACCTTTGTGCAATATGGCAAACAAAAGTTTTGTGTTTGAGGTCAGCATTCAGACAACAATTAAGAGGGTGACATGGTATTTCAAAGATTGTCTGAACAATTAAAAGTGTTACTTTTTCCAACATTTAATTTCATTGTATATTATTTTGAGTTTTATTTCTTCTGTACTTCTTGGGTACATAGACTCTAATCTCACCTTAAATGTAGGCAATGACATAAACACAGGGATGGTAAGAAATGCTCAAAGCACAAGATACATTTTTTCAGAGCTAAAATTCCCAAAGAAAAGCACTAAAATCACGTCCTTTGAGATACGATAAAAACCAGTCCAGTGCTGACCCAGATAGGCCAATCCCCCTTTCAAGCCTCTCCTTTAAAATATTATGATCAATAGTGTCCACAATTAGATCCAATAATACTGTAATAGAAACTCTACCATTGTCACTATTTATTCTTAAGTCATTAATAACATTGACCAAGGCTGTTTCTATACTATGGTTGTGGCACAGAACAGACATTAACCCCTTTAGACATAATTAAGTCTAAGGTATGGCCCAGGTTATGAGTAGGTCCAGTTACATGCTGAGAGAAACCAAAGGACTCCAGCAGGTTTAAATCTCTAGAATAGGAGTCTCCAGTGTTATCTACATGGAGTTAAATGAATAATTAACTCTAAAAATCTATAAATTAGATAACAAGGATTCAGCTAGAAAATTGTGTTCATTTGTGATGATCTTATTTTTTTCTAATAAATTGCTGTTTCACTTCATTTTACATTAGGTGCATGATCATTTCTGGGAATAGCAATTACAATGGCTGAATATTGTGTCTTTTTCCTTTTTTATCTGTACATCAAAACCTCCCTGAATGCAACTGACAGTCCTTTGTCTGCATCAATCAGTTTCTATTATAATTAATAATATGTAATAGTGGCATTTTTATTACGACTTGTGAGCAGGCATCTGTTGAATCTGAAATTCCCGGAGTAAAACCTGTAACCCACTCAAACCTGGTTGATAGAAAGATCCCAGAGCAGCTGAGTAGCACACCTTCAATCACAGATGAGTGAAATCAGCTGGTATGGTGTTTGGTCAGAATGTAGACTCACAGCCCTCCATCAGAGTCATGTACCGAACTTGTTTTTACACTCTGCACAAAGCTTTGAGTACAAGTAATGTGTTCATTCATGTGAATGGGGATCAGAGATGTAAATTATGTCAGCCTTTACATTGGCAATAGGCAGTAGGTTTGAATTTAAAGGGGTGATGACTGATGTGAAAACATCTGGAATGTGATTAAATTGCTCATTGGCATGTCAGCCTTTAAGAGGACAAAAACATGTTTGCATTTGTATTTGAGAAATAAGGTTGTGCAAAATGTCAGAGGGCATATTTAAGTTCCAAACACATGTCATGTTCTGTGTGCAAATAATTAAAAAAAATGGATTGAAGCAGGGAAAAACACAACTGCAGATAATTAAGAATCAGCTGAAATATGTCTGCTGCACCACTGTGAAAACAATGTCAGTGTTTGAGCTTACTTTGATGCTGGAATGGACATATTTCACCAAATGAGTGCAATTTTAATTAAATTTAATTAATTTCATATGTTAACTAGTATTTCTGACATCAATATATATGCCATGTTGGATCTTGATGGCTGTTAAAATTGAGATCTAAGTCTGAAAAAGGTCAATCCTTAAGTGAACAAAGACTCTCAGGGCATTTAGATAGACATGCTGATGAACTTTTGGAAATGGACTATCACTGTGATCATTGGCTCCACCTTCAGCAATAACGGCCCATCTACTTATCAAAAGGTCCTCATTAACATGCAGTGCACACCCTCTAATGTCCTTTTATCCCAACAGGACTTATAACCAGAGCTGACCACTTCAGATCCACATCTGCACTCAGTGTGGTTGTGATAGCACTGATCTGTGTGTGAGACCTGATTCTTCTCCAACAAACAAGATGCAGAACAGGACTGAGAAGTTTGGAGTTCAGTTTCCTCTCTTTGCTGCAGCCAGCAGCGCTCAGCGAGGCTTGTTGAGGAAGAGCACCACCTACCTGGCCAAGATCGCTGTTGTCCTCCAAGATGCTCCAAACAAGATGCTCACTTTCCCTCAGGTAAGACAGAATCATTTTTCATTGACTGTCTTTGCTATATGAACCATAAATTGTCATTTTGAAACCTAAATTTCAACTTGTTGTTTTGCAGTTGATGGACAAGCTGGGACCATTTATTTGTGAAGACAGAAGATCTGTTGAGAACAACATAAGAGTCTGTTTATCAACCAATAAATGTTTTGCCAAGGTGAGTATTTCTTACAATGGTTTGATATGTCAAATGCAAATAATTATTTTACTAAAGAACAAACTGACTTCTGTCTCTTTACTCAAATGTGTTATGTTTTCAGATTCCAGTGGTTCCTGATTCACTGGACAGCAAGAGAAACTACTGGAAACTGGACTTCAGTCAGATCACAGCAAAGATGGTGCGTCGTCACTTCAAAGGAATCCTGGAGTTCTTCCCTGAGTTGACCTCCGAAGTGGAAACAGAGAAGACGAGCAGACCATCAGAGGCCTGCTCAGCTCTCCACTCTCCTGAACCTGCAGCCTGCAGAGCTGTTCAGATCAGATGTGAGGTGAAGATCAGCAGCCCGTTCTCTATCGAATCCCTCCTGAAGAGAGACAGTCCCTCTGCTTCAGCCTCCAAAGCTTCCCCTCTGTCCAGTGTGCCAGTCAGAGTGAAGCAGCAGGAGCCTCGACCCACACACACACGAGTCGGGACAAAGAGGAGCTTCAGCTGGGACTCTGAGGAGCCTCTCGTCCTTCAAGCATCAGCTGGAAATTCCCCCATCTGCTCAACAGGAGGCAGCACACACCATGGACTCACTGCTAACAGAGCTGCTAAGCACATCAAAATGATGCATGTGTGCACTGAGCCCTCATTCCCCATCTACACAAGAGTCAGTGCTACTCCATCTTTCACCAGCCCACACAGCAGTTACATCACTTACTCTATACCCACATTTACCCATGATGCTCACTTTTTGTGGTTATAATGTGTTATATACGTGATATTCAAGCTTTCTGGAGCACTTTTGTTTTCAATAAAATGTGAAAAGAAAATACATTTGTGGTTGTTTTCAGTAAGAGTGCAAAATAAAATAGACTACATAATAAATCCACACACCTATGATAGTACAAACAACAACAAAAAGAAGAATAAAAGTCCACAGCCAAACCACTTCACATCATGGAGTGTAGCACTTAAGAATAGAGAAACACTTGTGTCACAAGGTAATTGTAATATCAGATATAATATGTCTCCCATCTTAGCATGTTAACATAGGCTTATTAGCATTACAAAGTACAAGTAAGGCCTATTTATTAGGCCATACAGACACTGGACACATTTTTGGAAATTGGAAAATTTGACTTGATGATGGTGCTAGATAAAATCTTCAGAGATCATCAAATGTATTATAATTCATGCTGAGAGGGACATAAATGTACCAAATTTTATGACAATCCACCCAATAGTTGTTGAAACATTTCACTTCAAACCATCAAATGTCAACTTCATGCTGATGCTAGAGGAAAAATCTGTGTACAAGTCAGTAAGATTTATCTTCTGGGGATGATGTCCATACCACATTTCATCACAGTACATTCGATAGTTTTTGTGGTATTTCCGTCTGGACCAGTCATATGCTGCTAGCATGGCTAAAAAACATTCAAGTGATTTTCACTTCATATGTTCTTCTATCAGATTCACTGCAGTGATGACATGACAGGAAATATGTTTTAAATGATGCTCTGTGGATTTAAATACCTGTATAATTTGTTCTTTTTGATTCCTTCTGTTGTAGTGATGACAATTATAAAAAAAACTTTATAAAACTTTTTAAATTATAAAATGATTAAAACACATCATAACCAGAAACAGTGAGCATCATGGGTAAATGTGGATACAGAGTAAGTGATGTAACTGCTGTGTGGGCTGGTGAAATATGCAGCAGCACTGACTCTTGTGTAGACAGGGAATGAGGGCTCAGTGCACACATGCATCATTTTGATGAGCTTAGCAGCTCTGTTAGCAGAGTCCATGGTGTGTGCTGCCTCCTGTTGAGCAGATGAGAGAACTTCCATAAATACTTGAAAAAAACATTTGTTGGTTGATGAGCAGACTAGTAGACAACTCTGTAATGCTTATTTCTCCTGATTTATGGTTAATTTAACAGTTATTTGTAGACATTGACATCATTTCAACAAAACTAATCATACAAACCCAAAAATTAAGATTATTAATATTACTGTCATCAGTTTGGAATTTAATTTAATTACCTAATATATGAAAAACCTTAAAACTGAACTCACACTGAAGTCTTTTTGGTGAGATATGTCCATTCCAGTGTCAAAATCAGCTGAAACACTCAAGTTGTTTTCACAGTGGTGCTGCAGACACACTTCAGCTGATTCTTACTCATCCCCAGCTGTTTTTTCTGCTTTAGTCCAATTTATTTTATTTATACACAGAACATGACGTGTGTTTGGAACTGAAATATTCCATCTGACATTTTACAACAATTTTACAACAATACAAACATCTTGTTTGTCCTCCCAAAGGCTGGCATAACACACAATACACAGCTGACATGCCAATGAGCCATTTATCAATTCCAGCTGTTTTCACATCACTCATCACCCCATTAAAGTCAAATCTACTGCCTATTGTCCAATGTAAAGACAGAGGTAATTTACATCACTGATCCCCATTCATATGAATGAACACATTACTTGTACTCAAAGCTTTGTGCAGAGTGTAAAAACAAGTTCAGTACATGACTCTGATGGAGGGTTGTGAGTCTACATTTTGACCAAACACCATACCAGCTGATTTCACTCATCTGTGATTGAAGGTGTGCTACTCAGCTGCTCTGGGATCTTTCTATCAACCAGGTTTTACTCAGGAAAATTTCAGATTCAACAGATGACTACTAGATTAGTAATTGTAACAGAAACTGACTAATGCAGACAAAGTAATGTCAGTTGCATTTGGGGAGGTTTTGATGTACAGGTAAAAAATCAAAAAGAGACAATCCTTCATCCATTATCATTACTATTCCTACAAATTACCATGCACCTTCTGTAAAATGAAGTGAAACAGCAGTGAAATACCAATTTACGAGAGAAAAAATAAGACCATTACAGATAAACACATGATGTTTTTGCTTGATACTGGTTATCTAATGTATTGATTTTGAGAGTTAGTTATTCATTTAATTATGAAGGGGGGAGAAATTTTGTTTTCTGTCCAGAAAAAAAACAAAAACTATTTCAAGTTTCATTGAAAAAACAGCAGATGCTGAGTTTGGTTAATAAAAAGATGGGAGACATTATATCAGGCACAGATTATTATCTTCTCCAAAAGATATACTGTATGATTAACTAACTAAATTTGTCAGTATAGCTACAACACAAACATATTACATTAAAATCCAGACAATACAATAAAAATGTTTGGTGTAATCCAAGACATTAATTCATGCAGAGATAAAAAAAAAACTGTTTGTAGCCTCTGAAAAACTGAAGCTACAACACAAACATATTGCATTAAAATCCAGTTGATGAAATAAAAATGTTTGCTGTAATCCAAGACATTCATTCATGCAGAGATAAAATAAAAAAAGACTGTAGCCTCTGAAAAACTGAAAACTCCTCACAGTAATTTTAAAACATTGAGGAGTTTCACCGACACAGTGTGTTAGTGAAATGCTCTTGTGAGGCTCAGATGAGGTGTTAATCACTGGAATGTGTCTGAAGATTTTCTCTGTTATATTCCAGTCAAAATCATTGTGTTTGTTTATTGATCGCCCGTTTGAGTTGTCACATTCCAGTGTTTGTCACCTCATTTACTCCAGCCTTTGTCTGTGATAGTGATTTACTTGTTTGTGAAGGGACACAATAGTTACATCTACTAAATATTCCCAGAATCATAACATGTTGTGATGGGCTAACTTTTATTTTTAGACACTATCAAGTTACAAGCTTGAGAACAATATGAAGACACATGAAGATTTGATAAACTTGCAGCCAGCACAGAATACTTTTGAATGTTTATTTCTATCTGTGTTAGGGTTAGTTTGAAGATTTAGCAGCAACACATCTGTCAGCAATATGAAGTACGGTACAAACTCAGGTTGACGACTTCCAAAGCTTAACTCTTTACTTTAAAGACACTGTCAAAATCTCTGAATATTTAAATGCTTTTTGCCAAATCTCAAAGGCAGAGAGCACGAACATGAACTCTTGCTGAATCAGTTCCATGTCAACACTTACAAAATCTACCTGTGCACAATGATAGTATGTGTGAATTGTCTTTTGATAAAATATCAAATGGCAACCACCTCAGGGTGAGTTGAAATGAAAGTTTCACTTTGATGTAATTTGATCAGGTCTGAATATCAGTAAATTACACCTTTTGACATTTATGAAATGTTTGCTGTGTAAAGAATGTGCAGGACCATTCAAAATAACTATGTGCCTCTCTTAATATGACAATGCATATACAACAACTTTGAACCTTGTGCTATTCACTTTTTAGGGAGTAATTTGAGAAATATCTTGAACAAAGAGGCAGATGAGACCCTGAGAGCATTCAGATAGACATGCTGATGAACTTTTGGAAACGGACTATCACTGTGATCATTGGCTCCACCTCCATCAATAACAGCCCATCTACTTATCAAAAGGTCCTCATTAACATGCAGTAACCACCCTCTAATGTCCTTTTATCCCAACAGGACTTATAACCAGAGCTGACCACTTCAGGTCCACATCTGCACTCAGTGTGGTTGTGATAGCACTGATCTGTGTGTGAGACCTGATTCTTCTCCAACAAACAAGATGCAGAACAGGACTGAGAAGCTTGGAACTCAGCGTCCTTTCTTTGCTCCAGCCAGCAGTGCTCAGCGAGGCTTGTTGAGGAAGAGCACCACCCACCTGGCCAAGATCGCTGTTGTCCTCCAAGACGCTCCAAACAAGATGCTCACTTTTCCTCAGGTAAGACAGAATCATTTTTCATTGACTGTCTTTGCTATATGAACCATAAATTGTCATTTTAAAACTTAAATTTCAACTTTATGTTTTGCAGTTGATGGACAAGCTGGGACCATTCATTTGTGAAGACAGAAGCTCTGTTGAGAACAACATAAGAGTCTGTTTATCAACCAATAAATGTTTTGTCAAGGTGATTATTTATTGCAATGCTTTGATATGTTAAATGCACATAATTATTTTATTAAAGGGATAAATTGACTTCTGTCTCTTAACTCAAATGTGTTATGTTTTCAGATTCCAGTGGTTCCTGATTCACTGGACAGCAAGAGAAACTACTGGAAACTGGACTTCAGTCAGATCACAGCAAAGATGGTGCGTCGTCACTTCAAAGGAATCCTGGAGTTCTTCCCTGAGTTGACCTCCGAAGTGGAAACAGAGAAGACGAGCAGACCATCAGAGGCCTGCTCAGCTCTCCACTCTCCTGAACCTGCAGCCTGCAGAGCTGTTCAGATCAGATGTGAGGTGAAGTTCAGCAGCCCGTTCTCCATCGAATCCCTCCTGAAGAGAGACAGTCCCTCTGCTTCAGCCTCCAAAGCTTCCCCTCTGTCCAGTGTGCCGGTCAGAGTGAAGCAGCAGGAGCCTCGACCCACACACACACGAGTCGGGACAAAGAGGAGTTTCAACTGGGACTCTGAGGAGCCTCTCGTCCTTCAAGGTTCAGCTGGAAATTCCCCCATCTGCTCAACAGGAGGCAGCACACACCATGGACTCACTGCTGACAGAGCTGCTAAGCACATCAAAATGATGCATGTGTGCACTGAACCCTCATTCCCCATCTACACAAGAGTCAGTGCTGCTCCATCTTCCACCAGCCCACACAGCAGATACATCACTTACTCTGTACCCACATTTACTTTTTTTTTTCAATAAAATGTGAAAAGAAAATACATTTGTGGTTGTTTTCAATAAAAGTGCAAAATAAAATAGACTACATAATAAATCCACACATATGATAGTACAAACAACAAAAAGAATAAAAGTTCACAGCCAAACCACTTCACATCATGGAGTATAGCACTCAAGAATAGAGAAACACTTGCATCACAAGTTAATTGTAATATCAGATATAATATGTCTGCCATCTTAGCATGTTAAAATAGGCTTATTAGCATTACAAAGTACAGCTGAGGGATATTTATTAGGCCATACACCCATTGGACACATTTTTGGAAAATTTGACTTGATGATTGTGCTAGATGTCCCTGAGAGGGACATAAATGTACCAAATTTTATGACAAACCACCAAATATTTGTTGAATCCTTTAACTTCAAACCCACAAATGTCAACCTTGTGGTGATGCTAGAGGAAAAATCTGTATATAAGTCAGTAAGATTTATATTCTGGGGATCACATCCATACCACATTTCATCACAGTACATCTGATATATTTTGTGACATTTCAGTCTGGACTGGTCATATGCTGCTGTCATGGCTTAAAAATCCTCAGTGATGAAAATGACTCAAGAAGGCTTTAAGCAACATTCCAGTGATTTTCACCTCATAAGTTCTTCTGTCAGATTCACTGCAGTGATGAAATGACAGGAAATATGTTTCAAATGATGCTCTGTGGATTTAAATACCTTTTTGATTACTACAGTTGTAGTGATGGTAATTATAGTGCATATTTTGAAATGAAAAAGAATAATAAAATCGTAGAGAAAATAACTAAAAATGCTGAAAACTGATATGTGTTTATATTAGCAAGTAAATGACCATTGTTTTCTTTGTGTGGAAAAAAACAACAATCGTGTCTCATCTTCTTTTTCTTTTTTTGAAAGAAACAAATCTAATTTCCTTTTGGATTTTATTGAAAACATAAAGTGATCCAGAAAGCTGCAATGGGTGAATGTGTCTTAAAATGGGCTTATAATATTACTTAATGGACCCAAATTTAATTTATTTTTATTAGAATCAGATCACCATTTGTTGAGCAATGTCCACTTTCTGTCAAATTTTCCCAATTTTTCCAACAGAAATACTTTCACAAAACACTAATTTCTCACGTGAGAAATTAGAAAATGTGCCATTATACACTAATCAAGATGCACCATATTTTTTCTCAAACCTAAAAGTTTTAAACAGTGTTCAAACTTTTAAAATTGTGATTTTGTGTTATTTTGTGGTAATGGGATCACATAGTTAGGAGGTAGGAAGTGAAAAATGTTATCAGAACAATACCAAAATGTGTTGTTCTGGGACGTTTGAAAAGCCTTTGTCACGTGTAGACTTTGTCACATTTCTCACTTCTGGTGAAAACAATGGAGAATGTCTTCTGTGTTTGCATTTTGTTGTTCTTTCTCCTCAATCAGTGTGTTAATATGGAAACTTATTAACCATTTGCACCTCTTAGTGTGTTCATCAGGGAAGTTTGTTGTAAATTTTACTTTGCACTTTTATTGAAAACAAAATTGCTCCAGAAAGCTTGAATGTCAGGTATAAAACACATCACAGCCAGAAACAGTGAGCATCATGGGTAAATGTGGATACAGAGTAAATGATGTAACTGCTGTGTGGGCTGGTGAAAGATGCAGCAGCACTGACTCTTGTGTAGATGGGGAATGAGGGCTCAGTGCACACAAGCATCATTTTCATGAGTTTAGCAGCTCTGTTAGCAGTGAGTCCATGGTGTGTGCTGCCTCCTGCTGAGCAGATGGGGGAACTTCCATAAATAAGTATCGGACAAAACATTTGTTGGTTGATGGACAGACCAGTGTTCAACTCTGTAACGCATATTTGTCCTTATTTGTGGTCATTTGTAGCTATCAAGAACTGCACGATTGCAAATTTCACCCTCATCACTGACACTTAAAGGTATTCATTTAATTTATGTGAATTAAAACTATAGTGATGTGGTAAAAGAAAGAAAATAAACACCTTTGTGTTGAGTGTATTCTATTCTGTTGATATTTTATGTAACTAGGTTGGTCATATGTGCTATATTTGCATGATAAAGCACATTTAGGCACAAGAACATCAAAGATATTAAGGTTGTGTATTTCTTTAGTATGAGTTTTGTTAAATATATTTGTATATTAATATTTTATGAGTGCGGTAGAAGACGGGCTCTGCCATCAAGGAAGTTTAATTTTTTTTTTATTTTTTTTTTTTTACCTTAAATAGCTTACAAATTGATCATGTAATTTAGATGACAATAATATTTGAGTGTACAAATGTTTGCTTTCAGTGAACAGATATAAAAATGTGGAGCTACAATTCTGATCCTTTTTAACTCATATTTTGGAGAGCTTGAATCCCTAAAAAGTCAGAATCCAGGCAGATTGTTTTGTCAGATTTGAGATGAATCATCTACTGCACACACGTAATCTCTAGAGCTTGCACAGGAACATCTAAAGAAAAAAATGTTAGTGTTTCTCATGATAGTCAGTATGACACTGAGACATTCATCTGCTCCACTTTAAATGAATACCAACATATTCACACTATTACAAGACTCTCAGTATATCAATTAATCCTGTAGATAAATGGAAAATATACAAACTAACCAAACAGAGATTACATTCTCAGAGTCACTGAACATCCAGGTAGCCCACTTAACAGCATGTATTAACATGCACTCAGCCCCACCCAAAAGGTCCTCATGGAATACACATATTTACTCTGATGGCCCATTGATCTTAAAGGCCTGAGACAATACAATAGATAACCTCCAAAGAAGCTGTTGTAAAAAAATATATTTTTAGTTTTTGGATTTTTTTTACACCTTTCTTTAAAGGCACAAATGAATGAAAGAGCTGGGAGCATTACTCTAACAACAATGGACATATCACCAAAACAGACTAATACATTCTGGGTTAGTAAGGATGAAAAAGTTTAAATGGTTATAAAATCATTTATGGTGCAAATTTGATCATTATTCAAAAAACTGTAGGCCTGTTTGACAGATCGTGGGTTTTCACATCATTTCTGTCTAATTTACTGTATATCTAACCTTCCACCATAATATGAAACTCTTTTTGAGAAGTACCTCACATCAACTTCTACCCTTCTTTAAATTTTTTATTGCATATCTTTTTGCTCAGCCTCTCTTTATATAAGCACTGAAATATTGTTGAAGCTCTGCTGCCATGACTCATTTTCCTACTGCTGCTTGGGATTTTCACAATCAGGATTTTGATTCTTTCTTGATACAGTGTCTGGAGAGCTTCTTTTGCAGCCATTGTCCTTCACCAACACTTTGCCTTAGTTGATGAATAAATGTGAAAGCCTCTTTTGAGGACAGAAAATCTCTGAATGTGCCCTTCAAATGAATCCGTCAAGTGCTTTCTTTAAGGTATGCAAAACTCTCCCTCGGTTGGAGAAGACAAGTCACTTCAGGCTGCTTGTCTCAAGTGTGTGCTTTTTTTTCATTTCAGAACTGCACCTATAAATGTGGCACTTAGGTCATGAATTCAAATGGTTGTTACCATTAGCAATAACAAACACAGAGGACAAAACTGATATTCAATTCTACCATCTCGGGAATGTAACACCTTGTGGAAGACGCCCTTCAGACATGTATTGAGATATATAAAATATTGTGCTTGGGACATAATGTGTCTGATATTGTATTTCCACAAGAAAGTATAATTACAACAAAATCCTTAAAGCATCTATTCCTTTTCCCCTCATTAAAAATTCAAGAATCTATGAATGTGAAAAAATGTTTCATTTGAGAAGCTTAACTTCTGGACAAAAGATGTCTCCTACTCACTCCTAGAGAGGGACTTTAACTTTGCCAACTTCAACTTCATGGTAGAAAAGGTTTCAAGATTGTTACAGACAAGGTCATACACAAACATTTCACATACTGAACCATGTCTCTTTGACTGGGCTTGCAGTCTTTCATTTGAACGTCATGTATTGGAGCTTTTGGACAAATACCACTTTTCATATTCTACCTTTAAGAAAAGGATACATTGTTTTGATGTTAACTCAATTTAAGCACATTCTCAAGGTTGTTCCATACACAATAAATTGATTACTTTCCATTTATACTGTAACACCTTTGGAAAACTCAAGCCTTGTCTGTGTTTATCCTAAAAATATCTGAAAAGCAGTCATTGCATCACACGGAAGGACAAAAGACACAGGACAGAGACTAAATGAAATAAAATGCCATTTTATTGTTCAGCCGTGTCATAACCTCGTCTCCAAAATAAGCACAGCAGGACTACAACTGGTTCATCAACCTAGCTACCCTTGATAGCACATAAAACTGGGTTTTATAAGACCACCAATGATAGCATTAAAGACTTTTCTATCAGACATCCAATGATAGCATACAAAATAGTTAACCTACCAGTGATACTGTATATAAAACACTTGTCTCTAGATTTATCCCCAACCCACCCTCAATTTCATCCGTATCCCCCTTTAGAACATTTGTGACACTGACATATTTTATGCTTAAACAAGCACATATTAAGAATGCATAATTCTCCATTTCTGAGATTATAAAAAAACTACACAATGTTACACTTTAAGTCAGAGTACAATTCAACTGATTATTAGTGTTCTACACATTCGGCCATAAACCAAAGGAACATTGTATAATATCACTATAACTTAACACTACATGTAATATACGTTTAAAAAAAAAAAATTACAAATGATTAGCATTGAAGAGAAAATGAAGATGGCTAGTGCGAAGGCAAGCTGGGTCAGTACCATAACAGAGAATGAGTAATACAAAAAGAAATAAAAAAATAGAATAAGAAAAATAGAAACAAAAAACTGATAATACAGGCAAGGCTAAAACATATGTGTTTCCAACTTTTAAGATCCACCTCATGTGCACACATCCATATAGGTAACCTGCTCCAAGACCTCCATTGTGTGATTCCACATCTCTCACTGATACTTTCCCCCCCTTTTCTTTTCCCCCCCGGTTCGACTTGCTTAAACATTCCTGTGGCAACCATCTTCTTTGTTTTCTTGTGTCAGGCACTTTCCAAGACCCCTTATTCCTCTCTATACCTTCAACAACTCTACAGGCCAATCATAATGCTGCTTCAGACAATACAGGCCAATCACAATGCAGGTTCTATCAGAATACAACTGCAAAAGAGCACAGGACAAAATTTTTTAAAATTGTGTTTGCCATTTAAATGAATATTGCTTTTACTATAAACTGGCAGGTTAAGTGTTCTGTGGAAGTCAGTCTCACCAATCCTACAGGTCGGTGTCAAACCAGGCCAGCTGGTTGCTGTCCATCAGGTCCTGGGTGTGGCCGAGGTCTGGCAGTGGATCGGTGTGGTGGCCCAGGTCTGGCAGAGTGTCAGCATGGTAGTCAGCGCCTTCCATCATGGGGTCCAAAAGGGAGTCCTGACCGTAGGGTGCTGGGTAGGCCCGGTAGGCTCCATCTGAAAGGCGAAAACAAAAACCTTGTGAAACTGGTGCACGAGGTTCCCGCCACACAGAAACAGTCTGATATAGAATTTGTTTTATTCTCTAACAAACAGCTGTCAATGCTTAGTGGCACCACATGATAACATCTAGTTGGTAAGGATGATTTGACCCAATCAAATACACTTACAATGTAGTTTTCTATCAATATCAAATGAAACCACAGAATCAGTATAAATTACATAAATCAAAGGATGATGAAATAAGGAGTGTGAGAGAACAGGGATTTCATTATGGAGAGAACAGAAACTCACCATCCTGCCTGTAAGCCAGAGGGTCTCCCTGAGCTCCCATATCCAGTCCCAGGTCTCCAGTCTATAAAAAGGCACAAGAGTGATGAGCACAGCCTGACATAAATCAGCCAATGGGGAGTCCCAACTCCATTTTACATACTGCCTGTAGAAAATATGTGCTATGTACCAATTCTCACCATTTTGTTGTTACTCTACAAAGAAAAATAAATCTGTGTTTTATCTTTTTGTGTGCTGTACAATATTTTCACAAAGAGAGCAAAGTGTTTCTCTACAGATTTTATATATTCATATTTTGTTTTCCCAAGGTATTTCTACAGCTTCCTTGCCACCAATAGTGATTCATTTTATTTATTTCCCGCTGTGTGTAGCTTCTCCATCTCTTTTGTGCACTGCATTGTGGGACAATAACTGTGAGTGTGTAAACGAACACAAAAATCAAGCGTATGAATACAAATATTGTTGAGATGGTTGAGTAAACCTAAATTTGTCACCTTTTCAGAGTGAAAGCACTACATAATAAAAACCTGTTTAGAATTGGCATGTAGTATGGAGATGACCACTGCTTATTTATTCACTTATTAATTTGTGTGTACATGTAGGTGTGTTTATATGTACCTCGTTCCAGGCCATAGGCTCAGTTCTGAACAAAGAGCTGGTCAGCTCCACTGACAGACGTTTCTTGTAGTCCTGAGGCTTGTCCTCAGACATGCGGAACAGGACAGCTGCAGCATAAGTTGCTAAAGGGAAGAATAAACAGTAACAGAAGTCACGTAACTCAAGTTAACACTGACAATAAGAAAACTTTGCACAGTATGTATTTGTGCATGTATACTTACCAACGCCCTCATTACGGGAGTGCAGGAGCTCAGTGAGCGGTGCAGTGGCTCCTTCAGCTTCGATTGCCTCAGCAGCTTCCTTGTCCTGAGCCAGTTCACACAGCACACCTGCTGCCACACGCTGGATGTTCTCCACTGGAGAGTACAGCAACTAGAGATGGTAGAAATGTATCAGACAAATTGGAGTTGGTGACAAGCTTACAATGGTGAAAGAAAAGAATCAAGGATAGGAGGAAAATCCAAACTCCTAATAAACAGACTTGATATTTCCAAAAGTGTCTTAAACTCTTCGATTGCTGAAATAAGTTACAAAGGACATTTCCATGCATCTTGTGTGGGACTGTAGAAGTTGATCTCTGTATTTTACTATGAGGGTATAGTTTTACCTGGACGAAGAGTGGAATGGTGTTAAGCCCTCTGATGACGATTCTGTTGTGGACATCTCGTGCCAGGATGTGCAGAGCTCCTGTGCAACCTTCCACTATTTCCTCCATACGCACACCCTCCTGTATGTTTATGTGGGGAAAAAAGGAAATCAAATACAAAAAAACTTCCAAGTCTTCAAAGAAAGAAAGCATGTGATTTCGTTGGTTTGGTTACACACCACAAACTGCTGCTGGTTGCCTCCCATGCTGGTGCGCCTCTGGGTGTCCTGGTGAGCCCTGACGAGCAGTTGGACCAATCGGGGGATGGCTCCCTGCTCCCGCAGAGCGCTGTGGTTGGCTGGGCATAGAGCCAGGTTACGAATCAGACCAACTGTGGCCTAGATAGGTTGAAAATTAAGACACATTTTTAGTAAGAATTAGTTCTGATCAATCCCTCAATAATGTCACAAATGGCAAAAGTTCATGATATGTTCTTAATCTAGAAAAATGTGAAGGCGACAGAGAAACTGTGAGGGCTAATAACCTTGATTAGTGGCCAGTGGGACGGAGGGTGCAGTAGCTTGACCACCACAGGCAGGCCGTAATGAAGACGCACAGCATTCTGGGCCATCTCAGCATCCTGGTGGCGGGAGGTCAGGTGGCGCAGAGCGCAGACTGCTGGCTCTGTGATGTCCTCTCTGTCGCCTGCCCGAAGCACTGTTCGCACCAGAGCCTCAATGCCTCCAACCTGATATTGATCACATTAAATCAGTGGACTAGATGTTATTACAGCACATAGATATAGAGTATAGAGTACAGACATTCAAAAATACACTCTAGACAGCTCTAAATCAGAATACACCATCCATTTGCCACAGAGACACAAACAGTAAGACTTCGATTTAAAAAAAAAAAAAAAAAAAAAAGTGTCTTGGTTTCTCAGACACCAAGATAAGTTTCCCAAAAGCTGTGTGTGTGTGTGTGTGTGTGTAATACGTACCTGGCAGACCATGAGTTTGTTACTATAGTTGTTGCAGGTCAGGTTGGAGAGGATGCCAGCAGCACATGTCACTACATTGATGTCATCACTGCCCAGCAGCTGGACCAGGGTCCCCAGGAGACCCTCCATTCCCTCCTGGAGAGAGCAGAGGACGAGGTGGCAGTGAGTGAGATTGTATAATTTTATTTTGCTATTGTATTAAATGGGACAGGCGTGAAACTGAAAAAAGAAGACTTCTGTATGACATTATCGTTGTCATACTGTTACTCATCGCTTCAAATGATTCAAAAATCATTTAACTTTGTCCTTGTTGGTTGTACTTTAAACCGATTAATTATTAACTAATACGGAAGTCTGAGCAATAGTTTTTATTATTCAATCCATTCACAAGAAATTTGCACTTAGGGGTTGCTTGAGTGTGTTTCACCTGTTTAGTGGCTGCATCTGAAAGGTTCCTCAGAGTCCAGAGGCAGTTCTGGACCAGACGCTGACTGGGGTCTGTAAGATGGAGCCCCAGGGCCTGCATGCCTCCTACACACAAATGAAACAAATTCATTTGTTACATTAAATTTAAAAAGTTACTCTTCTCAAACCATAACTACAATATGTGTCTAAAATCAGAAAAAAAAATACCCACAGGTAGTACAACCAGAGAAGAAAATGCAGTAAACATAGTGGTGATATATTTTCCACTGTATTTCTTTCCATTGAATCTCTATACCATGAGAATATACGTACCAGCCTCAACAATGGCAGGCTTGTTGCTGGAGCAAACAGAGAGCACCTTGAGCACTCTGCTTGTGGTCCATAGAAGTTTCTCATATGTGAAGGTCCTCATGATGTTGACCAGGGCCTGGGGACCACCACTGGCCAGAATAATCAGCTAAAACAAAGACAGGTTTACATTTATACAAGCCCTTCAAATCTGACACCAGTTTCTGGTTCTGACAATAGATACAATTGATGTGTGAATCAATCAGTTCATCTTCCAATACCTTGCTTTCCTGATTGCCATATGCAAGAATCTGCAGACAGTCAGTTGTGATTGCCAGGAACTTGACATTGGTATTAGACAGCAGGGCCACCATCTTCTGCAATCCTCCAGCCAGGCGCACCGCCATCTTGGCCCCTTCCTGATGCAACAAGAGGTTGTGGAGTGTGGTGATAGCGTAGAACAACACGCTGTCCACTGGTGAGCTGAAACATAAATCACAAAAAACCAATCATACAACTTCAAAAGTCAAAACAGCTTTTTTAAAAGCTAGCATTTCAGATGCATATAGACATAATTATCACAAATTCACACCAAATGGCAGGTTTTCCTTCATTGGACATAATTGCATTCATTCATTTGTCAAGGCTTTTTTCTGAAAATGACTAAGTGACATCGTTTCACACCAGCTTGCCAACCAGAAATTACTACAGGGAAGCATGTTGTCCACAAGGAATGACTTGTTGATCTGACCTGCTATTCATAACCACTGTGTAGACATCTGCAAATTACTACTAGTTCTTTGGAGCACTTTACCAGTATGACACTGTTTTCTGTACTCTATCAGCATCTGCCCTAATAATCCAACTTTCAAAGAACAATTAATATAGTAACATAATTTTAAGGTCACTCAAAGCACAATAAAGAAACTAAATAACTTTATGATGTAAACCATTACTACACTTTTAAAGATGATAATCTTTCACTTTGGATGGGAAGATAATCCAAATCCAAATCTATTGAATGGTCACCAAAAAAACCAACAAAAAACCAAAAAAAACACACACACACACAAAAAAAAAAAAAAATCAGGCAGTTCGTCATACCCTCTCATGCTATTCTTCCATCCTGCATTTAAAGTGTGGTAATGTGATTCCAGGTGCAAATCCAACCATGCACATGTGACATCCAACAGGTCACAACTTGCCAGCCAGCCAACTGTTTTGACTGTGTTTGGGTTTTCATGGAGAATACAAAGAGTAAAACAAGGAAGGGCAACATTAACAGTTTCCAAAGTGTTACATTGGGGTATATTCTTATGTTTGGGAATTCAGCTGGTTGGTGGAGATTTGGACTTAGTTATTTGATATAGCCACTGTTCGTCATTGTTACATAAAAGCAATGTGATGAGTCAATTTTAATTTAACAATGTTAGTTTAAGGCGGCGTCCAAAGCTGAAACTGTCCTGTGTTAAAACAATATAAGTGGCTGCCTTGGTGGTTGTATATCGTTTGAGGTACTGGTGAGACGATGGAATATGATCCAGGAAGTCCAGTTTAGGCTATTGATTAATGTGTTTGAGGGATTGCCAGACATCAGAAACACTGTACAGTGGTTTGTATTACTCACAGACATTCATGAGATTTTACAGCTCTGGAAAGTTATCTCAGCAGAATTTTTTTTTACTATGATGGTCGCAAACTAACAGCAGAAACACAGCATCCATGTTACAAAGTAATCCACCAAGAATGTGTGCTTGCATGTATGTAATTGAACACAGCATCTGACCAGATGACATCACTTTGCCTTGTAGCGAAATCTGAACCAGGTTCAACCTTTTTGCCGGACGAGCCTGTATTGTAATGCTACTGTGCATGACTGACGGGGCTGTGGTTTTTTTTGCTTTTGTATTTTTAAATTCAGGTCTCATGTCAGTCTGAATGCAGCCTTTTACTTGCTGGTTTATTATGACTGTTTAAAGATGTGCTTCTCTGTGACTGTGATGGTTTGCTAACTAGGCTAATGCTTGGTGAGAACTACGCCATTAACACTGTTTGTCTTCATTTGTTGTTGACGCATTATCTACTTAATCATTATTGATAGACTCACAGCAGCAGAGCACATTGTTGCATTTTTAGACTGTATCCAGCCTTCACTTGTGGTGTAGAGTGAGAGAAACAGAAAAGAAAAGGGGAGAGGGAGCGAGTGTGTTAGTTTTGACGTTAAAACACTGGCCTTTGAATTTTGGTAAAGGTTTGGCTAGCTGTTGGGTAAGTGCTGGCCTTACAACACATTTTAGTTCATTTGTGCCATCTTAATGTAAGGCCTATGTGATTAGTAGAATGTTGAAGCCTGCTGTGTGTGTGTGTGTGTGTGTATGTATGTGTGTGTGTGTGTGTGTATATATATATATATATATATATATATATATATATTTTTTTTTTTTTCAAGCCTGAAATTGAACATGTCTTGGTGATTAGTGGCCAGTGGGACAGAGTTGAATTCATAGTCTCTCATATCAAAGCAAATCTAAGCTGCAAGGTAAACCAACGAGCTACTTTCTCATCAAAACCACTTTCTGCCATCAGATTCCTCTGGAAAAGAATATACACCAGTGAGGGACAGCTTCTATGCAGTCTTGTTGCTGGCTGCGGAGATAAATTATCTCCTACCACATATAAAGACCGCTACAATTCTTCCAGTTTCTTACCCCAGCATCTTGACCAGGGCAGGGATGCCTCCAGACTTGAAGATTGCAAGGAGCCCCTCACGGTGGTGGGAAAGGTTGTGCAATGTGCCAGCAGAGCAGCGAGCTGTCTCCACATCACCAGTGTTCTGCATGGCACGGACAACTGCCGAAACCATTTGCGGTGAACGCATCAGGGCATGACGCGATGCCTCCTTCTTTGACAACTGATGCACCATTACAGCTGCCTTGTTCACGACAACCTAGAACAGAGGCAATGATCAGTAATCATGTATGGTCTCAGTATGTAGTTACTCTATGCATCTGTTAAGTTATACAAGTGTGAATGTACATGTGAATGCCTGCTAATTTATTTATTGGAAATTAGACTAACTAGGTGTCACTTCATTTTTTAAATGTGTTAATTCAATGAATTGAATATGTACCTGGTCCTCATCATTGAGGAGTTTGGTAAGCTCGGGGATAGCACGAGTGGCCAGCTCAGCATCATCCTGGTAGTTAATGAGATTGACCACAGCGTGCTTCAGCATCTGAGAGGGCTCTGCAAGGCGCTGCACTGCCGTGGGGTGGGCTGCATCTATCTGGGTGGGAGGGATCTGGATGCCTTCCTCCAGGGTCTCAGGGAACATGGCAGCACGGACACGCTGGGCTCGGGTCATGGCATAACCCTCAATGTCTGGAAGAAAAGCGATATTACCATAAACATAGAGATTATAGATATTTGTCACTCATTAGAGACTTTTCAATATGGTTTCTGTGAAAGTAGCTATCACAATGTAGCAAATCAATGATGAGGACTGCTTTATGGCAATACAAAATTTCATCACTGTGATTCATTACCTTCATTCCTTAAGTAATTCACCAGACATTCCCATCTGGTTATTTATTTCCAAACTTTTTCTTAATCGTGTTTCCACAAAATGCAGCATAAGATGATTTATACCTGTGGGCTCAGGAGTGAAGGGCTGGTTGAACTCCCAGTCGTACAGAGTTGGATCGTCCTCTTCCGCATCAGGGTTTCCCTTGCCACTCAAAGATGGTGCTGTGGTGGTGACTCCAGACTGAATGCCTGAATCCAGGTAGGACTGCTGCTGCCACTGGCTCACAGCAGCCTTGCTGTCTCCCATTGCCATGTCCAACTCCATCAAATCAGCTGCACAAAAAGAGGAAAACACACAGAATTACAGATTAGAAGAAAAATCATGAACTTAGTTGCTCATCTAATGTCACTTTAAATCGAGAACAAATACAAGTGATCTTAAAGGGCTTCAGTAATCTTATGCAATATAATTTACTATGCGTAATCTTGAGTTAAAGCAAATAAAACATACATGAATCAAAAGCTGGGACTCATCAGGAAAATTGGGGGGGCAGGGGGACACATAAAATAAGAGAACGAGCGAGCAGAAATGAAAATGGCTCTAGGCCTGATACTCTTAGGTACTGACCATAAATTTATATAGTATCTATTTTTGAAAAGTTTTTTCCTTGAATGACAAACTTGGATGTAACAAAAGACACTGTAATTACTTGGGCCGTGACATGTGCTCATCTAGCCCCCATTTTTTTTTTCCAATTTCCACAGTGCCTCAAGGCTTAAGAGTTTTGAAAATGTATTTATGTATATAGAAACTTTTATGTATGGATGTTAAAGATAAAGCCTCCTGTACACATTAACATAAAACTCATTTATATGGAAATAAATTGTCTGACTAAGTTTTTCATACTTACACTGGGTAGCCATTGTTCTCGCCTGCCCTCAGCCCGCACAGCAGATATATCTGTGAAAAAGACAAGAAGTACACAAGGGGAAGAAAATAAGACAACTCGCACTCAGCCTCGAGTTCAGTTTGCCAAAGTCAAACCTAGTCGTAATGTTTATGCGTTTCTCCAACGTGGTCTCAATAATAAAACCCGTTGTCCTGAGCGCTAACGTTACCTGTGCCAGGCCCCCTCTGATTCAGAGGCTTGTTTGCTAACGTAGCTATGGAGGGGAAATGCCGAGCCTCCACCTCCAGCCGAGAGAGCAAAGCGGTGGGTATTTCCAGGCCAGCACGAACACAATTCACCATTCAGCGGCAAAGAACATCAAAGGCATATTTTCTCCCCCCTCCCCTCTAACCACGGCCAAGTTCCGACCTCGCAGCTTGGGTTTCCAATGAGACAAGCTACCCCCACCGCCTCGCAGTCACTTCTATGACTCCTCCTCTCATGGTGGTTCTAACTACCAGCGTAGCAAGCTGCCTCACCAAAACCCACGAAAAAGTCAGCTAAGTGCAAAGGTTACACCTATCACAAAACATATTTTAATGACATTTAATTCAAGACCGTTAGCTTACCTTGAAACCTCGCTAAGCTAACCTTACGTCCGTAGCTAACCCCTCCGCTAGTTAGCCAACTAGCTAACATAAACAAACACTGCTTAAGGCTTCACTTACAATGTCCAAATTGAAAAGACGTTGCCCGGGGATGCAACCAGTATGAGAAGTTGTTATTGTAACAAGTCAGTCCATTACTGCATTTGGGATTTTCAAGAGAGCCCTCCAACTGTTCAATTCAGGTTTGATTAGCTCGGCTAGCCAGGACGTCTGAAAAGTAGATCCAAGCGCCACCGTACAAAAACCTGCTGTGCTGAAATCAGAAAACCCCACCGGAGCCCCCCTCCCTAACCAAAGATGATTTTCTCTGCCGAAACAATCATTGACGCAGTGTATATACGTTGTATGATAGCTGTACTAAACGGGATATCTTTACCAGAGTCGAGCGGCTCCTCCGTGGTTCTTGTCAGGGAAATCTTCTCCTTTCGCTTGGCTGAAAATGGGGAAAAGAGCTGCTAGGTGAACCACCCGTAGAAGTCCGAACCACACCCGCTGTTGCTCCGCCGAGTATGTTGCTTCCGCTTGCACGATCGAACATCAAGATGGCGAAAAAGAGAAAATACAGTATTCTGCCGCACTCGGGAAAAATAGGGCGCCATTTTAAATAAAGTTATTACATCAAATTTGTCAATATTTGTTTAGCCTATTGTCAGATATGCATGTGTTTTTTATGTCAAGAGCAGTCGGCAATCTCTGCTCTTGAGCTTATTTAAAACCGTAAATGAAAGGTTGCAGTAGTGGTGGAGAGGGCGAGGTGCATTCATTAGAGTGGAATGTGATTCATAAGCTGCTGTGATATGACAGAGAGGGGTCAGTACCGTAACGCAAACCCACGAGGGCCCCCGGCAATCTTGAGTGGGCCCCTAACCGCCAGCTTTTTTTTGTTGGTTTTTTCTTATTTTTACCTTTTTTGAGAAGGGAGAGTAGGCTATTGGTCGAGTCTAAAGAGGCAACAAAGGCTGGACTATGTAAGGATCCATCCCTTCTAGCAATCAATTCATGATGGACCAGGGTTGAGTAATGAGTGAAACCACATTAAATATGAAACACTGTACCAGGCCAGCATCACACACTCACAGACAATTTTTTTTTAACCATCTGCCCTCTGATAAAATACAAACTGACCACAATCAGAATGAAAACAGCAGCTACATAATCAGAACTTTTTCCCTAAAGTGGCTTTTACCATAGAAATGTCATTAATAAAAGAGTGTTTAAACCTCTTCCCAGAGATAAAACACAGTTTTTAACATTAAGAATGATTTAAAAAAACAAAAAACAAAAACAAATCACACATACACACAAAAATTGCAGTTGAGGAACAGACTAAAGCACAACACTCTCCAAAACTTAATCAGTGTTAAATTCATATCTCAATCAAATCCAGAGGCAAAACAACATCCACAAAGGGCACAACCTCCAAAGTCTTCACCAGTTGACTGAAAAATTGGCAACTGTTAAAAGTTCTCCCTGAAGTATTTAACCAACCTGTAGAATGACCATCTGCATACCTGTGGGTGCAAGAGCAGGCAGGAGGCCTATAGGCCTAGACAAAGGAAAATATGAATCAGCAACACTTTAAAATAATGTTTTTTTTCTCTTCTTAAGGCACTATTGTGTCATAAACTTCATCCTATTTAATTCTGATATGAGTTATACAGGATTATTTACATTATTATGCATTGTTCACAGGATGCGTGTCTTTATGACTTGTTTTCTTCAACAAATAGGCTGCAGTAGTTAAAGAAGACAAAACGTAAACACAAAACACAAAAAACTGAAACCATATAGGCCTACAGTAGGAAGATGTATGATTGAATTTCAGTTTTCTGTTGAAACCCACAACTTTATCGCCACATGAAATATAAAGAAACCATCTAAAGAAAAAAAATTGTGGTTCTTCAGCGGTTCTTTGGGGTGGTTGAGGTACACCGCTGCTGTACAAAGAACCTGTTAAGCCCCTGTATGGTTCTTTAGAGGTTCTTCAGCTTAGTTTAGTTTAGTTGGGGACAGAATAAAAATACATTAAAATACAGAGTATTTCCTGAGGATAACACATTAAAGCAGTGGTTGCCAACCTTTTTGCCCCCATGGCCCCCCATGTCTAAGGAAATATTCCAGGGCCATCAAAGGATGGCCTCCTTATTATTTTATACTCTGTTTATTTACCAGTAACCTTACCCATATAAAATCTGTGGTGGTGGGATGCAACAGGACAGCTTGGATGCTGAGAACTGTCAGTTGCAGTTTAAATTCTGTGGGAGGAGGAATACAATTGGAGGATGAGATAAAGGTAAGACTGTAGTCCATGAATGAATGTAAGCTGATAGGAGGCTGGACAGTAGGAGGTGTTTAGGGAGTAAGTTGAATACTCAAGCTTTTCTCCCCAAAATTATGTCACAAACTTCAATAAAAAGGCTATCATTATATTTATATATTAACTGTTATGAGTTATTTATGTAGTCAGTACATTCCCATTTTGGAAGTTTTGAAAAATACGCTCAAAAGAGATGATGTTTTTCATTATGTTGTGGAGGACACAGTTTTTGACGAAGAAACACTTCAAGACTTCATAGATGGATTAATTTTTCAACAGCATGCCTTTTTTTAATGGCTCCGAGACACAGTTGAGGCTCTAGTTATATACTGATGAATTTGAAATTGTAAATTGTTTGGGATCCAAAAAGCAGATTCACAAAATTTCAAGTGTCTACTTTGTTCTTGGAAATATTCCTCTGAAGTATTGTTCCAGTCTTCAAAATATACATGTGGCTGTACTTGTCAGAAACTGATGGCTTCAGAAGTATGGTTATGAGCCAATTTTGCATCCTCTTCTTCATGACCTTTGTGAAATTCAGTGCCATGGTGTATCAGTTGACTTTGAAGACCAGTCTCGTGTTCTCAAAGGCTCTGTGATTTCCATTTGTGCTGATAATTTATCAGTCCATTCTTTGGCCAGCTTCAATACTTGTTTTAGTTGGGGACAGATCTGCCATTACTGTCTGTGCCACCACAGTGACACTGGTAACAAAACTGAGGAAAGTGAGTGTATTTTCCAGACTCCTGACACACACTGTAGACATTTACAAGTGCCAGATGATAGATCTTTGTATGGTGTTACTGGACGCTGCCCTTTCGATAAACTGCCTCATTCTGAGGTTACTGAATCCTTTCCGCTTGACTTGATGCATGATATTCTTGAAAGGGTCATCCCACAGGTCCTGAAATTAGTCTTGCTAAAGCTTAGCCATAAAAGACTGGTAACACTGTAGCAGTTTAATGACCAGCTACAACAGTTCCCCTTGGGACAAAATGATGTCACTCACAGGCCTGTTTTGCTGAAGCCATTTGCTCTGCAGCAAGGTGTCATCCCAGGAAAAGTAGTTGAAAAACTGACCCTTTTTCGACTCTTACCTTTTTTGATTGGAAGCTTCATCCCTCAGGAAAACACTTGCGGGGGTCTCTATTTGCTATTTAGATCTATATGTGACATAGTTCTTGTGCCTGTGATCAAAACAAGTTGGCTGAGTCCACTGTCTGTTCTCATCACAGAATTTCTGAAGAGTTTTCAGAAGCTTTTCCCTGACAACTTCACTCCAAAGATTCACTTTCTGGCTCACTATCCTCGATTAATCAAACAGCATGGTCCACTTAGAGCACATTGGTGTCTCAGATACGAGGCCAAACACCTGTACTTTAAACGCCTTTCATCATTTGTAAACAATTACCAGAGTATTGCAAAGACTCTGGCAAGGCACTATCAAATGTGCCAGTGCTGGGAAGCACAATCAACTGGAAACCTTGGTTTAGAACATGTCCCATACTCTTTCATAGAGATACCTTTGCGTGCACTACCTTCTGAGCTTAGAGAGATTATTGCAGAGGACACTGCTGAATTGAGTGAGACACTCTGGAAAACTACACAACTGCTGTACGACTGAGTCAAATACACCACTGGAGACTTCTTAATCCTTGACCTTGTGCATGTTGAGGAAATCCCAGTTTTTCTAAAAGTTATACATATTGTGAAGTACTGCAGTCAGTGGAAATTGTGTGGAAGACTTGGTGCTTCTCTGAGCATCTGCATGCTTACTGTGTCCAATCAACAACTCAGTGGCTGGCCATTACACCTGGGGAGGAAACTGACTTCCACGCCCTTGATGCATACACAGATCAAGAAGACAACCTGTGCATCACACTGCTTCATCAGCCTATGAGATATACTAAGTTATTTGCAACTTCAAATTGATTTAAAATTAATAATCTGTTTGATTGTAGTGATGAACAGAGAGAAGAACACTAGGAATTTGCTTTGATTTCAATGGCACATAGGGCTGTGCAAATATGAAAAGGACAAGGTGGCCATTATCAGGGATTATTGGATGACGGGGAGTCCATTAAAGGCTCTGTATGTAGGAATCAGAAATTCCCTCTCATTAGTGACACCTGTGGCCGTTAAATGTGGTGCAGTCACCATCCTGGTGCTCGCGATGACATGCTTGCAGCGTGAGACTTTTGCAGGTGATGTCTTTTTCCTCACTTACATTTCTCATAATTACATAAAAGATCTCTAACATTGTGTTTTGCACCGTGTTTCACCAAAGCTGTGTACGTACGCTTGCTCGCTCACACAGACACACACACAGAGGCTTCTGCTGCACTGTGGCTGCTGACCAGTGAGAGCGAAACCACACTGCCCAACTCGTGCAAATATGTGTTAATCAACCACCTGAACCTAACCCAACCTGCAAACCGACTTTTTTTTACCAACCATGTTTAACTAAACACCAGTAGGCTCAGTGAGCTGTGGCTGGGGATCAACGCGCTGTGGCTTGGGAG
This sequence comes from Thunnus maccoyii, assembly GCF_910596095.1. Taxonomy (NCBI): domain Eukaryota; kingdom Metazoa; phylum Chordata; class Actinopteri; order Scombriformes; family Scombridae; genus Thunnus; species Thunnus maccoyii. The sequence continues at coordinate 18,744,523 of NC_056547.1, forward strand.
CAACATGCTGCGGTTTTGTTGTGAAATGTGTGCTTATTATGACCTTTGGACTACCAACAGGAAAAACAAAAAGAGTAAGCTATGTTTTGCCATCGCTCTGAAGCTTGTTTTTTGCTCCTTTGTTGAGGAAATAATATTGTTTTAGCTGTGTGTGCTCGGGCGTGGGCAACTTGTCATTGTGGTGGTGTTTTGTTGTGAAATGTGCAGTGGTTGACAGTGGCAGCTAGCTGTTTCATTAGCTGGAGAGCTAATATCTGCAGGGTGTTTCTAGTCAGATAGCACTGTTTTTGTCATGTTGTTGTGTGGTTATGCCAGTCATTTGTTGATGTTAGCGGGAAAGAGGCAAGGCACTTGGGAGCGTGCAAAAACGTCACTTCCGTTGGATTTTCGTGAAAAATCTGGCCTGGGTCCTTCACATAGAAATCAGTCCAAAGGCTGTTACAGACAACCGAGAAAGTCGGGAAAGGTCTCATTTTTTATGTTACATTACTACCCATTCACTCATTGCAATAAAAAAACATTAATACATGAACATTGCTTCATAATGGGCATTATCCTGCTTATGACATGGTCACATGCCCCCCCAAAAAAGATTAAGACCATTAATTTATATTTTCATATGTTTTGCAATAAAAATCTAAAATTTTTCACAAGCCATAACCCCATTTCCCTGGAAACGCCTGAGGGTTTGACTAATACCTGGAACAATTATTACCATCCCATAAGGTTCTTATGCAATAGAAACATTGTTCACTACTCCAGTAAATAGGACGAACCTTAGATACGACTTGGCAACAGGAAATATTTCTAGTTCGCTCAGCTCATAGAAGCCTATGGCTCAGTTATGAGCCAGAAAGCTAATGTTATGCTAGAATTCAAAGTCAATAACACTGATACAGTTGACAAACAGTAAAAGCAAAAGATGGACAGACAACGGGCGTGGGGTGGCGTGGCGGGTGTGAGACACGGACCAAAAACTATTTGTTCATTGAATTTTTGCAGAAAATGTGCTATATTGGGATAGTTATTTGCTAATTATTTTTTTTATTCCATTCTGAGGTCAGTTTTGATAGTCATCTCTCTATTGACTTTCTCTTTTCTTCTTCCCATTTTTCCTCGGTAGAGAGCAGTAGTAAGTATTTTCCCACAAAAAAGAATGTATCTATAGTTTCTCTGGTGACGAGTAGCAAGATGGTGCAGTGAAACTGTTAAAATTTTTTCTGAAAATACTTATTGGAATACTTTTCACACTCATGAAATATGTCCTAAGTAATTCTATGAAGGTTTGTATGAGGGCTGTCTTTAACCAAAGAAAACCTTGGTAAGATATGCCCACAAGCACTGTGATTAGTTAGCTACTCTGGACTCAGGCAGGCCATCTTACTTCTGTGTGAAGGTCTGCAGTCAGTGCAAATCTTGCTTGGTGATCACCAGTTACTTTAGTGTTCAGATGGGTATCTATGATCAAAACAAACGTGGAGATTGCAAAAGATTATTAAAGGGGAATTCCACCCTGTATTTGTAGAAAAGTTGCTTTCTAATGTTAACTACTCACGATGTCACTATCGGAGTTGGGAGTGTCAAAATAACGATGAGTTTCTTGTATAGTTTCTGGCACCTCTCCAATACCAACACAGGTAAAATGATGTGTGCATGCACATGACTAACTCATGCTAAAGGGCTCAATAATGGACGTACCTTCTGTGTTAAAGCAGTCGTGAGGAACCGGATTATTATATTGAGGTGCCAAAAAATGTAAACTATAAAAAAAACTTGCTGCTCATTCTGACAACCCAACATCATCATTAGTTATGTCTATATTGTTGCTACACAGGACAAATCCAGACACAATGACTCATGACTGGCAGAAGCCATAATGACTGTCCATGAAAGCTTTATTGCCGAGTTGCAACCACATGACCCGAGGTACAGACTGATGGCCACACAGTGAACAGACAGGCTTAATAGGGTCAGGTTTTACAGAATGGCTATCTCCATTCAGGCGTGGGTGAATGTAGCTTGCAGTACTCCCTCCTTAAAAAACAAACACTCGACCAGTAAGTGAAGGCAGTTTGGTGTCAAAATGTTGTTTTCTGTAATGTCTTAATAAATGTACGCAAAGGAGCTCTGTGTGTGTCTAGTGTCTAGTTACTATGGCTGGCACTTCACCAACACTAGTAAGCATTTCTCCTTCTGATTTTCATTTTAGGTACCCAACTCATCTTCAGTATATTGAACTTCTCTCAGTTGTGATAATTGACCACACATTCCTCAGGGAAAGTATTGGGTCAGGATATGTAAGTTTTCATTTGTATTTGTTTGTTTTTGTATTTTGTTGTTTTCATGCTAAATTTATGATTGATCGTATATAATGGTATGTTTTGTCCCTCGCTCTCAGCTGAAAACTAAAGGTGAGATGAGTGTGTTGTGAAGTGATTGCTCTTTTGTTTATCTCTTTTTGGGGTACCGTGTTGCCTGTGTTTTGTTTTTATGTTAACTTTAACTTGTGGCTTATGTTTTTATTGCTTGTATGTTCTATGGTCTTATTTTTAACTTTTATTCTTGTGAAGCACTTTGTGAATTTTATTTCTGTGAAAGGTGCTATACTAAATAAACTTATTATTATTATTATTATTATTATTATTATTATTATTATTAAATGTTTCATCAATAACTACAATCTCTTTTTTTCTCCCCCTTTTGTTTCACAGGATTCCATGCTTGAATCGCTGAGGAATAAGTTTAAGAAGGAAAGGCGGCCACTTTTGGCCAACAATGAAATCATTGTCCTCCAGAACGTAACCACTGTGAAACAATCAGAAAATAACATTGTTTGATCTGATTCACCGGCATTCTCACTACCAGCGCTCCCTCTCATCATTCACTCTCTAGCTCGCTCGAACACTGCTGCTCTCTCTCTCTCTCTCTCTCTCTCTCTCTCACTCGTCTTTTTTAAAAATGAGTCCGGAAGCAGATAGCAAAGCCTAACTTTACTTTCAATGTTAGTTGTCATTAGTTAGTAAGTTGACAATCTGACAGTAAATGTACAGTACAGACTACAGTGTGTCAGTTAATAAATGCTTTAGCTTGTCAAGACCAAGAAAAGTCATGTTTGTTGTTTCCCCAACTGCTGGAAAAGTGAAGGGGGTTAGCTCCGAAGTTAGCAACAATGGGTTATCCTAACCTTACGATGCTAAACAGAGAAATAGAGAACAGGGAAATGTGTGGATGCTCAGTACAAACTCTGTAAACACATCACACAGTCACAGACCAAGCCCCTAGGAACAACGCCCAGCTTTGAAGCCAAATTAACATAGTGGCTAAACTGTGGAATTTCAACTCCCGTGGCTGACAAGGGCCCAAAAAGCCTTTTTCCCACACACAATCATGGGAAAAGGAGCAACTGTAAAACAGTGGATGCATTTTTTTGAGCGTCACAACTCCTGCAAAAATGACTTGTTTCATTATCAGAATTTGATACATCTGGTTTGATCACAGTGCCAAAGTCAAGAGGAGCCACACGATTGAATTGTGTTATCCCCATTCAAGTTAGCCAGAGGGCTAAACTGGAAGTTAGCCGTCTCGGCCAGCAGAAGTCTCTAGTGAGCATGCTCTATGGCTGCTTGGGCCCATAGACCATGTGCAGTATGTATTCATCTGGGTAATTTCTTTACAGTGGGAAGTGGCTTTTTTGGCTTCATGAGCCACTGAGCAACTTTCATGGAAATGAATGGGGCCCCGCCTCCAACACTGTATCCGTCTTTATACATCCATGTCACTGACACACACAGCATAGCGTATGTTCTACCGAGCCATTGTTAGTTGTTAGCCACCGATTGAAAACAAAAAGTAAAGAAAAAAGTGTGTTTAATGATGGAAATGATAGATTTAACTCTCAAGGCTTCTGTTGGATTAGTTTGTGCCTTAGCCCCAGTTTGAAAATGTGGTGGGTTCTGAATGAACTGTTTGTGTTGCTGCATTGCTGACTTATGAGGCTTTTTGTTTGGAAAGGTGTGCACTGGGTTTATAACCCAAGAAAAACAAGAGCATTATGCAAAATGGAATGCGGCACAATAACTTTTATTTCTATTATCTTGTTTTCATAATCGTCAGAAGCCAAAATCGTAATTGAAAGTAGAATTTAATTAATTGCCCAGGCCTACTATTTACCATACAGCACAGTGGCTCTGAGTCATGTCCATAGGGGGAACACTGCATACACACATTTTTTTGTTTTTTTTTGATGATTGACATGATTCACTTGGATCAAATCAGTAATTCCTCCTTAATTAGGAAGATTCACGTCCCTGTGACAATGATGTCATGTAATGCCACGTGTAGGACATGTTAAAGCTTTTAGAAAAGTTGTCATATTGCAACATATGCAAAAATTCTTACCTCAGTGCAATGCTTGAGCTTGACGACTTCTGGAAAAAAAGGGAGACAAGTGAGGGAAAGATCATGGTTTAGGTTAAAACAGTGAAATGCGGTAAAACAAACAAACAAAAAAAAAGATCTGGCGTTTAACGGCACAAAAATGCCCGACGTGACGGTTCAAATGTATCATTTACCGTCATGAAAATGCACGACATAACGTAAATGGTCAAAATCTCTGGCTAAAATGTCCCAATGTCACGAAAAAACTGTCCGGTTTAATGGCATGAAAATGCCCGACATAACAGTCAAAATCTCCAGCTAAAATGTCCCGACGTCAAAGTTTAGCTAAAACTTAGCTGCTAATGTTACCTAGCTAAGGTAATGTTAACATTACTTGCTTTGTTTCAGTCGTCATTCAAAATGTACACCCTTAGCTAGGACATTAGACATTTTTAATGTTTTGAATTCTAAATTCTGTTGTTGTTTTAAATTCTAATTCTAATTCTAAATAATAGTTCTCAATGTTACCTCTCAAACGCGATGCTACCTCTCTAGAAAAGTGGCTGAATACAGCGGGAGTAGTCCAGGCATGCTATCTGCTTCAAGTTCTTGTGGCATGCTTCCTGTGTGATAAGGTTACCTGCGTGCATTCAGCTGGAGCAACTCTGATTGGCTGCAAATCGATTGCCATGAAAATTGTTTGCTGGAAGCAGAAGTGTTCCACATTTTGTTGGCAGACTCCGTCTGTCATGTATTTCTGGCCATGGTCATTGCTCCAATCCTTTGCTATAGTTTAAGAATAGGCACCATAAACATTAATGTAAAAGTACAAATAGTATAGACAATGGAGTGCAAATTATTAACGTTTTTTTTTTTACTATTTAGTTTTAGTTTTTTTTATTTAGTTGCAATTGTCATTTTTTGACTAATTTTATTTTCTTAATTTACAAAATTACAATGTGCCTGCTGGTTGATTTAAAAAAAAAAAAACAACAACAACACTGAAAGCCTACCAAAGAGGCAAGCAACATATGGTATAAGAATTTTTTTTTTGTTGATATATTTTTAAAATTGAGAATAGAGAATTCTAATAACAAATGTTGGTGTACATTTGTATGAGTTTGGCATATCCCATCTGCAATTTAGTGCCCTATCCCATTTTACAGTAAAGAAGATAAGCTCATATCCGGGTTAGAAATAAAAAATTAAAAAATCAAATTTTTCCCAAAAATTATTATTGTGTAAAAAGCACTTTGAGTATTTGGAGGACTATATGTACAGTCCATTTACCATTCATTTACCATTTTCACAGGAAAAATTGTTGAAAATTGTCAAAGGTCACAGCACTTCCATTTTGTTCTCTATGGCCCCCTTTACACCTTGCATTAAAATGTGTTTTGGGTGATTGGATTGCATTTGGATAATGCTTGACCACATGAAAGTAAATTCACCCAAGATGCACTGAGGACGGATTGTGATCCGATTGGCCAAAACAGGGACGCATTGTGACCGCATTGAACACAAGTATAAATGCAATTGCTTTGGGCGGAAAAACATAATCATGTGAGACTGTTCCAAATCAACAAGGTAGCAGCCATTAGCCAGTTAGTGAACTAAGCTTCAAGCAAGAAAGCTGCAAGAAGCTATGGTTATTCAAGGCACTCATGGATGGAGTCAAGACGAGACCAAGTGTCTGCTTTCAATTTAGCCCATACAATAGCACAGCTTCACGGAAGGCTACTATCTTTTTTTTTTCACACATCCTCCACGTGCAAACAAGAGGAGGATGTGACATTCGGTTGTTTGAGCTGGACGGAGCGATCGGATCTCAATCGGATGTCAGTGTGGACACTGGAGACATATATTAATACCAGGTGTAAATGTTATCAGGTCAAATCATATCTAGATACAGTCTGAATATGAGACACATTTTAGTGCAAGGTGTAAAGGGGGCTTATATGTCAATTGAAGAGCATTGGAAGCCATTCCAAAAAATGTATTTGTGTCTCTGAATAACAAGGTAAGGCTTCATCTCTGGCCTAATCTCATGTGGTTGGGTTCCTGACTTTCCAGGTGTTCCTGGAGGAAAATCTTGGCAAGCCTCCCTGATTGGAGCTACTTTCGCCCTTGTTCACAATATGTAATGGATTCTGATCAGTCAATTGATTGGTCAAGTAACATTCGAAAAACTGAATCTGAAGATTCCAGAAATAAAATTATTATTCTCTAACCCTACAAAGGTCAGAGGTTCGCAGAGGGTGACATTTGCCGTCATCACTCGGAAATTATAAGACTTCCCAATCATCAGTAGAGTGCTGCGATCTGTGCTGTGGTGGAACAATTTCTCTAATGTTAACCCTTCACTGACAGGTCACAGTTTGACCTCTGCAAACACCAATTGGGACAAAAGTTGAATGCATCGAAGGCTGGGACCTGGGACCACTGACACTAGAATCTTCATTTCGAGGGGTTAGTGACTTAGTGTGCAGTGTGTTTCAAAATAGGGCAGATTCAACCCTCAACCTGTTACCAAACTTTTTCAGATGTCAAAGGTCATAGTGCTTCTACAAACAGAATTTTGTTCTCTATATGTTCCATTGAGGACCATTGGCAGCCATTCCAGTAATTTTTAAAAATTTAACTCTACACACACAACACAACAGTTTTTATGACATAAAATGCACTTATCTAACAATCAAATATTTTAATTAATATAAATGTGGCAATAAAGTAAAAGTCAAAATCTGTTAAAATTAAATTTTTTATTGTCTAATAGGATAGTTAATACCCTGTGTGTTTTCAGTTTATGTATATAAAGTAGTGGTCAATTTATACAAAATTACAAAATATTTCTCTCTTTAGTCATACATTTTCTTGCAATTGTACAATTTTAAATGTATTATTACGGTATTTTTATATATTTGACAGTGATATATCTCCATGACAAAAGCAATTTTTTGTAAAATTACAGAAAATTCTGCTACTTTTACTTTATTTTTACGGTTAGTTTTGGTAAAATTGACATTTAGAAGCTGTTAAAAAACAGATATTTAATGTATTCCATTTTTACAGATTTCTTTTGTTAAATCACATGGCACATTTCAATAAACAGTTTATTCTTGTAATTTTAATATGATTTTTCTTTCAGCTTGAAATACAGGGAAAACATTGTAAAATATTTTGGGAAAAACTAAGTTTTTTTTTAAAGTGTATATGAAAAAAATGTATTGAAAACATACTACAGTACATGAATAGGCTAAAAACTGAAAGTGTCAGTAGAGGATGTTCATGTGTCTGAATTGGTCATAGACCTGAAAAGGTCAAAGTACAAGGTGTTATTAGGGAATGTATTGCTGTTGCTGCAGGAAATGGAAACTTATGATCTTTTATTATACCCTAATGATTAACTGAAAACTATGCAATATCATCTCTCAAAGAGTAACAGAAATGTGTAGTAGGCTAGTTTAAAACATATATGCAGAATATAAGTAAGTATGTCAAATACATTATTTCACACTTAGTTTAAAATGAGTCATCAAAAGGTGATGACATTTATTTCAGCAACTGTTTATGGATTTCCATTGTTGTCGGTGTTTTGTCAGTATTTGGTACAAATATCAAAGCCTCAGGTAAAACTATGAAGCCCATCCACTGTCTCTAATTGTGGTGGACAGTACAGCATGGTAAAGATAATATAACAGACATACTTTTCCTACAAGTCAAACACCTAGATTTTGTTATGAAAAAGAAATGCAAACCCTTTATTACATTTATATTCATTTACTTACTTACAGTATTGGCTGTCTTTATTCCTTGATATCAGCCATGCAAGTGCACATTAGGATTGAAATTATTATGTCGTTTCAGTCTCTTAATGATAATGATGTGAAATGTATTGTATTTATCTACTTGGAGCTCCTGAAAATACATACAAAATGAAGCTTTAAAGTTAGTTGCCTGTAAACAGTTCTCATATGAAGATTTCAAGAGGAATTATTCAGATACAAGATATAAATATTATCTGACCACATTATTTTGATATAAACAAATCTTGCATTAAAGGTAAATACTTGCCTCATGCAGCTTTGGACAAATTATTTCTTAATTTACACTGTATGGTATTTCATGATGTTTTAGTGTTGTGTAAGGCGTTCTCCCCCTGCAGGGCAGTCAGAGATCAGCCAGACAGCAGCAACTGTATAACACCAATGCAGCGTGGACAAAATAATAGAAACCATTTACGCTACGGCAGCACTACAGTAAATACCATTGTGGCAAGGCTCATAAATTTCATTGGCATTTTTCTACTATTAATTACCAACATTGAATGAAAAACCTTAAATGGCTTTAAAACAAATACCAAGTCAAGGAAAAATACACATTTAAGAATCTCAGCAATAAACATTATAAGTATTGTCAACAGTGTATGCAGAACTGTATTCTAAGATGTTCAAGAGTAGTACTAGTCTTGTTCCCCATGATCCTTTTGTGCTGCCAGAGAAAGAGCACTGTACTCATTTGCTTGTTATATTACAACCACTCATATCATCTTCCATTTGCATTTTTGCTAAGCTGTGTGCATCAGAAGCTGGCCTAGCATTTACAGTTTTTGCAAGCAAGGAACATCCAATTATCTTTATGTTTATTCAGCATCTTGCAGGTCATCTGGTTGAAAGATCTTCAACTGCAAATTATTATTCTCATTTGTAAAATTTCAATATCACAAAATAAAACTTTATTTAGAGTGAGGGGAAACGAACGACCGCGGTAAAGAAACAAAAGAGAAGCCAGGTGGATGAATCCGAATAAATACACCTTTTATTTGACTGATTAACAGATCTGATTATACAAACGCCAACACAGAGCTCTGAAATAACAGGACCAATCAGCGAGACAATGACTGTACATTCTTGATGTGACCCTCCCATACTCGGACCCCCCCACCCCCTTCCCTTTCCCACCCACCACGCTGCCCGCAGTAACTATGGAACTGAATCACTAGTGCTTCTTTCTGTACAAGTAAAGCTCAGCTACCCACCCACCCTTTTCCAGTGCGCTGTCTGTTATCTACAGGTTTGAGCCGTGTGAGGGAGTTTGGCCAATTGTAGAATTTGGTGCTGTGATGGACCTCAGGTGTCTCCTACACAGGACTAGTGCTTGACTGTGAAGTTTGATTCTGTAGTATATTTTTTTTGTCAGGTTTTGTTTGAGTAGTCTAGCAGACATGGCTGCCGTAATAATAGTGTATGCACTGTATTTAAACAGCTTGTAGTGTAAGAGCATAGTCATGTTTTTTTTTGCCTTTTGGTTGACAATGCAAACAGCCAAAAATCTCTCGACGTACAAGTCTAGGTTGTAATAACATCCTTCATTTTCTCTTATCTGCTTTGCTCTCACTCTCTCATACTCACGCACATACACACACACTCTCTCTCTCTCACAAACACACACACATACATACACAAATACTAGTATGTTCATCCCTTCATCTTAAAAAACAAGACTCTTTGCAATTTTGTTTCAGGCATTTTTTTGTTTTGTTCTCGAACTCTTCCTCTGTCCAAACGTGACTTGCCTCACATACATTAAACACACAATCACGCAATCACCCCTAGTCTAAGTGCAGTTTCCTCAACATGCGCCCTTCAGCAGTTCCTACCGTAAAAACACTAACTGTACCATCACAATAAATGGATGGATAAAACATCCACGCTTTCATTCTTGCCATTTATCCTTTTTCAACCTACCTCTCACTTCTTCTCATCCCAACCTTCACACCCACATTGGTCCCCCATACCCATTAACTCTCATGTAACAGACAGTCTTGTATGTAACAGTGACAAATACTCGCCCTCGGTGTAACAGCCAGGAAGGGAAGAAAGAGGGAGAGGGGGGTGGGGTGAGGGTGGAGTGGTGGAATGAGTTTGTGGGAAAGGGAGCAGGGGAAGAGAGGGCGAGTTCTTCTCTTTGAGGACAGTGAAAGATGACGGGGAGCAAAAACTGTGTCCACCTTTCCTTTTCCCCTGCTTCCCTCTTTGTTCCCCTGCTTCTTTGTGATGGAGCAGAGAGCGAGCGTAGAGGGAGGAAGGGCAAAAGAGGTGGAGGGTGACTGAGGTGGAGGAGGAGAGAAGTAGAGCAGGGTGAAGCGTGTTGGTCTTCATGTGTCCTGGCCGTCGGTGGCAGGGGTCTCGTGGGCATTGGGCAAGTCCGAGTCAGTCTCCCGGCTGGATATGCGGTCCAGCTCCGCTTGTACATCACTCAGGCCCAGCTTCGAACCTGTATCCATTATAGGCAGACACAAAAGGAACACAAACATTTGTAATACTGTATGTTAGAGAGAAATCTGTCAAATCGTTAAACAAGCATGCAGAAATACAATATTAGTCAGTGCAATAAATAATAGTGCGCTTTCATAGCATTAACATTAAGTGGCACCTTGGCACAAAGGTGATTACACATGGTTAGAATTAGGGCTGGGTCAAATATTTAATGCTAACAATATACTTGCAACAGTCTTGTTTGACATGTAAAATATGTCAACATTCATTTTATTGGGATGATCTTAAATGGCTTTTACTTAATGAATTAACAAAAAAGAAAGGAGAGGTCAAATGCTATAGCTAGTGAAAGCAGGACGAGTTGCAATTTCCTGCCCAGTTTGTTTGGCATTTCTGTGCCCAGCGCACTGCGCAAAGCACCCAAGTAGAGGGACAGGTGCAGGCAAGTGGGACTTTCATTCAAATCAGGAAGCACAAAGCGAGTTGATGGTATTTCGAGGACATTTGGTCTTAGAAAAGTTTCAATGAGAAAAGACATCTCACAACCAGCTCTGTCAGCAGCTTCACTCAGCTGATCATTTTGTGATTCTGTCAACAAGCTGCAAATGCATTTTGTGAAAACAGTCCTTTGTTAATACTAAGTAAAAATGAAATGGCGTTTCTTAACCTTTTTGAACCAGACCTTCAAGTTACTGGTAGACAATATGGAACAATGTTTCATTCAGGTTTCTGTGTTGCATTATGACAAATTAAATAGTTTACCATATGTTGTAATTATCCAGTATGAAGCACACCTATGTGGGAAATCATACCTTATCTAACATCATTCTGACGTGAGATTTAGTTTCATGCATTTTATTTCTACCTGACCTTGTTTTTTTGACTAACTTTATTCAGCGTTTATTGGCTTATGGCAGATATTGGAGAAATATCTGCCATAAGCCATTTCACTGAGACTGCATGAATATATGGGTATATATTGCACATAGCCAATTCTTTTCAGTATAAAGATATACGTTTTTCCCCCCATATCGCCCAGCCTTAGTTAGAATCATGTGTAATGTTTGTGGCAGATATTAGTTATGAGAAATGCAATGCAACATGCCCAAAAAAAAAAAAAAAAAGAAAAAAAAAGAGGGGAGTAGATTGGAGTCAGGGTATTAGAAGGGGAAACATAATGGGTCCAGCTGTCATTAAATAATTTACAAGTCAAATTGAACTGACAGGTGCTTTTTATGCCACCCAAGTAGGTGAAAAAAAGGAACTCTGAGACAAGTTGGCCTTTGGTGTTTTCTACATGGTCACTAATGTGAAATCCTGTTCTGATACGTATAAGCCAAGTCCAATTAAACCATCTAGCAGTTGTTGTTTTGCAAATGATTAACTGGTTCTTTAAAACAACAAAATGAAGGCGTACAGTGAAAAAGTAATTCAGTGGTGATGGGATCATCTCCTGGACCACTACAGTTCTCAGCCTGGGTAATTCCTGACTTAACAAAGCAACAAGAACTTTCATATAATCTGCATGTTAGAAAACTATAAACATACAAAGAAATAAACATGATTTATTGCCCTCAGCTCTATATTTTATGTGTTTGTAAAAGAAGTAAATGGGTGACACAGGAGGTTTGATCCCAGCATTGTTCCTCCTTGGATGCTGGAGAAAGTTGAAGGTTCAGGAAAGAAAGGGGTCAAAGGGAGTAAAGGGTTCAGAACGAAAAAATGACATACACAAGCAATAATAAATGAGGAATATCTCGCTCACACACACCTTAACGTGGCCAGCATCCTCTGACTAGTGCACGCACATACACACATTATGAATGAACACATACACACGTTATGAACGATGTTAACAGTGAGACTGCACAGCAAAGTGTAGTGAGTGTAGTTATTAATGAGAGACAGTTCACACAAGCTATAGGCATAAAGGTGATGGGTGTGTATTTGTGTGCTTGGGAGATGCACTCAGACACCTTCATGATCTTTTTACCATGTATTATGTTCAAGATGTCTGGAGTAGAGGACAGAAGGAGAGTAAAGAAATGAAAAAAAATGAGGGATTGGAATTGAGGGGTGAAAAGTCATAAATCAAAAAAGAAGCCAACTGCTGAGGAATGACAGAGGAGAAAGTCCTTTCAAACACAAATGAATGATCACTTTCTTGAGGATACAAAACCAGAGCTACCTCAAACAGAAGTGTGTGTGTGTGTGTGTGTGTGTGTGTTCTCACCTGACTTGCGTACAGTTCCTGGAGTGTTGTTACCACCACCCGGCGTCCCGGGCCCTCCTGTTCCCGCTTTCTTTGTCAGTAGACTGTTGAAGAAGTTGGCCAAGACACCCTCACTGGTTTGACCTGCAGCATACAGGTAATAAAGTTATAAAAACACACACAATGGTCAAGGGTGGTGGCTCTGTGTCTGTGAAGCAATAAAACACATGATGTACCTGACTGTGGCATTGCGTTAGCTACGTTGGCCGCTGCAGAGCGATTACTCGTCCTGGGGGAACCGGTGGGTGCTCTGCTGGTGGTGTCCTAGGGGTATAAACAGTCTCTCTCACACATATGAACATATAGGGTTATACTTAATGTTATGAGCCACAAGTAGAAAAAATGGAGCACTCACCACCGGTCGTCCTGCTGTCACAGCGGGCTGTTTGGCGAGCAGTGACTGCAAATTAGAGCACAATATGCACACTTACTCCAATTAGTATTTAATTAACATATCAAGACCCTCAACTCAGATCTAACTGGAATACCCGCAAGCAGCAAACCAACTGGCATTAGCTGAAGTGAAATGCTTTCTGACCTGCAATTTTACCAGAAACACTTGGTCGTCTTCAGCCTGAATCTCCTTTTCATGTACAATCTGGTGAGAGGCAAGAATTAAAAATGTTTTGATGAGTCTTTTTCGCTTCCAGCTCTTCTTTATAACAGTACAACAGCTACAGTAGTAAACTAGATTGGATAAAACACTCATGGTCCCTGCAGGGATGTGCGTTTAAGATAAGTGCATTGGCTGGAAATGCAAAAATGGTACAGAAGGAAATGATACATTACATAATCAGTCTGTTGCATTGTAAGATTAGCCCGCCAAAGAGGATCCCTTCAAGTCTCCATACCTTTCTGACAGGCGGTTTGACGACTACGTCCTCAAAGCTGTCGTCTGATTTTACTGTTTGGAAGTTCTCGTGAAGTATAGCGATCTTCTTCTCATTGTCCCAGCCTGATGGACTGGTAGTGGAGAAGCAGAGAGAGAGAGGGTTACAAGCCAAATACAGGCAGTGAACATGGAAGGAGACACACACACACGCACACACAGGCTTACATGAAGACAGCGTCTCTTTCCACCACTTGTGCAGGGCAGTGGAACGGAAAGCCGTAGAGTCTGTGGACCAGATATTTATATAGCACGTCCAGGTTCTTCATCTCCTTCACTGATGTGTAAACCAGCGATGCCCCATCTGTCACGGCTGTCAAGGATATTTCCAACACCACAACACACCATACTGACATTAAAAAAAATCCATATCTTAATAACAGGGGCACAAATTGCTAACATTATACAGAAGAACTAAGACAGTGTGAAGTCTTGGCTCATTTTTAATGCAATGACCCCAGAAATTTGAATTCTGTTTCCAGTCAGCATTGACAGGAGAAAATCACATCAAATCAAATTTATTTATAAAGCACATTTAAAAAACAACATTTGACCAAAGTGCTGTATAATAAAAAAACTTCAAGGAGTGCTGAGTAATCTATGACATTTATCGGACTCTCCTTGTAACAAAGCAATATCAACAACAGTAGTGCAGACACAGCTTACAATGGCCAAAATACTGCTTACAATGGCCAAAATACTGCAAAAATTATGTTGTTGGGAACTTTGCCTTTGGCCCTGAGAAGAAAATAAATTGTACTGCCGGTCACTCAGTTGTATCAGCATCCTTCATCTCTAAACAGATGGGAGGACAAAGCCAGAAATTCCAGTACCTGACCTGGAAATTGCAGGGTCAATGATACTGATCAACAGCCCCATTAAAACCCCTGCATATACTGCACGCCATAGTTGTTATGCATTACTGTAAAGGATACACTGCAGGCAGAAATGTCTGATGTGGGACTGGATGAAGTCCAGGTGTTCGTCTCTGTAGTCGTGCTCCTTCTCCAATGTGCTGATGGCATCACACTGTGGACAGATAAGTAGGAGTCAGACAGAGGTGAATGTGTTTGTGTGTGTGTGTGTGTGTGTGTGTATGACACAACAAATCAGCATCGTGCTGCTTTGAGACAAACCCTTTCAGATGACTTCATTCTAAAATGACCAAACAATGATGCTCTTTATAGCATATAGTGGACCACATGCAGTTATAATTTAAGCTGAAGTGTGTTTTGACACGAAAGCCAGCAGTGAGTGTGTGTGTGTGTGTACCTTGGTACAGACAACCACCACTGGTATGCCCAGGTTGTGTGTGAGTGTGTTCTCTCCTAATGGCAGCAGCACGCTCTCCTCCTCTTCACTCCTCCTCTGCGGGGTCCCGTCCTCCCCGCTGCCTGGCTCTGTGTACTCCTGGAACTGCTTTACAACTACATACACACACACACACACACACAGCATTAATGTACACGAACAATCATAAACAGAGGCTACAGTTCTAAATTATTATCAGCATTATCATTTTCATAACTGTATTTGCTGCTCGGGTTTATTACATTTTATCTTATAAGCAGTAATTATAATTTATGTGTGAGATATTGTAGATGCTGGCTTCCTCTTGTGTGGAAAAGATGTACTGCGCCACCATTACTGCAGGAGCTGCCATCCCATGTGAAACAGCTTCTGGTATCAATGGAGAGATGTAGTATCACATAGCTCTCTCTGTTACTCAGGGCTCTCAACATAAGGTCTGTGGACCTCTGTTGAGCCTTAAAGCAGGATTCAAGAAGTCCCCAGCATCCCTGAATTTCTAGATTATTTTATTAACTTTAGGTTAGCATGAAACTATGTACTACTGTGACCATTTTGATTGTAGTTTTTACCAACGATAACCCTATCAACTTACAGTGGAGAGAGTTTTGTTTTTCCAGATTTTTCAGAGTACACACATCCTCTCAGATAGGACTCCTTACACAACACCCTAGCAGGATCTGTGGTCCATGTTAATCTTTTTACACGGGCTACTTATCAAAAGTACTGTTTTCACACTTCTAAGAACATTTCTGTGAAGAAACACTGATGTATATTTTGTTTTCTACTTCAGCTACTAGTCAGTCTAACTGCTGTCAGTATGACTCACGTCTGTGCTCCAGCTCCCGCAGTGTTTCCGGAGGGACCCGGAGTTTGTCGATGTGTTCCCTAGCGACGGCGGCCCACTTCTGGAGAGAGTCCAGAGCGTTCCATGGCCGTGACATGTCAACCGTTATCAGCAGCAACGTGTTGCTGATTGCGTCCACTGGTACAGCTACTCCTTGCAGACCTTTGTGGTAAAGGTCTCCGTCTAACACCCAGGCATTACACCTGGTTTGATCTAAACACACATACAAAATAGACCAAGGGAAATACACACACACACACGATTATTTTAGACGTACTCTGTTGACTCTAGGATGACAATTCATCAGTCTACGAACTGCAATCAGTTGCAAGTTACCATCAATGTCGTCGTCATGGACACTGAAGTAGAGGTACTCCAGACCACGCCCTTTCATATACTCTTCAACTCCCTGTAGCTTAGCAACCAAGGTGGTCTTCCCCGATCCCACTTCACCTAC
Organism: Thunnus maccoyii; assembly: GCF_910596095.1. NCBI lineage: Eukaryota > Metazoa > Chordata > Actinopteri > Scombriformes > Scombridae > Thunnus > Thunnus maccoyii. The sequence continues at coordinate 18,760,951 of NC_056547.1, forward strand.
ACACACAAAAATAGGTAAATAACAGAATTATGGCCAGTAGAATAAAACAGGGTTTTTCCATGCCAGCATTCACTGCTATAACAACAACAAAAACAACAACAATAATAATAATAATGATGAGTTTAATACTTAACTCATATTACTTCCAGTTTAAAATATAGTTTGAAATGGCTAGAATTGAATTTAGAGTGGTAGACTAACTGAGAGCCAACATACCACACCACTGCTGAAGTTGCATTATGATAGATAGATAGATAGATAGATATTTTATTGATCCCCAGGGAAATTTAGACATCCAGTAACTTATACTCATACAAAACACCAATACACACAAGAATAAAAGAATAAAAACACAACAGTAAAGTGATAGTCTAGCCACCAGGACTACTACAGAGAACTGTCACTATGATAGACTATGTGCATATATGAGTGTATGTGTAAATGCAAGGTGATTAACAGTGCAAGAATAATAATTACTGTAAATAATATAAAATACAAATTGGAGATAATTATATAAACAAATACAAATAATTCATAAACAAGTAAGCACTACCTCCACGCAGCAAGGATAACAGACATGTTGGCATCTTGGATGTGGTGTGCACACTTGTACATCACTCACTGTCCAAAATTTGGATTGCACAAAACCTGATGCACGCACACACTGCAAACAATCCAATCATTTTTGACAAACAGCGTCATTATGACATGACTGAATCTTTTTATGCAGCCAAATTAAAACACTACTGAAAAGTTATCTGTATTTCTCTTGGCATTATTGCTAGTAACAGCACACCATTGTTATTGCTATTGTTGTCGAAGCTGCATCCATTCTTGCACCATGCCATGTGCATGTATACCGACAGGGGGACTCGATGCATCATAACGCAATGATGCTGCTCATGGATGGATAGCATAACAAAACCTGACAAATGGCCTAAATGCCACACTATCACACCCATAACCAACTCGCTGATTAGCTGGAACCGGTAGCAGGCAGCGGATTATCCTGGGCGGATGTGTAGATGGTGTGTGTGTGTGTGTGTTTGTGTGGACAGCAGCGGGACAGGGAGGCACCCTCTCCGCCTCAGTCACATAAAGCCCCCGTTAAAAAAAACACACACACACACACAGGCTGACGGTTCACCTCGTCCTCTCTGCACCATCTCTGCCTAGCTGCTACTAGCATGCTAGAATGACTTGCAGTGTTTCAAAGCGGCCCGTTTCTCTCTCACAAGACGATGATGATGTACTGTGTGGTTGTGTGTGTGTGTGTGTGTGTGAGTGAGTGTGTGCGCGCATTTGTGTGTGTAGGCGCTCGGGAAAAATACACCTGTCTCTCTTTGCTAGCCGCCGACGCATCATCAGCTACAAGGCTTGAACACAAAAGCACCATTCCTCCAGAGCAAGCTGGCTTTGTTATGGAGCTGTATTAAGTCTACCAGGATGACATGATCACCAGCTCATGAGCTATCCAAGCTATTGGCTAGCCAGCAGACTGCAGACACACACACACACACACACACACACACACACACACACATACACACACAGAGATACACACCCATAACCAGGACATTTTTCCCGGACGGTAGCTTCGATCTTGAATGGGTTGATACTTCACTCAGGATGGTCGACCTGCAGACAGAGCAGCCCCGTTATAACACGGCCAAACACAAGGCTTCATTCATTAATGACAGCTAGCCTAGTTAGCAGGCTAGCTGTCAAACCATCCTCATCACACAGCACAATAGACTCTCGTCCCCCTCCGCAAACCTTCCTCACAATAACCCAGCTTTAACTTCTTTACACCCACCACAAGTTCTGCCCGTCATCCTCTTCTGGGTTGGAGTTCTCCAGTGTGCTCTTAGGTCCAGTTGAGGTGGAGGATAATAATGCACTCCTCCCTGAAGTCGCCATCTTCGCAGGGGCTTGTAAACCGAGCAGAGCGCCCGGATGTAGCAGCTCTGTGCTAACCCCAGCCTGGTGCACATGCACGCCGGGGCCGGGGCGTGGTCCGCCCGCCCGCACAAAGCTGCGGGTCTGCTCCAGACATGAGGATGATCTCATCCGCAAAGTGACAAATCTGGACTGACTGAGCATCCACACCACATTCAATCTGAGTATACCATCATTCAGGTCAAAAATAAATCTGTAATGAATTGGTGATTCAAAAAAAAGTAATGTACATGTAGGAGTTTGTTTATGGTATAGGTATATGAACCGAATAGGCTGATGGCACACAGCCTATAAGCTATTATGAAATATTTTAGTATGCTTATCCTATGCTTTTATCCTGATATTATTGACCAGGATAAGTGGGCTTTCAAAAGACTGACATATCCTCTTACAGTAAACAGGCTATGTTGTCTCATGAATCTGTAATGAGGCACCGGGCAGGTCCAGCATAGGAATAAAACTGTAATACCATGTAGTAATTGGACGCATCTCAAAAGGACTAGAATATGTGAACTGATCAAAATAATATGGCGAGGTAACACAACTATAAAATATTTGTTATCAATCCAAAGAGTGCAACAGCTCCATTAAAAATCTTAAATGCTTAAATACATTTATTCGGTTTTGAGCACAATTGCAGTCAGTGGAAATTCAGCCCAGTTAAAATCAATCAAACTTGTTTTGGATAGCACCTTTCATAGTGCAGGTCAAAGTGCGTTACAAATGATTGACAAGATGATAATAAAACAGAAAAAATAAAAAGTAGACTAAAGCAGTTGGAGACTAAAGCACACGAAAAGTAGAAACTATAAATGAAACAATCAAACCAATAAAATAAGACAATAACTTAGAAACAGACCAATAGGCCTACATCAGCACCTTTATGATGTACAGTATTACCTTCTGAAAGGTGTAATTTGATGATCTCAAAATGTTCTGTTTATTTCAGTATCTCAGTTGCTTCATTTGCAATGCTTTGAAACGTTTTAAATTCATCTGAACCAGTGAATCTGGTGGGAACAGACTTTAAATGAACTGCCAAGTGGTCTCAGGTGTGCGGTCATCGCTTATTATAAAACCGCTGAGGCGCATCTCAGCCAATCAAAGCTGAGAACCGGAAAATCCATTTTTATAAGCGTCAGTTCAGTGTATGAACCACGAGATGGCGCTGATAGACTGTGCTCCGAGGCCACTGGTCCCTGGGTACGGTGCGCTCTGTGCGGCCCCCGATGGAGCCAGCGGATTACAAACTCCAGTTAAGTGGCGCACCGTCCTCCTCCTCCCCATCTTTCACCGAGTAAACCCAGGCGCACGGAGCGCATCCTCACCGTGCATCCTCGCCCTGTGGAGGGGAATCAGCTCGTCTGTCAGCGCCAAACCGGTCGAGCTCTGCAGGTTAGAGGATTGAGAAAACATATAGAGAGTGAGGAGAAGGAGATGGGTCCGGAGGCGGTGAGGCATCCGTGATTGTCAAGTAAACGGCGGTGAAGTTCTTCGGCTCCGCTCGGATCTTTTCTCCAGGTCGTTGAGGTGAGTTTCTCTCTGCAGGAGATAGGAACAGCCCGGATAGTGCATGTCTTACTTGGTGCAAGAAAGGTATATAGACTATTCCAAATATTTGACCTGGACATTGATCTGTAATGTCTTGTTAGTGATTGACATGTAGGATGGCTTTAGATGTTGCAGCTTGATATAGCAGTAAGAGAAGTCCAGCTTAATCTTTACTGTTGTCACAGCTTGTGTGACTTTATGGGTGTCATTATCATTCTGTAGAATAAAACATTCCAGAAAACTATATATATATTTTTTATTATCAGGCATTGAAGCGTTACTCTAAAGATCACAGGGGCTTGAGTGATTTTTCTCTTTGAGAAAATACTGGGAAACAAATTCTTCGAAAACCTTTGCTTTAACTATATTCTGCTGTAGTGCTCTAAGACTAGATAAGCCCTGTGAGATCCGCTTCACTCTCCTTCCCCTCTGCTTCATTCACTCTCACTCGCCTCTGCCTTTCTCCAGTTCTTTCTCTCACTCCATCCCTCTAATCCCCCCTCTCACAACCTCTGCCTCCCTCACTCTGACTGGCTCTCTCTCTCTCTCTCTCTCTCTGTCAGCTCTAATAACACTGTGAGTTCGCAACACCAGACTGCTTCACTTCTGATACTCCTCTCTGTCTGTTTTCAGACCCAGCTGCCTTTTATGTGTCCACACTTTCAGCGGAGCATATTGCCATCACCTGTCATGATTAATATTCCATATAGAGTTGCATAATACGCCACATGCCTCTTATGCTGGCTTATTCTGCCTTTGCTGTGGCGGGATGCTCCTCTGTGTCTGATAATCAATATGTGACTGAATGATGGAGAATTACAGTGTACTTGAGTGTCGTGGACCTTTCTGTGACTGAATCATTAATGTCACATTTGTCACAGTCACTCTACACACTTGTGCACATGTGAAGGTGAAAGGACACACACACACACACACACACACACACACACACATGCACACGCACAGTCAAGGGTCATGGCAATCGAGCACTCAGCAGTGATTGATTGTCACAGTGTAGAGACTAAAAGCTGACAGTGAGGAGCCTTGGAATGATTTTAAGACATCTTAACATTGCCCGGCAATCAATTATTGCCATTCTGGTTTTTGTCTGGGTATTATTTTGATTTACATGCCAGTTTCAGACCACACAAGCCACTTTGTTACAAAACATTCAGCCTCGCATTCTGCAATTTGCACTCCTCTGTTTGTGATGGTAGCTTCTATCAACTGTAATACAGTGAAACGTAAAATGTTTTCTGCAGACTCTCAACAAATGTTTAAAATGTGGCCTGTGATGCCATAAGTTAATATATTCATGAGGTAAGAACTTAGTCAAAGTGGGAATCCTAACACAAATCTCCTTCTCCATTGCATTTGATTGGTACAGTAAACATCAAATAAACCAGTATCCAGCTTTAGAAAAACAACAGGTTGGGACTTTTTCCCACAAGAAGCTTTTGCAAGATCCTGTTACGAAGTGTGATACGAAAATTAATTGTCACCTCTGGAAATGTGCAGCACATGTGACAGCTTATCCTTTGCTGTACTGTGATGGCAGATTCTGCACACAGCTCTTAAACAGTAGCTCACGCTGTAGAAATCTTCCAAATCCCCCGTCACTATCAGTGTCATCTGCCATCAACCGGAACAGACAGGCATCTGCTGCTTCCCGTACACCCTCACACACACGCACAAATGCACCACCTCAGACAGGACACATATGGAAACACAACTGACTACACGCCACCTACACACAGGTCTGTTGTATGTCACACACCTGCCCTGTGGCTCAGTCCACGTCCATTGGTCTGTATACAGTCCATTCAGTGTGCTTAGCTAAAAATAATCACCAGGAGCCAACACACACATGGAACATGAATTATGGAAGACAGAGAGAAAGAGAGAGAGAGAGAGTGAGAGACATTCAGGTCAGAGTCAGACCCAGTTCCAAGAGCTTCACTCCCTAAGGATGATACTAGTAGACCGCTGCATTAATATTCAGTTTGTACAATCCAGCACATCAGACCTGCGGTTATCCTTTAGTTTGGACTACTGGAATTGAGGCTACCCAAGGTTTCAACCCAGTGCTCCATATGCATCATGGGCTTAGAAAATGGATCCATGCATTTTGAGATTAATTATACAGGCGATGCAGTGCTTTGAATGTAAAAGTAACAAATTTATAGATGAGTTTAATTAAGTGTCAGCTGCTTGAGAAATTGTAGCCTTTAACCAAATAACACATGTTAGAGGGAAGATATTAATATTACTGATGATGCTACAATGCCCCTTTAAGCCCAACACTGTAATAGGAATAGGGATAGGGGATTAGGAATATAGTAAAATGAGAAGAAACATTAAATGTGCAATAAATGACAGTGAGCCTCACTGGATTTTGGCAAACAGTTATTTGCTATGTAAAGATATAGTGGAGAAATGGTGACCTGAGCAGTGAATGAAGTCACGCCCACTCTGTTCTTTGTTTTGGTAGCTGCATTGGCCGCACGTGCATGTTAGTGTTTGTGAGCTTGCATGTTAGAACACGTGAGTCCCTCCGTGTTCTCCTCGTCCGTTTCCAAGATGGCAGCCGCGACACAACCTTTCTCAACTTACAGCTAAACAGTACACTAAAATATGATTCTGAAAATATTTGAGGCGAGAAATAAGCAGTGCAGTAACAGACTCTTGATCCATATTTGATCAGCACTGCCTAGTTTGACAGTTTGATCTAAGTTTCATGAGCTGTCAGCTTTCTTTTTTTTTCTCCAATTGAGTAAATGACACGTTTCTTTTGGTCTGAGATGTTGGTGCTATAGTGCGACATCTAGTGGCTGAATGGCATGTATTGTAACTTTAAAATGCGAAACATTAAAAAGTATGTAGCATTTTTTTTGCCCTACTCTTTTATAAAAATTCAGGGCTTGATAAAAACACCAAATATCTAAAATCAGAAAACAATGCATTGGCCTACTTTTACATTAGTAATTTCAAGAAATACATACATAAATACATTACATTGCCTCTGTGCCCGTCCTCTTGGCACCTACATCCTAGAGGACTCGAATTTAGCTTTATGGCTCTTACACACGTTGTTCTCTCCTGACTAGATCCTTACTTGTGTTGTATCAACTCTCAGGTTGCTTTGGACAAAAGTGTCTGCTAAATGAATTGTAACATTGTAACATGTTAGGAGAACAAATAAAATAGCTTGTGACAACCCTCTCTGAACACACTCTGAGTCCTCTACCTGCAGTAGCCTGGTGGGCGGAGTTGGGTCGTCAGGAGGATTCAGCTCACCTGGACTGCCCAGCTTCCATATAAGCTGGAGGCAGTCAGTCATTTGCCTCTCCCCTCTGGCTTCCACCATGTTGATTTTTGTTGTGTTTAGTTTCATTTATCTTCAAGTTATGTACAATAAATTTATTTTTAGTTATAACTCGTGTGGTCTCCCCTCCTTTGTCCAGCCTTGAGCCGGGCTGTGACATAGCTAGGAATAGCTTACTTGAGCTTTTATTGGTGTGGTAAAATTTTTAAGTAGGCTAACTAAAACACAGCAAAAAACTTCTTAGCTTAGTTCCAGCAAGCTAGCTGATATATTTCAGAGAAATTATATTTCATCCAGTTTAAAAAGGGCAATATATAATAAGAGCAATATGTCCCATTTTGACAGTAACAGGGTGTCCCATTTTAACAGGCAACTGGCAAAATGGGACACTATCAAAATTTACATTTTTTCAAATGGGTGAAAGGAGGATAGAATTGATTTATAGTAATTTTGATACACAATGACATCCCCTTACAAAATATATTGGAAGGAAACAGTGAGTATATGATGTCATATATCAGATGCCTTTTCAGCAATGCATAAGCATTGGTTTTAGGTTATTTTGTGTGAAAGATATTCATTGCAAAGCTTAACTGTCCCAGTTTGCCAGGTGTCCCAATAACAATAGGCTACTTACCCTACTCTCATATCTGTCTGTTAAATACAGCCAAGAGATGAAGCTACAGTCAGGAGATGGAGTAGAAAATAATCGAATAGAGTACAACTTAATTGCCCACAAAAGTGGAAAATTTGGCCCATCTGTTCAGTTTAGTTTAGCATGAAAAACTGGAAGCAGGGAGAAACAGCCTGGTTCTTTCCAAAGGTAATAAATCCGCCCATCAGCACCTCTAAAGCTCACTAATTAACACGTCGTCATTTTAACACTCAGGTTTTTATACAGATTAAACAAAATGAGATAATGTTAATTAGTGCCCTATAGAGGTTTTGGTCGGCAGATTTTTTTTTTTTTTACCTTTGGAAAGAGCCAAGCAAGCCGTTTACCGCTGCTGGTATCAATCCTCTCATCTATCTCTTGTCAAAGCAAATAAGTGAATTTCCCAAAATGTCAAACTAGGTCCTGCACACCCACATAGGTGTTGTCAGCAACACCTTAGACCCATAGTCAGGTTGGAGGTGGGCGGAGCTATGCTGGGAATAATATGAGGTCACAAAGGTCCATGCACTAATGAGAACGATAAAGGTGTAAGTCGCCCCGCCCCAAACCGGTGCAACAAAACTAAAAGGAGAGTGCGGAAGATGTAAGTCAAGCTGAGTCTGCATACGCCCACACAGTCCTGACAAGAGGTCTAATTAGAAAATAATTGAAAACACCTGTGTGGGTGGTTGATGGATGTGTAGGGCTTTAAGATTATCTCTTGTAACCCATTAAATATGATTGTCTTGTGTACGTAATATTGACCGTCATTATATACAAAAGTTCCCGCGTGATGCATTTTACCAACACATACAGTACCAATCAAAAGTTTGGACAAAGTTTTCCATTCAAGTGAATGAGAAAGTATGTCTGAACTTTTTACTGGTACTGTATCTTTGATGGAAATGAGCATGTTATATATTGTAATACTTGGATGAATGAACTAAATTTTAGATAGGGTTGGAATTCACTTTATCATGAGAAAACCTCTGTGTCACAGTGATTAGACGCTCGACGGTATTCTATTTAGGGACTATGAACACTATACACTCTGTGGAAACCTGAGGAGAAACACAGTGATTTGTTCCGATTACTCAGCAGAGCTCACTGTGTGTGTATGTGTGTTTTTGTATGTGCATGTTTCTGTTAATCTACATGTGTACACACATTGTTTGCTTCTATATGTATGAATGCATACAATATTTATGTGTGTTTGTGTATGTACAGTATTTATGTGTGCGTGTGTGTTAGAGAGTTTGTGTGTAATTCGGGACCTTGTCTGATACTCAGTGGCTTCAGAGTCCTGACCTTGAACAGTTTGAGTGCTGTCTGCTTAGTCAGGGCCACTGCATCTGCTCAAGTCAAAGCAAACAACAGTTCAAATGAACTGCAGTGCATGAGACTTTTATCTATCTATCTATCCATACATCTATCTATCTATCTATTTATACATCTATACATCTATCTGTACTAAACACTTTTATCTTTCACTCTCTTTTTCTCTCCATCTCTCTTTTCAGTGCGTGATTGTGTTTTCAGCATGAGTAACATCTATGAGTCTGCAGAGGCCACGCTGGGCTTCATCAGCTCTCCATGCCTGACCAAAGTGGAGCTGAGAGTGGCCTGCCGGGGAATCTCGGACCGCGACGCCCTCTCTAAACCCGACCCTTGTGTGGTGCTGAAGATGCAGTCACACGGCCAATGGTTTGAGGTACAGTAATGGGGTTGGATGAGGGGTGAGAGAGGGGAGTGGAGTGTGCAGGGTAAGTGGAGCTCATGTTCAGAAAGACGGTCTCAAAGAGGATGAAAGCGTGGCCAAAGTGTTTAAAGTACTGAAGTTTTTGAAGATTTGTAAATTTGCTATGTGTTATAACACATCACTTTTATGGCCTATAAATTTGGGTTTTGAACCCTTGCACAACTGACAGTTTATCTTCCTATCCAACAAACGTCTCATTTAATGAATTTAAACAGCATTTTAAAATTTGCCAAGAGCCCTTTCTTGCCTCTGCAGTGTCTTTCAAAGGATTTTATTATAGCTATTCAACATTATTGTTATACCCTACACCATTTCTCCATGACCTTATGTGCCAGTCAGATTGGAAATTTAAATGTCTTCATCTGCTTTTCAGGGTCTGTTGCAGATGATTTCTGCAACATTTTGCCTGGATTCCTCTGCAGACAACACTTGAAAGTATTCTAGCACATTACCAAATTTTTGACTAAATTATGGTGCGTAATCAAGGATCTGTGATATCAAGCAGAGCTGTGATTGTATCACCTTCTCATACTAAATTGTCAATTGTGCTTGGCTCACATAAATTATGGATGCTAATATGGAAGGCAACAAAAAAAATCATACCTTTGTAGATTGGTGTACAGATTGTAATGTTCTATCTTGTGTCACCTTGAAATGGAAAATGAGATGGTATTGTCTCACTGCTCATCCTAGCTGTCTAAAACAAGTTGTCTGCCCCAATCAATTTGATACTGAAAGTAATGAAATCGCTGCAACATTTTCGTGAAAATGTACTGGACAATTTTTTAGGGTTCATTGTACGCGATCAAAGGACTCTAATAGCTGGAGACAACAGCCTTGAAGAATAGATCGTTTAGTACCTTGTAAGAAATGAGAAACTGGCCATGATTTATGCTCTTAAGTGTTACACTTCCTGACATTTTATCTCCAAAACTCCACCTGGTCTTTCAGGCACTTCAAATGGATTCTCCTACTTTAAAAAACATCTTATTCTCATTGAAGCCTCACCGGTGGCAGAGATAAATCCAGAGGAATTTCAGAACAAAATGAATCTTCATCTGTTTCTCTTGCCCTTACCTCTGGGAAAACTGAGTGCTCTGTCTTCATTTTAAATATGTAGATACACACACCCACGCATACATGCACATCCTCACACATACAGCGCTGCAGTGACCCACTCAGATGCTCACACTCGTACAAGCATTCACCCACGTCACTCATTTACAAAGACTGTGGCAGGCATGAACGCCACACTACACACACTCTTAGGCGCGCACACATATTATTTCCACAGTGGCTCAAGATCAAGTGCTCGGAAAGTGGCGCAGCATTATTCTGTCTTTGGAGACTCCACAAAAAGCTACTTTGTACAGGGTACTGGTGTGTGTGTGTGTGTGTGTGAAAGAGAGCGATGAGAGTTGGTATGTGTTATGATAAACCCCTTTGTGGGAATGTGGAAATGGACAAATGTTATCACTGGCCATCAGATTCAGAGTCTCTTAATTGGATAATTGTTTAGAGAGGGCCTTCAAACCACTGGTTGTGTGTGTGTGAGTGTGTGTGAACACTTTTTTTAATGAGATGCCAGCCTATTGAGGTAAGTGTCAGAAAAAGGCCAAATCTGTGTGTGTTTGTGTGTATGTCAAGTCTGCTGGTGTGCCATTCACTTTTATGTGAACATGTGCGTGTATGTGTGCGTTCCAAAGGGTTATCAACAATGAAAGCGACCCAGTCGTTCCTGCTAGTGGTGGATAGGTTTTGTTGGCAGCGCTGAGACCAACTTTTGTTTGTTTTGCTATTCCTTTCTGTGTCAGGCAGTTAGAGAGAAGAAAATGTGAGATCAATGTTACAGCTATAGTCCCTTCTCTGTGAAGTCAAACAGCGTGTGTGATAACACCATCAAGAAAAATCCATATTGCCAGTTCTCAAGTTGGTAAGTGTAAACAATGTGGTAATGGGTATTTGTGGTAGGCTAATTGCTACAGTGCTGAAAAGTCTGTTGTGGTTCACAATCAATGCGCAACATCAGTGTGTTGCATGTTGAATGAAATCCTAATATGTCAGTACACTTAAGAGGACCAGAAAAAATGCAATTTAAAGTCAAAGGGCAAACTTTTAAAATCGCATGGTTTTATGAAACAAATTTCATGCGGCCAGACCAGATCTACCCGTATGGAAAATGTAACAAAACAAACAAAAAAAGCATTATATTTATACATGTATTTCTGTATAACACAAAAATAGCGTGCGGTTTTGTAGCTGTTGTGACCAATATGTATAAATGACCTTGCAGATGGGTATAAAGTAGTTAATTAACTGATTTTTAATTGGGCAATAAATAAACGACTAATAGAAGTGAATATGTCAACAGACGACCATTTGAAACAATTCATTAATTTGTTTTGAATCATGAAAAGAGTAACACAGATTCTACAGTTGAATATATAAATCAATTAGACAATACAGATTTAAAATTAAAATAAATATCTGAATTCACAAATACCCTCAGAGAGAGAGAGTAGTTAACTTCATTTACCCCCCTTCAACTTGCTCCTTTAGATGCCAAAAATTCATTGGCCATTGGGTTAACTTGGAGTTGTGTGTCTGCATCCACGCACACCCGCCTCAGTGCATGTGTGCATTCACGTGTGTGTTTGCAGGTGGACCGTACAGAGGTGATCCGCAGCAGTAGCGGCCCAGTATTCTCCAAGATCTTCCTGGTGGATTACTACTTTGAGGAGGTCCAAAGGCTTCGCTTAGAGCTTCATGATATCAGCTCTGGCAACAATGGCCTCCGTGACGCTGACTTCCTGGGGGCCATGGAGTGCACCTTAGGACAGGTCAGTGCATCTTCTGGCTCGTCAGTGCATTGCAGTTGTGTAAATCAGTGTGAATTCATAACCTTTGTTGCATATTACATACTTTGGTATCAGTCAGGTTTGCAGTTCATACACCGTGCACATCTGAACACATGTTAGACTGAGTTCACCATTAGAAGCAGATGTGTTTGTGTGTGTCTGATGTGAGCATGCTTTGACAAGTGAATGCATGGCAGGAGTGCAGTTATGGGTACACTTATGACCAGCAAATTGCATTTTACGTGCACATCACATTCAGTAGGTGTTAAATTTACCTATGTAGAGCATGTGAGTCTGTGTGAGGCCATGTGTGAATGTAGCCTGCATGCTTTGACTGGAATATATAATCCTCTGTAAAGTTCATTGAACTTATTGGGATATTAAACGTGTATTAGGTAATGTTCCCTAATTAGGGTGACAGAGCAATTTTAAGATTAGAAAGGCCAACGTTAGCGTGTATGGAATCCTAATGGGATCTTTTCACTCGAGCTAGTCAGCTATAGTCACTATCTGCATTTACACTGTGCTTTAGATGCCCTTGAGCCTGTAGTTAGAGCACTGAGGGTGCTTTAAGCTGTGATTTCAAACCATTTATATGGTCAGTCAAGAAGAATAATTGTAATTGCAGTATTACTCATTAACAAACTAAGTGAGTTGATTTTAGGAAATACCAGCTTATGTTACAATGAATAGATGGAAACAGAGAGAAAGCAGAAAGGACAGAATTCAAAAACATACTGTGTGTTTGTTTCCACCAGACTTCTCATCGTCAGAGACGCTATCAGCAACATAAAGCTGGTGGATTTACGATTGTTGGTAGAACTGAGATAATTGACATGGAAGATTAGGATTTTGAAGGCGAGAGCTGGAGAGGTTTACTGAAATGGGATAACATACTGCCAACGTTTTGTCTGAGTGTTAACAACAGCATTCTGGATACAACAGGCTTTGTTCTGAAAAAGAAAGCATAATACCAGTGCAGTGTAAAAGCACCAGAAGCTTGTATGATGATTTTGGTAACTGATCGTAACTGATCTGCTAATTCAGTGAAACTGGTGGCAGATAAAAGTGAGTTCGTGTTAAGATTGTGTGAGTGTAATTTTTCGTACTGCAATTTGTTGCCTTAAAGTGTTAATTTTGGATCTTTTTTCCATGTACAGTAGCAAGCACCCCGTGGTTACTGATGTCATCACTAGGAAATATTGCCATGGAGCAGACTTGGCACAGAGGCATTATGTCAGTAATATCGTCATAAGCATGCACACAGCATGTGAGCAATTATATATATGACCTGCTGTTCATATTAACTTATATTCTTTTTTCCATGTTATATATTATAATTAAATATATTAAATCTTCCAAAACCAGTATTTTTATGGTAAAACTGAATACAAAAAATGGCTTCTTCACACTCTATTTAAATATATACAAGCTTTAGACCTTCTTCACGGAGTGTAATGTAGACATTCCAGTAATCAGCCCCCAATGCAAAACCCCTGTGTATCACTTTTGCTCTGCAGATATTAACACTGAATCAAATGACTCCCTGTAATCTGAAAGAGTTGCTAGTACTGCTAGTACCCACTGATCCCACTGGGAATCAACACTCATTGTACTGTTTGTCAGTTGTGCGCTGGGATTTAACTAGGGATCTAACTGACCTCTCGGCGTAAAAGCGTGAGCATAAGCAGCACACAAACCACATATATAGGTAGTGAGAAAGGTGCCTCCACCGTGCTGTTTTAAGGAGCAAAGCTCCAAGGTAACACTGAGGAGAAACACTGAAGTATGTGAGCTGATCATTTTTTGAGTCTCTGTTTCTGTTTCACTTGTCTCAGATTGTCTCACAGAGGAAACTGACCAAAGCTCTACTCAAACAGGGAAACACTACTGGAAAGTCCTCTATAACGGTATGACACTGTTTCCAAAGTCAGCCCCCCACCCCCACACACACACCTGTACACAAATCACTGACAGACCACCTCTTGCACTCAGCCACTTTGAGGATAATTAATTTGATGATGTTGCCTGTTCAATCTGTTCTGTACCTCATTTCCATCTCATTTCCTCTCACCTCATTCTTCTACTTCTGTGTGTGTGTGTGTGTGTCTCTCTCTGTCTGTATCCCTCCTCTTCCTCTCGTCTCTCCCTACACCCCCAAAGGTGACAGCAGAGGAGTTGTCTGGTAATGACGATTATGTTGAACTCTCCTTCAGTGCTCGTAAGCTAGACGACAAGGTTTGTATGACTGTGTGCTGAAAATGCCTGTTTCTCCTTTAGATATGAATGGAATTAATATTTAGAGATATGAGTGTTTGTGTGTGTGTGTGCCGTCAGCCAGGTGTGGGTGCTGGTCGTGTGTGTGTGTAGAAGTATGTGGGTGGAGGGCTGTGGGATTTGGTAATGAAGCAACTCACTCACAATACACAGAAGTACAATCTGGCATTAAAGGAGGCCCGCTGAGATAGGTGGGCACCCCCTTCCCTCCCCAATATCCCCTCCTATCTCACCCAACCAACCACACACACACACACACACAGATAACTATATTAATTTTCAAACTTCACATGCACACACACACACACACACACACACACACACACACACACACACACACACACACACACACACACACACACAGCCACGGATGACTAATCCAAACAAGTTGTGCCTTAGGGGGAAAATGGAAGAAAGCAGGGGAGGTGCGGATGAATTGGAGAGGACAGGAAAAGGATGGGTGGAAGAAACAAGGAAGAAAGGGAGACAAAAAGGGCTGAAATAATGATTCTGTTAGTGTATAAATGATTTATAGTGATCAAAGGGAGTTCTGAGGCATTGGTTTACAGGCATGTTTTCCTTCTGAAGGATTTCTTCAGCAAGTCAGACCCTTTCCTGGAGATTTTTAGAATAAATGATGATGGGACCGAGTCACTTGTACACAGAACTGAGGTAATTACATGCACATGCAAACACATATAGATGTAATTGACTATTTGAGGTGTGTGATTAATAATAACTGTGATGTTTGTGTACTGTGTGCGCGCAGACAGTCATGAACAACCTGAGCCCAGTTTGGAAGTCCTTCAAAGTTTCCTTGAACACGCTCTGCAGTGGAGACCATGAGAGGGAGCTAAAGGTGAGTGTGCAACTGTAACTTATTATAGCAGGGCATAATAAGGGCAACATCATTTTATTTAATCTCAAATATAATCTGCAGTTACCTCGGTGTGGTAAAACCTGAGACATAGCTCCCTTCACTGTTTCAATTCCCCAGTGAGAACAGCACCTGATTGGCCTGCAGGTGTTTTTTTTGCAAGGTGTTTAACTTTTTCTGCAGCATACAAATGATGACATTTGTAAAACACAGGCACTGCCTAAGCGCCACATACCTGCAAGTTTATGACCAAACCGATCCATGACAGCAAATCGCAAAGCAGCTTCAGTCATATCCTTCCACTTCCTGCTGGTGTGGAGCTCCAAGTCATGAGTTGAGGTCAGGTCATGTGCTCCGTTTCCTGATGTCACCATGTTATTTAAAGAACCGGACGGGTGTGAAGGAGCTCAGTGGCCTTCCCTAAATTCTCGCCTTTACTTGCCAGAATAGATTTGTGTGTGTGTGTGTGTGTGTGTGTGCGTGTGTGTGTGTGTGTGTGCATAAGTGTGAAAATGGTGGCCGCATGTCAGCTCCGAACAGTTATTCTTCTCATGAATAAACATGAGCTTGTTCATTAAATATTCAGAGCTGTCTTAACTCTGCATGGCTCCTGACAGCAGGAGAAAGAGCTATCACACACTCAAAAACACATACACACGCACACACATGCACGCCATCGGCTATGGTTACCAGGGTTACCTGTCTGAGGCATCAGAGCTATAGTGAGAAATGGCAGGGCAGAGATTTCTATTCAGACCAGTACTTCCTTTTCACCAGGCTCTTAAGTGACCAATGCATAAATGCATAACCCTCCTTTGCAGTGTCCGGCTGTCTCTCTCTTTGTATTTCTCCTTATCTGTTTCTCCACCTCTCTACTTTTCGCTCGATCCCTCCCTCGGTTTCCTCTCTCTCCGTCCAGCAGTTAGTATTCAGTGAATGGAACAGAGGTTCTTCATTTTTTCATTACTCTCCTGCCCAGCTCTCAGCAACTTGAAGTGGAAGTGAGGCTGCAAAAGTGAATGCTCGCTCCCGCACACACAAAAATGACATGATTTCAAAAACACAGACGCGCATAAAATCCCCAAATGATAACACACACAAAAAGGGCAAACACACTTCAGGCATATGCACTTGGTAGCTTAAGTGCGAGACAGGAAATAAGGGGATTACTGCCGGTCGTTGTTTTTAATCAAGCATTGTTGGATTGGTCTGATCGCTAGTTGTTGGGGTGACCTCAGGCAAGGTCACAAAGCTCTACAACAAAATGACTCATTCACAGCCATTAAACCTTTGTTGCATTTCTATGCGTGTGTGTTAACGTGTGTCTCTATTGACTGACTTAACTGAATATTATTGATTGTGAAAACTCTGCGGGACAGCCCAGATATTGATGCCTTTTGTAACCTTATGAAATGATAGGATTGTTATCCTTGGCCCACTGACCCTCGCATTTCACTGGTGATTGCAGCCATTTATCTTGTCTAGTAGCTCCTTTGAGAGAAACAAACCATTACACCCAAACACACAGACCTCCACACACACACATACAAACACACAAGAAGGTATGGCTATCTTAGTAAGGACATTCATTGACATGATGCACTCCCTAGCCACTAAACCTAACCTTAACCATCACAGCCAAATGCCCAACCCCAGCCCTTACCCTAAACTGAACCTAAACCCAATCCTAAACTCGACCCTAAAACCAAGTCTGAACCCTTAAACAGCCTTTTGAAGTTGGGTCAGAAAGTGAGGACCAGCCAAAATGTCCCCAATTCCCAGGTCTAAAACTCAAATTGGTTTTTACAGTGATAGCCATACACACACACACACACACACACACACACACACACACACACACACACACACACACACACACACACACACACACACACACATCTAGCTGTCTCTTAAGCTGCTGCGTCCCTCTCAGCATCCTCAGATTAATATTTCACCGCTCCATTGCCCCCCCGCTAACACCTCTTTATCAATCATTCAGCATGGCATTTCCCTGCATGCTTGCAAGTGTGTGTGTGTGTGTGTGTGTGTGTGTGTGTGTGTGTGCATTTAGGTGACAGTGTTGCAGCTGCGCTCTAACTGAATGAACGTGTGTGCTTGCCTGTGTGTCTCTTTGTGTCGGATCCAGTGCACGGTTTGGGACTGGGACTCTAATGGAAAACATGACTTTATTGGGGAGTTTCAGACCACCTTTAAGGAGATGAGGGCAGAGCAGGAGGGCAAGCAGGTGAGCAACTGCACAGACACAGTTCAAACCCACACCCAAATACAGTTCATACACCAACAGGCTGATGATTAGGTACATCAGTCCCAAAATGTATGAATACAGAGACAATAATACATCAAATATACCAAAAATATTCAAAAACATGATACATAAAACATTGAAATATTGTACATGACAAAAAACACATTTCACTGGAAAATCTTAATACATATGCGTAATATTTTTTGGCTAACACACATTAACATGCTGTATGTGTATGTTATGGTCAAGAGTATGGATAGCTATCATCCAGGAGTTATACTGTAAATAAATCTAAATGTACAAAAACTGTATTTTTTATGCAGACCTCTTGCCCCCTCCTATTAATATTCTAAAATACCTGATGTCAATGTATCTCACAGAGGGCACTGAATGTTTTTCCTCTCTGAATTGCCTGTGGGCTACATTGGTTCTGGGTACAAATACAGCCTCTGTGTATTTTTCCCACGTATGCAAAACATTGTCCATCTAAACAAATGTGCGTTTCGGAGACAGTATAGAGGCGTTACACTTTTTATCGGTGCTGTTTTTCAATAGTCTTAAACCTACATGTGATGTTAACGTAACTACACTCCTTCCACACTCATGCCACACCCACCTGCTCCACATGAATTTGTGCGTTTTGTCCAGATCCAATGGGAGTGCATCAACCCGAAATACCAGATGAAGAAGAAGAATTACAGAAACTCCGGTGTTGTCATTCTCAACCACTGTAAGGTGATGTAACACAGTATCAGTCTCATCCTCCTATTTTTTGCTTATCACATTTTCAAATAGCCTATTTTGAGCAACTAACAAACCGGTCTAAAATCCAAAGATATTCCATTTATGATTATGTAAAACAGCAAAAAAGTCAGCAAATCGTCATATTTGAGATCCTGGAATCAGTCAATGTTTGGCATTTTTGCTTGATATAACTATTAATTGATTATCAAAATGGAGGGGATTTTCTGCCGTATTCTTCAGATAATTGAGTAATGACCAAATTGCTTCCACACTGCTTTTGAGCATCACCACACATCCGCCTCATTCCTCTTTTATCACATCCAGTGCTAATTTATAACCTATTTTCCCTGACAGATCATCAAAATGTATTCCTTCCTGGATTACATAATGGGAGGCTGTCAAATTCAGTTCACAGTAAGTCCTCTCACACACGGTATAATCTCCATGATATTTACAGCAGCACATCATTTTCAGTCTGTGCCCACTCATGCTGTATACGCATATGTTTCTGTCCCAGGTGGCAATTGACTTCACAGCATCCAATGGGGATCCTAGAAACAGCTGCTCCCTCCACTACATCCACCCCTACCAGCCCAATGAGTACCTCAAAGCTCTGGTGGCTGTAGGGGAGATTTGCCAAGACTATGACAGGTAGACACCGCTCCATCAATCATCATTCACCTAATGCTGACATGCACATACACGCACAAAATTTTCCTTTTGAGGACAAGTATGTCTGCATACAGGGATTTTGAAGTGTTTATTATATAAACAGTTTCATAAATCTTAAAACTCTTGTCCATTCTTCATCCTTTCATCTGAACTCTCCATATTTTTCAGTGAGTCATGTCTTTCTCTCTCTTTCTCCAGTGATAAAATGTTCCCTGCGTTTGGTTTTGGAGCTCTGATACCGCCTGACTTCAAGGTAGGGTATTTGGGATGTATGTGTACAGTAGCAAAGGGGGGTTGTGACTAGTTTAGATTCTACATCTCTTTCGGAGGCACAGCTTGCTTTTGATCGAGATGAAAGGAAAAATGCATCTGTAAACTTATAAATTGGACTGAACATGCTGAGTGTTGGCTTTGCAGTGGCAGTAACAAGGCCCTGTTTCTCTGTCCTGCATGAAGGTTTCACACGACTTTGCCGTCAACTTTGATGAGGACAATCCTGAATGTGCTGGTGAGCTACCACACAAACGCACTTCACTTACTTACACAGACTTCTTGACTCAGAAAAAAACGTTCACATGCGCAGTCATACATCATAGGACCAAAACAGTCCTACAGTTTCACCGTTGCACGCCTCTCATCTTTCCCTAGCTGTCAGTCCTATATTTCTCCCTCTATATCTGTCCCCACACTCTGGCTTTCTATCTCACATGCAAATATAAACAGGCACACACACACACTTACACACACACACACACGCAGACATACAGCATGAGATTTGTCACTATGCTGCAGGAAGTATTTCAGGCTCTAAGATACAGAGAAAAACAACACTAATCTGTATGTGTGAAATGGGCTTCTGAGCTCTTCTCCCCACATAGCTGCATTCCCGCCGTGAAGGTGTGTGTGTCATCTTGTGTTTGTGTGTGTGTGTGTGTGTGTGGACTGTAAGGGAATGCTTTCAGCGTTTCTGAAAAAAAGGCCCAGTGACCTTGGAGTGCAATCACATGTGTAGAACCTGCTTTATTTTGGCAAATGCTTTTGCAAGCACAAGAACTTTCGCTTGTCGAGGTTAGTGCAGCACGTGAAGATGAATAAACAAGCAGAAGAAGAACCTGTATGTGTGTTTCAGGGATCCAAGGCGTGGTTGAGGCCTACCAGAATTGCCTCCCTAAGATCCAGCTGTACGGGCCCACCAACATCGCCCCAATCATCCAGAAAGTGGCCTCGTCTGCCTCCGAGGAGATGCACACCAAAGAGGCCATGGTGAGAGAGAGAATGAGAGAGATAAAAAATAAAAAAGTCTGGACCATTTTGTGGCTGCTGGTGTTTGCACTTGCACAGAGATACACAAAAGAAAGAAGACAAATGGCAATAGAATGGTGATGAAAAGTCAGAAAGTAAGAGATGAGAGGAGGTAGAAAATGGGATAAAGAAAAGCAAAAGGGTGAAAAAAAAAGTGATTGATATTAATTTAATTCCAGTCATAAATGTTGGAGCGCAAATTCCTCTCTGCCTTAATGCCTCCCACTTCTCTCGGGCTCTCTAGTGGATTAGAATGAGTTTTATTCAAATTAGCCCCTGACAAGAAGTCACTTTTAAAACATAAAATTCATCGAACATCTGTTTCCCCTCACCTCCCCACCTCCTCTTCTCTCCCGCCCACAAATTCCCCACCCCCTACAACCCCTCTCCCACCCCACCTTTAACCATCCCAACAGGAATATTTCATCCTGCTGATTCTGACAGACGGCGTCATCACCGACATGGCAGACACACGGGAGGCCATCGTGCATGCCTCCCACCTGCCCATGTCGGTCATCATTGTCGGTGTGGGCAATGCAGACTTCACAGACATGCAGATATTGGACGGGGACGACGGGATCCTGCGTTCACCCAAGGGCGAGCCCGTCCTCCGCGACATCGTCCAGTTTGTCCCCTTCAAGGACTTCAAGCATGTGGGTGGCAGTGGCGAGGAGGGGTGGAGGGCAAGGGATAGAAGTCTGGAATTTCTGAGCAATTATAGAGTTTTGATAAATGCATTATAGTCAGAGAATGTGACTAATTCTCCGGAGAGGTCAGGCAATATCAAGACATTAGCCACTCTATAAGAACACAGCATATTTTTGCACTAGATTCTGTTTTTGAGCTATTTTTGTACCTTGTGCGGCTCCACAGCCAGCATAACTATAGTGGATACCAGACTGTTTACTTCAGAGCTTTCTCAAGCTGAATAACAACATTAAAGGGCATAGGAAATGTTAGAAGTGTCTATGGAGGAGTATCTAGTCATGAAACACTTTTACAGAAAATTTACATCAGTAACACAAATATTTTTTTTTAAAATTTATAAGTAAGGCTAAATATTGCTTTTGAATTTTCACTACTGGTGCCAATACAATACCTGAGGTTCTGTACTAATTTCAAACAATGCTATTTTCACTTTTCTACAAGCTCCTTTTCTGTTCTTTAAGTCTAAATCAGCAAAATTATGATTCAGAGCAATGGTGGGGAAATTCAGCCCACCAGCAAAAATATTTGGCCCCATGACAAAAGCTGAGGTAATCACTTTTATTGTTCACATCAAAACATTTACACAAGTCTACTACAGATAAAAATGTTAATGTAAGGCTGTAAATCCCAATACCTATGATCTTGTAATCTCTAATAATAATCAGTGCCCCAAACTGCACCACTGTGCCTGCACCAGGTGTTTGAACAATGCACGGTGCTGAAATTAATTTGAATAAACTTAACTGATGAATAGCACAGATAAATGATATAATCCACTTCATTTAATTCAAAATGCAAAACACTTTATGAATTCAAACACAATTTTAGTTCTATGGTTTTAGCTTTATTGATTATAACAGCTGTTTCTCACAAATAACTCTGACATCTGCCACTGGATGTCATAAAACCAACCGATCCATCGATTTTATTATTAAAAGAAAATTAACAAACAAAACATATTGAAAACCTTTGTTTCCACTGTGCCTGCAAAACATTGCACCCAAATGAACCTACTGAAAGAAGCAGAATGTGGTTGAACATAACAATTGCTGATCCCTGATTTAGAAGACATTTGTGGAGATGTGTAATCAAAGTAAACAAGAATAAGAATCAGACTAATCAATTTTCAAACCCCTGCAGATTTTGGTATTTGATGTGTCGTACACATTTTTACCCAGCCTAATTAGCAGTTAAGGACACTGACTCTTTTGTACAGACTGTTCCACTTGGGTCAGACGGACCAGCAACGGCATTTTAAAAACTCCACTTCAACAGAGGCTGATCTGTGTGTGTATGTGTGGGTGGGCAGTTGGTTAGAATTTCTGTATTTGGGGGTTAACGAGTATGAGTGTGTGGGCGTAATATGCTTGGTGTGCTCGTCAAAACACATCAGCTTTCTCCCTGCCTGTTTGTTTGTGTGCCTGTTTGCGTATCTGGTGGCATTGATTTTGCCTGACTTTGACAGGGTCTGTTTGGCTCGGTCTGTTATGGTGAGTTTGGTCTGTGACAGGTTGAGAAATCAACCAATTATACCCCAGCTAAACAGAGAGAGGAAGGAAGGGGGAGAGGGGGCTCAACAAATGTAGGAAGGAAAAGCAACATACATCAGCAAAAGTATGTAGGGACAGAGAGACGGGCAGAGAGGAGGAGTGAAGACTAAATGTGGACGGAAGGGTGAGGAAGCAGAGGAGGGAGGTTGAGGGAGAGAGAGAGAGACAGCGCCTGTTCTTGACGGTGTTGGAGGGGGGTCAACGGGAGACTGGAGCTAAAGACAAAAGGGAGTGAGGGAGTGTGTGACAGAGGTGGAGAGGTGATTTTCTGCTCTGTCGTTTCTTTTCAGAAGGGATTAGCAGGACTGAGCTGCTGTGTGACAGGCAGAGTGGAGGATAACAGGTAGATAGAAGCGGAAGAGAGAGAGTAGGAGGGAGGGTGGAAATCAGAGGGGGAGTGCACTTTGATGGTGCATTGTCTCTGGGAATTATGTGAGACGGAGTATGACAGACTCTCTGACTTTGAGGATTCAGAAGTGTGTGCTGGGCATTGGAGCAGCATGTGTGCTGGCCAGTGTATGTGTGTGCGTGTGTGCGTGTGTGTGTGTGTGTTCATGTGCATAGCAAGGAGGGATTTTTTCAATACTCAATGTAACTCCAGTTTTGAGTGTTTCTTTACATAATAGCTTAATGAGCTTAATTAATTATAAAACTAATTTACTGTCTCAGTATAATCATCATACCACGGCTGCTAGGTGACATTCTTGTATCTGAAAAATCCACTTTTTATAATCTGTAAAAATATCTGCATTCTTGATCTTTAGCCTATACGTTTTTGAAAGGGTTTCTGCTTATTAGTTATTAGTTATTCATTGCATGAGTATAACAACAAAAAAGAAATAAAAATGTCCTATACAGACACATAAAAGTATAAAAATAACTTCCCTATTCCCTATCCTATCCCCTGCTTCAACAAACCAAAACCCATTTAGGATCATTGAAATCTGGAGGACATAATAAATCAAAATACAATAAAATAATAATAATAGCTTAGCTGTGGTAATTGGAAAATGGAAAATGGAAAAAAAGTTTGCTAGACAAGAATTGCTTCAGTTTTTGCATCTTTCTGTGACTAATAGCTGTCAAGAACATTCCAACACCTAATGCTGTCAAGAAAAGTGTTAAACCCTTTGGTTTCTGTAATTTCCAACATAAAAACTGTTAATTTTTGCAGCAGTAGTTCCTGATAGAGAACTACGTAATTTCCAAGATGCTTTTTTTTTAGCACAGACCTTTGTCAACCCACCAAAATCAGACTTACATTTTTTCACATAATAGCAAAATTCGTAGATCAAACAACACATGGACTACTGTGCATTTTAAGTTAACTTGTATGATTGGCATCATATACATTGAACATTTACTTTTTCATAGAGTTTGCTTGTCATTTTGTTGAGCACATATAGAAACCAGCCAAGGTGTCACAGGACATAAAGGTGGGGGAGGGGATGTTTTGGGGGTTGTCAGACGAGCTTGTCTGAACACATCAGTCTCACTGGTCTCGACCTAAGACAGCATCAGGCTCAACAGTGAATTCTAGCATCCAGGAATCACGCATAGCTGGTGATGTGTGTGTATTGGTGACCTCTGTATTCCTCTCTCTGTCTCTCTATTACCAGGCGTCCCCAGCTGCACTGGCTAAGAGTGTTTTGGCAGAAGTCCCTAACCAGGTGGTGGATTACTACAACGCTAAAGGCATCAAACCCAAGTGTATGTCGGACTATGAGTCCACAAGAACCTTTAGCCCCTGACAATGGACTACAATGCCCACATACACTCAAATACACACTCATATATCAAATACTGTACATTTACATACTGTATAATACATATATACATACTGTATAATACATATATACATGCAAAAGCACAAGCACACACCAACATGTACACACAACAGTCATATATACAGTAGTCTAGCTCAGAGATTTAGCTCGTTCTGGTGAATCAATTTGAACTACCCCATTGATGACTGTTGCATGTTTGGCCACAATGGCATCACCTGGGAAATTATTACTATCTACTGTATATCTGAAAGACGTTTATAGAAATAAGAGCAGTCTCCTGAACCAGCATGCAGACTCAGACTATAGCACACCCAAAGAAATGACACTTCTACCTTATTTAGATAACTAGCAAGTACGTAGGCCAAAAGATGTGTGAATAGGCCAGCCAAAACATGTGACTGCATAACCTAAAATGCTTAGAATTAGCATTGCAAATGGTATTGATGGGAATGGTAATGTCCCTGTTAGTGTACTGCATAAATGCATGCATAATTCAGCTCCTGCTAATATCCAATCTCCAAGTAGCTGCTTGCTAGTTATAAAATAAAGTATCTCTGTCATTTGAGTGACTTTCAGGGTTGTCTTGGGTGTTTTGGGTTCTTTTCTACAGATTTGTTTGAGATTTTGGAAATGAGTAACTAAATAATTGTAATAATTTCTTAATAACCTTCTTACATTGTAAAGACTTTTGGGAGGATAGCCAAGTGTGTGTGGTAGACACTCATCTGTGAGCTGAAAACTGTTTTTTTTCTGTATTCTGCATGTTGATTATAATAAAGACATTTTGGTTTTCTCACTTTGTGTGATCATCTGCTGCTGTTTGTATGTGTGTGTGTATGCTTGTATTAATCATATTGTGAATAAATCTGCTCACACACTCACATTGTGGGGACTCAACTCCTGTTTGGTGACAAAAAGTAAGAGGTAAACCACTACATTTTGGGTTTTGATTTTTGGTAAAGATTAAGGTTAGAATTGTGGTTAGGCATGTAGATATTATGGTTAGGTTAAGCCTTCAAGGAATATATGTATAACAATGTATGTCCTCCCAAGTGACAAAAACAACTTTGTGTGTTTGATTAGGCATGCAGTATGGAGGTATAATCTAGAAATAACAAACCGTGACCTTCTGTACACCACTGAATATGCAGTCTACATGCAGACATCCACTGAAATTATATCCTACATCATTGTCTCACCCTGCCTCATTGTTGAATGAACCAGCACTCCACAATACTTCAAACAGCCACACACACTTCCTTTAGACACACAGATAGCACCTTCATCTATAACATCTCTCTTTTACTCTTTCCCTCTCTGACTATTTCCCAAACAGACATTAAAATGCTAGAATAAATAATTTCACTAATCTCCATATAGTTAATTAGGATGCACCAAAGTTGTGCAGTCCTGAGAGTACACTCCATACGTGCCTCAGTCTCCGATAGTCAGATCAGTATTCTGCACATGAGCCAGCTGATATCTGTTCCCCAATGAGAAACTCTCCATATCAGAGGAGTTGCACAGAGACAGACTGAGAGGATCGTGTATAGAGACTGGACTGGAGAAGTCAAACTAAAAACCTTTAAAAGCACATAATCCTCTAAGGTACAAAGTTTGATATCATTAAATGGCACACTGATTCTTAGACAAGGTATGTTCTACTAATCCAGGCCACTGTCAAAAAGGAGTTTCAAATGTATAAGGCTTTTTCCACTTGACAATTGCTAGATTTAAACACATGTATCAGATACATCACATGTACCTGAGTGGTACATGGTGTGAGATTGCTTTTGTCAACTGCTGTTTTCAAGGTCAAGAATAAACTTTGGTGCTCATCTTTTAAGTCACTATCACTAAGTCCTTAAAGTGATCAGGAAAAATGGAAACTTGAACATCTACAGTTCCATCATGATAGAAAATCTCCATCAGTTGATGAAGGTCATGTAATATGGTAAAAGCTCCCCCAGAACAGCTACTAAATGGACCTTGTTTTTGTCAATATTGTTTGATCATGTGTATCAAACCATAATCACCGGTACGCTTTATATTATATTACAAGATCATCGTAAACATAATGTTGGGTGTTTTGTAGCTATTAGACGTATGCGGAACCTTTGTCATGAGCCTGTGTGCAGCGGAACGTTTTTTGTCATGTACCGGAAATACTCAGGGTGACATTTAGAACAGGAAGAAAACGAAGGCATGGCTGCGCATATGTCCTCCTGAATACAGTTCTTTTATATATATGTGTGTGTAATATATGAAGTTATATATATAAGTGTGTAGTGTACAGAGCAGGATGGCGGCGTGGAGCTGTCGGTTTCTTCTTCTGCGGGGAAGTCGAGTCATTTCTCTCCGAGCAGCAGCTGAAAGGTGACTAACGTAACTGGAGTAACATTAGTAGCTATACTGAGTTATTTTAGTCAAATATTGGTATGATATTCCAGTTTAATTTAGTAATGACCCTTCTGTCTTTACCCGTGACTTTAAATCTGCTAAAAAATGTTCACTAACGTTGTAATGTTGTCATTAGAAAAGTAATGAAGTAAATTGGCTCTTGTAATTAATGACGTCGTCAGTTATTAGCTGATATGTTTTGATTGGTTACGATGTAATTGCTCATATTTCCTGCAGTTCTTCTAGATTAGTGGTTTCTAATGATTTAATAATTAATAGTTTTTTTTTGCATTTTTGTAGTATTTTCATCGCATGAATATAATTGAGATGTAATATTTTATAATTGCCCTCTTCTATTACAGTTACACAGCATAATAACTGATGAAAGACTCCACAGTGCCTTTAACAGTACAGCAACAAGTGAGGAATGCTCTTATAGTCATCTACACTAGGACTTAAAATAATAAATGATAATACATTCACAGTGACTACACTTATACTAATTAGACGTAATATGACCAAAGTCCCCCAGGATTTCAGTCTTTAACTCGACATTGAGCAGTGACATTTTTGCAGCTAAAATGTCAAAATTCTAGGGCTACACGATATGGTTAAAAAAAATCATATTGCCAATATTTTGCAATTGGGATAATATTTGCAATTTTAGTGTGAGTGCACACATTTTTGCACAATAATTGTCATTTTAACTGGAAAAAAACTAGTAAAATAAGGATGAAGTGATTTGTGCTGGGGTCTGCACCAAACCATCATGTATGATTTGTAGGCCAGAGCATACTTCATTTATAATGTTATACTGTCACATTTCACCTTTATCAAAAAATTGCAGCTGCTGCGATTTGGATATTGCACTCATCCATATTTCAATATGATTTAAATTAATTGTGCAGCCTTACAACTCCATCTGTGAATCCTCCTGTTACTCCTAAGCAAGGACATCACTGTGGCTGCACTGACTATAGCAGCAGTTTGATTTGTAATGTGATCAGCTTAGAAACCTACAATAACTGGACTGATGAGATCTGAAGCAACAGGGCTACATTTTAGTCAGTGTAGGTCATGCAGGAAAATAAATAAATTAGGGCTGAAATGATTTGCTGATTAACCAATAAGTTAAATTGTCAGATTTAATCAAGAACAATTGTGATAATAAGAATTTAATTAATTTATCAAAGAAAAATATTTGCTGCTTCCTGCTTCACAAATGTTAGGATTTGCTTCTTCTATCTGTTGTATATGATTGTAAAACAAGTATTTCTGGGTTAGGAACTGTTTGTTGGATAAAACGGACAATTCAAAATCGTCACCTCATTTGGAATCATGATGAGCATATTTCATATTTCTGTCTTTTTATTGACATGATTTTTATAAATGCTTGATTGAGTCGTGAGATTAATCAGAAAGAAAAATTATGTAGTGGCAACCCTAAAACAGATATCTACATATGTATGTATGTGGTAAACTTGTACTGCCATGCAGTTACCTGTGTCTGGCCATTATTAGCGTAATTCTTGAGGAAAGTGATGATCTTACTGGAAAATAACTGCAACCTGTTGACATCTTTCTCTTGCAGCCCTGTCCAGTCACTGGGTTGTATTAGGACAGTAAAGACCACAACATGGTTTGAAGAACACCTCACAGACGAGAACCAGGAGTACATGAGGAAGAGCATCGCAGAGGAATACCGAAGACAGACAGCTGAAAAGCTCAACCCACTCAAAGACGAACCCTGGCCGCGAAATGAGTGGACAGAGGGTAGGTGTCACGATTAGAGAGAGCTGTGTCCATCTTAAGTCCTCCTCCTACAGGCTCTCGCTCTTACTGTCCTTTAATCTGTCTTCTTTTTAGGAAGTCGAAGAGTCGGGTTAGTAGCTGTGAAGTTGGGGATGGCTCCCGTCTGGACAAAAACAGGAGAAAGACATGTAGTCACGATGCTGCAGGTAACGGACAGACACGCACACCTGCCTGCTTTTTCTGTTGCATTTTCGCGTTGCATCATAACTGCCTCAACTACAGTCCTCAGGAATGATAATGTGTGTTTGTCATCCATAATAAAATGACCAGCAGGTCAGATCAAATAAATTGGACTGTTCAGCGGCAGGTGGGGGAAAATACAAATATTGAACACATTTAAATCTCACCTGCAAGCTTTAATCTTAGCAATGCTCCAGTGTTCCTCAGCAACCTATTTCTTCCTTACAGCAATGTGTCAACCGGATATATTCAGTTTTATTCAGCTCACAGATTTCAGACTGCTGAAAACTGAGGTGACAGACAGCAGATTGACTCTTCACTATTCTGTGAACCTACCTACTATCTCCCCCCAAAGAGGGTAGACTGTTTCAAAGAAAACATGTTGAGGATAGTTCTGTTAAGAGTAGTGCCTCTTAGTATGTATGAGGAGGAATTTAAACGTTACATTTATCTTTTTAGGATGAAAGAACGAGGATGGATAGACGTAAAGGTGTAATTTATTCATTGACTCTTGATGGATGCCTGATGGGCCGATGTCAGGGTTTCACTTGTCCAAGGTGAAGTTGTTCTGAAATCCTCACACACAGCTCCATCACGCTTCAGTCAGAGGCAGAGTTTGTCTGCGTGAGAAGATTTGGCAGGCTGATTTTCAGTCAACAGAAGGGGAGAGAGAGTTTAGAGTGACTGGAGGGGCTGAGATGAGAGCGAGCCGAGCGAAAGCAAATGTCAGAGACGCTTGCTGCCAAGTGTGTGTGCGCGTATGCCTGCCTGCCTGCCTGCGTGTGTGTGTGTGTGTGTGTTTGGCTCCTGTACAGATGTCAATAATAACATTTTTATGTCATGAACTTGACTTAATTTCAAAAGGCCATACAGAAATTTCTATCCTCATCTGCTGATTGACTTTTGTCACATTTAGTCATTCTTCCTTTTCAGCTGAGACAGTTAGGTCTGTACTTGATGAAAAGTAGAGCATTTAACTTTTTACATTTCCAGAGTACAGTACTCCCACCACTTTGGAAACTGAAAGTGTGTCATAATGCAGTGAATAAATACAGTAGAGGTTAGATTTAAGATTTGTTAACGGTAGGGGTAGAGTTCAGTAACACAGCATTCCTAATGTGTCATGGGTTATTTGCAATGTATGGTGAAATGCAAAATGTGTGATTTCATCCTACTGTATTTGGCCAAAAAATCATGATAGTGAGGTATCATGAATTAACTCTGTAACCTAATATTAACATGTTTTACAACAGGGACTTTCATCTAATTGCTTATCTGTTTATATTGTTGCTTCTGATTTTGAATCAAGCATCTGTGGGGTTTTTTTTTTTTCAGGTTCAGGACTGCCATGTAATAAAGCACCTGTCTAAAGAAGAATATGATGGACACACTGCCGCTCTTATCGTTGGAGGAAAAAACATATCACCATTCCATGTAAGAAATTGTCGTTAATGTTATTAGAAATACTAGTGTGTTGACATTTTAGGGTATCTAATCTTTTAGCTTTAATTTAGCTCAGTTTGTCTGGCTCAATTTTATTTGAGAAATTATATTTAGGAAAGCATTACATTTGTTACATTTTCAATAAGTAATAAACCTAAAAAGATAATTGTAGAAAATCGAAATGTACCAGAGGCACAAGCAACAACAAGAGGGCTGATGTGAAACATGTAAAACTGACTATAATAAATTTAGGAAACTGTGTGTTTAATTGCTTTATAATTCAACTTTTCATTTGTAAGAGGAAGAATGTGTTCATTTTTCTCTCAAAAGTTGCATAGTCTCACTGAGACTGCAAGAGGTGTAAAAGTGTCTTGCTCAATATGGAATTTTTTGGAAAAAAGAAAGGAAATAGTATGTAAAATCATTTTTGTGTTCAGTAATGGACCGCAGTGTTTGTAATCAGCAGCTGTCCTGGAACAGACATGTCATTTAATCGTTTAAGTGTGCTTTATTTTTATCTTCCAATGTCTTGAAAAATGGCCAGCATTACTCGACAACAGTAATTCCCTCAGATTTTTGGGCTTTCATTAAGCTTGTTTATTTGGTTCAGCCGAGCTGAGTCGTGTGTTTACACAAGAGCTGAGCCACAGTCACATTTCCACATCATGATCCTGACTCTACAAAAAAGCTGCAAAGTACCTTTTTGTTTAAAAATAAAATAGGCCTTCTGATTAAAACAGAACAACAGAGAAAATAAATGAACATTATTATTACTACTTGTATACGTATTAATATCACATGAATTAGAAATAGAGCTGAAACTGATGATTTTATGAACTGTTGAATGTACTGAATTACAGCATTTGATCATACAAAAATCACATAAATCATATGTCACACATATGATTTAACAGTTTAATCAAAACATTGCTCATCCATACTGTACACACCATACTGCACACACGCTCACGTTTTTGCTCAGTTCAGCTCGGGCTGTGTTTCATAATCATGCAAAAAATCAAATCAGCATGACAGCTTTATGGGCACGTAACTGGATTTTGTCACTCCCATTTAGCATGGAGCTCATATCAGGCCTCCCAATACCAAGACCTGTTATGAATACAAGTCCATAGTCAGGAAATGATACTCACCCACTAACCGTCAGTGAGTATATTTCATCTAAGCTGGGGTCCGATAGATTTCATAACAGCTTTGTCCCACCAACAATGACAACCCCTCTTCATATAGAGAGCGTCTTTCATGCTTGTAATAAACTCAAAGGTCTCATCGTTGCCCGAGACCACTGAAAACTGAGGTGACAGACAGCAGAGTGACTCTTCAGCTTGTTCTGTGAGCCTGCTGACTATCTTCCTCCTGTTTTAAAGACAAAACATGTTGAGGATACTTGTGTTAAGAACAGCGTCTCTTATTATGTATGAAGAGGAATTTAAACGTTACATCCATCTTTTTCAGATAAAAGAACGAGGACGAATAGGTTAAGGTGTAATTTATTCATTGAGTCTTGACGGATGCTTGTTTGGGCCGGTGTCAGGGTTTCACTTGTTGAGTTGTTTTGAAATCCTCTCACACAGCCCCATCACGCTTCAGAGTTTGTTGGAAGGAGCAGCTTTGGTAGGCTGATTTTTTTCCGTCAACAGAAGGGGAGAGAAAGAGTTTAGTGACTAGAGGGGCTGAGATGAGAGCGAGCCGAGCGAAAGCAAATGTCAGAGGCTCTCGCTGCCAAGTGCGCGTGCGTACGCCTGCCTGCGCGTGCGTGCGTTTGTGTTTGGCTCCTGTACAGTCATAACAGACCCACAGTTAATTTTAAAAATGCCAAAAGTCCAACTGCTGCTCTCTGCTCGTTCTTTTATATCACTTTCTTTCCTCTCCTCCATCCTTACGTTTCATTCTTTCTTTCCATCTCTCTGACTTGACAGAGGTCTGAAAAGGAAATGGAGATGTTCAGAAATGCAGGAGTGCCTCCAAAACAGAAAGTCACCACCTTTAAAGTCTCAGACAATGCCCTCATCAAGCCAGGTACGCACACACACATGCATTACACTTAAAGAAATACTCATCCACTGCACCGGCCGGGTCACACAGCGGACTCCTACATCTGATGCTGGCCAGAACGACAAATTTTGTCCAAGTTTTTAATGTATTCGTATTTGTTGTGTTTTCAGGCACTCCTCTGTATGCAGCACATTTCCGTCCAGGCCAATATGTGGACGTCACAGCCAAATCGTAAGTTCTGTTCTGCCAGTTTTCCCGCCTTGCTGGCGCTCGCTCATATTGGCTTCCTTTTCTACTTCTTGCCCTCTCTCATCTCCAGCATAATATTCTGAAGATAGATCAGTTTCCCTTTATTTATATATATATATATATATATATATGTATATGTATACATCATTAAATCTGAATGTGTGCACATGCATTTTCTTGTGTGTGTGCGTAGCATTGGCAAAGGTTTTCAAGGTGTAATGAAGCGATGGGGGTTTAAAGGCCAGCCAGCCAGCCACGGCCAAACCAAAACTCATCGTAGACCAGGAGCTTCTGGACCTGGAGGAGTAAGACACACACACACACACACACACACACACAGACACAGACACAGACACACAGAGTGAGATGCTCATCCGTGCGAGGTACAAAAATCGGGTTCCCATAATCCATTAACGTGAGCATGTGTGTTATTAATCATCTGTCTCTAGGATCCAGCCAAAGTTTTCAAAGGGAAGAAGATGCCCGGTAGAATGGGCAACACCGACATCACTGCTTACGGACTGAAGGTACACACTCTCACAAGGACACACATTCACATGCACACAGACGTAGCTGTGAAGTTGTTCGTCCTTGACTGCAATTTCAGTTCAATATTCTTTCATCAGCCTCCTCTCCGTCTCTCTCTCTTCCAGATATGGAGGGTCAATACAAAGTATAATGTGCTGTATGTTAACGGCTCTGTCCCCGGCCACAAGAACTGCTTACTGAAGGTAAAAACAATCATACACACACACTCAGAGTGAAGCGTTAAGTCGAAGGTCGACCCCAGTATGCTCAGTGTTGTGACAGGGAAGGGTGACCTTGCACCTGTAAAGCACCGTCACACCTGCAAGACAGTGTGATCCATCTTCATTGGCACTGTGCTGGGTCAGCAGTGTGTGTGTGTGTGTGTGTGTGTGTGTGTGTCTGTATGCATCTGTTTGTGTGTTTTTCTGGGAGGGAACGGGAGCATGCACCTTAATGATGTTAGTAATATCAAGAGCATCCATCTCCATACTCAGCATGTTGTGCTTGCTGTGTGTGTGTGTGTGTGTGTGTGTGTGTGTGTGTGTGTGTGTGTGTGTGTGTGTGTGTGTGTGTGTGTGTGTGTGTGTGTGTGTGTGTGTTCGCGTGTTCGCAGCCTATTATTTGTTTTGCAGACAAGTGATAATGAATACAAATGTAGACTGCATTTCACCCAGCTCAGCCCTCTCTTACACACACACACACATACACACACACACACACACACACACACATACTTTAATGCACTTCGGATTATATTACACTAAAGGGTACAAATGCAGGTTAATGTTTGTCCGTGATTCTTTGTTTTTATTATTCTGTATGGCTCTAATGTCTCTATGCAAAATGAGGAACAGTCATTTTTTATTGAAATTAAGACTAAGGCTGCTACTAGTTATGATTTTCATTATCAAATTATCTGTTGATCATTTTCACAGTTTATTGATTAATCATTTAGCCAAGTGGTTCTCAAACAGGGGGGCAGGGCCCCTGGGAGACATAGATAAGATAATATAATAATACATTTTATTCATACAACGCTTTTAAAAGGCACTCAGAGACACTTTACATAGATAAATGAAATGGAAAATAGAAGTTACACACAACAACAGAGCAGAAGGAAAGACTGTTAAAAGTAGCAAACAAATGTGGTAAAAGAGAATAAAAAACAAGAAAGACAGTTTCATTTAAAATTAACAGACTAAGAGCTGAGCATTAGTTGAAAGTGTTGGTGGGTTTGGAGAGCGTTGTTAAAATTGGGGAGGGTTGCAAAGCGTTTCATGTCCATGGGGAGAGATCCAGAAGGTGAGGGCGTCAACGGAGAAGGCCCCGGTTCATAGAGCTACTGCAGGGAGGCGTGGCTGAGCAAGACTAACGCTGAATGAAAATGATTAATGTTGGAACACTAAACAAATGCTGATCCTTGTAGGGCTATTTCGCTAACATTAATCTTTTTTATATATATATTATTTATTTTATTTGTAAGAGACCATGTATATGTGCATCAACTGGTAACATAAATGTTACCAGTTACCAGTTGATGCACTGTGCCAGAGTTAGCTTACAGCTAATTTTCATCTGCAGTCCCTTAAAAAAACATTTCTAAATTCATCTGAACATTAAAAAAAAACTTGGCTGGTTTTATCAGTAGATTCCTTAATATGGGCTGTATGAATATTTTTCTGACAGAAAATGTTGAAACATGACAAAATATTTGAAAACTGATGATTTAATCAAAGAATAATTCAGCCTTACATGACATCTTCAAAATGCTTGTTTTCTTCTACCAACAGTCCAAAACCCAAAGATATTCAATTTAGAATGAAATAAAACAGAAAAGCAGTAAATCCTCACATTTGAGAAGCTGGAACCAGGGGAGGTTGGATATTTTTGGAAAATAAACTATCAAAGTTGTTGGCAACAAATTTTGGTTTGATAAATAGTTTCAGCATTAAGACGAGTGTGTTCTCACAGCTATTACAACACATCCTCACTGTAATGTTTGCTGCACAGCCCAGTATGTCACATATTTCCTGACACTGTGCACTAGTGTCTGTGTGTATATGTGTGTTTTTATGTTGCTCTATTTGTAAATTGGTGTTCTTACAAATTCTTACCCTAAAACTTAGCCTTTGACCCACCTGTTAATCCTCAACCCCAAACCAAAACAAGCCTCTCCTCCTTTCAAATGAGAGCCGAGCAAAACGTGTTCTAGTTCAGTAACTCGAGCACATGCACAGTCACGCTTACATGCTCTGACCCTTTTATTTTGGGGATTGGTAACAGCAGTGAAGTTGACTTCTGCCTCTCAGCATCACTTATTATGTGTGTTTGTGTGTGTTCCAGGTGAGGGACACTACGCTGCCGACTAGGAGCTCCACCCTGCTCAGCCCTCCTTTCCCCACCTACTTCACAGAAGAGGATGGCGACCTTGATGAAGACCTTTACGATGACAACCTGTTCGTTCACACAGAGCCATCGTTAACCCTCACCTGACTACACAACACACACACACACACACACACACACACACACACGTCACATTTACACCTAAACCTGCAAACTGTACCTGGATCCTGTAATAAAGCGTAATTCCTCAAAACATCTTGAGCCACATTTCGTATTTTTTCGTCAGTAATACAAAAGCACCGAAACTGTCTGTTTATTCCAAACAGTTATTACAGTCCCTTTCTCCTGAAACCATGGTAACTGTAGGAGTGATGATGTCACTAGAGGATCCCCAAGCAGTAAGAGAAAGGGGGGAAAAAAAGACAATGAAACAAAATGAGAGAGAGAGGCAGATATGGTGGAGAAATGTGCAATATCTATGCAGGACACAAGATAGGAGAAGGGAGGAGGAGGAGGAGGGGTGAGCTGGATACAAAGAGTTGCAGAAAGCCGAGTGAAACAGTGACGGGAATACAGACAGAGGAGGAAAAAAGGGTTTGCAGGTAGGGGTGGAGGAATGAATGGACTATAAGCCATGGAAGCAAATACAAAGGCAGGAAAAGAAGGGGAGAGATGAGCCGGTGAAGGAGTGGAGAGCGACTAAAAGGGGAGAGGAGGGGATGGAGGCTGACAAAGGTTGACATTTGTGCATAAGAGGATAAATGAGGACATTAATGTTGCAGCAGGAACCGCTGGGTGTTTAAGTCTGTGTGTGTCTTTGTGTTCAGCAGTATTTAAATGAGAAAACCTCAAGCTGGGGGTCTGACAGATCCCCTCCTGCACTGTGTGGACCCTTCCTTAAATGAGAATCATGTCCTTCAAAGTGTTGGACTCTGTTTAGTGTAAATGTATCCTCAGAGGCCTGTTCACTCCCTCTCTCTCTCTCTCTCTCTCTCTCTCTCTCTCTCTATGTTCGTCCCTGCTTTATATCTGCCATGTAATTGACAGCAGGCTTTTGTTTGTAACGCTGACAAGCAGCAGTGATGCCTCACAGGATACCCCGAAACAACTGCGGATGCACACAGCATCAATGCTTTTTTCCCCCCTAATTGAAGCAACACGCAACAAGAATCAGAAATGCGTAACTAGTTGACTAGATTTAAAAAAAAAAAAGATGCAAGGTGATGGTGCAGGTTGTGGCGAACAGCGTCCTGCTCTATATAACATGCCACAGCTTGTAGGTTCATAAGGCAGCAGCAGGTTCTTTGAAATGGTAATGATATCGTTTGAAAGTCCTGCTCTGTGGAGCCTGCACATCATCAGGCTCTTGTGGGGGTGGACAAGAGGAGAGGAGGGGGAGTGAAGGGGGGAGGGAGGGGGGTGTAAAAGGGGGGGTCGCTGCCTGTTAAAGCAGCAGAGCAGAGAAAAGACAAACTCCAACCTCGTTTCTGTAGCTGTGGTCTTTTCTGACTTTTAAAGACCCACTGCACAGCACTGTTAACTAACTATGTGTGTTTGCATGTGATCAGTAGGTTAACTAATGACATAATGAGCTTATTAAAGAAAAAAAAATCTGAAAATATGGATGCACTCAAGTAGAGTATCTCTACAATGTGATAATGTATGTAAAGGGATCACTACAGTGTTTTCAAACATCAGGGTCATATGGCCAAAAAGTTTACCTGCATTTCACTTTCATTTCTGCTCCTGTGCACGTTGTTCACAGGAGAGATGTGAGACAACTTAAAAAGCCCCGAAAACCTATTTTTGCAATTACTGTTTAAATCCTACATGAAGGCAATTTCCTGCCAAAGTTTGAAATGTTTTGATTATTTCACACAAGAAGTAGTAGGTGGGGTACAACTGGAGAATAGTGATGACATACATTTCTATGCACCAATCAGGATTTAGTAATATTTGAATCAAAATGTAACAACAGTTGTGAAGTTGTCTACTTATGTTTCTCTGATAAAACACAGTCCTAATGAAGTAGATCAGCTAAGTTTTTTAAGTGGTAAAGCTTAATACATAAGTTTTTGCTGATTATTATATAGTTGATAATTGTTCATTAAGTAATGAATATCTGATATTAATTAATTGGTTTCAATTAACACTAACTGAAACCATGTTTTTAAAGCCTTAAGTCACAAAAATAAGGACAGTAGTCTTGCACTTAACCTCACTGTAATTGAACTGCTTAGACTTGACTTGACTTGGGATGAAAGCAAAAACAGATCTAGCAAAATCCCGGAACAAGAAAAAAACAAAACGTTGAACATTTTATTATTGAGCCTACATTGAGATGACTTTGTCTCAGCTATGTAACATCTGTTAATGCAGCTTTAAAAGGAAAATGGTCAAATGCTATGTCATTTAAGGTTCACCATCCAGAGACCTGAAGACTTTTAACTTGACTAGGACTTGCAGTCCTCAAGGATTTGTGTCGTGACAAAAGACTTACTTTGATGAGACTTCAGACTCAAGATTTGAGCAGTGGGAGCAAGAAACAATTTTAAGTCAACAAGCCCAAACAAGCCTGTGTGCAGCAGTTCACAGAAGTCACCACTCAGTGGAAAACACACACAAGTTTGCAAATATAGATATTTAAGCGCTCCCATCAACCTCACCCATGCATTCCCTTGTCTGTCAAACTGTCTTGATATCTCATCCCAAAATGCATTTGTATTTGTTAATTAAAAGGCCGGGCAAGTTTTGGCAGAATCTAAATGTTTTGGGGGAGATTTTGGGAGTGTCTGGGTGACGGTCAGCATGCGATCGTGACCCCGGACTGACATGATGAATCTACTGCTCTGCTTCTGCTGGCTCAACACATGAGCGATCTGATTTCCATTAGTAAAGAGGACACAGCCTCTCTCTTATTGCTTTCCACACGCACCTGCTGTCTCTCTTTCTCTCTCTCTCTCTCTCTCTCACACACACACACACACAAACACATTTTTTTAATGTCTCCTTAGCAAGCAAAGATTCTCTGTCCAAGACTAGTCAGCACTTAAGTTGCTACTTCTCTGCAGAGTTTACACAAAAAGTGTTGCACTGACTCCCATCTCAACACACACACACACACACACACACACACGCACACAGATCAGCATGTGTTTGTGTGTGTTCCTAGCAATATGAATTATTGAGTGTGTTATTTGAGGGACAGCTGGCTCTTGAACACATTAACTCCCTCAGTCAGACAGCCAGTCGTAAGTCTGCAGTGACAGGAGCGAGTGGCTGCACAGGAGAGAGGAGGGAAATGAGAGGATGTTAATTCAATTTCACGCTGACTTGTATCAGTCGGCAATGATATCATAAAATGTTTATATAAGCTCTTGAGTCAATTAACACCAGGAATAAAATGAATTAATCTTTTCACCAGAAAGAGAACAAGTTGAAGTTGTTTTCATTGGACTGAATATAATCACAGTCTGCAAATAGAGGAGTCTGAGCGACATTTAAAGTTTATAATAGAATCACTGAGTGATACTCTCATGTGTTGCATAATGTTTTGTTTCTGTCATGGCACATTTTTCAGAAGAAAAAGCTGAATCAGTGACTCGAATCCTTAAATTATGCTCATACTTTTATTCAAGCACTGACAGCTTTATTACGAATATTCCTAATTTAATCCAATAAAAACGGCATTTTCAGGACTGAATGGGGAAAGAGAGAAGATCCCTGCTAGTAATTTCACATGACAGAGTATCACCACATATCCCCTTAAGCCTCTCTCCTGCTGTGCCGAGCCTTTCCCAATCGTACACACCTGCGCCTCGTGAGTGTTTGTGTGTTTGTGTGTCTCTGCGTGTGTGATGCCTCCCACCCACGTTTGTTAAATTTGGGTTCCTTCCTTCCAGCACCACTGGGTGAGAGCAGGTTGCAGCCTTTGGATCCCCACCTTCCTCTCCGCAGGTGTTCCTATCCTGTCCTCAGATATAGCACGTGTGTGTGTGTGTGTGTGTGTACTTTGTCTCTACTTACGTGACCTTACAAAAGCGATGTTTCTCATTACCTTTCATTGACTGTCTTTCACACATGCTTTCTGTCTTTATACCCCTCATTCTAGGATCTATGAGACATCGCTGTGGTAACAAGGACCAACAGAGGAATGGGAAAGTACAGTTGGCATGAGAATAGGGAAAGTTTGGGGACAAATACTGACCAACACATTCATAGTCGTGTGTAGATGTTTACTTTGAATCACATTTATCTTACAGTGGCTCATTACACCATTATATGTCCAAATGTCTGCAATTACCCTTTAACTTTCACAGCATCGGCATGTACTATAAAACCTTGCAGTATTTTGTGGCGTTTAAATGAGCCGTGTTGTGACTGGGAGGTAAATGTCAATGGTTTACAGCCGGAAACCTTCGCCACAAGAATGTGACTGCGGGATATCAAGTAAATCAATATGGAAGCCAAGGGAGAAGGCGGGAAGGAGGGGGGTAAGAGAGAGAGAGAGAGGGATGTTACCGCAGGTGGAAAAATAAAATGACAGAAGAGAGAAGGAGGAGGAGCAGCAGAGAATAAGAGGGAGGAAGACAGAGGGAAGAGGTTAACTTCTCTTCCTGTCTGACTTTTGACACTGCAGGAGCAGGTTAATCTCTGATATAATGCTTTGGGGCTGTGGGAGGGTGTGCGTCTGCCTTAAAGGCGCATACAACATAACCACAACGTCCAGGGTTCGATTCCCATCTGGGGGACCTTTGTCACATGTCATATCCTTCTCTCGCCCCATGTTTCCCGTCTGACTAGACTGACTATCTAATAAAGGAAAAAGGCAAAAAAAAACAAAAAAAAAACAAAAACGGTCACAGTAGTTTGTTTAGAAACTGAGGTCTACAGCACAGAGAAATATAGTATATCAGGCTTTGGATACACACAAAATACTTGTAAGTAGGATGAGTTCACTGTTGGTTTGGCTCTGCATGTGAGATTTATTGACAATAAGAAAAATATAGAAAATCACCAGCCTTATTCTTTAAAGGATAAAGTTGAAATTATTCTAAACATCTGTTATTGACAAAGACAAACAATGCTTAGTCTGTCTGTATACTTTCCAACTTCCCCACCTTTTCTCTGGGTTTGTTCCTACTTAATATGTAAATCTTTTAAATGGCTCACAAATATATAGTTTCTTTTTTATTATTATTAATTGTCAAGTAATTTCCTGAAACAGGTGGGCATTGCAGTTTTTAGCAAACATTACTCAAAGAGGAGAGAACACTGCATTTTTTGGACTCAAAATATACAATAGTGCCTGTGTTTTGGGACAATAATTATAGTCTATGTCATAGAGGAATGGATCAGGCTCTGCCTGCAGGCACCAGTTGTCAGTGGGATCAATTAATTGTGGGTTTTGGTCTTTTTGTGGGATTTGTTGACAGTAATAAAAATACAGAGTATCAGCAGACTTATCCTTAAAAAGGTCAGTTCATCTAAACCACACAAAACATGAAATACATACAAAATATAGAGGAATCTAAGGATACATTTTATTTATTGAATTTAGAGATGTGCAGCCCAGACTCCTGTCATCACCCCAATCCAACAGAGGTGAATAGAATTCTGTTTGTGTTGCTCAAAGCATAAAAACAGGACATTCGAACAGATCCAGACAAATAAAACCAAAACTATCTGCATTGCGAGAATGAGAACATATCTTTTTTTTTTTTTTGTGATATGGGTTTTACGTTGTAGGTTTCTCAAAAGAAAACACACACTTTCTCTTGCACACGCCCACGCACGTACACAAAGTGATGACATTTTTCACTCTTGAATAGAAAACCATTTAGCCTGACTCACAGAGAGAGGAGCAGACACAAAAGCAACAACACAAAGAGAGAGGGAGAAAGACAGTGAGTGGGGGGTCTCATAATATTGTGGGGAGTTAAAAAAAACATGAAAAAATGTAATACTTCAAAACGATGTTCACAGAAATACCGTTAATGTATCTATTGTGGGTGAACAACAAATAAATGAACCCTATAACCAAATTATACAGACTCTACAGAAGTCTGTATTTTAGATTAGGCAGACAGTTTCTCGTCACCTTTTTTTTTTGCTGATGAAAGTAAACAAACAAATGAATGGAGGCTCTGACAAACATGATTACGAATCAAATTGAGTTTTGTGTGAGCATGCATGCTGTGTGAGTATTCTACTAATTATAATAACCTTCATCTTACATCTGTGTGTGTGTGTGTGTGTGTGTGTGTGTGTGTGTGTGTGTTACAGATAGAAGAGAGGGCAGAGTGGGAGCAGGAGAGAGAGAATTAAATCCGTTTTGGGTCAGCAAAAATACTTTAACAGCCTTACTTAAAGAGGCAGTAATGAAGCTGCTAAAGGCAATAGACTCTAATCCTTACACACAAAACACACTTTCCTACACAACACACACACACACACACGCACACATAAAATAGGCAGAAATATCATGTAATCCACCCAGCACAGATCACATAGTATCCATCCTGCACACACACATACACACACCTGTGCACTATCCTGCCTCTCATCTCTTCCCCTGCAAAGCTTTAAATGTGCTTGAGATCATCAGATATCATCCAGATATCTACATGATAACAATATCAATTATCACAGCATCGTGTTAGATCAGCACACATTCTTTCAGTCGACACAGAGTGAATGCTAATGAAGATGCAAATCAGTGACTTCAAAGTGCCAGAGGGTCTTATCTGTATGTACAGTACAGTAGCAGTGCATGCTGGACTGTGGGGCAATGCTGACGCTCTGTGGTTCATACCGGAGCTGCATAGAGAAGTGGGGCAGCAGACTGGAGGGGAGGTTGTGCAAGGTAACATCTCAGAGGGGTAAAGCGTAGAAAAAATGTGCTCTTAAGAACTGTATGTAAGGTAGTGCTTCTGCAGACGCAATGTTGATTTAGTTTTTGTGAGGAACACAGTGTTTGCAGATAGAAAAGATCCGATGACAGAAAACGACAAATCTAAAGGTATTAAACGCTGAATGTGTCCATGTGTTTTTTGTCAACACTCAGTATTTTTTGTGGATGATCTCATCCTTGTTTTAAATATTTTATCTGTCTTGTCTGCAGGACACACAGAGGAGTTATTTTAAAGTAGTCTTTGTTCAAGCAGACTGTAACGCTGCTTCATCTGGCTGCAATCTGTGACAACTGACCTCTGCCTAGTGACAAAAGTTGGGTCACTCCTTAGTCAACTGCCAACACTTTAATCAAATCATGCAGAGAAATCACCTTTGGTTTGACCTCTGCACGTACACCCTGCTAAGATAGTAGAAACAGAGTTTCCAGGCTGTCAAATCCTTCAGTATGTTTCTGGATTAATAGTGAATGCAGGACTTTCATCTCAGGTCTGGACTGCTCTCAGAGCAGACAACAATCCTTCTAGTTGCAGCAGGAATGTAGTATCTTAGTACTTTTACTCTGTTTCAGCTAATCCTCTATAATGATATTAGATCAGGCCAGTAAGAGCAGCATTTTACTCATTTTAACTCTCTCATTTGTGCTTTCTTTTGTAGCCTTTTGTCATTTGTCAAGTTTCTTCACAGTCTTCTACTTTGCTTGCCTAGTTTTGTGTTCTTCCTTTGTCATGGATGCAATGTGCTGTATGTCTGTGAAGATTTTTATTATTACATAAGATTTAGATTTATTGTGTTGAGTTTTTAATAGAATTTTTAAGATTTCCATAGCTTCAAAATGCTTAATTGTATGTATATTCTGACAAACAGACGAACAATGACCATCTAGCTCAGCCGTGTGGTGAGCCTCAAGAACCAATTGTTTTAAATGTTGTTTGTGATGACCCCTGGTATCGTCTTTGTTTGGCCTTGCGATTTACCTGTCTCCTTTGTCTCTGCAGGTGCTCGTTAGGCCAACTGGCAACACCTGATGGCTCATGGGGTTGCCAGGTTATTAAAGTCCAGGCTGCAGCTGTGGCAGTCTCTCTCCCTCTTCTGACTGCTTGCTGCTGCTTTCTGCTTCTCCCTTCAGGCACTCGTTCTGGTTTGGTTTAGTTATGCTGCCTTAGTTGTTTACTTTGCTTCCAACACTCATGCACATATCCTCCACTCATGCATCACATAAACTACTGATACCACTGATTTCCATTTCCAAATGTATCTTTTGTTACCTCTTTATCATGGTGTCTCCCTTTTTGTTCTGGCCACTTGAGCCAGTCATAACATGTTAAATTCATGGTTATTTTTTTCTATACATGAATGTTGATGGATTTGAAGAAAAACCAGGTCATCTTTTGACCCACAGGGATATGCCATTTCTTTACCGCAGCTGTTTTAAGTGTTTTGACTTGACTAGGTAAAATGTTAAATAAAATGCTAATATGCTCTTTTATGGATCACTGTGATCACACTGGAACAGAAAAATATATTTCATAAGTGAAATCTATTAGTTTCAGGGTCACACTAAAATGAAATTTTATTAAGACCATTTATCTCCTTCATGTCCTTGTGGAAGAAATGCTGGGGCATTTCTCAATGCTTCAAAAGCTTTAAAAAAAAAAAAAAAACCAACCTCTGACAACTGAGGACAAATTGAGGACAC
Source organism: Thunnus maccoyii (assembly GCF_910596095.1). Taxonomy (NCBI): domain Eukaryota; kingdom Metazoa; phylum Chordata; class Actinopteri; order Scombriformes; family Scombridae; genus Thunnus; species Thunnus maccoyii. The sequence continues at coordinate 18,804,823 of NC_056547.1, forward strand.
ACAGTGAAGTAGGGCAGGAGAGCTCATAAGACGTGTTTGAGTGTCACTGAAAGACTTGTCAAAGTTGTCAGTTACTCTTTTCATGTCAACACAGCCCATTTCTGATGAACGAGAACAGCAGGAAGGATAACTTCACCTTCATCCGATCCATCTGGGATGAGAAAGTGCTTTTCATCTTGGAAAAAGTCAGAGAACAGAAGAGCTGAGCCAATGCAACCTACAGCTGTTATAGGCACTGTGTTGGAGGTCACATTGTGGGAAATATGTCAGATGTTTAATTTGAATTGCCTAAAGAAGCTAAAGTGCTGGCTGTGAGAGAAGAGCAGATTCACAGCCTGAACGCTAAAGATAGAATCTCTACCCTCACATTATAAATAATACAGTAACAACATAAGAAAAAGTGCAGAAGCGGGAAACCAGCAGAATATAAGAATTTCAGCATTTCAAAGGGAATAACATGTCCTCTCTATTCTATGTTTGAAGTGAATGAAGAAAAAAAATCTGTCTTGTTGAGTGTTTTGTCTGTAATGTTTAAAATTCAACTGAAATGAAATTACATATTTTTTCCTACTGCAGAATACATATCTGCTTAGTAAATAACATGTCCTGCGATCTCCTTTGAGAAAAATCTGAACCAAAAAGAGAGAAATGTATATTTTTTGTATTTCACAATGGTGCCCCTATGTAGATGGGCCTAAAAAAATACAGCCAATCAAATAGTTTAATTTTAAACCGTGTTTGTATAAAGCAGGAACATCACTGCACAACCCAAGAGCCACAGACTTTGAACAATAACCTTTAGCTTTCTAGCTAAAGTTTTCTAATTTACAAACACCTTAGCTTGCTGAATGAGCAACCAGACAAACACCCACTGGGGAAAAGCACACTGCTGCCATCAATTTGCAGGCTAAACAGCTAATTAACAGGTCAGCACGACACATTTAACGGCTTAAAAACGTACCTGGTGTTCTAATTTCGGCCACATTGTGTGGTCCTTAATCCTCAATACCACTGCAAACTAAAGACTTAATATGGAGTTACTTTTGCGTCTTTATTATGCAATCAAACAGAATAGGTTTGCTATCAAAAAATAAATTTGAGAGTAAAACCATCGACACTGCAATCAAAAAATGTTTTATTGCAAGTAAAATAAATTTGTGATTAAAATGCAAATCGAAAAGTTTTGTTTGCGAATCCAAAAGTTTTGCTTGCTGTTCAGCTGAATTTCGTGGGCGAGACCTACACTGAAAGATGTAAGACATGTCCCTATTGGCCAGTCTCGAACAGAGTGACAGCTTGGCAACATCCACAGTAAGTAAATGAGAGAAGGAGTTTTGAAGTCCATGGAGAAGACAGAACAGGAGCAGAGACAGATATTTAATGTGCAGGTATGTTTACACATAACTTCTGTCTTAGTAATAGCAAGAATGTTATATTTGAACTGGTGCATGCAGATTGCTTTAGTTAGTTAAAAATACATATTGTTTTGTCAGCCTGTAGCTGTTAGCTTAGCTTAATTAGCTGGTCACTTGCTCATAACCCATTACAACATCACAGATCGTTAAACAAAAGCAATCCACATGCACCAGTTCACACAGAACATTCTTGCTATCACTAAGACAGAGGTTATGTGTAAACATACCTGCACATTAAATGTGTGGATGTTGCCAACCTGTCACTCCGTTCGAGACTGGCCAATAGAGATGCGTCTTACATCTTTCAGTGTAGGCCTTGCCCATGAAATTCAGATCAACAGCAAACAAAACTTTTGGACTTGCAAAGAAAAGTTTTTGATTTTGCATTTTGTAGTTCAGCCTGCTAACTGAAACCATTTACAACAAATTTAAAAGTCACCTGGTGCAGGTATGTGCTGCAGGCCTTCTTAATTGGTAATTAGGCAGAACCAATCATCAACCAATATGCATATTGGTCAGTTGCTTCAGCTGCTCTCCTGCCTCATTGTGTGGTTAAATGTCATAACTGTAAATAATCACTGACTTTGATACTTACCATTTGAGGAATCCACTTGTTAATTTCCATATTTTGGTGTTTTCTAAGTTGTTTTCTATCCACCATTTGTGACCATGTGGTAGCTTATTGCACATACTTTCTGTTGCTTCTACTAATGTTGTCTTAGCACATTGACTGTTCCAGTAACTATTATGGGGTTAATTTACGATGTGGGAGACTTTTCTTCGAAACTGTTTCAGTTGTCTAGTAAGTCAGCTTACAAATAATTCTTTTTGCCAGTATTAGTTGGATATTTGCCAATTTAGGACACATAGATAGGACATTTTAGAAGGCTGCAGTTATTCAAACTACTATGTGATTTTATTCCTGTGATTCACACCTTTTACATGTTACTTAAAGGAAGGGTTCACAATTTTAATCATTCCTCCTGTTCATAGAGGCTTTTAAAAGATCCCCTTCAAATGTGTGATAGGTGCCCAAAATCCACGGTGTGTCACAGCCATTTTGTGCAAAAATGCATTTAAAAGTTGATCTGAAGCTTATATGAGGCTTCAGCAGTCTGAGTTAGTCATATCAAGTGGATATCTACCAAATTTACAGTCTTTTTAGCATAAAATTCCCTCCTTTTTTCCCTGTTGAGCTTCAGTGGAAGTATAGTAACAAAAAGAGGGGCTTTGGCACTAAAGAGATGGTAACGTTGAAAGATATCTACCTGATTAAACTAGTTTGGACTGCTGAAGCTTCATATTAGCTTCAGATAAACTTTTAGATACATTTTTGCACAGAAAGAGGCTTGTGGATTTTGGCCTTCCATTACTTACATTGTAAGTGCATTATGAGGGGATCTTCTAATGGCCAGTATGAACAGGAGGAATGATTACAGCTAGAAAAACGTATTGTAATGTTCATTTGGGCACCTGACTGTTGTTTTAAGAAAGACTTGAAAAATTGTGCTCTTGTCCTTTAAGTGATCATTTTAAGCCTTGCCTTCATGTTGCAACACATGCTTTGTCCACAAGGGGGCAGCAGAGCTCCTCATCTTTCATTAACATGCAGCTAAGCAACATCTAAATCCTCTGACTCCTATTCTTTCCTTAGCCTTGTTTCTTTAGGGCTTTGTTTGCTTTGTTCCTCTCAGTCCTCCATCTTCAGAACACAATACTGCACATGTTTGGTTATATTATTGATTTATTGAGGATTAGAAACATGAAAAACATACCAAAAAGCCTGTGAAAACATGAAATAAATGTACACACTGGATAGCAAAAGATTTATAAACCATTGATAACACTAAGGCTACTGTAGTTAACTTCTATAAAACCTTCATGAACAAAATCCTCAGCAGTCACTGATGTTGGCACCATGCTAAGAGAGTGTGTTCACATGTAGTGGTTCATTTTGTGCTTATGTGAGCATTGACCTGAGCTTTGTGAGGTTGTTATTTATAGGAAGTTGTGAATATTTGGCTGTAGTTACATTTTGGTGCATCCATATCTGAGTTTGAGGGAGTATTGTGTATGCAGAGTTGTCCCAGTTCTCGTTTTCTGGCTCCATGGACAAAGACCAGGTGCTCCACTTGTCCTCTGGGTATAAGTGTGGGGAGGCAGGGTGGATTACTGATGGATGGATGGACGGATGGATGGATGGGTAGATATTCTATAAATCACTAATAAAAGAGTTAGAGCCATGATGGACAAATCACTGAATAGATTAGAATTATGACAGAACTTCGTGTGATTGCATGTGTGGATACTGAGCTCGGTGGGGGCCAGGTCAAGAGAGCGGTGGCAAGGATCGTGTGCTGACCGGGCTGTACTTCACCCTTGAGGGCGATGGAGGAGGTTGGGTGAGATGAGGAGAGGAGGGGGATGGATGAATGTGTCCACTCTGGTACACCCAACCTCTCTCCATCCCAGAGTGTTCTGAGCCTGGAGCCTGCGACCGACCTCGGGGCCTACGTAGCTGAGGTGGAGTGGAGGAGGAGGTGGGCAGACATTTGTACTGGGAGGGAGAGTAGTGGGAGGATGGATGACAGGTGGGGGCAGAATAGCACCCAGGTGCGGAGTGACGAGTGGGTGATGGGTGGCGCCCGGGTGAAGGGTGACGGCCAGGTGAGGAGTGCCTCCAGGACAGTGGTTCCTGGTGACTGTGTGGATGATCTTGGATGTGTTTAGGTGATTTGGGTGATTTTTTTACCTTTGGCGACTTGGGTGTCTTGGTTGTTTTGGGTGATTTGGGTATGTGATGGGAGGAAGAGTGACAGTTGGAGGTACGAGTGGGAGCGGCTTGGCTGGGAGAGGCAGAGTCTCCATTGTTGGCAACCTTGTAGAGGAAGACATCATATTGAAGGGGCGGGTTGGTCTCTGAGTGGCGCTTGGCCTCTTTGGGGAGGAGCACTTCTAGGCCAATAGTGACTCCATCCTGATGTGGAAATACGGCAAGTAGAGAAGGATGCAACAATGTAGGGACAGTCATAGAAGTAAAAATAATGAAAGACAGATACACACATATATGCGGGCATGGACAGATTATGAGACAATCAGGCCTCTGGACACAGACATGATGGCTTAATCATAACTCTAACTGGTCCTGAGTGTCAGTATGTTGTTCATGCTGGACATTACAACAGCAGAACCACTCTGACACACACAATTATCATACAAAATGCTACAGCATACTATTGAAAAATTACAGAAAATCATCAAAGAAAAGCAGAGCTATTTCAGTTGCTTTAAATTTGATGTAGGCTTACTGCAACCTAACTGTGGAGCTATATTATGTAGGGGAAAAACAAATATATATATATCAGATCAGATGCTGTATCAGCCGATAGCCAATATTACAGGATCAGGCTTAAAAAAAACTTTATCAGAACATCTCTACTTTTGACTGAGCCCTGTGACTTTCCAACAAGAGATAATAATAACAGGCCCGTTTAGTAATCCATCCATACATGCAGGAAAGATGAGAAATACAAATGATTAGCATTGGACATGGAGAAATAAAACAGAATGACAAACGATAAATGTTTTGAATTCAGAGATGTTACAAATAATTTGTGATATTATGAGTTTGAATAGAAATGATTGTGGGCCACAAGTTTAGACATAATGTAAAGAGTGAGTGATAAACATTAAAGGTGGAGTTTAAATTTGTGCAACAAAACGTATATTGTCTAGTAAAAAGAAAAAAAAAGATGCAAAAAGAATTCTCAGAACAGATATTTCAACATTCATATCTGTTCCTTATTAATATACAGAAGGGACAGAAACTTCTTCACTGTTTTCCCAGCCACACTGAAGCTTTAGGCAAAAAAGCTTGCTTGAAATTCCAACAGTACAGTAATGATGGATTTTTTTAATGTAATATTTCAGCTCTTGTGGTAGCTTCATCTTGGAGAGCTGTCCGTGGTGCTGAATGAGCACACAGTCACCATTGTGTGTGTGTGTGTGTGTGTGGTGTAATCTGTGAGCAGCCCACTGTAGCACAAAAGCAGGGTCAGCCGTGCATTCAGTTATTATTAGCATGGGAGCGGTTGGGCAGTAGTTAGCTTCATGAGCGCAGACATGCAGAGAAAGAAAGAGTCTGGAGGGAAAGAGGAGCTCATAGCAACACACAGGGACAAGCCGGATAAAATTAAAAAGATTTATTCCAACAACTGTGAACTATAATCCTCCATGTATACCCAAAAAAGTACAAAAGAACCTCAAGTACATTAAAGTATTATAAATCACATTGAAAACCAAGACACAGCGTGTGTAATATATGTATATAGATTCAAATATCAACTCCAACAAGCAATTACTTTGACCTCATGTAATCTAGACATATCCACTTATTAGCAATGTCAAACATGAATATTTCGCAAATACAGATTCACTTAATTTCCACGTACTTCTTTTTGCAAATGTTATGTTTTCAGACACTTTTCGTTGATAACACCAATGCATGCGAGCAGAGAGAGACAGTAAGGCGGGGGCAGGCAGAGGTGAGGGGAGGGGAGGAGAGGGGAGGAAAGGGGAGGAGAGGGGAGGGTTCTGGGGAAGCAGAAGAGGAGACAATGAGGGAGCAAGAGTTCATTGGCCAAAGACCAAGGCAGGGCATCAGAAGAGAGGAAAATCAGTCATTAGTTGGTCCAAGCCAGAGATTTTTAGTCCAGCGTAAGAAGTGGATAGAGGAAAGAAAGGAGGCAGCGGCGGCCTGTAAACAGGACTACTGTGCTTCTCAAGTTGTAGCCTTAAATTCATGTTGTGCTTACTTTTGACATTAGGCCTGATTAGAGTGTTTAAATTACACATTGTGCACTTTGCAAGATGTAAACCAGTTTTAGGCTATAAGGGAAATTTGTTTGTGCGTTAAATATATTTTGTTCTGATTCTCCAGCAGTACACTTTGACAAAAGGTGACATTATACCAAGTTGTTCTGGAGCATGTTTACCTCGGCGTTTTCCTCTGTGTTGTTGGGGGTGTGGCCGTGGTCGTGGACGACAGAGGTTGGGCGGTTGTTCTCGTGTTTGGGGGAGTGAGAGTTGAGGATGTTCATAGAGCCCTCCTCCTGGGGCTGTGGGGACTTCGCCGGGTCTTCCTGCTTCTGAGGCTCATCCTGTGGGGAGAGTTACTTAATTTTTATACATGTCTCTCTACACACACACACAAACACACACAAATACGCCTTTGCATACACGCAGAACACAAAGGACACAGGTACGTATATGTTCTGCTGTTCTGTTCTGTGGGTATGTATTTATGTGGACCTGCAGCTATGTCTGTTTGCAAACTCCTTTATTAAATATTTGCATGTAATTCCTTCTTATATGAGAAGTGACAATAGCAAGATGACAGGAAATGCATATTGCCATTCCTCTCAGTTGTTGTTTTGTACATAGCCCTGTTTGGTAACAGCGATGGATGCTTAAATATGCCCACGAAGGAGGGAACTTGATTCATTTTCTTCTGGAAATGTAATAATTTATCGTATTTTACTCTATATTTATTTGTCCTCCCTCTATTTTTCCTCTCTGTTTCTCCATGTAATTGATCAATGTGTGTCTTAAATTAAGGAAATTATAAAAGAGCCCATGTTACAATAGAGATGCTTTGATGATGGAATTTAATGGAAACTGTGCTGTGAGTTCTCTTTTATATATATATATATATATATGTATGTATGTATATATATATATACATACATACACACACATATATATATACACACATATATATAACGGGGTCCAAAATTCATAACTGTTTAATTTGTTTTGGAGCACCACTTCATGACATGCTAAATCACTGGCCTGTGCATTAATTCAACAGGAAAATCCATTAACTGTGCTCTGGGCCTAGAGTAGCGGGATATCGTGAACATCTGTGGCATGTTACGACCTCCCATTGAAAATAAGCAGCTGAGTACTCAATCTGTAATTGAAAAAGCACTCTGCAGTCTACTCCTTGTCCAGGCTCATAGAGGAGATAGAAATGACAAGCACATGGCAGGTTAATTGCTCTTACTGCATTCCAAATCAGAAATTTTGAGAATAACCATTTTGGTGAATTTAATATAAATTAAAACTGAAAATGTAAACTAAAAACATGCAGCTCAGTAATGAACATGTATGCCTATCTCACAGAAAGCTTGAGCTGCATCATTCTTGAACTGATGGGGGTCACCGTATGGACTAATACAGGACCTGTATGCTAAAATACCAATAGGACCTCTGAAATTTAAAAAAAAACTGCCTAGCAGATCATGTGCCTGCAGGGGCTTTTTAGCCTCTAGCCCTGACATTTAGAGCATCCAGAAGTCACAGAAAGTCATCTATACGCACTGCACTGAAATGCCAGCAGTGCTTATATTACAAAAAGCAAGTCACATTTTGTACACATCAGTTAACACAGATATGGGCAATGGACTAAGAATTCATGTGATTTGCATGGAATGCATGGAATTATTATTGAGAAGGCCGTGTTTGTACGACTACACGACTATTGTGTGGAGCCGGGTGTCTGTGTACATCTGCATGTGCCAGTTTGTAAATGTTCAAGCTATCCATTGATTGGCATGTCACAGACTTCTGAAGGTCAGAGGCATAGCAGGCAGTAAGTAGGGCACCATCGATCAGTCACACTAGCTACTGCTGGACAAAACTCGCTAAACGCCCTTTCCCACCAGAGACAACAAGTTCAAAAAAGCTTTAAGTTGTGTCAGCGTGATGACTTTGTTTTGTTGATCTCATATTTACATGTTGTCTGTAGTTAATCTGTGCTCATATCTGTGTCCATAAACATAATACTTCACTGACTTTTGTAGTTATATTAGCTTAGCAAGCCAGTAGGCAAGTAAGATTAATGAATACTAAGGGACATACATAAATCTGCTAACACGCTCACACACACAGAAACACTGATAGAAATGCACTGATGCATACACATTTATATTCACATATACACACACCTCCACGCATGCTGCTACAGAATGCAGTTCACCTTATAGCAGCAATACGTGCACAAATCTTGGAAGGAAATTGGGTAGAAAAGGAGAAATTTACTGCACAGGGACCTAAAATGGCTGTCTAAGCTTTATGGGCATAAGAGCGAAGCGAGCAGTAAAACCAAAATGGAGGCTTGGTTTCCTCATTGAGCTTCTCATGAAGCTGCAAAGGCAGAGGTATAGGGATGTGTGGGAAACTGCTATCTACTCACACAGTGGTGACTACGTTACACCCCTGAACGACTGGTTGCAGGAAGCCTCGCAGCAGGTGATTAATCATTTCACCCGCAATGTGACTGGAAAGCAGCTGCTTCAGACAAAAAAAGATCGGATGCAGGATAGGTTCGGTGGAAGTGAGGTTTGCAGCAAATGCCCAAAATCTGGCATGTAGCAATTGCACAGCGGGTAAGTTCAAAGCAAAGCCAGGGAGGGAAACTGCTGCAGGCAATGTGGACATTTCCACTCTGCTTACCTGGAAGTTGTTATAAGGGTTTCTGGGTTTATAATCCCAGGTATAACTGCTGGTTGTTGATGACCTCTGAGGGGATTGGTGAGTGTGAAAAGCATTAGACACACACACACACAGACACACACACACACATACATACACAACTCTAAGTGAAAATCCCGATGTGAAATTTGGCCACAGTGCCTCACACTGTAAGCTTTGGTTAGTAGTTGGGTATTCTGGAGCAGCTCTCGGTAAGTTAGTACAGACGGACTTCCATGCACACAGACAGAAAGACACACAAACTCAGACAAAAATCAAATCACATATAAAGGGTAGGACATAATGAAAAATAGGAAAATAGATGGAGGTAAATGAAAGAAAAACAAGCAAAGAGAGAGGAGAGCGTAAATGCAGATGACTGGACAAAAAAAGTTCAAATACAAATGCAAAAGGAAGATGAGTGGAAGGAGAAAGAGTGGAGAGTAAACATGAGGAGAGGCGGGGCATACCTGACAGATAATGTTGTCATAGTACGCCAGGTTGTGAGTGTGAGCTTGGGGAGCGGGCGGAGGGGTGTCACACAGTTTCCTTACGTTTGGCTGCGAGCCGTCTGCTGTTGTCGAAACTGAGAGGCCATCCGTCTGTGGCTCGGTGCTCTGTGGGCGGTACTTACTGGAGGAGGGCGAGAGAGAGAGATTTGTGTGATGAATATTACCAGTCAGTGTTTATTTATTTATTTTTTTATAGGATTCAGTGCATTTGTATCTCTTCAGGTTAGTTTTTTTCATCACATTTCCTACATTGATCTGCACAGTGCGGCTGGGTAGACGAAAGGGCTGGATGTGCACATCCACATCATAGATATAAAATATATCATCACAGTCCATGTAAATAATTCAGTGGAAACCAAAGGGAATGAGATCAAGACTTCACTGGGACTGTAGGAGCAATTTTGATTTGATTAGATGAATGTTTCTCACTGTTCCCTGCTTGTCTACACATGTCTTCATCGCTGCATTTAACTCCTCTCTCCCTCGCTTTTTCCTTTGATGTTCCTCAGCTCTCTCTATCATTTGATTTCACTACTTTTTCAGTCGTTAGGTTGTGAAGCTTCACAGAAATTAGACTCATGAAAGCCCATGTGCATACAGGCTTACAGACACTGTGACAGCCACCAAATAGTGTAACTCACAGAACACCTTTTTAAATTCTCACCTTTCATTCACACACACACACACACACACAGGAAAAAATGCGCATACACACACACACCTGCGTTTGCGAAGGCGCTTGTTCTCGTTCTTGAGGCGGTGCAGCCTTTTGGCAAAGAATACGATGATCATGAGGAGGAAGAGGAGCACCAGGGAGGACACGCCCACCACCACGCACATCACCTGGAACTCTGTGACCGCCCAATCACAGCGCGTGCCTTTGTTCCAGATGTAGTCCTGCATATTGCACCTGCATAGAGACACACAAAGAAGGAGAGAGGTCAATCATTATGCATTTTGTCTTGTTGAAATATTGGCCCTCTATGTCAAATTGACTTTTAGCTCGTCAGTTTTCTGCTGTCCAAAAAAAGCCACAAGGTTTATTATGAGAGTGTGCCCACTGCATTAGTGTATTTACAGTATTTATAGCTAGAGCATGTTATCCAGAGTAAAAAAAATGTAAAGTGGTGCTCAGAGAAGATGACATGGTGTCCTGAGGTCTGTCCAGCAAAGCAGGGATTCGGCCTGCAGCCTAACCCTTAATGAGATCAAAGGATCAGGACACATGCGTGGATGTGTGTGTGTGTGTGTCTGTATCTTTTCCATATTCCTGTCTCTCTGTGTGCTATTGCATGCAAGTGTTTGATCACTTACATATCCGTGTGTGTGTGTGTGTGTGTGTGTGTGTGTGTGTGCTGTTACTCAGCAGGTATGGTGAGATGAGCAACAGTTTACCTCCAAGCATACAGTGAGACTGCAGGACAGGACAGATGGTGCTATCAAGGCGTGGTGTATGTGCATGTGTACGTGTGTGTGTATGTGTGCGTGTGTGTTATGTGTGTCACACTGTATTGTCATCCTACTCGTACTTTTTCTATGTGTGCATACTGCGTGTGTCTGCATCAGCTGTCACCAGCCTATGAGCACACACACTCTTTACCCCCTGCTTCCAAAACGGAGATAATCCTTTGGCGACCCTGCTGTGATCTTGACGAACCCTCATGACACATTAAGCCAGCCTTCTGTCTTTGTGTGTGTGTTTTCAATGTGTGTGTACGCTTGTCTGAAGTGTCCTAAATCTTTTCTTTTGTGTTGCAGAATGTACATATTGGAAATCATCCCAGCACTGAATGTTTTTAGTACCCAACAACCTCCCCCTCCTCAAAAAAATGATCCCTGCTGCCTCTCACATCCCACACACACATACTGTACATATGCCTGCTGTTAAATACCAATAAAAAAAGTGTCATTTCCTCCTTCTACATCACTAAACAAGATGAATACAATTTATGTAACAGTCAGCTCAGTTTACCTCTAGATTAAAAAAATCTGTGTGTTTTTCTTACCTGCAGAAAGCTCCCATTCCCGCCACTACGGTGCACACTCCTCCATTGAAGCAGAAATTGGGTTCAACCTCACACTGGGATACACAGACCCCAGGTCCGGAGCGTACAAAGCCCAGCCTGCAGCCGTCAGCCCCCATGGCGCCGCCTAAGTCTAACCCCTCACCCTTGTCCGGCCCTGGCATTGGAGGAGCAGGTAAGGAGGGCCCACTATCCACGTTAGGCCTTGCATTGTCTGGGAGAGAAGGAGAGCCAGCCAGGAGTGGATTCTCATCCTCCATGTCAGCCGGGGGCGAAGGGGTGGGCTCAGGTTCTGGGGTCATTTCCAATGCAGAGAGGTCGTCGTCAGGGGACAGGTAGTCATAAAAGTCAGAAAGCGTCCATGCAGTAGGGTCTCCCCCTTTTTGCTTCTGTGCTTTTGGGACTTTGGTCCAATCCACAGCAGCATCAGAGGGCACGATATCTGGCGCAGGGCTGTGGAACTCCACGGTGATGACGTCATCAGACAAGGGGTTCCCGGGCTGGTCTGGCCCAGCCCCTCCGGCTGTGAGCTCCTCCCCCACAGGTGGGTCTTCCTCTGCGAAGTCTAAGTGGGCGTGTTTATGAGAATGATGATGTCTGGTGGAGCTGACTGGGAGTTTCGCCCCGAGCCCAAGCCCTGCTCCAATCAGATGGTCCCTCTCTGCGGAGTCATCACTGAGCACCATTCTGGTGTTCAAGGCTTCCTTGTTGACAGATGATTGGTTGTGGTGATGATGACGCCTGGCCAGTGAATGCCTCCCTGCCAATCAGACACAGAAAAACATTAAAGGGGTTCTCCAGCGAATTAAAATTGTACTTCTATAAAGTCTAATCTGCTTTCCAAAACTTTTACAAATCTTGGGTGGACAGTCTCCCCTGATGACGTCACCAGGGTTTTTTTTCTCAGACTAGAAAAAGCTCCTCCAGAGTTGCAGAAGACATTGTACAGCTGTTCATTGACTCAGTTGTACTCCACACGACACGTAAACTGATGTGTAAAATCAATTGAGTGCCCCTTTAACATAATCTTATTGTCAACACGGCATCAATGACAGAGTACTGTGGGAGTTATTTTCTGTGATCTTTTCTAAACAAAGATGACAAAAAAGGCTTGTATACACACATATAACATTTTTATATTGGAAGTAATCCCAAAGTATTGACTCTGTTTTGTTAGATAAAGACTCAGGCCCTAGGATGAAACATGAATAATTTAAATGGATCCCTACAGTATTCTGCAGAAATGCCTTCAGGCTGTACCAGGCTAGTTTTCCTCTACTGTCACCATATCCCTCCATGTAAATTCAGCTGAATTTGACAAACACAATGAATAAAGAAGTGCAATATGCACGAAATCTGTTTTCATGACAGAGTTGATTTGTGGAAACGTACAGCTCAGCTTGAAAAAAAAATTTAAAGGCTAAGTGATTAATTGTAAAAGAAATCAGACAAGGAGGAAGACTGACGTGTAATCAGACTATGGCTATATGGGATTAGGCACATTGAGTGCCTGACTAATGTGCTCTAGTGACCGAGACTGGGTGAGGATTAGATTAGGATTTAGAGCTATAGGTTAGAGGCCTGAACAGTCAGGAACTTCTGTATTTGGCGATCTGCAGGGAAAGATGTACACATGTAGTCACAGAGGCAGAGAGGACAGAGAGATACAGACGGATAGGAATTTAAAACGTTTTAACATGCAACGGGCAGTCATTACAAACTCATGATGTGAAGCCAAAGTCACAGTCAGGCTGAATTTTGGGGAAATATGTCTATATATAAGATTTCTATTTGATGGAATGGTGCGGCCATAAAAATCATTAGCTCTTGAGTGCTTTTACTTTAATCGATGAAGAATTGGAACAAGTCAACACATAATTTCTATAGTGCTGTCAGGCAATGTGGGATGAGATCATTTTAACAACCTTAGAGCTATTTAAGGGGAATCAAAAGAAAGAACACAATGCTGTTGCACAGAGTGGAGAATATTTTCCCTTGCATTGGAGGTAATGTTCCCAGAGATGACTGAATTTCAAAAAGCCACTTCTTCACACTTTTCCACCAACACAAACGGCCACACTCAACCCAAATACTTGGCTTGACGACTTCTCTCCCAATGCCACCCTGAAATCACCGTGTCCAATGAGATCACTGCTTTCAGTGTCTGGCACTTCATTCAGAGCTAATACAAAAACCATCTGAACGTGCCTCAAGTCACGAAATCTAGTGGTGGCTAGAGGAACCATGAGATTCACCTCACACACACACACACACACACACACACACACACACACACATACACACAGTGTAGTTGCCATGGTGAGATGTAAAGAGGTGCTGTGCTAAAAGGAGGAGTAGAGCGAGGGAGCTGCAGTGGAAACAGAGAATCCAGTGTTCACACTCTCTCTCTCTTGTTTTTCAATCAATCAGCCAGCCAGTCTGTAAGTGGTATGTGCCAACTCCATCTCTGGGAAAACTGAGGTGGACTGAGCTCCAATGCTTCACAATTTGTGAAAGATAGAGACATACTCTGACCGATTACAAGTGATTCAAACTCTTCCATTTAAAGGTTGAATCTGCCTATTTGTTCCCCGTTGAGATTGAGATGCCGCATCCTGTTAGCAGCTGGCAGTCTTAGCGATTAAAAGAGCTAAAGGGAACATGGAGAGATTACAAGAGTAGCAAATTGAATGCACGAGCCCCTGCTTTGCAATTTGATTTCCCTCGTAGAAATGGTGTGATTTGTGCCTTTAACTGCCGCTCAGCTCTTCACCTCTGGCATCACGCTGAGCATATCACCATGGTAACAGGTTTTACCTGAGGTCACTTGTGAGTGGTTGAGAGTACAGATTCCCAGCACCCTGCGCTTTAACAGCAGGACACAGTGGGAATCATTGGTTGGTTTCATGCACCCCTGTTGTAGGATGCAGACACAACTATTTCTGCAACTACCAGCCACACATCAACCCGCTCTCGGACACTTAACAGCTATATGAGAAAAGAAAAATGTTTACTGCAAACAGTCTATTACACAGTCAATCAGCACAAACTGTGTTGATTGATTGGTATTGAAACTTTTCAAACGGCATGTGTCTCTGAGTGCAGCTGCTCTCTGGCTATTGTTTTTGGCACCTCTGATTGGCCTACAAACCTCCACCCATTGACCAGTGTGCATTTTAGCTTTTAAGAATATAAACAGTGTCCTCCCTCCCTTTGCTTCTGTGTGTGCGTGTGAAAGAGAGTCCTGGAGATGCTGATGATTTGATCTGGTTTGACATATTATGAGCTTTCTGGAGCAACAAGGCAGATGGACCTCACAGTATGCATTCATTCAAACAGTGGGCACTCACATACACACGGCACAGCACCCACGAGTCTGTATACTATAGGCCTACATATTATTGCTTTATGGGGCTGTCAAGGATAACATGTGTTCCTGTCGCCTATGTTTGTGTGTGGATTGACTGCTGATTTTATATGACCATTTAAATTCGCCGTGAAAGCATGAGTTACAGCATATATTCAATTTGGCATGCCTGAGAAATACTCACAGTACCACATATTCATAATAGGCTGAGCTCTTATAGGAGCATTATAAGAATACTAAGGCTATATTTTGTGCTGTCTGTGTTATGGCTTGGCTTTTGATTTGCTTTTTCTATTACTGTTTAGGGGCCGTATAGAAAGAAAAAAAAACATGTCACACTTCTATCCATCTTCTCCCCTGGTGACAAATGAAATTAATTAATCTCCTTTGCATTTCAGCCAATGAATCACATCCACACGGTGGTTTAAAACATCAGACATGACGCCTGGCGTATATTTACCGGTCAATATGTCACAGTGTTAACGCCTGGTTACACATTGAGGGCGGCGAGAAAAGAGGGGGTGGGGGGGCTACAGTGGCAGCGCGTGCTCACGTGAACCCCGGCGACCCTCTGCGTGCACGAGCCACCCTGTTGCTGGGCAGCAGCAGCCGCAGCAGCAGCAGCAGCAGCAGCTCATTTCTACATTTCCAAGACTTTCCACATTTACACTGCTCAGTGCGCACGCTTGTGTGTGTGCCAGACAAGACAGACCAGAGTGTCAGATTTTCGTTTCTCACACTGCCTGCCTCCATATCTCAGGGGATGGACAGTAAATGAGAAGGCGGCGGGGGCGAGCGGTGTTGCGAGATCGGTTGTCTCGGGCTTCCATGAATGTCTGGAGGAATTCAGTCCTTTCAGCACCGTGAATGGACCTCCTGTAGCCTGGCCACGGTGCGCTTAATCCCGCCTTTGTCTGGGCCACGCACCGCCGAGGCGAGCCGCAGCTGCAATACTAAACTGTCAAATGTCTCTGTCTAATCACCCACAGGCTTATACCTTTATATAGATGCACGATAATAGAGCATCATTTATGACAAGCATTTGAATTAAACTGTTACCACTCCTTTGCACTCTGAATGAATGATGAGATTGACCATGGTCACAGCCAATGGTTCAAGTGTCATCAGTGATCGATACAGCACAGCACGAGAGAAAAAATATCACATCATGTCATTGGATTTGTCACCCGAAAAGTGTTTAATTGACAGTCAAGAATTCAAATTCTCTAAAAAAAAAATAGCCTAATGAGATTATTAATGCCAAAAATAGACTGTCAGTGCATTAAAAATATCAATGCCTATGCCAAACAGAATTTTAATAAAAATGTGGAAGGATACTTCATATGTTACTGTCACTATAGATTTTAAGATTGACAGTCAAACAATTATTGAATATTGACCATCAATGCCCAAATTCTAAATGCATAATTGCTTTCCATAATTTATGCTGCATACACGGACTATTGTATTTGACAGCAAAGCTTTGCCATTTTCCACATCAAAGCCATGTCAATGCAGGTGCGATTTGATTCATGCAAGTGTGCGCTTGCATGCAACAGACACACACACATAGCTACACGCACGCACAGGGTGGGACTCCGGTAGTGCAGCAGCGGACTTACCGTGAGCAGACAGGGGAATGATGACCATGGAGATGGTCAGTAGCACCTGCCAGGTTCCCAACCGACCGTCACCGCGCGCCATACCGTAATCTATGCCTCTGACACACTGACGTCTGCTGAACTCTGATCAGGTCCCGTTCTTCGCTTCAGATTGATGGGGCTGCACGATAATCCTCCCAGCGGATCCACCAAAGTTCAGATGTTGCCCGTTTTCGCCATGTCGCCGTTATCCTCCCCAACGTCTGGTCTCTCTCTCTCTGTCTCTGTCTCTCTCTCTCCCTCTCTCTCTCTCTCTCTCTCTCTCTCCTTCTCTCTGTGTGTGTGTGTGTGTGTGTGTGTGTTTATCTCAGAACCGTTTAACGACTCTGGATCGGTCCCATTGTGCCGAGCCGACACCTCTTGCGCGCTCGTGTCACTCTGCGCTTTGGGGTCCGTCAGCGGCACCGCGAGTAGTAGTAGTAGTAATGCGCGCGACCGGTGGAGGGTCTGCAGATGAGATTTTAATGAGCCGGGTTTGTCGCTGCCTGCCTGCCTGCCTGTCTGCCTGCAATCCGTTAAGTCCTTCCTTTGGCTGTGAAAGGATGAGCTGCAGAGCACTGCGCAGCGCAAAACTGCACGGTGCGCGCGCTGGGTTGAATTACAGTAATGTGGGACAATTTCTGCAATTGGCACTCCAGCAATATTGATATGAAGCCCATATATTATATGCGCACCCAATACCATTCTGAAATCCCCAAGGTTTTTTCTAATCATATCAGAAAATAGAATGCAAATGTCACACTGGCAGAGGAAATGACAAATAGGCCTATAAAAGTGTTCCTTGTGCCAAATTGTCTCAGTTTATGTGCATTTCCTAATGTGGGACAGTTCAGGCTGAAGTGGACATTCAGTGGGAGGCTGAAAGGTCTAAATCACCTTAATTCATGTAGTAAAAACTTCTCTGGTCAGTAACACTCAAGGTCAAAGTGCATGCCCACATTTGGTCATTTTAGTGATTATAAAGTTTTTGCTGTCACAGATAGTACAGTAATATATTATGTATCATGTTTTAATATTAGTAATAACTTAATTTGCAACCTGCCTAAAAATAAGCATAAGGCCTACAAGATTAAGACCGCTGAGTAACTATTGGCATTGCACATTGAAAGGTTGAATGTGTAAGAATTGCCCAGAATTTTAGTATAAAATATTTCAAAATTAACTAAAATTATCATCAGAATGTGAAGAAATAACAGTTTTGACGTTATTTCAAAGACCTATACATGTTGCAGAGATATCTACTGAAGTTAGCATGCTAACCAGCTAGCCCTGTCCACTTCCATACTGTCTAGTAATATATCTTTGTACCTCAGGGGTGATAATGAGTCACTGTAGCGTCCAGTCTGCCCTCAGTCCAACATGAGAGGAAGAAGAAGTAGCGCCACCTAGAGCCACCGGCAGTAATGGTGGAGCAAGGCTGAATGCTGTTGAAATTTCCGCTGTAGGACTGTTAATATTTAACTTGTGAGGAAGCTGGATTTGTGAGATCAGGACATCATGTGAGAATCCATCCTGTCAGACTTCAAGTTATGCGCTTGTGTCCGAACTACTGGTGGTTCGGACCAATCAGTGTCCTATGAGGATTCTCGCGTGACCTTGTGATCTCGCAAATCCAGCCTAGGTTTTTGAAAGTGCCTGCCCTCAGATGGTTCTGTGGAAGAAACCATCTGATGCGTCAGGTTATGTTAATATGTCACTCTTTTAAGTTTTAATATTTTTTCAGGTTAGAAAGTAACCAAGTAGATTCCTAACCACTTTCTGATCTGTGCAGATATTTTGTAATTTACTGTTGGCTCTAATGCCTCTGTAGCATTTTCATATCTTGACAATGCCATAGCACAGATTCACTGTAAACAGTAAGCTTTACGCTATATTCAGTGAGTGATAATGGTGGTGGGATGATGCATTTTGGGGGAAGGTGGGGGGTGATATGCTGCCCCCCATTAGTTTGGATCAGTTGGCAAATTCTTACACATTGAACCTTTAATGTAGTCTATTTAAATGCATATTTCACCAATTTAAAAACATATATGACTGTCCCACATTAGTAAAACCATGCTGTTCCACATTTCAAACCACATTTTATAAAGTGGGACAATGAAAAATTGATTAAAATAAAAAAAAATGAAATATGTTTTCAACATATTATAGCATAGTTTGAATCATGAATATATCATAAACACAATCTGATAACAATTGGCAACATTGCTTCATTCATGACAAATTTATATCCTTAAAATTAAATTACTCGAAATCCTTTGTCACCGACCTTTGACTGGATTTCACAGCAAGTACTTCCTGTTGGAAGATCGCCCTGGGTTGGTGCTAGATTGGAGGGACAATGTGCGAAACTCTTATGAGATTTGAACATGTTGTGTTTCTTCATTGTGCGCATAACCTTAACTTTAACTCTAACCCTCAGCTGATCCAACTCAGCATTTACCATTGATCTGCCCCAGTCGATGGCATCACATGTGTGGAGTCGTGTGATTTCAATTAGGCTACATGACATTCCAAGTTTAATTTGACAGCTGTCCTAATCATTAGCATTTGGTAGAAAGAGATAGATGCATTTGAGCTTAGGACACATTTGGCAGTGTCCCACATTACACTAATTCACCCTATGTGCGTTTTGGTGCCAAGTGCCAGCGCGCAAACACAAACACACACACACACACACACACACACACACACACACACAAACACACACACACACAGAGCGAGAGAGAGACATGCACCCAAGTATTGCTTGCCAGTGTCCAGTGTCAGTCTGCTGTAGCTGATGTAGAATGGGGCTGAGTGGGGGATTTAAGAAGCGTCTGTTGTCACTGGAAGTCAATATGCTCCATTTTACACCACAGCTAGTGTGTGAACATTATGTCCAAGTCTCTCTCTCTCTCTCTCTCTCTCTCTCTCTCTCTCTCTCTCTCTCTCTCTCTCTCTCTCTCTCTCTCTCTCACTCTCTGAGGGTGGTGTTTATATGTCAGGGGGTTATTTGGGTGCACGAGCCTTTGGCTGGCAGGGAGGTGTGTGTGTGTGTGTGTGTGTATGTGCATGTCGGGTGGATAATCCTCTTACTGTTATATTGTGATATAGGCTCCAGACAATGGCATCTGCTCCTGTATCCCTCCTACACACACGCACACACACATACATTGGTCTGACCCGCCTTTGTCTCCACATGCCCCCCACCATTTGATATCACACTCTCGTCAAAGTACAATTTTCATGTTTTCCTCCTCTCCCCCTCCCACTGACACAAACACAGACACACCATTGCATTCACAGGGCCTTTTGAACCTCCACATTATGCTATCTTTTGCTCTATCACCCTAAATACCATCATAGAATTGCTTCCAAATACATGTATGTAATGACTGCTCTGTGACACTAATCCATTTTCCTGTTTCTGTCTCCTTTACTGTCATAAACAACAAACAACATGCCTGCAGAGGGATGACTACCTACTCTCCTCCTAAATGGGATTATGTCAAATACAGTATGAAATAATTAAGATCCAAATGCTCTTTTCCTAGTGACCAAATTGCAGTTTCACTCATCGCTCATTGAATCAGGAGTGAATCGATCCAAGCCCCTGCTGTGCTGTAGCTTCCCATTGTTCCCCGTCAATTATCTTCCAAAACACACCCCAATCTAAACTCGGTCCTTCTGTGAACATCCCTGCTCTCAGCGATGGACGAGTGGGATTTTGTATGAGAGGGAGCTGGCATAGTGAGAGAAGGGAAGATAGAGAAAAGGACCGCCACAGGAGAGGAAGAGAAAGCGAGAGCGTGTGTGATGGGAATCAGAGGATGGACAGACATGGGCGAGCGTTGAAGAGAGGGACATGGAGAGTGGTGGGGATTGAGAAACAGAAAAATGTTCACTGATGCACTGCCAAACAGAGCAGAACGAAATTGCTTCCGAACCCCCCGGCCCCCCCCCCCCCCTACACATACACACACACGCACACATACCTACCATGATAAATACACACAAGCATCCTATCTTTCAACTCTGCCTATATTGTGACTGAATGAATTCCAGTATTAGGCTTTTCACAGGAAGGATAGCTTCATTTTCAGACTGCAAGGGGATGAAAGAGAAGAAGTGTTCTCAGTGTGTTCTTCAGGATGAACAGATGGATCTTACTGAGAACCAGAATGGAAGAATAGCACACCTTAGTCGACGCCAAGCCTTATGTGCGCATGTGTTTGTGCATGTTGTGCTCAGGCCACGTCAGTTTTTTCCATCCTGTTCCCGTGTTGAACAGTGAGGGGCAGACAGGATGTCCAAATCCCCTTCAGAGCATTCTCTCTGTGTGTCCGTGTGCATGTCCAATGTTGCAACATGACTCTAGGGAGAAGAGGCTGCGCATGAAACTATATTTACATCCAAACAACCTATAATATGTATGGCTATCAGTGAGCAGGTAGCAGTGTGGTCTTTTCAGAGCAGCAGTCTCTTCAACAAGCAGTAACTTTTATTCCTTCTCACCACATCCCTCCTCATCCATGTGCTATAATTTGCTTCACAATTTCTTCTTCAGTTTGTAACAAATCATAGCATGTCTATTATGGACACTATGCTGTGACACCCACAAAGGCTCAAAAGATGATACATGATCGGAAAGCAGAAACAACATATTTCAGGTGCATCAAAATCCTTTTGATTTTTCAGACTTTCTGAAACTGTGATTTGATTAGTTATGTGATATGTCACCTTCACAGTTATAGCTGTTGAAAAGACAGATTGAGTGACATATATCCAGAATTCACTCACACAGCACCGCATTAACAGCTATTTCAGGTGAAACTCTATTTTGTGAGTGATAGATATTCTTACACTTAGGCAAGAAGATATACAGTATGTTCCTCTCTGCTACTATCCTCATGTATATCAAAAGGAAAGTCCCGATTTAGGAAACATACCTTTGTTATTTGTCAGCAATATTTTAATCCAGATGTGCAGAAGAGTCTTCTGAGATTCTGGAAATACCTTCAAAAACAGCACGGTGTTGTTAAAGTGTTGTTAAACAACCTCCTGGGTTTTTGAAAGATTGCCAGGGATTTATCTTTCAGAGACAGATGCTAGTCCTTGAGTCTCTCTCCTGTTTTGCCTGCTCCTCTGTTGGTTTATCCTACCCACATCTGTCAGCTTCAGGGCAGGTTTTTATCCTATACTCCTCATTTTTTGCACATTGGATCTTGGTCCTGTCCTTACTTTTTCTCTCTCAAATTGTAGGGTTTATTAGGCCAGTGATGGATTGTGCTGAGAGTTAGGCTATGGTAGCACACAGGTGAAAAATCTATGAAATGTACTTGAAATTCATAGCGTGAAATAACAATATGCAGGGTCAGTCTGCTAGATAGATACAGTTAATGAACGCAAGGAGTTTTGTTGAAGGTGTCTAGCTGCCACTGGGTGATGAACAACAATGTGCAGCTGGACATCCTACCTTTCCCTCTACACTGGTGAGGGTAGTTAGAAAACTGACACACCCCATGTCATTTGCAGTCTTATTAATAAATCCACACAAGCATATTTTTACAGATCAAGGTTACGTTTTGTATCAGGAGGACTTTCAGTTGGAGCTGAAACACACTGCTGTCCACTTGCAGTCCAGTCTGCAATCCCTTTAAAGTGTCAATATCATTAGATTTTTGTTTGTCTCAGGAAAAATGACGGCTAAAAACTTGTTTGATGACTACTTACAATTTGATTAAATGAAGAAGTGAATACATCACAGTTTGCTTTGAGGTTTTGTTATTTTTATACAAACAGTGTACTAACTCCACTCTCTCAGAGGGACACAGGGGAGATGAAAAGCTGTCATTTTAATGTTGTTGTGTAACTGCCGGGTATTAGGAGTGTAGCATGAATACACACCCATCACTGAAATTAAACAATAAAGCATATTCTCTCTCATACATGTAAATACACACTTACAGTTGGGAACAAAAGATAAAACAAAAATGAGTTTCATATAAAACAACTTTAATGAGCAGAGTGAAATCTGCAGATTCTTTAACTCTTTGGAGCGCAAATATTCCTCTGACCCTGTCTGGTTAGTCTGTGGAGAGGAGACTGGAAGTAGATTTAACAATTGTCTCACTGCAGCAAAGTAACAATTGCCAACAGCACATAAAACTGAAAGAAGAAGAAGAAGAAGCAAAGTAACAACTGCTGAAGCAAAGAAAAGATTCTCTCAAGACGATGGATCTGAATGAACTGAGTACAGTCTGTCATTTCATAATAATTGTTAATATATATAACATAAATACTACTACAGTGCTATAAAGTCAGTGTGTAAATCTTAAATATTTGCTTTTCTGCCCCATAATCTTGTGATCACTGACAAATTTTTCTGTCTTTTCCCAAGAAAACTATAGCTTCCATTATTGGAGGTGTCTTTTAGTGAATATAGCAACTACTATAAATCCATTTTATGATGCGACACCGATGATTATAATCTCAATGATCTTCCTTGGAATCTACATGGCGACCCAAAATCATTCTCCAGTGTAAGTCTGCATTTATTGACCCTGCTTATACAAACTTTTGTTTCCTCATTGACCTTTATATTCAATCTACTTGGCATAAGTAACATTACAAATCACACCTTGCAGACCCAGTTGTCATAGTCTGTGAGACATTTAAACCTCCGTCTATTCTAAAACTCATCTTGAATTATTGTATCTTCCTTTCCAGAGACATTAGCAAGGTGATCGTTGGAGTGATTGCACTGAATGTCACTTATATTCGCAGATTGGAAACTAATTGGTTGGTGTGGGTGTTCAATGTTTTTGTAATAATTATACTGGTCTATTTCTCCATGAGGAAGAACCAGCAAGTAGTAGTCTTGCATCCCCGGGAATTTGGAGAGGATTTTTTGTGATCAACAAATTAAGAAACATGAGTATGCAGATTCATCTGGTTCCCAGGAAAAGGAATCAGCTAATAAGAAGAAAATATAAACCCAGACAAGTTCAGAAGATGTAAAGTCAAAGAGATAATTTAGCAACACTGTAAAAATCTGACATTTTGTGTTATAGAAAAACATCATATAATTAATAATAATATAATTTGCCTTTAAATCTTAAAAACTTGTTTGATGACTACTTACAATTTGATTAAATAAAGAAGTGAATACATCACAGTTTGCTTTGAGGTATTGTTGTTTTTATACAAACAGTGTACTGACTCCACTCTCTCAGAGGGACACAGGGGAGATGAAAAGCTGTCATATTAATGTTGTGTAACTGCTGGGCATTAGGAGTGTACCATGAAGATACACTCACCACTGAAAGTAGACAATAAAACACATTATCTCTCATACATGTAAATATACACCCACAATGGGAATAAAAGATAAAACTAAAATTAAAAGAGTTTCATATAAAATAACTTAAATGAGCAGAGTGCAATCTGCAGATTCTTTAACTCTGACTTTGGAGCACAAATATTTCTATGACCTTGGAGCTTTGATGAAGGGAGCAGTGCTGCCACTAGTTAATGACAAAGCTTATGCATGTGTCTTTAAGTATACAGCACTGTGTTGATGTGCATCTTAACTTTCCTTTTGCACTGGTGAAGGTACAAGTGACACAACCTGTGTCATTTGCAATCTAAACATTTAAAGCACATTTTACAGCAAAAATACAGTAGTGTAGTGGTGGTCATACAACTTTATAAGGCATCATCAGAGCTGTTTAAACTCAATATGACTATATGATAAGTGCCATAATGAGAGGATGATAAAAAATAAAACAAGTGTTGGGTATTAAATAGTAGACTATTCTGTGAACAAATCTGAATCTGAATTCTAGTTCATGAGATTTTACCAGTAAGTTGTTGCAATAAGACAAGAAAAGGTTCAACTTTGTATTGTTTTTACAAGTAACACTGTTACACTGTTGTTTGATTTATTTCACTAGATCTCATCAATATATACAGTAGTTCTGTATTGTTCAGTTTTTGTATTAGAAAACATTCATGGCTATAGTAATTGTGTATTGTCAATTACTGAAATCATATTTACTTTTTACATTAACATGTCTGATTAACATGCATTTTAAATGTTAGATTTTGTTACATTTCTGCAATCCCTTTAAAGTGTCAATATCATTTGATTTTTGTTTGTTTCAGGGAAAAATGACAGCAAAAATAAATAGAAGATGTGACATGTTCATTCATCTCTGATTCTTCTCCAATCAACTTCAATTCATGGAGTCGTAACTATGCAATAAAAAACACAAAAGCAGACAATCTGTGGTTTTGAAGTACTTTCATATCAACATATTTGCTTACTTGATTTATTGTCTGTACTGTTTTGAACATTTTGAACATATAATTTAAGCTATGGTAGTGATAACAGTGCTCCTAGATGACACTCCTCTTTGTCACAGTTTTCAAGATAGTTTAGTTACTTTGAGCTGACATCACACTCAGTTTCTACTCCAGTAAAATACACCTTGTAGATTTAATGGCTACAATTAGTTTCTCAACTCTCACCCTCCATCTCAGAAAACATCATCTGAGGAAAAGAACACATGTTGTTTATTTTGGTGACACATCAACTTAAATAGTAGAGTTATAGACAAACTTAATTTAGGATATACACCTCTAAAACTTAACTCAGTTAGACCTTTATAAGGGAGACTTTAGACTATCCTCGAGAGGGAATGTAGGTTAAATGGAACACCTGATATGTCATATACCTTCATAGTGATAAGATATTGTAAGAGGGAAATGAAATTATTTGCCTGATATCAGGCAGGTATTAGATTCAACAGTCTGGACCCAGACAAGGAAATTATTGTATCACCTGAGCAGACACATCTTGGGACAACTTACAAAGACAAAGATTGTCTCACTGCAGCAAAATAGCAACTGCTGACCTTCCTTGGAATCTATGTGATAATTAAAGACCTTTCTTCAGAGTAAGTCTACATTTATTCACCCTGCTTATACAAACTTTTGTTTCCTCATTGACCTTTATATTCAATCTACTTAACATAAGTAACATTACAAATCACACCTTGCAGACCCAGTTGTCATAGTCTGTGAGACATTTAAACCTCTGTCTATTCCAAAACTCATCTTGAATTAATGTATCTTCCTGTTTCTCCAGAGACATCATGGTCATTGGAATTATTGCACTGAATGTCACTGATATTCTCCAAGTGGACCCTAAGTTAGTGTGTGGATTCAACGCTTTTGTAATACTGGGCCTTTTGTATATGCAGAAGAACCAGGAATCAGCTAATGAGAAGAAACAAGTTCAGAAGACATAAAGCCAAAGAATTCATTAATTCAAAGAGGTCATTTAGCAACACTGTAAAAATCTGATGTTTTGTGTTCTAGAAAAACATCATATAATTAATAAGAATATAATTTACCTTTAAAACTTAAAAACTTGTTGGATGACTACTTACAACTTGATTAAATAAAGAAGTGAATGAACCACAGTTTGCTTTGAGGTATCGGTATTTTTATACAAACAGTGTACAAACTCCAGTCTCTCAGAGGGACACAGGGGAGATGAAAAGCTGTCATTTTAATGTTGTTGTGTAACTATCAGGTATTAGGAGTGTACCATGACGAATCACCCATGAAAGTAAACAATAAAGCACATTCTCTCTCATACATGTAAATACACACCCACAATTAAGAACAAAAGATTTAAAAAATGAGTTTCATATAAAATAACTTTAATGAGCAGAGCGCAATCTGCAGATTCTTTAACTTTGACTTTGGAGCACAAATATTTCTATGACCTTGTCCGGTTAGTGTGTTCATAAGATTCATAGTGTGAAATAATAATAAAGGGCAGTCAGTCTACTTGATATATACAATAAATAAACTCAAGGAGCTTTGATAAAGGGAGCAGTGCTGCCACTAGGTGGTGACAAAGCTTTGTGTTGATGTGCAAGAACTTAATACACATTCTCTCAAACACATAATCACAGACACAAGCTCACACTCCAAGTTAAACAAGTTGGACTATAGGACAGAAAATAAAACAGGAGTTTGTTTCGTATAAAACAACTTTAATGAGCTGAGTTCAATCTGCAGATTTCTCAACTCCGATGTCAGAACACAAACATTTCACAGAGATAAGACGGACTGAGCCGTTTGACCAAATACACATCAGTTGTGTTTTATGTGCTTGTGTAGCGTTCAGTCTATAAAATGTGACTACTGGAGAGTTACAGACTTCAGTTTTTACTGTTCCTAAACGTCTGCACCAGCAGGACCGCTGCTAACCATTTGGAGGCCCTAAGCATAATTGGTCACGGGGTCCCTAAGTTGAGTCTGAGTCGAGTCCCAAGATGGGCTCCAGTGCTCCAATCTGGCACGGTCAAAGAGCTGACATACAAATAAAAAAAGTCTACATTAAACAAAAATGACATAGTTGTGATTTCATATTAATATTAATGATGCACTGATTGCAATTTTATTGGATTTTTGGCGATTCTGATTTTCTTTATAAGAATTAAGAATAAGATTTTTTTTTTTTTTTTTTTTTTTTGGACTTTAAGGGATTACAAATTGCGAGCTTTATGTCTTCTTCACTCACGCTAAAGAACTTCCATACCACCGATGATGTGTGTGTGTGTGTGTGTGTGAGTGTGTGTGTGGCTGTGGCTTTCTGTGCGCTGTGTGCGTGACTGCATGTTGTGTGTGGTAACAATGTCTGTGCCTCAGCTGCTGCTGTGTGTATTACGTGAACCGTAGTGTAGCTATGCGAAAATTTGACCGGAATAAAATCGGATATATATTACTTCTTTATCATCTAATGCAGTCAATGCTCGAGTCCAAGTCCGAGTCATCAGTATGCAAGTCCGAGTCAAGTCACGAGTCCTGAAAATCAGGACCCTAGTTGGACTCGAGTCCGAGTCCTGGACTCGAGTACTACAACACTGGCACGGGCTTCATCTCTCAATTTTCTCTTCTTCTGTTTTTCAGTGCCATTTTCATGTTGTCTCTTACTTGCTACCATGCCTCATTCAAAAACAGCTTGATAAAGCAGGCTAATATGGCAAACTTCAGGCGAGAGGCAAGTAGTAGGCTACAAGCGAACCGAAGCAAACTCCAAAGCGAACAGACGAGGCCTTTGAAGGTTGTACCATTTCGAGGAAGGGGTGGGGGCTTGAATTGAGTGATAGGGTATATAATTTATATATTTTTTCAATTTGTGTTAAAATGTAATAATGTGATAACTATCATGACATTTTTATCAGCCTTAATTTTGGGGGCCCCTGCCTGGTACTTGAGGCCCCACGCGCTCTGCGTACTCTGCGTATGCGGAGCGGCGGCACTGTACGCCAGCATTACATTTTCATGTGTGTGTCCTTGCTGAAGGAGGACTGGTGCATCTGTCCTGAAGTACATTAAATTGATATAAGACATCCCACTTTAAGGAGGACAGCGGGAGCCCGTCCTCCTCTGCTCTCCTCTCACCACTTCACACAAACTTATTTGCAGTCTAATTAGTAAATCCACACAAGCATATTTTTACAGACCAAGGTTATGTTTTGCTTAAGGACCTTCAGGTGCAGCTGCAGTCCACCTTAAGAGACATATTATATGGGACGATGAGGCAATGTGGGTGTGACTTAAAACAAACCTTAAAAAAAAGTCACATTGAATCTGAACACTACAGCTGTTCCAGCACTACAACTGCTAAGAGATAAATCATCCAGGATGGCTCTGATTTCGTAAGTAATTTACCTTTAAAAATACCGTATGTGACACTGCTATGATTGTATAGGTTGTGGAGGGACTAAGAGCCATTGAAGTCATTTTCAAGCAGCATTGATGTGTGGGGTGGCAATAAAACTAGCTTGTTAAAACAAATAGCTCTTACACTGGTATTGTAAAATTATTACACTATTGTAAGTGTGCGCACACACAAACACACACACACACGCACACACAGACACACACAAAGCTTTTGATTTATAAATGTAAGGAAAATATTCTCATGTTTCTTTTTCTTATGTGTTCTTGTTGCTCACTCCTTTTGTTAGGAAACATTTAGTGGTGAAGTTTTGTGGTTGGTTTGCAATCACAGCGGCCGGTTTGTCAGTATCGACCTCTTCTCTGATTGTAATAGCAGCTGCAGTAGCAGCACCAGTAGTAGCTGTGAAAATCTATATGAGTGGTAAGTGATTCCACAATCTTTCAAAAGGAGGCTTCCTTTGTCTGATTAACATGCATTTTAAATGTTAGATCTTATTAAACTTCTGCAATCCCTTTAAAGTGTCAATATCATTTGATTTTTGTTTGTTTCAGGGAAAAATGACAGCAAAAATAAATAGAAGATGTGACATGTTCATTCATCTCTGATTCTTCTCCAATCAACTTCAATTCATGGAGTCGTAACTATGCAATAAAAAACACAAAAGCAGACAATCTGTGGTTTTGAAGTACTTTCATATCAACATATTTGCTTACTTGATTTATTGTCCGTACAGTTTTGAACATTTTGGACATGTAATTTAAGCTATAGTAGTGATGACAGTGCTCCTAGATGAGACTCTTCTTTGTCACAGTTTTCAAGATAGTTTCCGCTTTAGTTACCTTGCTGACATCACACTCAGTTTCTATTCCAGTAAAATACACCTTGTTGATTTAATGGCTACTATTAGTTTCTCAACTCTCACCCTCCATCTCAGAAAACATCATCTTAGGACAATAACACAAGTTTATCTTGGTGACACATCAACTTCAATAGTAGAGATACAGGCAAACTCAATGTACAACTTAACTTAACTCAGGTAGACCTTTATAAGGCAGATTTCGACTGTTCTCAAGAGTGGATGTAGGTTATATGGAGCACCTGATATATCATATATAATCATAGTGATAAGATATTGTAAGAAGGAAATTATTTGCCTGACATCAGGCAGATATCAGATTCAACAGTCTGGACCCAGACAAGGAAATTATTGTATCACCTGAGCAGACACATCTTGGGACAACTCACAAAGACAAATGTCATCTCACTGCAGCAAAGTAACAACTACTGAAACAAAGAAAAGATTCTCTCAATGTGCTCAATCCAGTCCAACTGTGAATGCAGTCTGTCACTTCATAATTCTTGTTGACGTGCATTTCTGTGTATAAATAGTACTACATTGCTATAGAGTCAGTATCTAAATCTGAAATATTTGCTTTTCTGCCCCATAATCTTGTGGTCAGTTTGACTCACTTGCTGTCTTCTCCCAGGAAAAATGATAGTTTTCACTTTTGGTAGTGTTGCATCAGTGAAGCAGCAAATATTGATTCCATCTTCTGTGACACTGACAATAACAATCTCATTGATCTTCCTCGGAATCAACATGATAATCAGAGACCTTTCTTCAGAATAAGTCTACATTTATTCACCCTGCTTATACAAACTTTTGTTTCCTCATTGACCTTTATATTCAATCTACTTAACATAAGTAACATTACAAATCACACCTTGTAGACCCAGTTGTCATAATCTGTTAGACATTTAAATCTCCATCTATTCTAAAACTCATCTTGAAATAATATGTCTTCCTGTTTTTCTAGAGACATCATGGTCATTTAGCAACACTGTAAAAATCTGACATTTTGTGTTATAGAAAAACATCATATAATTGATAAGAATATAATTTGCCTTTAAAACTTAAAACTTGTATGACTACTTACAATTTGATTAAATAAAGAAGTGAAAGCATCACAGTTTGCTTTGAGGTATTATTATTTTTATAGAAACAGTGTGCAAACTCCAGTCTCTCAGAGGGGAACAGGGGAGATGAAAAAGTGTCATTTTAATGTTGTTGTGTAACTGCTAGGCATTGGACTCTGGACTCTACCAAAGTATAAGTCTACATTTATTGACCCTGCTTATACAAACTTTTGTTTCGTAATTGACCTTTATATTCAATCTACTTGGCATAAGTAACATTACAAAGTACACCTTGCAGACCCAGTTGTCATAGTCCGTGAGACATTTAAACCTCCATCTATTCTAAAACTCATCTTGAATTATTGTATCTTCCTATTTTTTTCCAGAGACCTCATGGTCATTGGAATTATTGCACTGAATGTCACTGATATTCTCAAAATGGACACTATGTTTGCGTTTGGATTCAATGCTTTTGTAATACTCATACTGGCCGTTTCATTTATGAAAAAGAGGCAGGAATCAGCTGCTGAGAAGAAACTCGAATGACCAGACAAGTTCAGAAGATGTAAAGCCAAAGAATTAATTAATTCATTTACCAGCACTGTAAAGATTTGAAGTTTTGTGTTGTAGAAAAACATCATATAATTAATAATAATATAATTTGCCTATAAAACCTAAAAACTTTTTGGATGACTACTTACAATTTGATTAAATAAAGAAATGAATGCATCACATTTGCTTTGAGGTATTGTTGTTCTTATACAGTGTACAAACAGATTCTGCAGATTCTTTAACTCTGACTTTGGAGCACAAATATTTCTGTGACCTTGTCTGGTTAGTGTGTTCATAAGATTGAAGGGGAGTCACTTCAGTCTACTTGATATGAAATAAACTGAAGGAGCTTTGATAAAGGGAGCAGTGCTGCCACTACGTGATGACAAAGCTTATGCATGTGTCTTTAAGTATACAGCATTGTGTTGATGTGCATCTTAACTTTCCTTTTGCACTGGTGAAGATACCAGTGACACAACCTGTGTCATTTACCATCTTAACATTTAAAGCACATTGTACTGCAAAGCACTGGGAACAAATGTAATTTTCTGTGCACTTCACATGTAGTAGTGGTCATACAACTTTATAAGGCATCATCAGAGCTGTTTAAACTCAATGTGACTGCATGATAAATGCCATAATGAGAGGATGATAAAAATAAAAGTGTTGGAGAAAGAATAGTAGACTATTCTGTGATTATGTTCTTTTTTTAATCTGAATTCTAGTTCATGAGAGTTTACAGTAAATTGTTGCAATAAGATAAAAGGGTTCACAGAAAGGCATCTCTGTATTGTTTTTAGTAGGTAACCATAAACAGACTATTAACTAACATTGGCCTAAAGATGAAGATGGAGATCATCCAAGCAAGAATTATCATCATCAGTTATACTGTTATATGATATATTTTGCTAGATCTCATCAATATATACAGTAGTTCTGTATTATTCAGTTTTTGCATGAGAAAACATTCATGGCCACAGTAATTGTTCATTATCAATTAATGAAATTGTTCAATATATTTATTTTTTACTGAAAGTGTCATTGCATAACAATGTTTTTCCTTTGTGGCGCAGAAGTTACAAACCATTTTGTTAAATTACACCATTGTACAAGAAATATAACTTGAAATGCATCAAATGTACAAAGCAAATACCTGTAAATATCTGTTTATTAAAAATCTGTAGGCCTAAACCTTCTGATAGGCTCATGATATCACTTCTGAAGTGCTTCAGGAGGGTTTACGGGAAGGGCTGAAAAACACTGCAGTGCATCTTTGAAGACATGTTACATTTCCTTGACAAGGAAGCGTGTAACCACAGTGGCACATATGCACATATGCACGTAAAACATGAATTTTCCCCAAAACAATCAGAAAGTGAAAAGGAGTTAAAACAACGATTTGCTGTTCTTGTGTCAGTCTGTGTATTTTATCAGTTTCTCATTAATAGTGACAGGACCAGATCATCTCCCCTAATATTACGATAAAGGTTCCTCTTTTTCATCATGTACCTGTCTGTCATTATTTATAAAGATCCAGTTGTAGTTTTGTCTAATGGATAACTCATGAATTTCTTCGTGAGTTGCTTTTGAAGACCAGAGAAAAAAATTCAGCACTTAAAGAGCAGCTGTTATAATGAGAGAGTTTTCTCATCATATCGAGAAACGGAGCAAATATGTTTTTTGTCATGGTGGCAGCAATACGCTACTGTATTAATGTGTGGGGGACAATAGAATTAATAACTTAACACTGCCAACAGTAAATTGGATATTCACAAACAAGCAAAGCTACAGTATTTTCTCATTGAAGTTTAACATAATTCTGAAGAATGTACAAAGAATGGGAAAAAAATAAACAAAACATGAACTTCGGATTCAGAGGATCAGCTTTCACTCCTAAGAACTGAACTTCAGAAAAAAGAGAAAAAAAACTGAACTGAATTTCAAAAAGAAGAAGAATGTGTTTACAAACAATGGAATAAGGAATATAATTTAAAAAAAATCATTTGTAATCCTCATGACACTAATACCAATTTTAGGCTGCCAACCTCTTAGCACATAGACACAAAGCTTTTAGTTTTAAAAATGTTTAAAATGTTGTGATGCTGCTCTGAGTCTGTACAGATGCTGACTGTGTTGCTCACTCCAGTTTTAGGAAAAGGGCATTTATATCATCTTTGACCTGTACAATGTCAAAGAATAGCATCCATATGGAAGTGGAGGACTTTCACATAAGCACCTGGTGTTTATTGTTAGTAGCAGTAATAGCGGTGGCTGTGGCTGTTGCAAAGGCAGCTGTGGTGCTTGCTAGTAAGTGATTAAACGATCTCTCAAAAATAAGCTTATTTTGATTTAGAAATTACTGAAGTGCATTGTGCATATGGTAGAGAACATTATACTTCCACAATCCATTTAATTTAGGGGGGAAATGACAACAACAAGAAAAAAACAAGAATTGACATGATAATTTATTTGAAATGAACACTGAAACATGCCTATGAAATCGTAACTCTGCAATAAGAACAAACATTTAGGACAATAGTTAGCATAAATAACATTACAAAGGACAGTGTCTCACTGCAAGGACAGGTTACGAACCCAGTTGTTATTTTCATAGTCAGAGATATTTATGAAGCTACATAAAATCCTAAAAACTCATCTTAAAGTTGCAGTACACAACATTCAGCCACTAGATGTTGCACTGTAGCCCCTACATCTCAGACTAAAACAAATGTGTGTCATTTACTCAATAAAGTTGAAAAAAAAAAGAAAGCGGTCCTTGAAACCAAAATCAGCTCAAACTAGTCAGTGCTGATCAAATATAGATCAAGATTCTGTTACTGCATTGCCTATTTCTTACCTCAAATATTTTCAGAAACATTGAAGTTGTAGTTTGTGGTGCTGTTGGATTGTACTATGTTATACTGAGAGGTGTTTCTAATATTTAGTCTTAGACCTTCATTGATGTAAATTGTCAGAGAAAATATCAGAAACAGAGCTGAATCACCATTTCTTTGAACAGTTGATATTTATTTTAGAGGTAATTGTTAAAAAAATGGGTAACTGAGTAACGTGCAGTTAAAGAAGTTTTACAAGGATAATAACTTTTACCTGGATTCACTCAGTGTACATTAAAATCAAGACATCACCATGATGGTCACTGGGAGTGATTGCACTGAATGTCACTGATTTTCTCTAAATGGAAACTATGTGGATTCAATGCTTTTGTAATACTCCTACTGGGTGTTTTTTCTATGATAAACATGCATTTCAAATGTTAGATCTTGTTACACTTCTGCAATCCCTTTAATACAGAAGAGGATTAGTGCCATATGTGAAAATTTTATTTGAGTTGAGTTTAAAATCAGAATACTGACTTTAATTTCAGAATACATTTTTCATGTGGCCCTAATCCTCCTACATACTTTAAAGTGTCAAATATCATTTGATTTTTGTTTGTTTTAGGAAACAATGACAGCAAAAATAAACAGAAGAAGTGACATATTCATTCATCTCCTCATAACTATGAAATAAAAGACACAAATTGCAGACAACTTGTGGTTGTGAAGTACTTTTTATATCAACACATTTATGCATACTTGATTTATATTCTATGCAGTTTAGCCTGAATGCAAACTTGAGACAGTGCTCCCAGATGATGCTCCTCTTTGTCACAGTGCTTTGTCATCACATTCACTATTTATACCAGTAAAATACACCTTGTTGATTTAATGGCTGCTATTAGTATCTCAGCCTCCATCTCAGAAAACATCATCTGAGGAAAAGAACACAAGCTGTTTATCTTGGTTACACATCAGTAGGGCAGGTCATGACCTCACCATCCTATAGGCAAAAAATATTGTATCTGGTTCATGCTCAGAGAGGAAGGAAGTAGGAGGAGACAGGAAGTACATCGTCTCACTCATAAATGTATAAACAGAGGGGTCTCACTGCAGCCACGAACCATAACCCAGTAAAACCAAAAGAAGAAGCAAAAGCAAAGCAAAAACTGCTGAAACAAAGAAAAGGTTCTCTGAAGACGATGGATTATATCAAACTGTGAGTGCAGTCTGTCACTTCATAATAATTGTTAACATATGTGTTTCTGTGTATAAATACTATAACAGTTCTATAGAGTCAATATGTAAATCTGAAATATTTGCTTTTCTGCCCCATAATCTTGAGATCGACTTGAATAATTTTGCTGTCTTCTCCCAGGAAAAAACTTGTTATCACTGTTGGAGGTTTCATAACAGTGAACATAGCAAGTGCTGATATTCCAATTCCTGGATGGGTACAGTTAACAGGCTTAATCATTGTCGTCGGTACCATCTTGTTGAAAAAATAGCTTCTTTCAGTGTAAGTGTACATTTATTGACCCTGCTCATACAAACGTTTGATTCCTCATTGACCTTTATATTCAATCTGCTTAGCATAAGTAATAGTACAAAGCACATCTTGCAGACCCAGTTGTCATAATCTGTGAGACATTTAAACTGCTGTATGTTCTAAAACACATCTTGAATTATTGTATCTATATGTTTTTCCAGAGACCTCACTAAGATTGGACTGAATGCCAAGGTATTCTGGACTCTTAAAGTGGATACTAAGTGAGTGTGTGCTTCGCTGCTTTTGTAAAACTCATACTGGGCGTTCTGTCTGTGAAGGAGAGCCAGGAATCAGCTAATCACCATAGTATGTTCGAGACACACACTCCACCCAAATGTACCTCTAAATTGATTCTCTGTAAAGACTCAATGAAAACTGACAATTAACTAAAACACATGATGGAAAATATTGTCAGTTGAGCTGAATTGTAACTGAACTTTTGTGCAAGTGCAAGTTAACACTCTTTATCAGTTTGCTGATGTTCTGGTTGGTGACCATATATGGATTTTGAGATATAGATGCTTTAAGACGAATGATATAAAAGTGTGGGGCCAAAGAGGTCGCAAGGCTTTGTCCTGCCTTTTTTGCATTTTGGGAATCTGTTCAATAACTAGGTCAGAGGTAGAGGACAGCCACCTGCCTGTACCTCATCAACACTGGCAGGGTGTATCTGTTATCTAAGGCAGAAACCATTACAGAAGAAACTCGAATGACCAGACACGTTCAGAATATGTAAAGCCAAAGAATTCATTAATTCAAAGAGTTCATTTAGCAACACTGTAAAAAATTTGACATTTTGTGTTCTAGAAAAATATCACATAATTAATAATATAATTTGCCTTTAAAACTTAAAAACTTGTTGTATTACTACTTACAATTTGATTAAATATAGTAATGAATGCACCACATTTTGCTTTGAGGTATTGTTATTTTTATACAAACAGTACACAAACTCCACTCTCTCAGAGGGGCACAGGGGAGATGAAAAGCTGTCATATTAATGTTGTTGTGTAACTGCTGGGCATTACAGATGAGAAATGAAAATAAAAATACACCCACAAAAATATAGGTGTGTCTATACAGAGGTATTAGGTGTGACAGCAATGTTGTTCCTCTTTTCAACATGATTTAACATCTCTACTGAAAACATGGAAATTGTGCTGCATTTCCAACTCAGGAGTGTACCATGAAGATACATCCATCACTGAAAGTAAACAATAAAGCACATTCTCCCTCAAAGATTCTGTGCACTTCACATGTAGTAGTGGTCATACAACTTTATAAGGCATAATCAGAGCTGTTTAAACTCAATATGACTGCATGATAAGTGCCATAATGAGAGGATGATAAAAAAAAGTGTTGGGTATAGAATAGTAGACTATTCTGTGAACAAATCTGAATCTGAATTCTAGTTCGTGAGATTTTACCAGTAAATTGTTGCAATAAGACAAGAAAAGGTTCAACTTTGTATTGTTTTTACAAGTAACACTGTTACACTGTTGTTTGATTTATTTCGCTAGATCTCATCAATATATACAGTAGTTCTGTATTATTCAGTTTTTGCATGAGAAAACATTCATAGCTACAGTAATTGTGTGTTGTCAATCACTGAAATCATTCAACATATGTATTCTTTACTTTGAGTGATTAAGAATGAAACTGAAAGTGTCATTACATAACAGTATTTTTCCACTGTGGCGCAGTGGTACATACTATAAGTTGGCAATAATTTGTGAAATTACACCATTGTACAAGAAATATAACTTGAAATGTATCAAAATAGATTGTACAAAGCAAATATATCTGTTTATTAAAAATCTGTAGGCCTCAGATAGGCTCATGATATCACTTCTGAAGTGCTTCAGGAGGATTTAAAGGAAGGGCTGAAAAACACTGCAGTGCACGTTTGAAGACATGCATGACAGAGGACTATCAAGACAATGTGAAACCAAAACTAAATACAAAACTTCAGTGATTGTGAAAGTCAGATATAGTCTACTGATCCAGCAAAACAACTGCTGAGAGATAAGATATCAAGGATGGCTTTGAAAGTGTAAGTTATTACCTGTGTAGGTGATATTGATCTCATTGTAGAGGAGCAAAGAGACAATTCATTAATTCTATTGCAACCCCACACATTAATACAGCAGTGTATTGCTGCCACCATGACAAAAAACATATTTTTTCAATCTCTCGATTCCTTCTCTTTTTCACTTCTGCTACCATGGTAACACATACGCACATCAGCACACAAAACATGAATTTTCCCACAAACAATCAGAAAGTGAGAAGCAGTAAAAACATCACTTTGCTGTACTTGTGTCAGTCTGTATTTTAGCAGTTTCTGCTTAACAGTGAAAGGACCAGATCATCTCCCCTAATATTACGATAAAGGTTCCTCTTTTTTCATCATGTACCTGTCTGTCATTATTCATAAAGATCCACTTGTAGTTTGACTAACGAAAAATATCTTCATGAGTTGTTTTTGAATACCATAGAAGAAAATTCAGCACTTAAAGAGCAGCTGTTATAATAAGAGAGTTTTCATCATATCGAGAAACTGAGCAAATATGTTTTTTGTCATGGTGGCAGCAATACGCTACTGTATTAATGTGTGGGGTGACAACAGGATTAATAACTTAACACTGCCAACTGTACATTGGATATTCACAAACAAACAAAGCTACTATATTTTCTTATTGATACTTAACATAACTCTGAAGAAGTTCATCATGTTACTAAAGTTGTCAGTCTTGTATCTTAATTAAAATAGATAAGTTTTGGACATTAATACATGTTATTTTAAGTCAGTGTAAGCTAAAAAATAAGGTCATAAATTTAGCATAACTGGATATGAGCCACTGTGTGAAACAGTTTTGTCAAAATGGAGGTTGTGGGGTAAAATGTGCCAGTAATGCTAGGGCAAGTTGAGTCAATGGCTCAATTTACCCCCCAAAATTATTCTGATATTCTAGAGACTAGAGACACTGTTCATGTTAATGTTTGATCACTATTACAAGTGTTACAATGTTGTGTTGAAATGTTTCATCATGGGATAAAGGTGATCACTCAGAACAGCTTTGTATTGATTTGTTTTCAGGAAGAAAAAAAAATACCAGCGCACAGGTTGATTACATCGTAATCTTAGTCTCTCTCCTCTGCTCCGCTGATACTCTATCAGCAGGTCTCAACGAGGGGAGTCACATCCACCTGCTACATGATGCATATTTTCTTATTTGGGCATCACTCCCAGAGTTGGGGGTGTTTCTCAGAGTTAAAGTTGAGCTACTGACACGAGCGAAGTACTCCCAAAGGACTCTCCATAACCTGTTGTTCCCCCTCTCCTTCCCACAAAGTTAGGTTGTAAAAAATAGGCAATAAATGAAAAGTGCAGAGCAATAACCACCTTTAAAGCTCTTCCCTACACATTACATGGTGTGCTGTCTCTATATAGCTAAAACTGAATAAATAAAATGTTTGTTTTTTTCATTCAGACCATTAAAAAATGTGTGAACATTTTTTCTGGGTGAGGGGGACTGTCCTCAGTAATTCTAAAAGTCTGACACTTCCCTCATTTCTTCATCATCCTTCACCGTTGTTTAGTTGGCAGAAGCCTGCTGAGTAAAAGACTCATCAGGATGACTACAAAATCATAGGGGTTAGCAGCATCAGCAAACCTTATCACTGCCGGGTGTCAACAATAAATGACCCTACCTCCCTTTCACACACACACACACACACACACACACACACACACACACACACACACACACACACACACACACACACACACACACACATACACACACACACACACACACACACACACACACAAACACAGCACATGGCATGGAGTGCTTCTTGTCACAGCTCATGTCAGTTGGAATTAGCTGAGTTGAGACAGAGGCAACTGTTCACACATTGCATTGCTCAATTAATTCAAGTGTTTCAGGGGAATATAATTATATAATTGCAACTTTGTAATACTGTTGTCCAGGGTGTGATCAAGCTGCGTCAGAATTACAGGGAAGGATCATGTGCACTTTGCTCTCATCGCTGACTGAGTGAATTCCACATAAATCTTAAGCCAAATGAA
Source organism: Thunnus maccoyii (assembly GCF_910596095.1). Lineage (NCBI taxonomy): Eukaryota > Metazoa > Chordata > Actinopteri > Scombriformes > Scombridae > Thunnus > Thunnus maccoyii. The sequence goes on from NC_056547.1 coordinate 18,844,035, forward strand.
ATTGTTAGACAGCAAACTTTTTAGAAAGGTGTATCTATATATTTTTTTCACTTTTTTATCTAACCAACCCTCAGATAATGTGTTAAACATAGTTTATCATGTATTTATTGGTGATTCAGAGGTGTAAAACCATGCAGACAAGTTTAATTCTCTGCTTTTTCTATTTCCCCTTTTGTTTGACCCTCTTGTCTTCTCCCAGTAACTGACTCACCCAGATTCTATGTGACACACTGGTCTGTTTTATGTTTTCAGAGAAATGATCCCTTCATCAGAGTATTTTGTGACATTCGGAGCAGATTAAGGGGCAGAGATGTGGTTTCTCCCTTTGTCAGTTAAATGAGAGCAGCTTTCAGTTGACTGTTGTCAGGTGTTTATGAGTTGTGTTATAAACATTCACATGAACATACAAACATCTTAGTGTCCTTTTCATTCATAAAAATGAAGGTTTGATAAAAATGACTTTCTGTACACACATAAACTTGCACAAATATATATTTATTGTTGAGAACCAATGCATTTCAACAGAGCAACAGGTGGAAAGTCATTGGTTGAATCAGACATAACCATCTCAGATCCTAAGGACAAACTGAGTGAGATGCACATACAAAAGGGGATGTCAGAGAACAATTAGCATCATTCCATCTCAGCTCATTGGCATAGCAGGTGCCACAGTGTTCATTTCCGTCATAGTTGTCTGGCTGTCCTTCATGCCAAAAGGTAAAGTTGACTGCGGATCCGTCAGACCACATCCATCTTCCTTCTGCATGGATGTCACTGAGTCCCATCCAAGTGGCTCCCTGAGTGTGGTCAAAGTTCCTGATCAGGGATGCAACGAAATTCTGTTCTTCCAGACTGTGGATAGACACCAGGTTGGCCCTCTCTGACACACAGTGAAACTCTGCATCAGCCCAGGTCATATGTGTGCCGACAGTCTTGTAGCAGCGGCCGTGGAAGCTGTACCAAGACATGGAACAGTTACCACGCTGTAGCTTCACTTCATGGTCGCCTGAGGGAGTTTCGGCACCCAGAGCCAGACCAAACAAAAAGAGGAACAAGAGCATGTTGTCAAGTCAGGACAAGAGTGTTGGTAATTTGTTGGTTGGAGCTAATCTGCACTGTGGGGTGTGATCAAGAATATTGCAGAGACAGGGGAAAGGCTGTTCTCTTTTAAATGCTTTAGAGAGGGTGTCTGCACTGCTGGCATTATATGATTGGTCAAGAGCACTTGCCAAACATTTTCACCCACACAGTAACACACAGAAGCTGAACATAACCCAAGAAAAGACAATCGATTCACCATGAGATTTCACATCAACACTGAAAGTACATATGAACATTGAAAGTGTTTTTTCTTGCTGTAATCATTCCTCCTGTTCATACTGGCCGTTAGAAGATTCATTCTTAATGTGCTTCAATGTAAGTGATGGACAGCCCTCAGTTTGTGCAAATATGTATTTGCAGGTTATCAGAAACTTATATTCAAATTAATAAAATCAAGTGGATATCTTCCACCTTTTTACTGCAAATGTTCCTCTTCTTATTACCATCCTCTCACTGCCATTCAACAGAGAAACACTGTCCAGGGATACAAAGAGGAATTTTGTACTAAAACACTTTAACTTTGGAAGATATCCACTTAATTCAACTAATGTGGACGACTTAAGCCTCACATTAGATTCAGATAAACTGAAATATGTTTTTTCACAAAACGAGGATGGTCAATTTTGTCCACGTACATTGAAAATGCATTTGGAGGGGATCTTCTAATGGTCAGTATGAACAGCAGGAATGATTACAGTGTTTCAATGTTTCAAAGATTCCTTTACCACTAAAAGGCTTTGTAAAATTGTGGTTCTCCCCTGAACATTTCACTCATTGTGATCTTTCCTTTGAGTTGAAATGATGACAAATATGTGTTGCATACACATTGGACTTTGTTACACTTTACCTCCCTCCCACAGAGTATTTGTACTTGGTGTGCGTGCGATCAAAACAGTTGTTACCAAATGTATCTAATACACAGAGTCAGCTATGAATAGCTGGAACAGACTTTGAAAAACACTTTAATAATCTAAACTTATACACACAAGAAAGTGAAAAACAGTGAATCGTTTCACTGTTAATTCTCTTAATAATATGTTTTTGTTTTGCACAATGACTGGAAGTTATCTGTGTGACTGTCAAGTGTCAGAGAAAATTTGGGTTGATAAAATAACTTCTGTACATACTTGTATCTTCACTCTACAGGTGAACAGTGACCAGGTTGAATCGCACATATTTGCCATAGAGCCTGTGCGAGATGCACAAACAAAAGACTGAGTTTTTGAACATGATCAATCATTCCACTTCAACTCTGTGCCAAAGTTGTTGTGAATACAGTCTTCATGTTTTCCAATGTTGTCTGGCTGTCCTGCAAAGTTGACTGCAGATGCATCAGACCACATCCATCCTCCTACTCTCTGGTACGACACAATATTAAATGCAAAAAAAGCAAACCGTTGAACCTTTTGTTGATCACTGAAGCTGTACACTTTTATTAAAGAAACAGAGCCAAAGTTAGACTCTCAATAGTGTGATTTTATTCACAGAGGTGAGTATGTGGCAAATATTGAGTTTTGTGTACATAAATAGGAATATACCTGCTGGATATGTGGAGTATTTATGATGACACAGAATCAACAGTTAAACATGTTCCTTCATTTATCTAACCACAGAAGAGTATGAACAACTAGAACAATTATGCAAAAACATGAATAATTTAAATCTATATTTTGTGCTAATTCTGTCAGCAGTTTCCATGGGGAAAAAATAACATTTTGAGTTTATTAGAAAGATGTGAAAATTTTCCATTTGACCCACTACTGGTTTTAACTAGTGAGTGTCCAAAGTTCAAGAAACTGAGGATTGGTGAAATGACTTTTATACACACATATAGATTTGTGTTTCTAATCAGTCATCAGTACAACAGGTGGAAAGTCATTGGATTGAATCAGAGATAACCTTCTCAGATCCTAAGTATAAAATGGGCGAGATGCACAAACAAAAGGGAATGTATTGACAACTGATTGCCAAAGTTTTTGGCAATCGGTTGATCAGTTGGAAAAAATCTTGCAGAGACTGGTGAAAGGCTGCTTTCTTTTATCTGCTTCAGAGAGGCTGTCTGCACTGATGGTGTGATATCATTGGACAAAAGCACTTGGCAAACACAAGTAGTTTTACTCACCCACACAGCATCTGAACATAATGAAGTTCTGTTTAAAAGTGGGTCTTCTTTACAGCTCTACAGTACATCTATGCTGCATGACTCAATGTAACGAAGGTTACGATATTGTAACTCTTGGTCTATAAGCACAGGTGGAGCCCTCTACTGTACTCTATGGGTAATACCAATCACACGCACACAATCACTCACTTTGCATGAATGTAGCAGGCCAATCAGGATGTGCCTACTGATTACGCGCGTCCGCACCCCATATAAGCAGTGTCTCGCTGCCACCTCACCATCTAGCTCACACAGCTGGAAGAATGTAGGCCCTGCCACACCATATCATCAGACTGCCTCACTGAGCCAGGCCAGCCACAGGTTAGTCGCCACGGTCCACCTACTACTTTATAATCCCAGCTGCTTAGCGGAGCAGTAGGGGGCCCAACCCAGTCCAGATAACATGGACTAGAGCTGGGTGAAAAAAAATGCCTGACCTCGCAGGGGCCATAGGTCATATACTCACCCCACCGAACAAGGCCATAGGCGCTTCCATGCAACACATGGAATGCACATGGACCACAATGAGGGAATCCCTACCCGCCTGCCTGGAGGCTTGGGCGATGTACTCACACTCTTGGATAAGGCTTTACCAGCCACTACCTCTCCATAGCGCACTAACAGCTGTTCAGTGGGTTGAAAGGAGGTCGTGCATTCAACATAACATACCAACACAAGTACTGGGCACAAGAGGTGCAATTTTGCCTCCCTAGTGCCCCCATGGGGCAGAGGACAAAATGCCTCTATCTGAAATTAAACCCAGTTCTCTGAAACATCAGTAAGGTGTTTCACCAGACTACTCTCCTTGCCTGGAGCAAGGAAGAGGTCTGCTTACTCAGACTGAAAAGAGGACGTGAAGTCAGGCTTTTATAGCTGGAGGAAGTCCCTCCTCCGGGGAGCGGACGTCATGTCTGACTGCCAGCCAGGACTGGCGTAGTGTAAAAAAGCTTGTGGGGACAAAGGCAGGGAGCATGTCCCATAGTGAGATACCTCATATTTCAAAATTTCTCTTTATGCATCCATGTGCAAATCGGGCAGTGACTGAAACAAAGAAAATATTCTCTCAAGAAGATGGATCATATCAAACTATGAGTACACTCTGTCACTTCATAATAATTGTTAACATATGAATTTCTGTGTATATATACTGAGTGCTACAGAGTCAGTCTGTAAATCTGAAACATTTGCTTTTCTGCCCCATAATCTTGGGATCAGTCTGACTAATTTTGCTGTCTTTTCCCAGGAAAGAAATTGCTTTAACTGTTTTAGGAGGTCTCATGACATTGAACATTACACAGGCTGAAATTCCATATTCTGAACGGACACCGTTGTTAGCCCTCTTGATCCTCATTGCCACCTTCTTGTGTAAAGATAGCTGTCTTCATCATAAGTCTACATTTATTCAACCTGCTTATACAAACTTTTGTTTCCTCATTGACCTTTATATTCAATATACTTAGCATAAGTCACATTACAAAGGACACCTTGCAGACCCAGTTGTCATAAGCTGTGAGACACTTAAACCTCCGTCTGTTCTAAAACTCATCTTGAATTAATGTATCATGCTATTTTTCCAGAGACATCACCAATACGGTCATTAGAGTGATTGTCATGATATCCTGGACTTTTAAAGAGGATACTAAGTTAGTGTGTGGATTCAGTGCTTTTGTAATACTCATACTGGGTGTTTTGTTTATGAAGGAGAACCAGGAATCACTTAATAGGGAGAAACCAGACCAGAAACGTTCAGAAGATGTAAAGCCAACAAATTCATTAATTCAGAGTTCATTTAGCAACACTGTAAAAAATTTGACATTTTGTGTTCTAGAAAAATATCATATGATTAATAATATAATTTGCCTTTAAAACTTAAAAACTTGTTGGATGACCACTTACAACTTGATTAAATAAAGAAGTGAATGAACCACAGTTATGAGGTATTATTATATTATACAAGCTCCAGTCTCTCAGAGGGGCACAGGGAAGATGAAAAGCTGTCATATTAACGTTGTTGTGTAACTGCTGGGCATTAGGATCCTCTCTCATACATGTAAATACCCACAATTAAGAACAAAAGATAAAACAAAAATAGTTTCATATAAAAGAACTTTAGATTCTTTAACTCCGACATTAGAGTACAAACATTTCTGTGAGCTTGTCTGGTTGGTTTGTGTAGATTCACTTTGTGTGATGATAACGAGGCGTCAGTCTACAAGATAGTATAATAGATATTATTATCACTATTATTATTTTGCCCCAATGTTCAAGATCAAGACTGAAGAAGGCTGTTGATAACATATTAATAAAAAGTTGGAGTGTTCGCCCTACATGTGACGTCTCTACACTGCAATAAATCCTACCTTCATTGAAGTTATAATGTTGAGTTTTCATTGAAACTGTATTAAAGACGCTGTTCTTTGTGGTGCTGTTGGATTGTACTGTTCTACACTGAGTTTCTAATTTTTAGTCTTAGACCCTCATTGATATAAATCAGGTAGACAAAATATTAGAAACATTAGAGAGTTAGATTGATATTTCATTTCTTTAAACAGCTCAGATTTATTGCAGAGGGGATTGTTTGAAAAAAATGGGTAGCATGCAGTTAAACAAGTTCATATGAGGATAACTCTTACCTGGATTCACTCAGTGTACATTAAAATCAAGACATCACCATGATGGTCATTGGGAGTGATTGCACTGAATGTCACCAATTTTCTCTAAATGGAAACTATTTGTTGTGTGGATTCAATGGTTTTGTACTTACTCATACTGGGCCTTTTGTCTATGAAGGAGAACCAGGAATCAGCTAATAAAAATAAAATCCAACAACCAGACAAGTTCAGAATATGTAAAGCCAATATTTTAGTTCATTCACCTACATTGTAAAAACCTGATGTTTTGACTAGTTCATAAAGTGTATGTAATTTACTTTTAGAAAACTTGAAAACATGTTGAATGAATACTTTTGATTTCATTAATTCATTCAGCATACTTGATGAAAGGGAGAGTATTCTAAAGTTTTTGTACAAAGTGAAATGAAAAGCATGTCATTTAAATGCTGTGTAACTGCTGGACATGAGGGACGTACCATGAAGATACACACACTACTTAATGTAGAAAAGAACTTAATACACATTCTCTCAAACAGAAACAGATACAAGCTCACACACTCACAGTTAAACCAGCTGAACTAGGACAGAAGACAAAACAGGAGTTTGTTTCGTATAAAACAACTTTAATGAGCTGAGTTCATTCTGCAGATTTCTCAACTCTGACATCAGAACACAAACATTTCACAGATATAAGACAGACTGAGCCGTTTGACCAAATACACATCAACTGTGTTTTATGTGCTTGTGTAGCGTTCAGTCTATAAAATGTGACTACTGGAGAGTTACAGACTTCAATTTTTACTGTTCCTGAACATCTATGCCAGTGTGACATTTTCATGTGTTTGTCCTTGCTGAAGGAGGACTGATGCATCTGTCCTGTTTTGTGGTCAGATCAAGTGTGGCTTGAAGCTGGAGGACCGGGCTGAGCTGGTGCTATCCCATCAGGCTGTGAGGACGGGTCTGAGACAATAAAAGAAGAAGTCAGCCTAATTACACCCACGGAATCCGACCATGCTCAAAATACAACCAGCATTTTAAACTTATAACAGTAAAAAGTACTCACACATGCCATTGGGAGCTCCAGGGTGTCGAGGGGCCATCGTCTGGGCATTTCCTCCAACAGGCATCATTCGGTTGGGCATGGACTGGCCTGAAGAAGGAGGCATGAAAGTAACAATGATATGACAGATGAAATATAAAGATCTGAGTGACATCAGATGCAGATGTGGTTTGTTGCGTCCTAAAAGGTTGTGAGTGTGTCATATCTTAGGAGGAGTGTGATTTTCAGTGTGTGTGTGTGTGTGTGTGTGTGGCCAGACCTGAATGCTGCATTGTGAATCCCGGCTGCCCCTGCTGCTCCCTCTGCTGGCGCACCTTCATCTCTGCCTGCTTCAGCTGCTCAGTGTGGAAAGTCTGCCTCTCTGACAGTAGCTGCTGCCGCTGCTGCTCTAGCTGCATGACAACACGCATACACATATTGTATGAGTGATATGAGCTTCCATATATAAACCCCGGGGAGAAGAAATGCTAAAAAGATGAAATTTAGCTGGATTTAAAAAGAGCAAGCAGAGCACGTTCACTCACAGCCTCTTTCTCGCGGTCCATGATGGTCTCCAGCTCCTCAAAGTGTCTCAGCTTGATCTCCAGCTTCTTCATCTGGGTCTCCACCAGCAGAGCCACCAGGGACTTGATCTTTCTCTCCTCGACTGCCGCTAAGTGCTGTGAATACAGGAGGAAAAAGATGGAGGAAGTTACAAGTTAGAAGAAAAGAGACACCACAAGAAAGAGGGTGTGGTAAGAGCTTGTAATGAGGAAATGTGGAGGTAGAGATAAAGAGGGAACACACTGAGGAAGAGAGGGAAAGATAAGAGTTGACAGGAGGCAGATGAGGCTAGAATAAATTGGGTGTGACAGAGCGTGTCGGGGATGCAGAGAGAAAATAAAAAGACACTGCAAGGAAGAAAACTACCTAATCAATCATCACAACTAGGGGTGGGACAATAATTGATCCAACTATACATCTTTATTGAAAACATTTAACGTGGTCACACCACCGCAGGTTTACAGTGTCATTCAAACTATTTGTCACGGTAGCTGGCCATGACAGTCGGTGGGAACGCCTCTCTGCCACACAGACAGACTTACACTGGAATCTAAAATACCCATTAATCTCATAGCAACATACATGACACCCCTTTCTGTTGAGGATAATCTTAGGTTTATAAAATGGTGTGTTATATTGTTTAGGTCAGTCAATTTAGTTGTAAAATGGACACTACTTTTGGAAATCCATTGAAACTACCACACAAAGGCCAAAAAACATCCTTACGTATGTTTTGCAACAAGCAAACGTGTACTGTAAGTATTGTATGTTTCAATTCCACTGTTGGATTCCATTATTATGAAGATGACAATGTATACTGTGTCAATTTTTGTCATCATACTATACATTTTTATATCAGCATATGCCTGTGAGCAAGCTTCCGGGTGAGGTAAGGCGCCCTCTGGTGGTCTTTATAATACCAAAATTACTGAGGGCAGAAAATAAAAATCAAAATTTTAAAAGTATGTTATTAACCGGAAACAGATCATGAATCATGGACACACTTGGCTGTTTTTGAGGTTTGATAATTAGTGATTCTACTCATTAATGAGCCAATCAAAGCACCTGTCTTGTTAACACATGTAAATTGGAAAATAGCTAAAATTACACAAATAGCTAGTAGCTACGTGTTAACATAAACACTGCCTTTGCTAAATTATCCAGACAACTAGCTGTTTAGTTAACTTAGCTGCCATTAATATACTTATGGCGCATGGTGTAGATACAGGGTAAGACACAACACCTCACTGGTTAACATAAACTGCAAATTTGGAAACAGAGTGAGCTTATAGAATCATTTACTTTTATTTGTAACCTGATTTTTGGTTCTAATTTCACAAGGATACTATATATTCTCCACATACTCTACATCATTTAGAAGTGCAAAGCCAGGTCTTAAAGTCTTGGTTGCTAGGAGACGTCCGACAACTGAAAAAAGCCTCTATTTAAAATTACAATAATTTCTTCATATTAAAATCCTGTGATTTGTCCGTTTTGAAGTGGGAGGGCGGGTCTTTACCTTGGCCTTTGTAGCAGCGGAGGCCAGAGCAGCTGCTGCCGCCGTGACAACGCTGCCCTCCACCAGGTCCTGCTCCATCACTCTCCCCCCGTCATCCCCTTCTCCCTCCCGCCGCCCTATGCTCTCATCGTCATCTCCCCTCCCTGGATAAAAGAGAGGATTTCTTTAATATAGACAGACATGCACATAAACACATATACAGTAAACGCACAAATACACACTCTGCACATATATACTTACCGTCTCTCTCCTCTGCAAGTATATTTTCAGCATTTTCTCTTTTGACTCGTACTGCCTCCGATTGTGCCGCGCTGGGTTCCACCTTCAGTCCATCCGCCCTAGCGGGGACCTCAAACAGATCCAACACACACACACACACACACACTCAAGGTAAACAACATAAATCATCAGCAGATAGAATATGCCTGTAAAACTCTTATTGGTGTATCACCTGATGGGAGGTGGAGTTTGTCTCCATTTTTTCTGCATCCATTGCTTCTGAGGGACAGAAAGAAAAAATATAATACATGTATTATAGAAAAAACAGTGTGTGACTACGTGTGTATGTACTTCAATCTCACCTGTCTTTTCAGGTTGGCTGGAAGTTTCAAAGACTTTATCCACGGACTCCTCCTGCACTTTGGAAAACTCCTCTGAGGACAAAGATGTAGTGTCACCACACACATTTTTTTTTCCCTTTACACACACACTGTACATACAAAACAGTCTCAAAATCATACATCCACTCATATTAACATGGACTACACATATATGAACACTCTCTTCCTCTCTCTCCGTCCTCTCACCCAGTGCAGCTTTAGCCGCCGCTGATGCCACCCGTGGATCCACCACAGATGCCAGGAAGGCCACAGTGCTCATCACGGGGTTCTCCGATTGGCTGAAAGGCACAGGCTGGTACGCCAATGGGCCGAGGGAAGCCGAGGAGTCTTCCAAGTAAGGGTCTTCTATTGGCAGACGAAGGAAGTGGAGGATACACTCGTCCTGCGTTCGGGAGCCCACATGCTCTGACACTTTGTTCCAGTCATCTCTGTAGACCTCTAGGGCCTGAGAGAGTCAGAGAAGGTAAGAGACAAGTATATACACTTTTATAAAATATCATTATAGTGTAAATTTAATCCACTGTTATAATACAAGTTGTTATATTGTTAAAAGTCCCCCCAAAAAAGTGATAGTCTTACCTCTAATAACAAGAGTGTCTCTTGCTCTGTCCATTCCCTTCCTGCACTGGCTCCTTTGGTCTGAAACAGAGGTCATAAGAGTCATTTAAGAATGATAGTAGTAACTTTTTAAACACCTAACTGCAGATACTGATGAGAAGAGGGACAAGTAAAAAATATGAATGGAAAACAAATTGAGGAAAATAAGCAAACCAATGCAAATACAGTACATGCAGTACAAAATATACTAAATATGCAAAAAAAAGATTAAAACAACTTTAAACAAGCTTTAAAAACAAAGATGTAATTTTCTGTGTGTTTGTGCTGTTGCTGTGTGACACCTTAGGGTGTTTCCTGGCGTAGATGTCGGTGCGCAAACCAAAGTTCTGGCTGTCTGAAGGCTTCTCTCGGCTCTTTTCTGGGAAAAACAACATGTGCTGCGACGCCGACACCTGCAAGAGTGAGAGCGAGTGGCAGAGTTTATCGGGAAAATTTTAAGATTCAAATACAAGCTTGCTGAGCTGTTTGTTATCATGTGCTCTGTGTGTGTGTGTGTGTGTGTGTGGGTTTTACCTGCAGGGGTTTGTGTTGCAGGGGGGCCAGCCCGGACGGTGTGTCAGCCAGTACATTGAAATGAGGAGTGGGTGGGGGTCCCATGGGGAGAGGTCTGCTCTCTGCATCCACCTGGTAGTTAATCATACCCCACTGCTCCAAAAACGCGTGAACCCTGGACACAAAGAATATTTTTTGTTTTTCATTTTGTTGTGTTCCAGGTAAAACTGCTCCCACAGATTCAAAAATGTAAAATACACAAACCAGAATCTGTCATTTTGTAATTAAAAATAAAAGCTGCTTTTGAACTGCAGACCCATAAAGTACACCTCATACTGCATGTTCCTTCCCATCATTAACATATTTAACTCATTAGCACATTCACATAGCTGAACACTCACATACAACACCTAATTTAGCCAGCAATGGCTGCAAACACCCACACACTAACTTATACCTCATTATAGCACAGACGTCTCCTGTGAGGTTGCGTCTGCAGGAGGTTGAACTGAGGTATTCTTGGGGGTTCAGCCGGTACGTGTCAATCATGAAGTTACGGTAGGCCAGGAAGCTGCAATGTACAGGGAAGATCATGCTGTTAGCTTCATCGAGCCTTTGATTTGACATTTTTGCTGATGTATGAATGTCAGCTATACTCACATTTCCGGAGATTTTGACTTGTTCTTTCCATTGAAGAATTCAGGGAGTGCACGCTTTTCTATCGAGTGGATGCTGGGAAATATTGACACAAAAGGTTTTTAGGGTTAAAGCTTAGATTTATAGTTGGGTTCAGATTTGGAAAAGTCAGGTAAGAGGACTACAAACAAAGTGCTGCTCAATGTCAAATGAAAATTTGTGCATTTCTGTGTATTTACTTACCTATTGTAATTGAACCAAGATGTGTAGCTTGGTATTATGATATGATGAGTTTGTTCTGTGATATTGTCTTCTCCCTCTGATAGGCGTGGTATCTCCCCTCTCCCCTCCTCATCCTCCTGATGTAGCATCCAAACAGCGTAAATTAAATAACATTTTTACGTTGCTGACTGAAACAAAAAATAAGCAAACCCTACAGACTACCTCAGTCCTGCTGCAAACATTCTGAACATATGAAAATGTCATATTTACCCTTCCTGGGAAATCATCCTCCGGTTCATCTGAAAGAGGGAAATTGAGGGATGGGTGAAAACTCAAGATGCACACACATGCAAACAAAGAAAGCTGGTATGTTATAGTTCTTAATGTTCTAAACAAGAAACAAATATTCTTGTAAGCCTGGTGCCAGACCTCTGAATCTCTAATTTATTCAGCAATTCAAAAGGAACTGTGAAACGCAATCCAGCTACATGCTTGTAAGTGTACAGACAATCCAAATAACTGATAGCATGCATGTCACCTAAATGCAACACACTGTTGAAGAAGGGATTACAACAAGATTAAAACATAATCTAAAAACTATTGAAACACATGGGTTTTGTTTGAGGTATTCAGATGTATGTACACATGGTACGTTCTTCTGTAAACATTAACAATAACCTACCCAGGTCAGCCATCGTCCCTCCTTTGACAGGAGTATTCTCACTGTCCTTTTTCAGGTTGACTACAAAGAGAAAGAGAATGAAACAAATGTGAAACTCTCCTGTAACACAGGGCATTTTCTAGTTTGTGGTAAATGTGTGTATCTTACCATTCTTGGGTAGTACGACCTCCTCCATGTTAGGGACAGGAGTAGGGTCCTCCATGTCTTTGGTCAGGTCCTCCTCTGGCTCTTCCTCCTGTTGTCCACGCCTTCTCCTGTGCACACACACACATAAAAATGAAAGATGAAACCATGCAAAGAAATACCATACAGAGAGCAAACCCTGTTTGAATGAAACTGGCATGTCTTACCCCTTCTTTCCTTTCTTCCTGCCTTCAGAGGAAGGAGGTGATGGGGAGCGTCTTCTCTTTTTGAAGGGGGTGGACTTTGAGTCCTGCTACACATTGTTATAGTTGGAGAAATAAAAAGAAAGCCGGAGTTTAAGTGTCATGGACTGTAACATAAAAGATCAAGACCCTTTATATTTTGAAAAAACTCCTCTATTACTGTAAGATCTATTCAAATCCATTCACTCTCTGTATTATAATTTTATTGTTTAATTAAATATTTAATTGTGTACTAATTAAAAACACCTTTCCCTTCACAAGCCCTCCTGTGCCTACAGCTTCACACAAACCTGATTGTCTCGGAGGTGAATGCGCTGGCGGAGGATGACTGGTACATTCCTCTCATCCACACAATAGTCTTCCTCGTTCATCCACTCATTGAAAACATCTGTGTCCAGAACCCAGCCAGCATGGACCTGGAGCGCACACATCCACCCGAATAAAATGAGTACTGAATAGGGAGTTCAGGTGTAGGGTAATATATCTTGGTGCATCTCATCAACGCTGCTTGTAACAAACAAATTTCTAGCCGACGGCTCTAACAGGTGCAAGAAAGTTAATTTTGGACACTGAATACAGCTCAATGTAGTGTCATGTTGTGCAGTGTAAAATATCTATATATATCTATTGATATAGTAAAATGTGGCAGCGTGTGGAACAGCACTGGAGGTTGTCTGCATCTGTGTGCTCACCCTCCAAGGTTTCTCTGGATGTGGCAGCTCTTCAATCTCTCCTTCAACATCGCTGGAGGACAACCAACTGTCATAACTGTTGTAAAGAGAAAAAAGAAATAATGGTTTCATATTCTGTTTGCGTGCGAGAACCTCTGTACGTGTTCATGTGTGTGTGTGTGTGTGTGCGCGCTCATGCATTACCTGTTAGGGTGCATGCCCCAATGTACCAAGACATGGTTGTCTTTTCGCATGACAGGACGCATCCATTCATCTAAAAATAGATGTGTTAAAAAAAAAAGTAACAAGTTAAGTCCCAGCTGCTTTACAAAGATAACATACACACACACACACACACAGAATAAATGACTGACCTTCTTCTGTAGAAGCAGGTGAGGGATATATGTGGTGACTGGCGAGCACTCGGTCGTCAGTGAGTGTACCCTGTGGAAGGACAGAATGTGATCCAGTAGCAATGAGACTGAACTACATTATCAGAGCTCCTTTTTAATCAGCCAGACCTGCCTCAGGATACTTTTCTTTAATCTGTAATACTAGCATAACATTTACTCTCCTTATTTGGCCTGTGTAACCCTCCGTCCACTTATCCCTTATCCTCCTCTGAAGCACTTTACCTGGTGCTTGGTGATGATACCGGTCAGTCTGCCAGCCAGTTCCTGATCCAGTGTAGGGTCCAGATAGACCACAGGCAGTGACATACAGTTGTTCTGGTGACACACAAAATACATGTACACATTCATCAATGGAGTGTCCTTTGTGGGCTGGAGTGTGTGTGTGTGTGTGTGTGTGTGTGTGTGTGTGTGTGTATGTGTCTTTGTCACCTGCGTCAATGCTCTTTCAATAGTACCAAACATCTCCACATTCCTTTCAGTTCTTGATGGATTCTGCAAGTCAAACCTTCGCCTGTGAAGGCAGGCAGGGGAAGAAAGAGACATCAATGGCACGTTAAGGAGGAATCAAACAAATGCAGACCAGGTTGGTTGAGGATATCACTGTGAAACAGCAAAGACATAGGAGACTTGCTACTCACCAGCCCTGCTCAGCCTTGAACTTGTAAGCAGTGCCAAGAATGTGGCAGAGTCCACCCCCTGCCCGCAGGTCCAGGAAGCACTGTGCCTGCAGAGAAGTTACTAGCTACTAAAACTGTTCGTTTTGCATGTTTTACCCAATCTTGCTGGCTTTAAAGACATGTCATCTCACCTTTTTACCTTTGTAACAAGGACCACAATTGAGCTAGACTTAGTTTTATTGTGTTTTTATCCTCTCTAAGGTCAAGACTGAGTGATTAAACTCTTGTGTTTACCTTTATTGTCTGTGTATCTATCGATGGTCATATAACATTATAGTGATGTCAAACACCTTTAAAACCCATAAAATCAACATGCATCACAACAGTTGGAGACTTTGGAGGCTGCTAACAGTCAGGGCTATTTTAAATTGAGTAAAATAAGGGTGAACAGTGTGACAGTGATGAACAGTGAGAGGCAGACTCACAGGCAGTTTGGTGAGAGTGGGACTGGTGGCTTGTCTGCCAAAAGCATCCTCTTGGAACTGGAGAAGCTGCAGGGTCACTGCAGCTAGAGCCTGACAGGATGGAGCATCCACCAGCACATACTGAACAGACACACACATTTGGAGATTGTGAGGAGGATCATTTTTCATCATCATGCGGCATTTTATCGACAGTCTCGCTAACTTAACAGCTGCATTTGGTCTGATTAACCTCTAGGATTTAACCACATTTTCACTTCATCTTTTGTATTTCTATTTCAAGCAAGTATTGCACTATTTAACTTTAGTGATCAAATCTTGCTGGCCAGTGTAAACGCAACGTTATCCAGCATGAGATGTTTGTTTACAGTCTGAGCCATTAGGACTTGCTAGCGGGGGAGGAGGCGGCTAGCTTCTTTGCTAATTACCTTTTTGTAGTGCTTCCCGATCCACTGTCGCACCACATCCAGCTGGGCTAAAGTATCAGGACTCTCCCAGAACCTGGCGGACGGACTGCTGTCTTTTTTCCGGTGTGTGGCCGTCAAAGAGCTGCTCTGGCTTGTCCCGGGAATGTCGAGGTTTGTACCTCCGGACATTGTAGCCATTATAAACCGAGATTAATCTCAAACGGGGGGACAAAACTGGCTAGCGCGCTTGCTAGCGTTTTGGGGTTATCGGTTTTTCTCGCGAGATAAACCGTGATTTCCGCAGTTCCACATAGGTTTTTGTCATTTTTTATATTGCTTTTTTATTTTCAACTGTTTTTCAGATTGATTGATTGCTTGCTCTATTTTATTCAATAATAGATGCGTAAAATATGCAAAAAAATATTTTTATGCAAACCAACATATACAGACATATTACAGGCGAGGAATTTTACTTTGAACAAGGAAATAGCTGTGCAAGACATGTGAGTAGAAGTGG
This sequence comes from Thunnus maccoyii, assembly GCF_910596095.1. Taxonomy (NCBI): domain Eukaryota; kingdom Metazoa; phylum Chordata; class Actinopteri; order Scombriformes; family Scombridae; genus Thunnus; species Thunnus maccoyii. The sequence goes on from NC_056547.1 coordinate 18,859,794, forward strand.
CATTGGTTTGTAGCAAATTATGTATTTTTAATGCTTTAATTAACGACCACCTCTTGAATATAGTTTCGTTTACGATTATAAGTGAGAAAAGGCGTATTTCATGTACGGTTCAATAATTTGCTTTCAGTTTATTAGAATTGCTTTATTGCAGCAAATTCCGTTGTGTCGCAATTATTCAAGATACAGTCATAGTGTCCGTTAGGAAAAACTAACTCCTGCTCAGCCGACTGTCTGCCAAGCTGTGGTAGCAGGTTTCCAGTGTGATTTTCTTTTCCGTGGCATTCTATAATTGGATATCTGCAAAACCTCAGAGCCATAACTTACCCTCTATAAGCCACTCAGCGTGGGATTTGCAAGTGGAAAACACCGCAGAGAGTGAAACTAACTCAATTTTCTCCATGTCTTCCTAGACCCTGAGATCCCATGGGTGTCCAGGGTCTTACTACCTATGTGGAGGGAAACAGACAATTCCTTCAAGATGTGAAGTTCAGGGACAGTCGCCTGGTTATCGACGGCTGCAGTCTGTATTTTCGCCTCTACTTTAACCACGGTTTTGACCAACAGCATGGAGGAGACTATGATGCTTTTGCGTGCCTACTCACCCAGTTCCTGTCTGCACTGGCAGCCTGTAACATACAGCCATATGTGGTACTGGATGGAGGTAAGGATCGCAACCAACGCAAATTCTTGCACTCCATCAGCTCCTTTATTATCAGCAAACTGAACTTATTACAATTAATGATAATATTGATACTTAATTATGAAAATATGTAATTATTATAATATTTACTTCTTTAGATCGATCTTAATTTCAAACCAATTCAGAGATTCCCTCCTATTTGCAGAGGCATATTCATTTAAATGTCATTGATTTTAATCTGTGGGTTCTAAGTTATCTTATTTTGAATTAAAGATCCCATTCAGACATATTTTAAGATGTGTATAAAGACTCTACTTTTAGTAATAATTTGTGTCTGATATGTTTTTTTCCAAGTTCAATTATCATTCATCATCATCATTTCATTTCATTTCAAGTTTTCCTGTTGGACACAAGATGTCTCCAACTTCACTGTACAGTCCATTCTCAGTGTATGTGCACTTGAAACTTCAAGTGTCCACTTCACACTTGTGTAAGTTGAATATTGAACCACAATTGGCTCCAAATTAGTTGTGATGTCACAAATCATGCTCGCAGGTCAACCCTTTAAAATTGGATTTTCAATGAGCACAGGGACACTTTCCACTTTCAGCAGGTGAATGTGCCTTCTAGTGTCAAACTCAGCACATACATCATTCTGTATAGTGAAGCTCAAACTTTCAACTTCAGGAACATAAAGGAAAAACATATTTTGAGTGGAGGAGGTCTTTAAATAATAAAGTAAAGTCAGATGTGGTCAATGTGGGCAGTTAATTGATAAATTTACATTTTAAAAAAGCAGTTTGCTCAACCTACACCAATCCTAGGTTTTTCTGCTGTTGTAAGACCCACAAATATTTCATTTCTGTCTCTTTCTTGTTATTATAAGGGATGGACCCCAGTGATAAGAAGTTTCCCACTTTGCGGCAGCGTCTGCAGTCCAAGATAAAGGAGGCTGACAGTATCTCTCATGGCCGAAATGGCTCCGTTCTCCCCCTCCTCACCAGAGATGTCTTCACTCAGGTTCTCATCCAGAGAGGAGTCCCACTGGTCCAGTGTCCAGCTGAGGCTGACTGGGAGATTGCATGTTTGGCTCACCAGTGGAACTGCCCAGTTCTGACCAATGACAGTGACTTTTATATATTTGACCTGCCAGGTGTGGATAGTGACAAGATTTTTCTTAATGTACTTTGTATTAAATGGGAGTGATAGTATCTCACTTGGTTTTACATACTTTATTCTGTATGTCTTATTTTAGGTGGTTATCTGCCTCTCAAGTTTTTCCAGTGGACCAACCTTAATGGTAAAGCCTCTCACCGTTACATCTCAGCTCGGTGCTACACCACTAACAGTCTATGTCGCTGGTTTGGGGGCATGAACCAGGAGTTGCTACCCCTATTTGCTGTCCTGACTGGTAATGATTATGGAACTCCAAAGGATGCTGAAACACTCCTTTCTCTGCTAGATGTGAGTGCATTTAGGAGAAGTGGTAGCAGGGGTAAAGGTAGAGCACCCTCTTCCCGCATTGAAGGCCTCTTCCTTTGGCTGTCCTCTTTCCCAAGTCCAGTGGAGGCCCTGGAGGAAGTAAGCAGGCTAATGGGGGAGACGGGTGGTAGGGGCAAGAGAGGACAGAAGGGTGGGCTGAGTTCTCAGCTGTGGGCGGCTATGCAGGAGTACCATGTCACCCCTCAAAGCTCTCTGGCTCACTGGTTCTCTGGCAGTCAGGCAGTTCCGGGAGGGCAGACCTCTACACTTGCACAGTTACCGGAGTGCCTGTCATGGGCTGCAGCAAAGGGGCTTTTGGCTCCCTTGGTAGTGGATGCTTTGGTGATGCACAGGGTCTTGCTCATACCACAGGTAGAGAACAGCAAGCTACCCAGCAGCCACTGTAGTGCCAGAGCTATACGCCAGGCTATATATGGGATATTACTGCAGAGAGGTCAAGATAACATGACTCAAGGAAGAGGTAGAAGTATACAGCAATTCTATGGAGCAGAAGGTGCTGTCCATTCACAGGATGTTAGGATACAAGAAAATATCAGCCGGGGTATGAGAGGTGGGAGAGGTCGAGGGGGAAGGGGACATGGAGGTAGGGGTCAGGGCAGTGTTTTACCCACACAGCAGCAACACTTCTTCAACACTGAAGAAGCAGCTGGTGTAGCTACAATGCAGACTCAGGGCTCTAGCGCCCCTATGTGTGTGGAGGAATACGACCGTCTGGACCTGAACTTGAAGAAAAACCAAATGGAGGCACATCCACTCAAAACCCGCTTATGCATGGATACACTCGGCCAGGTAAACATGACAACAAAAATAATATAAGTTAGGTTTATATTGTCTGGGAACAGTTTTCAAGATAAATTGTTCACGTAATTTGGTGTAATTTCCCAATGTTGTGCCTTGATTTCATCCAGGCTCCCGTGGCAGCTCGTCTTGGTGTCCTGTTAGAAGTCTTAGGGGTGAAGGAGTCTGTCCTGAATCCTGCTCCTATCCACTTGAGGCTGGCTGTAGCAGTAACAGGCTTCTGGCTGCGAGAGGCCATACCAACACCCTCACAACTTCAGGTCCAGGCTTTGGTGCTGGGCATGGTTTATGGAGAGCTGTCTTGGAACAACCAGCCCGGAAGTACCCACCACCAACAGGCCGGTTAGTCATGCTGTGTGGCATCTTTTATTTCATTCCCCAAGCACATTTTGTGGTTTGCTAAAAAAGTAACAAAGCAAACATTGATCTAAACTAAATGATCTAAAATCTGTTGTTGATGTGCACCATTCCAGTCCCACAGCCAAACTGGGCAGCAGAGCGCAATGTGTTGGCAGGGCTGGATCGACAACGCATGAGAGCAGGGGAGAGACGGGGCTTGGATATAGGAGTGGCTCACAGTTTCAGCCAATGGCAGGCCTGCCTCTGGAGTGCGCTGTGTCTTAATCAGCTATTGCTGCTGCCACTGCCTGACCCCAACCTGTCATGGTAAGACCGAAGGATAAAAAAAAGAGAGATAATAAACTGTTTGCATTTTCCACCAGTTTATCAACCACATAGTGTGAATGAGAACTAGAGCTTCAACTAATGACTATTTTCATTAAGGATTAATCTGCCAATTATTTCTTTGATCGTTAGTAGTGGATAATAGACATCACAGTTTGCCAGAAACTCAAGGTGACATTTTCAAATTGCTTGTTTTGTCCAACCAACAGTCCAAAACCTCAATTTACCATCACATAATATAGGGAGAAGACGCAAATATTCACATTTTAGAAACTGACAAATGTTTTGCATTTTTGCTTAATAATTGTCTTAAATGATGAATTATCAGTTCTGGTGATTGATGCTTTTGGCAAAGGTTCCCAAAGCTTTTTATGTCCATGACAGTCAAATCAATACATTTAAAGGATTGGTACAAAAAACTTTTCTCATGTACCTCTAGTGGAATCTTGTTATGCAGTTAATATATTTGCATAAGTTTTTAAATAACCATCTCTCAAGATTAATATCTGCAGATACCACCATGGCAAAGTGAACCTTTGCATCTTCTCCCTCTGTGTGTTTCTCAGGTTGTTCAGCGGTACCTTGGTGCATGGCCTCCTCAGGTACCTGAAAAGCGGCCGAGCTGCTGAATCCCTCTTAGCTGGGGCTTCCTTGTCTGGAAATCTTTACTTCTCCCTGCTGGATGCTGTGAGGATCTGTGGCTCCAAAGCCCATCCCTCCTCTTCTGCAGAGGGAAGGGGAAGAGGCAGAGGCCGGGGACGGGGACGGGGACGGGGAAGTAGAGGAAGAGGGGGAGGTAGAAGAGGAGCAGGGGGAAGGGGCAGAGGATCTGAGGAGATCAACAACAGGTTTGCACTACTTATGAGTGAGGAAGAGTATGATGATGATTGATAAGGAGGCAGAGAGAAATCAACAGATTGATATGAAGCACTTAATAGGGGCCAAATGACATTCCAGATGCTCAGGGAATGACACAAATTGTCATTTTCAAGTGAACACATCTTAAAGTTTTCCACCGTGCTTCTATCTTTATAACTATATTGCACTAATTTAACCTTCCTCACTAATAGCAACCTGTTTTTGATGTTAAAATTTGATGTTGCTGATTCAAATCATGTGATGTCAAGACATACTGTATGTATCAAATGTTTTCCCAAAGCACATTATTGCCATATTTTAACAGATCTATGACTGCTTTTATCAGATTATCACTTGTTTTCAAGTGGACAGTTTGTGTTCAGTAACATCAACACAAAATTTTCCAAAAGTGGCAGCTAATGTCATCTCAGTGAGCAATGTATTTTAATCACAGATGCCTTAATATCCCATGAATTGTGATCTTGAGTTGTTTGCACATCTTTCTATAATAAAAAAAATTGTCAAAATCATCGACACGTTTTTTTAATTATCACATTCAGATAGTTTTTACTCCACATATGGCTGATAATAAGATGTTTATTCTTTCTTTGTAAAGTCTATTTTGAGTTACGATGACTTACCAAAGGATAGTAATTAAATATATACACAAAAAAGATTCATATACTCCATCTACTATCTAGTACATACTACACAAGCAAAAATAAAACAAAATCACAAAGATCTTCTTTAAGGACCAAGAAATCAAATTTAAAAAAAATCTGACAAGCTGAGATTTCTTCAATATTCTCAGACTGTATTTGTCTTTTTTTTGTTTTTAAGATATTTTCTAAATCAGTCTGTTGAACTGATTTTGCAACTCGCTCTGATTCGCTTTTCTTACATTTGTGGATTGTGTTCCACTGGTGTTCCACTAACAGTAGAGTCTACAATGCTAGTATGGCTAAAAAATAAAGAGAAATTTGGACACAAGAGATAGCTGAATACAGAACATTACCAGTCTGTTGCCTGAATACGCATGTGATTATTCACATTAGTGTGTGCTGACATGACATGAAGACTCTCCTCATGTACATGAGCTCAGTTAATTCAGTGGCTGTCAAAACTGCCATTAAACGTCACAAATGAATATACATAAAATCTCCCTTGTGTCCTATGAGGATGATGAGGTTGAGGCAGATGAAGAGGCAGCAGCCGCAGTGTGCGTCTGAGAGTCTATGAGGTCCATGTCCTCGTCCTCGTTCACTCCACATGTGTCGACTACACAGATAAGGCAGCTGGTGACGGGAAACGCTCGTACCTTGCTGCAGGTCACCCACCTGGACACACAGAAAAAAACGGATTTACAGCATGAAACTGGAATAAAAATCCAAACTAAATTCAGAGTTTATTTATTTCATTTAAATAAGACAGATGTTGAGGCAGGAGTTATTGTAAGTCATACATATCAGCAGCAACAAAGAAAAAATGTCAACGCCTATTTTTGGTGATATTACTGTAGTTTTATTTGACTAATATTGAGTCAAGTTGGTACACAAACCTGTCAGTGTCAGTGTGGTACTCCAGGACATGTCCGAGCCTCCCAACCCCTTGAAACCCCGCCAGCACATAGATGGTATCGCCCACAGCCTCACACTTCACCGTAACACCTCGCCATGGCATCGCTGAGGCAGCACGCCACTCATTACTGGCGATGTCGTAGTACTCCACCGAGTCCAATCCACCTTGAAAAACACACAAAGGAGTGCAGTGAGTTTCTTTATATCACATCTCTGTACTTACACACAGAGTATTATGACTACAGTGGCCACTGGTATTAATAGTAGTAGTAATATTTGTATTATTACCCAGTGCCCCCTGCCCTCCAATAGCATAGATCCTGTTGTTGACCACCACCAGCCCGTGGTTCTTCCTGGCTACTCTCATCCCACATAGCTCCTTCCATCTGAGAAGAGAAAGAGGGAGACAGAGGCAGGTAAGAAGACAAGAAAAAGATCTGTTAAAATGTAAAATTGCAGTGTAACAGAGAATACACACATGCAGCGATGTAACAAGAACAATACTTGAATCACTGCTTTTTTGTGCATATCATTGTCATGTAAAACTCTTGTTATTCAAAATTTGCAAATATGGTAAAGAGTTCCCTTTTTTGCAAGCCACTGTCTTTCCTTATATTTTTTATATTACGTCAGAGTTACCTTCTTACTGTGTACAGTGTATTTCTGTGACTCACTGTTGTGTGTTGGGATCATAGACCTCACAGTTGTTGAGGACCCTGCCAGAGACATTGTTGCCCACAGTTCCTCCACAGACGTAGATGAGCCCATTGGCCTCAACTGAGCCGTGGCTGCAGCGGGCCATCAGCATGCTAGTTTTCACTTGCCATGACTCTGTCCTGGTGTCGTAGCACTCGAAAAGGTCCAGGGCTGAGCTGCCTGCAGACACACGCATACAGTATATAACATCATGATTAAATATGTCCAGAAGTAGGAGGTATTTCTCCCATAATGAATAATCAACTCTGCTATATCTCTGGCAGAATTTCTTTTTTTTTTTGCAATTCAACTTCAAGGTAAAAATTATCCCTTTAAAGTTTTCTTCTTTTCCTTAAAGGTCCAGTGTGTAGAATATAGTGGCTTGGCAGAAATGGAATATAATATTCATAAGTATGTTGTAATTAGTGTGTAATCATCTGAAAATAAGAATTGTTGTGTTTTTGTTACCTTAGAATGAGCCCTATCTATATAGGGGGCAGGCCCTCTTGCAGGGAGCCCACCATGTTGCACCACCATGTTTCTACATTAGCCTAGAACATACAAACCAAACAATGGCTCTAGAGAGGGCGTTGTTCATGAGTTTTGCGGCCATTGTAGGTTCTCCTACACGCTTGGAAGAGGAGGGGGAGGGAGAGGGATATTCAGTTGGTTGCAACCTGCAACCTCACTACTAGATGCCACAAAATCTTACACACCTGACCTTTAACCACATCAACCTACAAACCTATTTTATCCATGCCATTATAAAACTCAATTACCCCTCAACGCATTCAGTAGATACAGAAAATCCCGACTCCTAGGTCCAACTCCCTCTCCCCCACCTCCCTGTTCTCACCAACTTCCGAGCCCCCGGATGTGTAGATCTTGCCCTGGGCGGCGCAGGCAGCCAGGCTGTCACGAGGTGTGGGAGGACCTAGCTTGGAGTACCAGCTGTCCTTCAGGACGTTGTAGCAGTCCATACGTTTAATGGGGAAGAGCTGTGAGCCACCCAGGATGTACACCACATTGTCCCAGAAGACGGCTGTGGCATCCCGGCGCTTCTCGAAGGGGCAGCGGATGTCTGTCCAGCTGGAGTCCTGCATAAAAACCAAGACTGACACTTGACCACTGGCAAATATGATTAGACTAGACTTAACTATACAAAGCTATGCTATATTGTTGTTTGTGCAACATATAATCCATACAGGGTGAGATACTTATACTGTCAACTTTTCATAATCTAAGAAAATAAATTAACCTTATTTTCACAGTGAACACTTTTAAGCCCAAAAGTAGTTGAACAATTCTTTCAACTGAAACCCCAAATTGGACTTTTGCAAATTGCATAAGAGTGTATATCCACCCAACATTTGCTGACTTGACAGCCCCTGTGGGTTAATATGTTTGCACGTACAAGAAGGTACCTTGGGGTTGAAGTAGCGGCAGGACTGTGGCTGGGAGCCTCCAAACAAAGCAATTCGGTAATCATGCTTCTTGCGTCGTGGGCGGCTGCTCTCTCCCAGGTCCTCTCGATCCTCCAGAGACAGTAGGTGGTAGCGCATCCCACCTGGGACAAGAGCACAGGCTGTTTTTTGTTTCGTGTGAGTATGTGTGCTCATGTAAAACCAATAGACCCTAAAACCTAAGGTTACATATATAATCCCAGTTCTCTGATTAGCATGAGTGAGTGTCTCACTATGGGAACGCCTCCTGCCAATCAGAAGTTCAAATAATATTACACCAGCCCTAATTGGCTGGCACTAGTGACGCCTATGTCAGAAGGGGATGGGACCCTCCTCCTATATATTGGGTTGACATGGTGTCGGTTGTCATTCAAAACAATCTCACCTCTTCTTCACTTCCATAGCAAGGAGGGTGGTCTCATGAGACACTCACTCATACTAATCAGAGAACCGGGGTTATACCTATAACCTTAAGTTCTCTTTCATAGCATTCTTTTTGTGTCTCATTATGGGAAAAATACTGTCTCCCGGATTGCCAGACATGCCTGAGAAGAAGACAACTGTCCCCAGTGGCACTTCACAAAGGAGGAGCCACTTTCTAAGAAGAGCCTGTACTGAGGACTGAATGTGCCAGGGTTGGTGCCGTGACATCCAACCTATAAAATCTAGCAAACGTGTCGGGCGAGGCCCAGCATGCAGCCACACACACTTCTTAAATAGAAACTCCCATAAAGAGAGCCCACAAGGTTGCTAAAACTCCAATAGCTCCCACTATCCAGTGGGACAGATGCTGTTTGGACACAGGCTTACCCACGTGTGGTTTTGTCCAAGACACAAATAACTGATCGCCCTTTCTAAAACCCTGGGTCTTGTCTACATTAATTCGCAGTGCATGAACTGGACACATAGTATGCAGACGCTGATGCTCCTCAGAGGAGAAAGGCAGGGTATAAAGAGTGGCTAGTTCTATACGAGAGCACAAGCCTATAACCGTTGAGATAAAGGCAGGGTTAGGCTGCAGACTGACCTTAGTTGGGCCATCAGACATTGGTTGAGGGTAAACCTGTTGCCCCTGCAAAATAGCACTAGATTTGTATGCATAGTCTCACCCTTTTTCAGTGGATAAAAATACTTTAGCTAGGACAGAGTCCAGGATGAGCCCTATGAAGGTATCATGCCGTCAGGGTAGCAGAGGCGTTGAGGACTCTCACTGACAGAGCTGCTGCCTTTTAGCACTTATCGGTGAGGCTGGACTGGAAGGAGTCTGTCTTGGAGGAACGTGATAGAGCCAAAGAAGACAGGGAGGTCTTTAGATGAAGGTGGCTCCCTACCAGTGGCTCTATGAGCGGCATCTGGCAGACACCATCGTACTCCGTCCCCTCACAATCCAGCAGGGAACCTCCAACAATGGGGTGTCTCTCGCTGTATGGCCTATCTTTCCACATCACCACTATCTTGGTAGTTCCAGAAAAAAAGGCAGCACTTGCTTCCCTGTCTTGTTCGCTGTTGGCAATTTCTTGCCATCAAACTGAGATTTCACAACCTCTGCTTTAGCGACGGGCCATGGGATGTTGAGCCTGGTGGCTGCTCACTTGCACATATCCTGCATGTCCAGATTCAGGAGAGGTGATGCCGTGGTTAGCCAGCGGTGCTACTTTTCTGGAGGTATTGCTACCTGTTAAGGGGTATTGCTACCTGTTGGGGGGTATTGCTACCTTTATTAGCAAAAGTACTGCTACTTCACCCTAAGACTAGCCGAAGAAGAGTATCACTACTGTTCGTAAACTAGTGTGTAACTGTACAGCTGGAGCCGAAGCGCCCAGTGACCGAGTTGTGCACTCGAGTCCATGATAGTTCAGCTTAGTACCTGACAGCTCAGTTGACAACAGGCTTCTGTGAGAAGCGACAAGAGGTTTTTGAATGATAACTGACGCTATGTCAGCCCAATATATAGGAGGCAGGTCCTATAACCATAGGTGTCACTAGTGCCAGCCAATTAGGGCTGACATGATGCTATTTGAGCTTATGACGAGGTCACATAGGAGGCGTTCCCATAGTGAGACACAAAACAAATACTATGAAAGAGAACTAATACAGTTTTCATGTTTAATTTTTTGTGTTTCTTCACATGAGAATGATACAGTCAGTATTATATATGTTATATGTGTCTACAATTATATGCATGTCCATATGTTTGTGTGTATGGGTTTTATCTCTTTCTACGCACTGATGACCATCTTGAGGCACTGTGGGTTTTCCTGGATGAGAGGCTCAGCCTGCACTGTCTTGGACAGAAAGGTTTTGGAGACCAGGGGGAAGCGAACACACCCCAGCACCTCCACCATATACTGCTGTCTGTTACACACATCGTACTTCAGCCAGCGCACCGCTGCGTCATAAATCTACAAAATGCAACAATAAAACATGATTGAAAATACCAGTACAAGGGATATTCTTTCTAGCAAAATCTATTGCTCAGGGTGTCCTAGTTGAAAATGTACTTTCCGATCTCTCGGGGCTTTGAACAGTCTGATGGCAAGGCAAAAAAAACTTTCTTTCATCTTGCTGCTGGTGTTATAGTTAAAGTTGTACTTCTTCAGGTCTCTTAAATATAGATAAAGAAAAAGATAAAGTAAGTACAACCCCCCCCCCCCAAAAAAAAAACAAAACATGTCTATACCCTTCTTACTACAATGATTGAGCTTAATAGATCTGTATCAACTGATACTTCGGTACAAAAGGGCTAAAGGTTACCATACAGGTCAGAAAAATACAAAGCACAAGTTTACAGCAGATAATAAGAAGGCTGTTTGCAGGCCAATTCTCTATTGTTAATTTTGCTTTGTTGTGAGTAACCCTATTTATTTGGTACAAGCTTGTTCAAAATAAGCATTATTTGCACATATTACTTTTCTAAAAAGAGTTAGGGACTTATTCTTGTGCCACTTCCCCAATCTTTGGTGAAGTCCTGCTGAAATAAAACAGTAATACTGGGAGATTTCTGCAAAAAGGTGGATTTTTTGGTTCTTAAGTATGTTCTTTAAAATGATAGCACAAAATAAATCAAGCATGTAGTCAAAGAATGTTGTTGCGTGTATATATTATAGATGTGTACCTGTGCCTCAGCACGGACAGTGAGTTTGTCCTGGTGCAGTAGATGTGTGAGCTGTGTGACATCCAGTTGCAGAAACTCGTCCAGTTTGTAGACTTCAGTGAAGTGGAGCTGAAAAAAGTCCTCTGCTGCTGCCTTGAGCTCAGGACAGTCCATACAGTCTGCCAGGGCTGAGATTCCTAGAGGAGGACAGAATAAGGAGCAATGAGTAATGAGTTTTCCCGCCTAGCCTTAAAAAGCATAACTCGCTCAGCTGGAATAGAGATGCACTGATCCGACTTTTTCAGTCCCCATACCGATACCTGGGCTTTGGGATTGGTAATTGATACCGAGTACCAATCTGATACCAGTGTTTAATTAATATGCTGTATCCCTCACTGTGTGGAAAAGACTGGGATCATTCTTTTATGTGTAAGGAAAAATCAGGCTTGTCTTAAACATTAATTTCCTAACTTTGTAAAACAAAATTAAACAAATAATACATATATATATAAATTTCCTGAATTTTTATTTATTAAAATAATGGCACACAATACCAGATTGGCCCATTGTCACAGATACCTGATCCAGTTATCTCAGTCAGTATCAGACTGATATCCGATATCAGTATCAGTATCAGTGCATCTCTAAACTGGTATTTATAGTCCCTTAGTCTAGGTATTATTTAATAACTGATGCTGGTGACTTAATAAATTAAAGGGTACCCATTATGCTTTTCATTATTTCCAGTCATATATATGATGTTACTATGTCGGATGTTCATATTAAATGTGGCCAAAGTGTCAAATAATGATGTAAATGTATGTAGAAGTTATCCCTTTGAGCAAAAAGCAACAGCTTCAGACTACTCTGAATGCTCGTTTTTTTTTTTTTAAAACTTTCAGCCCAAGCCAACCTCGGCTCATGACGGATTTCTTTGTATAGTCATCTGCTCCATGCAGAGTGCCCATGTTCACTGCTCCGCTCTGCTTACATTATGGTGTTTTTCCATTGTTTTGGGGGTAATCACACTGAGCCATGACTTGAGTCGAGTTGGCACGCTGTCAGTGTTTTTCCATTACACAGCACAGCAAAGTAAAATAAGTTGTTTACCTGTTGGAGGTGTGCCGGTTGTCTGCAGCTCTTCATCAAACATCATCATCACTGTGGCTGTTTCTGCTTGTACTATTCCTCCCTGGATTATTTCTAACTGAACAAATAGCCCCAAATATCACCATATGTCATTGTGTCGACCTGTTATTTAGTCATATAAAAGCTTTTAATATGAAGCAATAAATCAGGAAATACTGGGTTTGCATTGGCGGTAACTTGACACGACTCTGATACAGCTGCCCCTTGGCAGCCTATGGAAAGCTGGCCGATTAGAACAGAGTGGGCTCCTCAGAAGGGGGGCCTTAAAGAGACAGGAGCTAAGACTGCCTGTTAAGAGACAGAGGCTGAACTGAGGGGCTGCATAAAGGGTCAGTATAAGATAAATAAGGAGTTTTTTGAGCTGTGAATCATGGAAAGCTACTCTATTGGAGTCCCAGAATAAAAATAGAGAGCTGGAAATGAGCATAATAGGTCCCCTTTAAGGATCAGAGGGCTCAGCAAGTGAGATAAGAGTTACTTAATTGTATTTCTGTTCTCACCCAAGCAGTTTGTTGCATCAATCTGTCCTTTGAGGAACTCCACACACATTTTCTTCACTGGCTCAATCTGGTACTGGTTGGCTGCATCCAGCAACGACTGGACATTACTGCTGTTCACTGAAATCCTGGCACACACATACACACGCCTTACCATTAAAAGTAAATACTGGGGTGGTTCTGGTGAAATCTCAACACAAAGTGTCAAGACAGGTGACAGCAGCAGCTGGTACAGGTGGATCTTCTGTAAAGTTTAGTGACTCGATTGACACAACACAAACCACCACACCTGTGCTCTAATTTTAGCCAAGGTTCTTACCTAGCTGTGTAGATAAATTCAATCAACAGCTCAATGATCTCAGGCTCAGCACTCCTGAGTTCCACCTCATGGGACATCGACTCCATCATTCTGGCTGGAAATGAGAGAAAAAGATAAGAATTAATAGGAAATAAACACATCCAACAATACATGGCGACATGAAATTAAATGGTTTGAAATTTTTCCTGGTTCATGTGGAATAGCTTGGATGCCTTTAGGCAGAAGGTCCAGGTTACCAAGCTGGAAGTTAAACAGGTATAAATTTTCCTTAGTTCCACGATCAATCAAACTACTGAACAGTAAGAGTGTTCAGTAGTTACATGTATACAAATATATTGTGTATATATGGAGAGACTGTGAACTGCTACATCACCAGTGCTAATCATGTCTTACCTTAATCTTGTATTATGATTTTGGTTTACAAAATTAATCATTTGGTAAATTGGCCATAATCAAAGATTCTGCTTTTATGTCTGGAGCTAAAACAATCATGCTGACAAAAGTTCAGTATCTCTTTCATTAGATTATTAAGACTAGTAATGATGATCACAATATCTAAATACATTACAGGGGTTTTACCTGAATTTCATGGTTATAGTTAACTTTGTTTCTTTTTGCAGCTTATTCAAATCTTAGTACTAAAACAGCACAGATTTCAATATTTTAGAATAAAGGTGCTCATTTTGAAGCATTTTCGAAACACAGCCCTGCATCTGTTATATAATGTTCTATCAGAAATCACATTATCTCCAGCAGCAGAGGCAATTTCCTCACCGTAGTGGTCCACTGGGGCTCAACGTATAAACTATCAAATGTGTCTGTCTATGTTTATGTGTTTGTGTGTGCACACTTACTGGTGAACATGAGGCTGAAGAAATGGCTGGCAGCAGCCAGCACCACCCTGTGGGCAGATATGTGTTTCCCCTGAACCACCAGGGTCACATCACAGAGGGTACCCTGAAGAACACACACACACACACACACACACACACACACACACACACACACACACACACACACACACACAGGTGTCAAGACAGGGTGGACATACATCTACAAATGCACGCACGCACGCACACACGTATGCACGCACACACACATCACATCACATCAGCAAGGTATTCTTACAGACTCACCTGTTTCCTCAGGTTGTTCATGACTCCCATGATGCTGGACAGCTGCCTGTACTCATCTTTGGTGGCACATTTCCTCTCGCTCTTCTTCTTGGTGCTTGACGCCTTCTCCGGTGAGGCCATGCCCGTCATGTCTGGCTGCTTAATGTTACCTGTTACCAGTCAAATTAAACTACAACACATCAGCACCGCTGCCAGCCAGCAGTGTGCAGCTGCAGTCTCTTTGTTGTCGCTCAGCCACTGACAGTCTGTTTGCGAGTCACTGGCAGCTTGATGAGATTGAAACAGACGCAAATTTAGCTACTGCGTCTCCCAGAAAGCTCTCAAAGAAAGAAAAAAAACCCTGTGTTAATCAAGTCTCCAAACAGGTTAGCAACAGTTACTGTGGTAAAAGCTTTCTTCTGCCTTTAGCTATTAGGTTGTAGTTCTTCTTCTTCTTCTTTGTTTTTATTGACCTATCGCAAACCAACTTTAAAGGTGCATACCGCCACCTGCTGGATCGGAGTGTTTAGATTCATGGCATTAGATCATCTGACTACTGATTGGTCTATAGAAAAGAAAAAAAAATCACACCCATATTTCCTAATCCTGTCCTCCCCTTCTCTTCTTGTGTTATGTATATTTATTTATATTATTATGATCAAGTTTTATTTTCTATCTTATGTTACATTAATGTTTTTTAACATGGTTTTATGTTAATTTTATGTCTATTTTCATTTGAAGCACTCGGTGCATGTAATTTCTTTGTCATAAAGCACTTTAAGCTGCATTTCTTATATGAAAGGTGCTTTACAAATAAAGTTTATTATTATCATTCTGATTTCCCAGAAGTCCCGTCCTGTGCTCAGTAGTAATTTTTAAACCACATTCCTGCCCTGTCTCATGTACTATATTTCTTAATGTCTCCCTCTCTGAATTATATTTACTACAATGCATGATGTGTTCTATACATCTTCCAGCGTGTAACACCACTGACACAGATTTGATTGACTTTTCCCCATTATATATAATGTGGAGTGAAAACCTGCATTGTGTAATGATATCCTCCTTTAAACTGTTAAACAAGAACTGACTTCTGTATATTATAATAAAGTCTCCCTTTATGGTCTGTATCTCATTCCTTCTGCCAGGCGTTAATTGTGGCTGTTCTAATTAATGATTGATTAATGATTTAACACCCATATGAGCAGGGGCACAACAAAACTGCACTTCTATACTCATCTTTTGTAATCTTAAAAGCATAACATGAATTTCTATCATAAGATCTTCTCTGACTGTTTGCTTTGATGACAAACCTCTGAGAGCTGCTGCTGAGTCTGAGCAAATGACTGTTTTTGAAACAGAATCTGGGAGAATCCATAGAGGAACATTACTTAAAACAACAGATGGACTGTAGTTTTACTCTTTGAGACCCATCTTTCATGCAATCTTGCCTACAGTATAATCCATCCAAAACCTCTGTCATCAACCTTAGCATTCACTTAAACCTCAGTGGTGGGGTGTTCCTTTCCACATCCTTTTAGTCGAACCCAATAGTTTCTCTTGTCTAAGATGTAATGGCAACTCACCAGTTTCTACTAACAGAGCATTTATTGGAGTTGTTCTCATAGCCTCTAAACATAGTCTTAATGCTCTGTTCTGAACCCTGTCTAATCTTTGTAAAATTGTTTTACATACTTTACATACTTTACCATATTCTATACATCTATAATCAATAGTGGATCTTATTAGTGCCCAGTATATATTTAATAGTGATAGTTTATCAGCCCTCCAGTTATATTAACCACATACATTCCTCATGAAGTTTAAAGCTCTTACATTTTGTTTGTATTTGCTTTATATGAGAATTCTACATGGTCTTTTCGTCAAACCATAACCCTAAATATTTAAATTCTGGCACTCTCTCAAAAGGTTGTCCTTATAGATATAAGTCGATGTTAATTGGTGCTTTCTTTCATGTAAACAACATAAAACATGATTTAGCAACCGAAACCTTGAAACCTGTTGTATGACCAACTTTCAACAATCTGTAAAGCACTTTGAAGATTTTTTAATCACAATTAACATTTCTCCCTCTTTTCCAGATTTGCCCCATCATCTGCATATAATGAAGTACTTATATCTCTATTTGCATCCCTAAATGTATCGTTTATCATAATATTAAAAAGGATAAGGCTAATTACACTTCCATGAGGAATTCCATTTTCTATTTCAAACTCACTAGACATATCTGATCCCACTCTCCAATACCAAGCTGACTCATTTTAATTAGTAGCCCTTCTTTCCACCGTCTCATAAGCCTTTTTGATATCTTAGTATATGACAACCATTACTTATTTCATATGACGAGGTTTTTCAACATCATTACTCATCTTCACTAAAGCATCTATAGTAGATCTACCTCTATGGAATCCACTTCGAGATGGGCTTAGCAGTCCTTTATGCTCTAAAAAGTAATCTAGTTTTTTCAGCATCATCTTTTCTATTAATTTATATAAATGTCATGTTAAAGCTATAAGTCTATAGTTATCTGCATTACCTGGATCCTTACCTGGTTTAACCATAGACAATCAATGGACTTAACAAAAGTAAGTATCAGAGCACTTTTCCACCCACTAGGGAGTTTTCCTTCATTCCAGATCTTGTTGAACAAATCTAAAATAACATTAAAAATATTATCAGGTGAGCGTTAACCTCCTGAAAATGGCTTTATATTTAAATAGTATAAAATGGGGAAGTGATCACTAACATTAGTGGAGATGTTTGAGACTTTCCATTCACTAGATCTTGCTAAATGAGCACTCACCAGTGTAAGATCTAACCTTGTGATCACATGTTCATCCTTGTATCACTTCCGTTATTCAAACAATAACTTGTCCATTTTTAAAAAAAAACAACTTTTTATTTAGTTTAAACAAGGCCACAATGCACAATACCCCCCCCCCCCCCCCCCAACAGCAGCTGTAGGCATGTCCATCCCACTGCCGATGTTCGTTACTTGTCCATTTTTATTTATTTATATTTTTATTCAATCCGTGTGTGTCGACCAGACAGATCAGGCAGTTGGTGAAGGGATACGCTTGTACCTTCCTGCAAGTCACCCACCTGGACACACAGAAAAAAACTGATTAAAAAACACGAAACTGGAATAAAAAGCACTTTGCAAAGAGTTTATTTATTTCATTTATATCAAAGATATTGAGACACTAGTTACTGTTACTGCTACATATTAGCAGCAACAAGGTGTCAACGCCTATTTTTTGTGATATTAGTTTTATTTGACTAATATTGAGTCAAGTTGGTACACAAACCTGTCAGTGTTAGTGTGGTACTCCAGGACATGTTCGAGCCGCCCGACCTTTTGAAACCCCGCCAGCACATAGATGGTATCACCCACAGCCTCACACTTCACCGTAACACCTCGCCATGGCATCGCTGAGGCAGCACGCCACTCATTACTGGCGATGTCGTAGTACTCCACCGAGTCCAGATCACCTAGAAAAACACACAAAAGCAGATAGTGAGTTTCTTTATATCATGTCTCTGTACTTACACACAGAATATTATGACTACAGTGGCCACTGGTATTAATAGTACTGCATTACTCATTATCATTGTAGTAGTTGTGGTAATATTTGTATTATTACCCAGTGCCCCCTGCCCACCAATAGCATAGATCCTGTTGTTGACCACCACCAGCCCGTGGTTCTTCCTGGCCACTCTCATCCCACACAGCTTCTTCCATCTGAGGACAGAGAGAGGGAGACAGAGGCAGGTGAGAAGACAAGAAAAAGATCTGTTAAAATGTAAAATTGCCATGTAACAGAGAATACACACATGCAGCAATGCGACAAGAACAATACGTGCATCACTGCTTGTATCACTGTCATGTAAAACTCATTATTCAAAATTTGCTAATATGGTAAAGATTTCCCTTTCATCCTTACATTTTTTATATTACGTCAGAGTTACCTTCTTACTGTGTACAGTGTATTTCTCTGACTCACCGTTGTGTGTTGGGATCATAGACCTCACAGTTGTTGAGGACCCTGCCAGAGACATTGTTGCCCACAGTTCCTCCACAGACGTAGATGAGCCCATTGGCCTCCACTGAGCCGTGCCTGTAGCGGGCCCTCAGCATGCTGGTTTTCACCTGCCATGACTCTGTCCTGGTGTCGTAGCACTCGAAAAGGTCCAGGGCTGAGCTCCCTGCAGACACACGCATACAGTACATAACATCATGACTAAATATGTTCAAAAGTAGGAGGTATTTCTCCCATAACGAATAATCAACTCTCCTATATTTCTGGCAGAATTTATCTTTTTTTTGGCAATTCAACTTCTCAAGACTTGAAAGATATCAATTCAAAGTTTGCTACTTTTTTCTTAACCAAACCAAACTACAAACTTTAGTTATCCAAGCTATAAGCTCCTAGGTCCCTCATATTCCCTGTTCTCACCCATTCCAGATCCCCCGGATGTGTAGATCTTGCCCTGGGCGACGCAGGCAGCCAGGCTGTCACGAGGTGTGGGAGGACCTGGCTTGGAGTACCGGCTGTCCTTCAGGATGTTGTAGCAGTCCATACGTTTAATGGGGAAGAGCTGTGAGCCACCCAGAATGTACACCACATTGTCACAGAAGACGGCTGTAGCGTCCCGGCGCTTCTCAAAGGGGCAGCGGATGTCTGTCCAGCTGGAGTCCTGCATAAAAACCAAGATTGACACTTGACCACTGGCAAATATGATTAGATTAGACTTAACTATACAAAGCTATGCTATATTGTTGTTTGTGCAACATATAATCCATACAGGGTGAGATACTTATACTGTCAACTTTTCATAATCTGAGAAAATTAACCTTAATTTTCACTTGCTAACAATGAGCACTTTTAAGCTCAAAAGTAGTAAAAAATTCTCTCAACTGACACCCCAAATTGGAGTTTTTCAGTTTCACACTGAAGTATGCATAAGGGTATATATACACCCAACATTTGCTGACTTGACAGCTGGTGGGGGTTTCTTTGATTGTACGTGCAAACAGGTACCTTAGGGTTGAAGTAGCGGCAGGATTTCAGCTGAGAGCCTCCAAACAAGGCGATTTGGTAATCATGCTTCTTGCGTCGTGGGCGGCTGCTCTCTCCCAGGTCCTCCCGATCCTCCAGAGACAGTAGGTGGTAGCGCATCGCACCTGGGACAAAAGCACAGGCTCTTTTTTGTTTCGTGTGAGTATGTGTGCTCATGTAAAGCAAACAGACCCTAAAACTTATCAAGTTTGAATGTTTATTTTTTTGTGTTTCTTCACATGAGAATGATACAATCAGTATTATATATGTTATTATGTCTATAATTATATGTATGTCCATATGTTTGTGTGTATGGGTTTTATCTCTTTCTACGCACTGGTGACCATCTTGAGGCACTGTGGGTTTTCCTGGATGAGAGGCTCGGCCTGCACTGTCCTGGACAGAAAGGTGATGGAGACCAGGGGGAAGCGAACACACCCCAGCACCTCCACCATATACTGCTGTCTGTTACACACATCGTACTTCAGCCAGCGCACCGCTGCGTCATAAATCTACAAAATACAACAATAAAACATGGATGAAAATATTACTTACAAGGGATATTCTCTCTAGCAAAATCTATTGCTCAGGGTGTCCTAGTTGAAAATTCACTCTCCTGTCTCTCTAGGTTTTGAACTGTCTGATGGCAAAGCAAAAAACTTGATATAATTTTGCTGGTTTATGGCTAAAGGTTACCGCACAGGTCAGAAAAATACAAAGTACAAGTACTTTACAGCAGATAATAAGAAGGCTGTTTGCAGGCCAATTCTCTATTGTTAATTTTGCTTTGTTGTGAGTAACCCTATTTATTTGGTACAAGCTTGTTCAAAATAAGCATTATTTGCACATATTACTTTTCTAAAAAGAGTTAGGGACTTATTCTTGTGCCACTTCCCCAATCTTCCCCAGTCCTGCTGAAATAAAACAGTAATACTGGGAGATTTCTGCAAAAAGGTGGGTTTTTTGGTTCTTAAGTATGTTCTTTAAAATTATAGCACAAAATAAATCAAGCATGTAGTCAAAGAATGTTGTTGCGTGTATATATTATAGATGTGTACCTGGTCCTCAGCACGGACAGCGAGTTTGTCCTGGTGCAGTAGATGTGTGAGCTGTGTGACGTGCAGTTGCAGGAACTCTTCCAGTTTGTAGACTTCAGTGAAGTGGAGCTGGGAAAAGTCCTCTGCTGCTGCCTTGAGCTCAGGACAGTCCATACAGTCTGCCAGGGCTGAGATTCCTGCAGGAGGACAGAATAAGGAGCAATGAGTAATGAGTTTTCCTGCCTAGCCTTAAAAAGCATAACTCGCTCAGCTGGAATACATCAGCCCTTAGTCTAGGTTTTAATTAATAACTGATGCAGGTGACTCAATAACTTAATGCTCAAAGGGCTCAGCAAGTGATATAAGAGTTACTTAATTGTATTTCAGTTCTCACCCAGGCAGTTTGTTGCATCAATCTGTCCTTTGAGGAACTCCACACACATTTTCTTCACTGGCTCAATCTGGTACTGGTTGGCTGCATCCAGCAACGACTGGACATTACTGCTGTTCACTGAAATCCTGGCACACACATACTTACCTTACCATTAAAAGTCAATACTGAGGTGGTTCTGGTGAAATCACAACACAAAGTGTCAAGACAGGTGACAGCAGCAGCTGGAACAGGTGGATCTTCTGTAAAGTTTAGTGACTTTTCTAAGCAATTATGATTGATAGTATTTTTTTTAAATAGAGGACAACACTAACCACCACACCTGCGCTCTACTTTTAGCCAAGGTTCTTACCTAGCTGTGTAGATAAAATCAATCAACAGCTCAATGATCTCAGGCTCAACACTCCTGAGTTCCACCTCATGGGATATCGACTCCATCATTCTGGCTAGAAGTAAGAGAAAAAGCTCAGAATTCATAGGAAATAAACAAATCCAACAATATATGGCAACATGAAATGAAATGGTTTTCAATTTTTCCTGGTTTGCGTGGCAACAGTTTGGGGAGAACTCCATTATTAATAAAGTATAATCATATATCATGATTTTGGTTTATAAAATTAATCATTTTGGTAAATTGGCCATAATCAAAGATTCTGCTTCTGTGTCTGGAGCTAAAATTATATTATTATAAAAGTTCAGTATCTTAGATTATTAAGACTAGTAATGATGATTACAATATCTAAATACATTACAGGGGTTTCACGTGAGGTTCATGGTTAAAGTTAACTTTGTTTCTTTTTGCAGCTTATTCAACTCTTAATACTAAAACAGCACAGATTTCAATACTTTAGAATAAAGGTGCTCATTTTGAAGCATTTTCGAAACACAGCCCTGCATCTGTGATATAATGTTCTATCAGAAATCACATTATCTCCAGCAGCAGAGGCAATTTCCTCACTGTAGTGGTCCATTGGGGCTCAACGTACAAAATATCACACTTACTGGTGAACATGAGGCTGAAGAAATGGCTGGCAGCAGCCAGCACCACTCTGTGGGCAGAAATTTTTTTCCCCTGAACCACCAGGGTCACATCACAGAGGGTACCCTGATGAAAACACACACACAAAGTGTCAAGACAGGGTGGAGAACATACATCTACAAAACTGTATGCTCAAGCACAAATAACATAAGCAAGGTATTCTTACAGACTCACCTGCTTCCTCATGTTGTTTATGACACTCATGATGCTGGACAGCTGCCTGGACTCATCTGTGGTGTCACACTTTCTCTCGCTCTTCATCTTGGAGCTTGACACCATGCTTGTATTTTAACAAAAGGAAGTATCAGAGCACTTTTCCACCCACTAGGAAGTTTTCCTGTGTTACAGATCTTGTTGAACAAATCTAAAATAATATTCAAAATATTATCAGGTAACTGTTTTATGTATTTCATAACATAATTTATTGTGTCCAGGAGCAGTATAACCACTAACAGCCAGGGTACTTTTCAGCTCAGAAATTGTATATTCTAAATCCAGACAAGAATCCACTCTATCTCTGATCCTGTTCACTTCAGAGTTTTCTCTTAATATCTCTTTTCCTCTGTGCCTGTCCTCAAGATGGTTTCCACTGTGGACACTTGCAAATATTTTCCCAAGCAAATTATCCTTTTCCTCATAATTATCCTTAATTGTTTACCATCAACTAGAACAGGAATTTGTACAGATACTCTTTTCCAACTCATTTTCTTTAACATTGTCCATACCCTTTAATTGGACTTCCCCTCTTATGCTTGAGCAAAATTACCTCCACGTTTTTCTTTGTTCATTTAATAACTTTCCTAACCTTGGCTCTCTTTCTTTAATGCCGCACAATTGAAGGTTTGAGGTTTCACACAATCACCCACATCATTACCACATGTTCAGTTACTTTCATTTGTAGTCACTAGTTTACATTTTACATTGTTTTGTCATATTGCTAGTTGGTTGAATTAAGTTATATGAATGTATTAATTAGTTTCTCTTGGGCTTTGAGTTACCTGGCTGCTGAATTCTCCTTCCTGGTCTGACAGAAGATGGGGCTGAGGGTGGAGCCTGGTTTTATGCAAAGGCCCAAGCCAAAGACCAGACCAAGACCTCTGACAGCATGGAGGATGATCAGGGTTTCTTTGTGTTGAGTTTCAGTTATTGTCTATGTTGTCTTCCTCTGTGTGTGTTTATTGGCTTGATTAGCTAGTACATTAACATCTTGTTTCGTTAGCCTTATTTTTCAGTAGAGTTATGTTTTGTTGATCTCTTTTTAAGGACCCTATAACTCTGTTAATTCATTTGCTTTTATTTGTTTTGTTGAATAATTTTTGGGAAAATAAACCCAACTTTTGAACTCCAAACCTGTGTTTCCTTGTGCCTTCCCTGTTCAGTGCACGACAGTAATCAATAACATTTTCTTGATTTAAATTCTTTCTCACCATTTTAAAAGCTTGATTTCGTACTTTTATGGCCTCGCTACACTCATCATTTCACCAAGGTACAACTCTCCTTTCACCACATATTTTAGTCGTTGGAACATAGATTGATTATGTATTTATTATCATATCTGTAATTGTATCTGTGCATTCATCTTCCATGTTTATACTCCTTCCTAATTCTGCACAGTATTCCTTAAATTCATCCCATTTAGCTTTAGGAAAGCACCATCTACTGTGAGAACCTTTTTCCTGAAAATGCCTTTGTATTTAAAGAGCATGAAATTGGGACGTGATCACTACCAATAGTGGAGATGTTTGAAACTTTCCATTCACTAGATCTTGATAAATGAGCACTCACTAGTGAAAGATCTAAGCTTATGATCACATTTCTGTTCATCCTTGTACCACTTCTGTTATTCAAACAAACCAACAAACTATCATCTATCAGGTCTGCAATCACTTGTTCATTTTTATCTGTTTCACTGTTTCCCCATAAATTGTTGTGAGCATTAAAGACTCCAATACATATTTCTCTTTTGCTATTCTCACCTGCTATTTCATGGAACATTTCCATAGTTAGTGACTGGCATGGATTATAAAAGTTAACACGCTTAATTTTTCCTTTTGGTCTGCATATTTCAATAACCACACATTCATATTTATTTGGACAGGATAATTTCCTAAATATTGCACATTCCCCACCTTGTTTAATGTTTCTATCACATCTCACTGAAGTATATCCTGGTATTGTAAAGTCTACATGTGGTTTTAAACAGGTTTCTTGAACACAAATTGCATCTGATAAAACATCTAGTCAATAAACCTACATTTTAAACTCTTGACCATTTGCAATTAAACCTCTAGCATTCCACTGAAGAATGTGGATTACCATTACGATATTGATCACTACTTTCAAAGGCATCACAGTTCAGTGGATTGAGCATTTCATATATTGTATCTCCTTCAGTGTTTGTGATCCCTAAATACTGTAGTTCCTTGCTACATCAACAATTGTATCAATTCATGCCCTTCCATCTTCTTGTTGGAAAGCTATAAAAGCCACTTTGCAGATAAACTCAACAAAGTTAAATCTACAAGTTAAGTCCCCTCCTTGACTCTTGCACAGTGTTTGCTCTCCTTACTGTGGGAGATTTTCTTTCATGTATTTGACTGAGGCTCTCCGTTTGTTTTTCTGTTATTTTCTTGTTTACTCATTTACTTTATTTGATGCTTCAGCATATGAAACCTGGTTCATAATTTTGTATCTTTGTACGTCTCTCACAACACAGCCTTTAAAAGCGGCACTGTGTTCTCCTCCACAGTTGCAGCACTTCACTATCATTTTCTGTCAAGTTCTGACACAATGTCTTATTATTAATGATATTGATAGTAGAGCACCAGATATTACAACTATTTTGGCAACTGCACCTGGAATGTGTGTCTTGACTTTTTCTTCATTAATCTTTTTCTCGTCCAAAACCTTTCTCTGTTGTTCTGCATCCTTTGCAAATGTTAGTAGTCTTCTGTTGTTCAAGTATTTTGCAAACATAACTTTCTGAATCTCCTTTTCAATTGCCTTTGTGACTTTTACTGAAGTGAGGGGACTACCATCTTTGTTCACCACAATGATTGCTTTCCATTCTTTATTTTGTTCTGTGCTATTTCAACATTAGTTGTAGGCCTACTGCTTGAGGCCCTGTCTGAGGATTTCACCCTTTTGACATTGTCATCAGAATCCTCACTTTAACTACTGGATATTTCAAAGTTAGTCTTTTTCCTCCTTTTCTGGTAGTGGACCTGATACCAGTCCATTCCACTGTAATCACAATCATCATCTAAATTCTCTGCCATGATTTCTACATTCAAGCCACAAATGTTGCAAATCCGCCAAACCTTTCATAATTCCTCACCCTCTGTCCACGCTTCTCCACCTGCCAGCCAATCCCAAAGAGGCCAATCCAGGTTGTAGTGTCTTCTTCTTCTACGGTTTTAATTCTGGTTGAATATACTCGCTTTCGCCCTCTACCGACACACCTGTCACATTACAAATTGACCTGCAGGATTGCGAAACTGATTTTTTGTTCTTCAGCAAGGTTTATAGATCCAGTGAGCTGTTCAGAACAAAACATTTTGGTAGTTTGTGTCTATTAGAATAGCAGATTTCTACATTTAATTCTATCATCAAGGCGCTAACACAGCTAATGGCGACAGCAGTAATTTAGAGCTCACCTATAGGTGCACCTGCCTGTCAGGTGGGCAATATTTCATGTCTGCACAGTAATCTTAATAAAGATAACCAGGAAGAAAAGTTTTTCAGGAATCTCGTGACGCTGACGTCACGCGGAATGCGGATCGTATTGTCCGAGATAATTGACCTGAAAACAAATTGAGACCTCAGAGCTTCAGAAAATGCCCCGTTTTCTCTGCTGTTGCTGCTTCTCAAGTGAAACCTCCGGCAACGAGGTACGTGTTTACACTGTATTCATTTATGTGTTATTGACTATGAGATTATAAAGTGTTTCCCCTCGAGTTCATGCAGGAAACTTGATCACTACGTTGCTTCAGTGAGTTTACTGGATTACTAATAGCCCAATTTAGTGTAAGTATAGTGAGAACGGCAACCATTATAAGCCTTTAAAGCATGCTTTACAGATGTCACAGGGGGGAAAAAAACCTCGAAACAGTGATTAATGTTTCTTTGAAGATTAAAAATTAAATTTAATCTCACTGATCTGTCACAATACAAAGTACAATGATACAAAAGGAGAAGAGCACATAGGCCATAGGTGTTTACACTGTCTTCATAAAGGCAATGTGAAACACACCATACTCTAAAAAAGAGTATTTTGTAGTAGATGTGAATCATAAGTACCGGGTTGGTGTTATTACATGGATCCAGGTAAACACAAGCACACAATTACTGCTTTATGTCTCTTTTTGGAAAGTGCCAGTAAAAATTATATGAAGAAAGTCATTTTCAGGCTCCCTTTGACCTTTTCAGAGGCAGCCTCTCCTGCAGCCCACACCACCTGAACTGAAAGAACCTGAATCAGCCAGGCAGACCCGACCAGCACACAATGGTACATCATCCCTCGCTAACCTATATTTTCATATTTTCATCTTAACAACTGATTCTGCTTCACAGCCATTTAAATGTTGTATATCACCTGAGACATGTTTTGTTTGTAAGTGTGTATTCTGCATACTTCTTTATATTCTGATTTTTTTTTAACACTACATGTGGCGGTGTTGAGTGTCTATGATGTGATGTTTCTTTTTTCTCCTCCCAGATGCACAGACTGTGAGGCGGATCGGCAGGCTGGTGATGAGGAGGGTGTGTGTGCCAGAGTTGGACCAGAGGTTTTCAGACATGGCTGAGACCTTCAACGAGCAGCAGCAACACTATGAGTCCATGACCCGACACATCGGCAACCTGCGAAGGAGTTGCGACTGTACTCAGGGTGACAGTCTGGCTATATCTGAATGTGTGGGGATGATCAGAGAGGAGCACAGTGAGTGACACAAACAGAGGTCATATTGCTGCTCAGAGCTCCCAGGTTGCCATGTCTCAATTTTCTGTTTTCCTTTGTTTCTCTCTTTCAATGTCCATCTCTTTTTGTGTTTAGAGGCAAAGTACAGGGTCTCCCTTAAGATGAAGGGCTACGACTTCTCCCTCTGTGTGATCCCTGTGGGGTCAGAGGGTGAAAGCGAGGAGGAGCCGATATCTCCACTTCTGCGATTAGCTCAGGATGAACTGAAGGGCACTTCAGAGAGCGCCAAGGCCGCCATCTCGAAGGGCACTACTCTGCAAGAGCTGATCGGCTGGCTGCTCCGAAGTAAGGATCAAATGGCTGAGCAAGTGAAGGGGGCAGCAGCAACTTACCAGGAGCAAGGAAGACTGAATGAGAACCTGGAAGAGAACATGAAGGAAGTGAGGAGGGCGAAGGAACTGTCGCTGAGTTACAGACAACAAGCTGGGGAAGTCCTCACTGAGGCTGCAGAGATAACAGGGACTCTTCTGTAGTTCATACACATTTTGAATACTTCAGCTGAGTCCACCAAGTGCATTACAAGTATACAGGATACAAAGATTATACACATTCTTTGACACTTGTGGGTAGAATTAACCACTGCCTGCACCACTCAGCCAAGGAATCAGGAAAAAAAAAGTCCATTTATGCATCAAAACTGCAGCCCATCTCTAGGATTAAAATGTATATTGGGTCTCTACTTCTGAAAACAACATCAGGAGTGTTAGTGTCAATGTTTCAGAGCCGATAACGAGACATGCACACACAGAATGCCATACACAGGCTGTTGCAGCCTCTTGTATCATGTTTGTTATAAGGACATGAAGACAAATGAAATAATATCAGCATTTTTAATCATTTTTAAAATGTTTTATCAACATCTTAAAAAAAAAAAGCGTGTATGTATTTTCTTGAATATGTGAAATGTAACCAGCTAACAGTAGGGGGCATCGCACACTCACTTTTAAATTCTAATACTGTAGTTTTTTTTTACTTGTATAAAAATTCCTTGTGTCAAAAAAATATTATTATTAATATCACTGTTATTATAGAATTTTGTACCAATATAGAAACTTTTATTTTTGCAGAATTTGCCTCGAGGAATGACTATTAATTGGCGTCCTGGATGCACAAGTATTCTGGTTGTGACACTAGATTAGTACATTTCTTCCATGATAGTTTTTGCCTGCCATAAAACAGGACACAGCCTCTCACAGCAGCAATGAGAATTTAACTGGAGGTTTTATTCTGATATTGTGATTGTAATTGCATTTTGTTATTGTAAGATTCAAATTGAGCAGATTGTCGGCTTGTTTTCCACAGAAGCTCCACTGCTTTTATTAACTGATTAAAAATAGCAGTTTTCCAGCTGCTGTTAATGTGAAAGCCAACAAACACATGATCATATGCCATCTTGATAATTAATTTTGGAAAATCCATTGTTACAGAGGTCATTGTCAAGTGGCCATGCATTATTTATCTGGGAGATACAGTTTTAGAGCGTTGCTTTTGCCTTAAGCTTTACAGATTAATTTGGTATGGACTGTGGCGGATATAGTGAGTAAGAAGAGAGAACATTGAGTTGTTTTTCTTGCAATGAAAATGTTTGGTACAAATAAGTAAATTAATACATATTGTAAATTTAATTATTTAGCTGTATGCATGTTTAATACAGGCAACCTATTCATGTCCTTTGTTGCTTTGTTTAGATCACCCTATGTTATTACATTTTCAAAAAAGGAGTAATTGTCTATGTTCATAATTAAGAAATTAATTATTAAGAATAAAACATAATTCAACTGTGGTTTAAATGTTGCCTTATAATCGATTATTTTTACACTGCAATCAATTGCCAAATGCCAATAAATTTCTTATTTATGTGATTCATTAATAGCATGTTTGGTAGACCACTCTGCTGCTGTCAGCTGTCAAAGAGCAGTGAATGACCGTGACAACCTACGCTGATCGTGGAAATTATTAACATGCGGCCTTACCTGTAATTTGATTGGATGCAGCGTTTGGGGGGCGCGGCGGTTAGATTATATACTGCTCCCCCATTGGCTCAGACGCTTGTCCGTCCGTGGAGACCCGAGTCCTCCCGTCTAAAAGCTGGTTTGAGTGGAGAAAGTAATGAAGATGGAAGGAGCTGATGTTGAATTATTGAGGAGATTTATGGAGTAGGGAAGTGATAGCCGTTTACTCGTCGTGTCGTAACGAGAGGGGGGACATCGATTTCTAGGAATTTGACAGATAGCATGCGGGTAAGTAAACAGCAACTTGCCCAGTTTACTTGGTGTCGCGCCTTAGCCGAGCTAGCTAACTAGCTAATCTGTAAGCAAACCGTGATGACAGCTCGAAGTCAATTCAGCAAGCCGAGACAGAGAAAGAGTGTGACGGCAGAGGATTCATTTACAAGTGCCTGGCTGATAATGGTTAGAAAAACACACGGAATTATCGGGTTGGTCAAGCTGATGTTTCCCGTAGCGCTACCGGTGACCTGAGGCAGAATTTCACGTTGTGAATTTCACGCCAGCTAGGTCACCAGTTAGGACAGTTTTAATTGCAAGTTCACCTAAATTAGCTTGGTAACATTTGGAAGAGAGCAACAGAAATAAGGGGACTGTTTTCCAACGTGGCAAACATGTTAGACAGCATTGTTATTGAATTCTTAGTCACATCTTGAGAGAGAGAGAGAGGGGGGGGGAGAGAAAGAGAGAGAGACTTTGTACCTGACTTTATCCTGTTTGGCAGAGACTGGTATGTATGATAATGATAATGCGTTGTAAGGATTTTTGTAATAGCGATCATGTGATGCAGCTTCCCTCCACACCACTCAAACAATTCAGGGGTTTCCTGCATGAGGGGAACTAGTGTGACTCTGCCGCAGCGCCCCAAGACATATCTGTTGTTAGAGTTCATGAAATGAGCTCCTCCACTCCAAATGTTTGTGTTATACTGTGTCCTTCTTATAGGCTGAGATTCAGTTACTGTTTAAAGTCACCCTCCTGTCAAAAATGTGTTTTTCTTCTTGTTCCTACAGTTGAATGTTTGAGCTTCACTGTGCAGAATGATGTACGTGCAGAGTTTGACACCAGAAGGCAGTTATCAAATTCATCTTCTGAAAGTGGAAAGTTTCCCTGTGCTCATTGAAAATCAGAGTTTTAGGGGTGGACCTACCGCAATCTCCAGGTCTGAAAAATTGGGCCAATGTGGAAGTGACTTAAACCTGCATTTTCTCTAATGGCCAGCAGGGGGTGACTCCACTGGTCGCAAAAAGAAATCTGATCGTGTCGAAGTCTATGAGAGGATGGAAGTCTACTTCTCTGTGGAAGTCCGCTTCTTACTTGATTTATTACCTCAGTAAACACTTTCCTAATGAGTTTATGGTCTGAATTGCTAGTTTCAAGTCTTCTTCGATACAGCATGATGTTCGTTTTGTAAATTATGGTCCGATTTAGAGTAAAATAGACGATAAAGCAGGATGTCCTTTAGGGCATGGCTACCTCGTTATTGACAAGTCTCTACCACGGTGACAACGTTGGTTACGTACATTACGTAATGTAACCCCAGATTAGAATTGGAGTATAGATGTAGCTGTCACAATTTTAGTGTGTAACTTTCAGTTCATGAAAGTTAATTGTAACATTTTAGTCGTGTAAAAAGTTTTGGTAAGTGTTTGGTTGTACTAAAAGACCCTCTAAGGAGTCAGCTGTTCAGTTTTTTTCAGTAAGTAAATTTTGTTTTAAGCTTGTTTTCCGCTAGCATTCACATTAGCTATATCACAGTAAACCATAGACTGTAAATGCGCAGTGCTAACCAAACTAGCAGCTAGTGCTAGCATTAGGGTCAGCTCCGGCCTCTCATTCAAATATGGCCACTTCTGGCTCCAAAAAACCAAGATGGTAACAGTCAAAATGCTGAACTCGAGGCTTCAAAACAGGACTCCACAAACCAATGGGTGACGTCATGGTGGCTATGTCCATTATTTATTTATTTTTTTTTTACAGTCTATGGCCTACCAGCATTATTTATGACATCACTAATAGTTTGGAAGCCAATCCTGGTCCAATATTCAACTTTTACAAGTGTGATGTGGAAACTTGAAGCCTCCCATGCACAGACATTGAGAATAGATGTTACAGTGAAGTAGGAGACGTGTTGTGTCCAGTAGTTGAACTTCTGAAATGAAATGTATTTGCATATTTATAGATTCTGGAATTTTTAATGAGGGAGAAGGAGTAGATAAATGAACTTTTTTTTGTGGAAAAACCATATCAGCCACAAATTATTATTCAAAGTAGAGTATTTTATATACATCTTAAAACATGTCTGGAGAGAATCTTTAAATATGATACTGGCTGCAGCTTAATTCATAGGTTGCCCTTTGCTTTTCATGTATTTGTTTCTGTTTGTCAGGGGAGAGGCTTTGCCCTTTAGCAGTAGATGGGTTTGTTGGGTGGATGATTGTGAAAAGTGGTGTCATTAGGATGCGGGTGTGTGTGTGTGTGCATGCGTGAAACAATGCGCAGGCTTGTTAATGCGTGGCATCGGTGGCTGCTAGTGTCTCAGGCCACTTAATGCTTTTTGACAGTGAAGCACGGCAGGTCATGGAGCAGGAAGAAAGCGTGGGCTCTGCTGTCATCCAGCATAACAGATAGTCAACCATGCCAGCGGTTCCATGAAATGTCCCGGCAATTTGAGCGAATGAAACTGCCACTATCCCTCCCTCTTTCATTTTACTCCGCACCAAATTCTGCACACACACGTTGTAGATGTGTAATACAGACATTGATTTTTCCTTGCAATAGTGTATTTATAGGCATAGATGCCACTAGATGTTGTGTCCTTTCAGCTGCATGAAAAATCAAGGCAATCAAGCTAATTATCTGCAGCAAAAGTGGCATCTGAATGTGAAATTCAAGGGTTGAACAGTCATAGTTAAGGAAAGAGCTATCTAACTGTGACAAGAAACGCTGCCGGCCAAGAAAGTTAAAATTGAAAAATCAGCGTTAATCATTGGTCTCTTCAGGCTGACTTGCTGAAGGAAGACAGGGAATTGGAGGGACGAAGATGCATCACTGGCTTAGAGGCAACAGAGAACAGAGCGTAGGCTGCTATAAGAGGATTCCTCCCTGTTAGATCTCTCTCTGTCTCCCTCAGCGGCAAAAACCACACACACAAACCACAGACTCTGTTGTCATGTCTACTTAGCTACAGGCAGTCCTCCTCTCTATATCTGTGTGTGTGTGCAAAGGGAAAGAAAACAGAAGTAAAAAAGCAGAACCTCTGCACTATAAGCAACCTGCTGTTGAAGAAGACCTAAGGGGAGAGCAAGGTGGGAGGGTGTGATGTAACAGGGTTAACCACAGGCCATGATAGTCCAAATAAAGAAGACAGTGACAGATAGCATAACAAAGGTGTGATACAACCGAAGAGAGATATAAAAACAAAATGCTCAAGTCTAGAAATGGACAAATGGTGTAAAATGCTCCATAGCGTGGCCGGTAAACAGGAGGTAAGGTCAAGCTGTGAGCTCTGGGCATGTTAGAGCCTCTGCCCTTTATGACCACAGTTATATAACACGGCCTCTACCTTTTAGTTTGACACCCCGCACCTCCTCAAAATAGTTCCTCAATTGCTTTTGCTTCCATTCAAGTTGGAACAAACTTGTAGTGACATATCCAGCGTCCTAGTAATCTAGTTTGGAGATTTTGGGTGGAGGCAAAATATTGTAGATTCTGGTACAGTTATTAGTGGTTTGGGTGTGTCTTTACAAGAGCTGAAGTCAGCTTGGCTTACTTTTGTCAAGTTTCAGTTCATTTGGATTTGCCTAAATGTTGTTAAATATATTTTACAGCTCTTCATTTTTTTTGTAGCTTTCATTTGTTGTGTGCGACATTATCAGCCTAACCAGTAGTTCCTGTGGCTTCCACCTTGTACCACAGGAAAAAGCAGCCGGGGCAGCTCTACCACTCTCAAAACCACCTACTTCATCTTTCTCTCTCTCTGTTGTCTTTCTTCCCTTCATTCAAACCTTCATTCTTATTGGCCCACTCATTTCCTGAGAAAAAAGGAGAAGTTCCCGAGCATGTGTGTAATAGGAAATGAGGTAAACAGCGGGGAGGGATGTGTATGTGTGTGGGTGTGTGCCCCCCCCCCCCCCCCCCTCTTCATTCTGACTCGGACACTCAATTCTTCTCTCTTTTCATTTCACTACAGTGCACCAGAGGACACTGTGTTTTTGATAGTGCTGATTTCCTGAGGTCTTCTTATGAATCCATGTGAAGGCATCGGTGGCAGTGTGTTGTCTGTTTGTCTCAGGTGTTTTGCAGTAACTGTCAAGGAATGCAGGCACGCTTACAACAAGGATTAGGAATGTAAACTCGCAGGAGACCTGTTTATGTTGGAAGAAGTCTTTGGAAGGAGGAATCAAAAATAAGCTAATTTATACTGCCAGCCCTGTGTGTTTGTGAGTGTTTGTCAGAGAGTATAAGACAGGGGCGTGGGTGTAAATTCAGAAGGAACGAGCTGTCAACTCGCTAGCTCACAGGAACAGGTTTTGTCAAACCAGACATTGAATAAACATACTTGCGCGCATGCACACTTGTGCAATGCATGACACATTCTCTGTCACTTCTTGGCTCCATCAGAGCTTTGCATTGGCTGGACTCTTTTTTTTTTTTTTTTTCATCTTGTTTAGATCACAGAGTGGTGCGTGTTTCAGTATCTTTCCTTATCTAGTGTGCTTCTCAGAGCCTGGGAGGTTGCCATGGGCAGCACACATGGAAACCTAATGAACTCTCCTCTTTTATTGACCCTACTGTCTCACTCCCTTTGAGTTATCCATTCCTTGGGTTGTCTTACATTCTTTTTATCCCTTGTCTACCTACACATCCATTCATGGGTCCCTCTCCTCATTTAATCATCGATCTCTATTCATGCTCCCGTACAGCCTGTCTGTTCCTCTCCTGCATTCATCGCGTATCTAGTTGTTCATCAGTTGGTTTGTTACTTGTGCCTGTCAAGCCTGTTCAGCCACTTATCCTTAACACTGGTTTATTCATGTGTGTTTGTGCTGGTCAATGTGGTTGAGCTGCACAGAAGAAGCTCACCAGTTTGTATAAGTGGTCGCTCTCTCTTTTATTGATATCTGTAATGATTCGTGAGTCCATAATGACACGAGATGGTTTAACAAGTAAACCTGACTAAGATGGAAGATAAACAGCTGCCTAATAACATAATTACACTCTATTGTGTATTCCCAGAGCAATTATTTTTGTATTTTCTTCCACAAGTTGCTTGTGCCTGTCTGCAGTGTGTCATAATAGTGCATAGAAAGGTTCGAGACAGTGTTACTCATCAATATGTATTGTGTGTATCTAAGGTTGGGTACTGTTCACGTTTGAACTGGTACCTGGAATTTGGTACTTTTTTCGGTACTTTACTTTTTCCGTAATAACAATAAATGTAATTTCAGTTGTAGAAAATAAGTCCAAACTTCTCAATTTCAACAGTATTTATTTTGACCTTTTTTGTGTGTATGGTAAAATAAACAGTATTAAGTAATAAATTAATAATAAACAGAGTAAAATAAAGTGTTTAGGCTACCTGTTGTCATCTGCAGCTCTTCATCAAACATCTCACTTTGGTTGTTTCTGCTTGTGCTCTTCCTCTCTGCAGTATTTCTAACTGATCCGCTGAACGAATGGCTCCAAATATCTCCAGATCTTGTTGTGTCAACTTGTTGCTATGGAAGAATAACACTGCTAACAAATCTCTACTAACTCAGTGATTAACACATTTAATTTCCTATTAGGTCTTCATAATAAAAGCCTTCTGTTAGTTTGTCAGTGGAAGGGTTTTAACATGAAGCAACAGAAGCAGGAAATGTTCTCATCAGCAGTACCTTAACAAGGCTCCGATACGACTGAAAGCGATCAGGAAACAGTTAAATAAGGCTGATATCCGATAGTACAAACAGAACCACCGGAGAGAAATTTCAGTCGCATGTGTGTCAGTAAACTAGGAGGGATTTTTCGAAAGACTCACAAGGAATCTTACCAGTATTTATTTGAACTCACGACACAACCCACTCTCAAGGTACTGAAATTTGGCACTGATTGATCTAGTGTGAATAGGTACTCGGTAGTACTGGCGTGATTTGGTTTATACCCTTAAAAAGTACCAATTTCAGTACCCAAACCCTATATGTATCCTTGATGGTCTAACAATGTATTTTCTGCCTGATAAAACATTTGCAAAGCCAATCTTTTTTTTAACCTTCTGAAACTTGCATTATTTACATCCATGTTTGTTTGCTAGCAGTTTGACTGCTTTTTTTTTGACTCATTTAAAGCAACTAATGATTAATAAATTAGTTGTTTGGTCCATAGAATTGTGAAAAATGCTGATCACCATTTCCCAAAGTCCTAGATGCAACCTAAAATGTCTTGTTTTGTCTCGTCTAACTCAGTTTACAATCATAGAGGAATATTAGAGGATTAACCTATTGTCAAAATGGCTGGTGATCGACTAATCGATTAATCGAGTAATCGTTGCAGCTCTAGAGTCATTGCTGCGTTTCTTGGTACATTACGGTCACCTGAAGATCAGTGGGAAAAGTGTGACACTTTTTGCCCTCTCAACATGTTTTTTACATGTTTCCACTGAAATTTTTGTACAAATACATTTAAATTTATGGATTTACAGCAACTTTTCCCCCTGAGTGTCCACCCACTGTTTCTTCATCTGTGTCGCCGCAGTAGCATCGGTGCTTGCTGCCGAGGCAGGAGGCAAATATATCACGAAGGTAGGCAACATGGCAGGCAGCTGCTGATTTTAGTCTACAAGTATCTTTTTCTGGATACAGATGATGCAGATGATACAGATGACATGCCCCAGACGCCAGCATAGACAAAGTTGATGAGTTAAAAGTGACTCTGTAGGAGGAGAGCCCGTCCTCTTACAAGACTGACTCATCCAGTCTCTAATCACAGCCTTTATTTTGTTATTCAGCAAGGCTGCCATTAAAATGCACATGCTGGCTTTAGATACCGCTGTCCTCCTTGTTGTCTTCACCAGTGTGAAAGAACAGAACAGACCGCCACAAAGGACTAATTTCTCTAAATGGAAGCTATTCTGCTTTATAATCCTTCCCCATTTCATGAGTCACTGGCTCCCCTCCCCCCTTGTCATTTCTGTCATTGGTACAGTCCATAAATAGACACCTGGCTGCCATGGAGGCACCAAGCACCAAAATAATACAAAATAAAGCATTTTGATGCGTGAAAGGCACATTATAAAGCAGTGGAGAGGGAAAAACTATGTTGTGTGGGAGGATGAGTGTAGGGACAGAGGGAGGAAAAGCAGAAAAAGGGGAAGGAAAGAGACTAAAATCAACCATAAACCTAATTTGTAATTTTGTATTGCACACAGGTTGATCACTGGTCTCTCTGTCACACCTAGGCCACTCCCTTACAGAATGATCTAGACGAATAGCCGCCAGTATGATGTAGATAAGCAAGATGAACATCAACCAGACATTAGGTTATTGTGCAAACAAACAAATTTCGCGATGTTGGTGTTGGAAATTCTTTTGATTTTTAAAAAAAAAAAAAAAAATCGATGATGGAAGGGCGTATAATCTTATGCATCTGTAATCTCACATATTTTTTAAAAATTTTCTCACACTCTTGCTCTCTCTCTCTCGCTCTCTCACTCTCCCCCTCCCTCTCCCTACCTCTATCTTTTCCTCAGCCTCTGTTACCAGACATACCAAACATGGACTTCATTTTTCATTCAACGGCCAATTTAGCCTTGTGCTTCCAGCTTCAGAGTCCAGACATAACAGAGCACTGACACGACATACCCCGCAGTGAAAACAGGCTGCTATTTGAAAACAGATAATCCACCAGTGATACATGGAGAATAGATGGTGTCCTCCTCCTCACTAGGAAGAATTGATGACAGTCACACTGCAGAGTTGGTTAAGATGAGACCAGTACATGGGAAGATTTGAATTGCAACTACAGACTATTTTAATTATCAGTTATTCTAGTCTCTGTATTAAATAAATGATGAAATGTTTGATCTATAAAATGTCGGTCCAAACCCCAAAGATATTCAATTAATAATAACGTATGACAAGTGAAAAGGAGAAAATCTTCACATTTGAGAAGCCGGAACCAGCATGTATTTGGCATTTTAAGCCACACTAGTGGCATGTCCCCAAGAATGGTAATGACATTCAGTGGGTTGGTGCACCACGGAAATATCTCAACAACTAGTGGATGGATTGCCATGAAATCATATTTACAGAGGATGTATCCTACTGATTTGATTAATCCCCTGATTTCCTTGTAGCACCGCAGTTGACATTTATTGTTCCGAGTGAAATGTCTACGCAGCTACAGGTGGATTGCTGTGATATTTGGTACACACATACATGCCCCCCTCTGGATGAATTGTTATAATGTTGGTGATCACATAACTTTTCCTTTAGCGCCATCATGAAGTCACAATTTAGTTGTCCAGTACTTTTGGTTTATGTCCAAAACTAACCTATACTTAGAAGGTGAACACGGTAAACGTCACATGTAACTAAATATCAGAATGATAGCATTGCCATTGGGAGCATTTTGCCATGCTAGCTTTAGCATTTACCTCAGAGTACCCCAGTGCTTAAGTACAGCCTCCTAGAGATGCAAGCATGGCCGCACACTCTTAATCTTGTTAAATTACCTAAAAACTCATTTATCAGTAACTGCTAATCGACTAATCGTGTCAGCACAAGGGAAGTATAATTGATTAGAGATTGGCGTGTGTATGCTCTAGCATCACAAGAAGTTACAAAAATAAAGAAAGATTTGCAAAAACCTTTACTCACTGTTATACACACAGATCTTATCCTTTGGACTACATAGATACTATTTTAATAGAAGATTTAAAGCAAAGCATCTGTGTCCTTATCATCCCCACATCGTAGTAGATATTTTATGATGTGGTTAAATGTCCCATGTTGATATTTTTCAGTCTCTTTATTGTTCTCCATTTTTCTGATTCTATTACCTGCTTTCTCCCTTTTTCTGGTGTGATTGCTGGACAGCAGTGTCGGATAGAAACCAGCAGGTGCTTCATTAAAACAGAGAGAGAGAATTAAAATGACATTGAGACAGAAAGAAACACTATACAGAGACTAAGCAAGCAAGGAAAGGCTTATACAATAGATGACATTGGAGGTTTAATGGAAAAGGAGCTACATGCATGCAAGTTCAGTGCCTAGAAGAGGAAAAGAGGAGTCAAGATGCAGACAGTGTAAGGGTTGTGATGGATAGCGAGGAAAAATGGGGGGAAAAAGGGACGTAAGCAGAAATGAAGGGAGCGAAGCATTTATTTCACCATGAGTTACTAACAGTGAGCTAAAGCAGGTAAGAGCCTTTTTTTTCTGTCTGACTCTAAAGACTTCTGTACTGTACAGCCTGTTCATCAAGCCTCTAATTCTGCTGTGCCCCTCTTTTTTTTTTTTTTTCTTCTGTCAGCGCTTCAACAGTGAAGCCAGCCAGGCTTTTCTGTGTGGGTGATTTTTCGATTTGTGAGTCCGAGTTGAGAATAGGTTAGGTACTTGCTGCAGAGGTGTACGTCTGGAGAGAAATGAGAGGGAAACAGGAGGAGAGTGAAGGGGAAGGAGGGACTTTTTTTTTTGCCAGTGTATTGAATCGATGCCTGGAGCATGTACATTCTCTATTCACTACTGTCATTGTCTGCTGTTATAGAATATGTTTATCTGGATACCAAATAATAGAAGGCTGGCAAACATTGAAGGAGCCTTTTTCAAGCTGTGATTGCTTATACGTGCGTGCGTGCGTGCGTGCGTGTGTGTGTGTGTGTGTGTGTGTGTGTGTGCGCGCGCGCGCGCGTCCAATGCACTGCATATTTGCTATGTGTCAATAATTATGCAGAGTGTGTGTTTTACAATTCATTTTCTCTCTCCAGGTAGAGGTGACTCCACTGCAGATGAGGGAACATGTTGGCTATGGACCAAGGAGTGGTGGAAGAATGGCTGTCAGAATTTAAGGTACTGTGTGTTTGTGTGTGTGTAAAGCAACAAGAAAGAGCACATACCTCACGGTCAGCATGCAGTACATTCTCTGCTGCTGTTCGCTATTGGCAACATTTCATGCTTCATGCACAAAAACAAAAACAAAACTGAAGTGCTCAGTTTCTGGGGAATTGCATGCTCCCACTCAAATATGAGCACTCACTGATTCGCGACTGCTACCGAAGACGCCGAGGCTTCATAAGGTGTAATATTAAAAGAGCAGATGAGGTTTCCCTGCGCGAGCATCTGTCATTACTTCTCGGTGAAGTTGACCTCTGAATGCAAACAGCAGTCTGCCTGCACTTACAGCAGCAAACACAATGTATTGCTAATTTGCTACTTTGCTTTTTCTTGACAGTTCACTCTTGATATAAAGTTTGTCTCATTCATTGGAAACCATAATAATGTGTGTATTCGTCGCCTTAAAATGATATCTGCATATCATTTTAAGGATACAGGGTCCGAAATTAACACTCGCCAAGCGCCAAAATGCGGGTAGATTTTCCGTTTGGCGAGTAAATCTCGGAAGGCTATCCACCACACTGGGGGGTAAATGTTTGTACCAAAATAGCAATGTAATATCGGAGGAAATTACTCATGTTTGTCCATATACGTTGTAGACTCGCACACCATAAGTGTGTTTTATGCGCGTCTAAACAGTGCCGCAAAACTGTAGGAGCGCTCGAGACAGTCTGAGGCGAAGGAGCGCCAGCCACAGACCGTCTCGAGCGCTCCTAGTTTCGCGGCACTATTTTACCATCAACTACCCGACATCGCAGCTCTCCGCTAAAAGGTCACTTGCTGCTGGTCTGCTGCTAGCTACCGTTAATTAAATAGCTATTATTTGGCGACATTTACAAGGAGTAAGCCAACCTTTAAAACAAAAACCCACCGACAAAAAAGAGGACAAAGCACATAAAGAAGAAAGTTTTGTGAGAAATGGAGGTTTGGCGATAAAGGAGTTTGAAGAGGTTGACTACAGCATGATGCTGAGGCTGTGGTGATGAGTTGTTCTGTGTGTTTGTATTCAACATAATACCTTTTATTATCTCAATGAAATGTACTGAAACAAATGTATGTGTGACACAAAAAGGAAATTTATTTTTTTCTGTAAAAATATGCTGGGCTGGTGGAGTCTTCCAGTCTCCTTGGCAGGTGAGTCAAAAAGTTAATTTCGGCCTGCCTTGTCATGATGTGAATCAGTGGGCTCTAAGTTTCCACAGATCAAAATCAGACTACTAAATTCATTCTCATGCTGTACGTTTTATTTTTAGAACAGTGGTAAGACTTAAAGGTCACCACCGCACAAAAATACTCTGCCTTTATTAATAATTTGTGTCTGATAAGATTAAAATTGTTGTCTGATTAAAATTGGATCTATTTTCTCTCCCTTATTAAAGTTTCCATCTCGCACTTGTGTAAGTCGCACATTGGACCACACATGGCTTCAAACTAGTTGTGATGTCACAAATCTTGCTTGTCGGTACATGCGTTTTTCCCCTGTCATCAGATGAATGTGAAAACAGCCTTCTAGTGTCAAACTCTGCACAGTGAAGCTCAAACATCCAAGTGAAGGAATAAAAAAAAAAAAAAAAAACTTACTTTAAGTCAGCATTATACTTCACCTGTTTGTTTTTGTGTGTGTGTGTGTGTGTGTTTGTTACAGACCCTCCCTGACAGTGCCGTGTCAACCTATGCTGCCTCACTGAAAGACAAAGGCGTCCTGGTCCCTGCACTCTACAAGGTCATCCGAGAGAACTACAGCGATGTATGGACACACACTTCCATATTTTTACTAGTTTAAATGTTACAGATCATAAAAGAACACAGACTCTAGCCAACACTTGAGTTTTGATTTTGTTGATTTTTGTAGCCTGATATTGTAACATAACCCTGTGTGTGTGTGTGTGTGTCTGTGTTGTCGATTTTCTGTCATCCACAGTTGCTGGAGCCAGTGTGTCACCAGTTGTTTGAATTTTACCGGAGCGGTGAGCCGCAGCTGCAGCGTTTCACGCTACAGTTCCTGCCTGAGCTCCTGTGGAGTCTCCTGTCCGTCAGCGCAGCCAGG
Organism: Thunnus maccoyii; assembly: GCF_910596095.1. Classification (NCBI taxonomy): domain Eukaryota; kingdom Metazoa; phylum Chordata; class Actinopteri; order Scombriformes; family Scombridae; genus Thunnus; species Thunnus maccoyii. The sequence goes on from NC_056547.1 coordinate 18,900,857, forward strand.
GACCCGCACACCTCCGGCTGCATCGAGGCCCTGCTGCTGGGCATTTACAACCTGGTAGGGGAGAGGACGGAGGCGATAGTGTGTGTGTGTTTATATAAGTTTATCAGTACCACATTGTTAGGTCACAGTTGATCCATTACATTCATTATCAGTACAGGAGAGCTGCTCTTGCTAATAAAAACAATTAAATGTTTTCAGTCTGATAAGTGCATTGTTTTGGGAAAAACACTAGAAAAAGACCTTGATCCTTAGCAAGTTGGCGTAATTGTGCAGTTTCAGAAGCAGGGGACTTAACCACTCAACTATTTCAGGGATCTGCGTCATGTGTTTTGAAAGATTACTTTATGCCCTTTCTGCCTCATTAAACAGTTATGCAGAGTGACAGGAAGTATGAGTTAGAAATAGAGGAATTGAAACTCGGTGACATTGCAAATATACAATATTCACCTTTCAAATGCCCTCAAACTTCCCACAGAGAGATGCCAGCACTGGTAATTAAAAGTGTGTTGAGTCCTCTCTTTATCCATTTTGGCTCTCGATGTTGTCTATCAGCAAAGTGCAGTATCCCTTAACTTCCTCTTTGAATAGCAGAATAGGTCAGCTGTCACTCAACACACTGGCTGCCTCCCATTAATTTATTTGACATTAACATGTACACAGGGGACACCAAACCTTGGGGTGTATGTGCGTTCACACGACACACACAAGTAGGCAAACGCACACACACACTGATAGACCGAGTTGGGAAACGGAGACCCTGAGGTCCACACACAAACACCCACACACACACACACAACCATGAGTGTGCTTGAAGAGATAAGCACACACTCTTTAGAGGTTTAGGGCACATGCAGAAAAAAAAAAAAAAAGCTTCTGTTTTTCTCTTCTACAGAAACATTTTTTTTGTCTTCCTGTCTTTCTCTTTCACAGGAAATCGTTGATAAAGATGGACAAAGTAAAGTGTTATCTTTTACCGTCCCTTCCCTCTCCAAACCCTCAGTGTACCACGAGGTGAGAAACATGCACAAATGAGCACAAATCTTTTAATTCGCTTTTGCAGGAATGTTCGGTTAGATAAAAAAAATCTCTATCTTCTCACCTCTAGCCTTCAGCCATCGGCTCAATGGCCCTAACAGAAGGGGCACTAGCCAATCATGGGCTGAGCAGGGTGGTGTACAGTGGGCCACACCTCCAGAGAGAGACCTTCACCGCACAGAACAGGTAAGAGCCTCGATGGGTGCGCTTGTTTTCCATCTCCAGGATGTGTGGTGACGTATCAGCAGGGGTGGAGATTGTGCTTTCTGATTTGGCAGCTGGCAACAAACTCCAGCCAACCACCAAAATAGAAATGCACATGAAGGAGAGCGTACAGTCGGTCAAAGAAGCACTGTAGAGTTTTGTAGCCAAATATGTCAAAACAAAAACCGTCTTGACTTTAATTTATGAGCTTTTGTAAGAATTGGCTGTTTAAATTATATTCTCAGTTAGTCACTTTACTCAAAAAGTTAAATTTCAGTATGAATGACTCGTATAACAACTTCAGTTTGACAGAAATGTGAATGTTGATGACACATTTATAGCTACACACGCATTTCTAAACTGAGATTATATTCTGACTTTCTTGAAAGGTTCGGGTTGGTGTTTTGCAAGAGAGAGAATTTGAGTAAATTAGTGGGAAGTGTAGTTTTTCACCACATATCTTCAAAAACATTGCCATCTAAATTAGAAGTAGTCATATTCTTGTCAGGCAGCATGTTTTTCACCAGGACGTGTGTGAGAAATTAATACAACAATCCATGGAGTTTAGTGATAAGGAGCCAGTAACGTATTCTGTTTTGATGCTGTTTTTGCAGCAGTCAGTGGGAAGATAAATTTAGACATTTATCCATCATGTGTTTTTGACTTTTAGCTGAAACTTGACCTTTTTAATTAACTTTAAAATGCTCCCTGTAGCCATGACTCCTGTCCTCACCATCAGACTTACTGTATGTAGTGATGGTGAGTTCAGCTGCCGCCATGGCTAATTATATTCTGCATGGTGCATTTGTGTCAGTCAGGGCCTGTGGCAGTTGTCTAGCTTTGTTGCATTTTAAGTATCGCTGCTGGAGTTTCTTAAATTACTATAATGAAGCCCCATGGCAGCCAAATCCGGAGGTCGTTATGGTCTGAGTTGTCAGACTGGCCTTCAGATCTGTGCTGGCCTGGTTTATTAGGTGATTTGAGGTGACATGAAAAAGGATAAGTCATCTAATCAAAACATCTTCAAGCTTTTCTCAGTACCATTGTTGTACACTGCATGAGACTGCCTGGATGGATGATTAAAAATAGGTGATGAAATTTTTGTTTTCAACTTTTTATGTGACAAAACAAGTCTGGCTGCTTTTTTCAAGATCACACAAAGATACTTTGATCTTAATCTCGGATCTTTTGAGGTTACTAAGTTATACCCAGGTGGCCTGGGTATCCTAACATACAAGCAACTGCATGCTGTATTTTCACAAACACCGCAATTATACGATGACTTCAAAACTGCTTCTGTAATCTCTCAATCTCTTCTTTGTGGTATTTTTATCTATGTGTGGAAGCTTAACTGTGAAATTTCTGCTGTATTATGGTCATGCGGTAATGCAGTTGGATGTACGACGTACTATTTTTAAGCGTGTGTTTGTGTTGTTCAGATTTGAGGTGCTGACCTTTCTGCTGCTGTGCTACAACGCTGCTCTCAGCTACATGACCTCCACCTCCCTCCAGTCCCTCTGCCAGCTCAGCTCCAGGTGAAGCACAAACACACACGTTATCAGCATATCTGGATTTACTTGGGTCACTTTATCATGAGACATTAAGGATTTTATACACACACACACACACACACACACACACACACACACACACACACGAGAATTTCCCTTGTGGGTGTCATTCACTTGGCTATTAATGGTTTTTTTTTTTTTTTTTTTGGGAAGGCAACTTACACACACACAAGCACGCACACAGAATTGCTTATCTGATCCTCTTAGAGACTTTGCTGCCAGAGAGAGAGCCAAGATATCGCTATTCTGCAGGGAGCAGCGATGTACACACATCTCAGCTCAGTTATTTTGGTAATCTGCCAACTGCAGCTGAGCAATGGTCTGATAAGCATAGAGCTAAAGAGAAGTAATCAGCTTTGATTTCCCTGAGACAGTTTTTTGTGTGTCAGATGTTCCCATAGCTTCAAAGGCATATGTGTTATAAGCTAACAGTTTAGCAGAATTCTCTTCATTTAACTTGTATTGTATGACATCTGTTTTAAAAATCATTATCTATCTACAGTTTATGCTCAGAAATTATTCTGCACTTTAACTATGTATGTTTGTAGTAAGGCATTGTAAGCTGTGTGTGTGTGTGTGTGTGCATGTGTTACATCCAGCAACAGTTTTCTCGTTATTGAGCTTGATATCAACACACCGCAGGGAAGTAAATTGTCGTAATAGAGCTGCAGCCAAGTGGCTTAGTGGAGTGTTTCCCTAATTGAAGCTTCCCTGTTTCACTGATACAAGCTCTCCCTATTGTGCTTTTATTGGTTTTTCCTCCAGGGTGTGCATATGTGGTTACCCGCGGCAACAGATGCGGCGCTACAAAGGCATTAGTTCGCGGCTGACGGTCACATCAGAGTTCTTGGTTCAGCTCATCACGGGGATACACTACGCCTTGTGAGTGTACACGCAGGACACACTCGCTGTTCAGATTTAACTTCTGCTGTCTTACATTTCTCACAGTCTGGTTATTGTTACACATTTTTCTTAAAATCTGCTACATGTGCCCTGTGTCTGTCACAGTGTTTGACTTATTATGTGCACCTGATTTTATGTACCTGTTAAAAAGAGGTTGGACTGCATGGTATCTTTGCCAAAAACTGCAGTTATCCTCTTTTTTTTAAATATGTAAAGAAAAACTGTTTTGGTTCTAATCTGATAATCAAGCTTGTTCTCTTACACTCATTTGCTGTGTGCGATGTGTTAATGTGTCTGTGAGTAGGTGTAATGGCGAAGTGGAACTGGGATCGAAAGCGCTGGATGACGTTCTATATCGGGCCCAGTTAGAGTTGTTCCCTGAAGCTCTACTGGTGGGTGAAATTTTTATT